>NC_136749.1:23814291-25014291 GCF_936440315.1 Barbus barbus | reverse complement strand
CCTGTATGTTTGCATGTCTTTTTTCTGCGGGATGCGAAAGAACATATTTGGAAGAATATTAAAGAACCAGAAAGTTTTGGTTCCCATTGAATTCCTTCTTTTTTTCTTTTTTCTTTTTTTTTGTGGAAGGCCATGGGAACAAAGTAAATACTGTTTGAATTTTCATTTTTTTGGTGAACTTTCCCTTTAAAAAAAATGTAAATAAACTATTTATAGGTTGATTTCCTTGAAAAATACAGACTCTGTGCAGACAAAACATTGCTTTGTTTGTTTGAGCATAGCAACATAGTCTGAACCAATGCTGGGAGTTTGGGGCATGACTGTTCGGTCTGGTCAACCAATGGTAGATGGGGGAGGGTTTGGGGAAACCTGATTATTTTTGTTATTGCAAATCTGTTTGGTGATTCTAGTGTTAAAGAAATGACACACTTCACCTTTAACATGGTAACCAGCAAACACAGTTAATAAATGAAACCTTTCAGTGGGACGGGAGGGGAATCGTCCCGTCAAGAATCATTTGTGCAGGACAGTATGCGTGCTGGGTTGGAACTGCATCAAGGACAACATCAGCAATCCTGGAAGCATCAAATCAGAGAATCGGACACCTGATACGGTTGTTTACTCACTGTGCAGCAGTTCCTTTTCATAGAGCACTCTCAAAAAGGATCTGAGTCTTTCCTAACCTCCCTCACGTAATCTTTATGTCTCTCTGTTTCCACCGCTTGAACTCTAGCCTAGTTTCAGAAATCCACCCAAGCAGAGCGTATGTCTCCTCGTCTTTGCTTTTTCTGTGTGATTTGTTAGGTTGCACTTGTGATTCTATTACGTGATACTGTATGAAATGCACTGCATACTGTGTGCCATTCACTCTTGCTTTTGTAGAGAAGATTCAAATGAAAATGTCAAACTGTTACATTAAGATGCCATAATATTAATTATTCCAGCCATCAGCTAATCATTTCCACAATCCAGTTGTCTTTGGCTTCTCTACTGTTATGTGAGAGAAGTACAGTTTGTCCTGCTGACTAACGCTGTCTGCTTCCAACAGGGAGAACGGGGCTCTGCTGTGTTTGACAGATGCAACATGGGCCTTGGTATTTGTTTTACACACTGTGGCCTAGAATGTGAAGCATTTTGTAAAAATGCATGATGTCAGTGGGATACGTAATTAATAGAATAATGCAGATATTTCACATTAAAGACAACATTATTTAGCACACATGATAAGGATGGATAGCTTGCTTTATGAACTGCTCAAAATACTTCTTGGTATTTGAACAAACCCCTAAACCCAAATAAAGTACACTTTGGGGATATAAACTGTCCTGTGTAGTTTAATGATGCCAAATCACGTATATCAAGCTTTTTTTTAATCAATTGGACTGCAATCACTTTTAATTAATCCCATAAACTTTGATTGGAGGAGTAAAGGAATAGACCGCGAATATATTTAGACTTATTTTGGCCATTATGCACCATAGCAATGCCTTACCAACCTCCCAGAACCTAGCACTCTATCATAACAATATTTCATGTAGATATTTTAGGTAGGTAGGCCTATTGACGTTTTACTTTTATACTGTGAACTGAATTAGTTATTTTGATTCTTTCCAGTGATTCGAATCTTTTGATTACTAAAAAGAGTTCTTCATATTGTGATTCAGTTATTCTTTCTTCAGGTATCATTACAGTAGGCAGGGATAGTGCGTGTAAAAAGTGTGTTTTTGTATAATTAACTCATTCACAACCGATTCGTTAATACCGAACAAGCTTTATTATACTTTTAATTTTAATTTCGCAGTTCATTCGTATTGTTCACGATTCACGAACATCATCAGATTCAAAATGCCGACTCGTTTAATGAGTTCGTTTGCCCATATAATCATTGGGAAATAGAGTAAACTTATTTGGCTTGCTGTCCACTGATGAGGGGCTCGATGAAGCAGCTTCAACTCGAGCCCTGATATACCCCCCAGGGACTTGATATAAGGTGATTACAAAGGGTAAGGTACCTAAAATGAAGGTGGAGATTGGGAAGGTGGAGGGTTGCTGGAACAGCTAAAACTGGAGAGAGGTAAGCAGCTGTTTATATACTCTGGCTGTTGATTGAAAGATTAGACGGGCTCGCTCCTCCCTAATTTGCGTTTAGGAACTTCATTTAGTAAAGGGGCTTAACCATTCAGCAGGTTCAACCAATGAAATGCCACAAAACCTTAAGGGTAACTTAAGGGTAAATTTTTCGAAATTGAGATTTATACATCATCTGAAAGCTAAATAAATAATCAGTGGAATCTGAGGGTGCAAAAAAATCTAAATATTGAGAATATTGAGCCTTTAAAGTTGTCCAAATGAAGTTCTTAGCAATGCATATTACTAATCAAAAAAATTAGTTTTGGTATAGGCTACTTACAGTAAGAAATTTACAAAATATCTTCATGGAACATGATCTGTATTTAATATCCTAATAATGTTTGGCGTAAAAGAAAAATCATTAATTTTGACCCATACAATGTATTTTTGGCTATTGCTACAAATATACCCCAGCGACGTAAGACTTTGAAGTCTTTGAAGGCTTTAATGAACAATCGAGATTCGTTACTTAAAGGATTCGTTTAAAAACGTTTACGAACGAAACACCGCGGATATACTTTGAATGCACTGTAAGTGTCTTTGGATAAATGTCTCATACATGTATGAATGACTGTGCAGATTTACTCCAGACTGAATTTACAACGTTTGGGTAGAGGCCAGTCTATTAAAGGTAAGTGGCCTTTAAAATGACTGATCAGGCCATATAAAGAATGCCATAATCAGCTGCAGCCATTCATACAGACCACATAAAAACCCGTTCAACCAAAGTTTGGTTAGTTAGTTGTGCTTTGTTCTACAATTTTCAAACTATATAAGGGAAAATCGTTGTTCAAGCATTATTTTTAGATGTGAAAGAAAATAATATGCGAACACAATATGAGGCTTCATAGGTTAGCTGTGTATATTCAGATTCATTCCAGTTCTTTACTGCATCGAAAGAGTCCAGCATCTGTGTGCAAGAATCAACATGAGATTAACAAGTGCATTTTAATTCAAGATCTCCTTGTTTGGGAGGAAATCTGGATGCTAATAGCAGTGGCTGGCCTGTTTTATCTTAGAATCAGGTTTCTGTGACCTTTGCATCAGTAACAGGCTCATCCAGGGCTAATATTGAGTTGAATGCTGACTCAATTTTCTGTTTGCTGGTCAGTGCATCCGTTTGACAATCTCCTTCAGAATGTATTTCTGTATGCAAAATATATTTGGGAATGCAACACAAGAGAGGTTCTGTGAAACATGTTAGCGGTATACAGTATTTGTAGCTGTGAGCAGATCCTCATATTCTCAGCCTCATGGGATGAGTGGTGATGTGAATGTGGATAAAGCTTTTACCATACAGAGTGTTCTACAGTCTCAAGACCTCAAGTGTCAAAAAGAATCATGTTCCTGGAATAAGTGTGTGGACCGAGTGTTCTTTGTATAAAACTCAATTATTCACCCTTCTACTGAGGGCAGGACAGGTTGGAGATTGTTATGTAGGGTGCTTACGTTGCTTTTGTTTTAAGTACATGGCCATCCAGACGGAGCGCTGCATCCTAATTACCAGAGCTGAAGGACAGAGGACATCTCCTCGCCTTCTTAGCTGGAACAACTGGCCTGGTAAGTGTGTGTGTTTGCTTTTCTTCACTTCAGCTTAAAAGGATCCTCAGGGTATTCACCAGGCCTAGATGGAATTTCAATTGAAAATGTGCAGAATGGGTTTAAACATAGTACAATGTGTTAAAGGAATAGTTCATCAAAACATAAACATTTGATGAAACTTTATTATCCCTCAGGCTATCCAAGATGTAGATGAATTTGTTTCTTCATCAGAAGTGATTTGGAGAAATGTTGCATTACATCACTTGCTCACCAATGGATCCTCTGCAGTGAATGGGTGCCGTCAGAATGAGAGTCCATAAAAACATCACAATAATCCACAAGTAGTTCACACAACTCCAGTCCACTAATTAACATCTTGTGAATGAAGTGACAAGGCTGTTTGTAATAAGCAAATTCATCACTGAGATGTTTTTAAATTTAATAACTATTGCTTTCTGCACTAAAAAAGTTGTTTTGTCTGAATCAGGAGAGCCATACGTGCCATTTACAAGCAGAAACAGTTCTAAATAAATATGTTGGTGGAATTTGATGTGAAAAGACAACAGGGGATGAACTTTATACTAGAGAAAGTGCTATTATGGACTTATTTTCACTTGAAGCAAAGGTTTTAAGGTAAAATGCCTTAAAGATGTGTTTGTTTGTTACAAACATGCAGTTTTTCACTTCACAAGATTGATGGACTGGAGTTAGTCGTGTGGATTACTGTGATGTTTTTAGCAGCTGTTTGAACTCTCATTCTGACGGAACCCATTCACTGCAGAGGATCCATTGGTGAGCAAGTGATGTAATACTAAATTTCTCCAAATCTGTTCTGATGAAGAAACAAGCTCATCTACATCTTGGATCGCCTGAGAGTGAGTACATTTTCAGCAATTGTTTATTTTGGGGTGAACTATTCCTTTAAAGATTAGATTATACAGTTTTAGCTGAAAGCATTCTCACATTAGTCAAAGTATTTAATGAACACATATGCAATGGGAACTTTGTAAGTCATGAGCATTTAATTTCTGCAGAAATCTGCTGAGCTTTTTGAGAAATGTGAGTTTTGTGTGGACCGATTGTGTCTAGGCCTGGTAATCACTTCACTTCTGCTATGGGAGTTCACTCTTGGTTTACACACCTGCTGTTTGTGTGGTCATATGCACTCTTTACAGAGGACATGGATCCCTTTATCCATTAAGAATATTTTATTACATTGTGCTGGTTTTAACTCTGTGAGAGGACTTTTTTTATTCAATTAACACTTTTGAAGAGATTTTTAACAGTTAAGCCAAATACAGTTTTAGAATTTTAGCAAAAATAAATTGTAAAAACATGATGTAATTCAGCCATAATATTTCTCGGCATGAAAATAGCCTCATAAGCTTGAATGGTGTTAAACACAAACAAACAATAAAATTGGAAAGTTACATGCATATCGTTAACAATTGTGTTGGATTTTTTCAAAAACGTATTGCTTTACAATGTGTAACAAAAAATAAGCAAAAATCTGTACCATGTAGTATGTATGATTTTTAGTAATTTGTCTGTTTTTTGTCTGTGATATGCAAGGGGAAACAAAGTAAATGGTGTGTGCAAGCTTGGCAATTCTTTGCAAGCATGCTGAAGTTAGACACATTATTTGACAGATGTATTATAACTCTGTGTAATGCAAAATATATTTTTAAAAATAACATTCTTGATTTCTGAATATCAGCATATTTGCATGTCCCCAATCACCACAGTTACATTTTAATGCACTTAATTGTTTAATTAAAACTTTGAATTGAAATGATTAAAACAGCACATTGATGTCGGATTTTTGGCCGTTTTGTTCTCAGTAGTTCTTTGTGGTGTGGTACAATTATATTTAAGAAATATTGTAATTTGATGCATATTAATATTTAATATATTAAACTATTGGTACACTGTAGGGCTGTAGATATATATTAATGACTAGGGAAACAGATTTAGAATCACCCATTGGACAATTTGTATTGATTTTGCCCTCTTATGTGGTCCCTAAATTTTCTGCCAAAAAGGGGACTATTTCCTTAAAATAAACATGCTGTACATTCTTATTGACATTTGTCAATAACCCTGAGCTCAACAGTGTAGCTAGACTAAAATCAGGATATCTTTGACTTAATTGATCATCCTAGATTTCTCCTGATAATTGGCATTGAGTGTGAATATATCACTGCAGCGCCTTCATCTGACTGCTCTTATGTCAGTCATCTCCGGCTGAGGTAATCTTCCACTGGAGATGAAGTGCTATCCGCTTCCTTGAATAAAAGCCCAGATTTATTCCTGGAAGGATTCCTCTGCCTGTCCTCTGTAAAGCACGCCTGAGTCAGCTACTAAATTCATCTTCAACAAATTTGCCCAACCAGTGGAGTGTTCTCGAGATGAAGAGTCACATCAAGAACAATTCTTTCTCTTCTGTTGATCATTTGCTCAAAAGAACATGAAATGTTCTTTCTATTCAGATCCTTTTCAGGTGTATCTGGTAAAAATGAGATTCCAGAAAGAGTCATACACAGTAAATCAAAGGTAATGAGAATGAGACCTGTGATTCAACTTAACCAAAGACATTTACTGTTATACTTTAATTGACAAAGACACAAGAACAAAAGCAACTAAAATACAGGTTCATGATGAGGTTAATCAGGGATTCAGGTGTTCTCTGTAGGAAAAGGCCATTGTGTTCAGGACTTACTTCAGGGACTTGTTCCATGATAAATGAAGGCTTTAAATTTATACAGTGTTTATATATACATATATATATATATATATATATATATCTCAGATTATCCTGTTATTTATGCAGGAAAGTGTGTATGGTTATTTAAAGAAATAATTCATTAAATTTCATTATTCCAAGATGCAAATATCATGTTATTCTCAAGCCCTCAATTTTTGTTAATGCAGGCAAAAATGTATACTTTATAATGTTTCCATTCAAAATTATGTGTGGTTATTGGGTATGTGTGTGAATATTGATTACAAACACATTTACACATTAACAGTGTGGAGGACAACATACAGTAAAAAAGAAATGATTGTGCCATAAGTACTTTAATGTAGTATCACACCTCCTACAGGCAACACGACAGAACTGCTCATCTATCTATTTATGAGATAAAGTCTTGACACAGTGTGACTTCATTACATAAAATGGTAATAACATGAATATTTACAACCACATGAATGGAGACTTTACAAAATATTATGTGATTATCATCCAAAATAAACAATCTACATTTACTGGTCTTTTTTCACAAATCTAAGATGTATAAAAGCTATTTAGACAAATACAACCATCTAAAACATGTTTGAAAATAAGATTCTAAAATATAATTTCAGTTATGAACTAAAAATTATTTACAAAGCTCTAAGAACGTATAGCTGCATTAAGAGAGAAGTTTGTGCCTCAGTGTCCTCCAGCCGTAAGCCTCGGATTCAGACGCTCTTTGTCAGCAATCAGCCGCCCTGCCAACCGATCGGATGAGAGGAAATCCACTGCATACAGATTTCAACATCAGCTGCCAAACATAATGATCCAAGCTAGAACGGTCCTGAGGGGCAGACCAGTTCCAGAGACACTCACTGGCCAGAGGAAGGTGCTATGGAGCCGCCGCCACCTGCTTCAGTAAATAGCTTCATCCATATTCTCATCACTGTCTCCTCCAAACTCCTCCCCATTGTCAAAGTACGACATGATGTAATCGGTTTCCTGTTACACACATACATAGGATTAATTGGCTAAAACTTATATTGAATGTTGGTTTAATACAGGTTCACCTATGGAAGCAGAATAATGACAATAGTTTTTGAAACATAAAGCATGCTGAATTACACAAATCGAAAAAAAAAATTCAGTGGTTAAAAATCGGCAGAAAATTCAGCGTTGCACATCCGGGACCCGCAGAAATAGCAGTAGAGCACCGATGCATGATCTCCAGCTGATGTCAGCCGCTCAGTTCACAGCAGTGATAGAAATGAGTCTTTTCCAACAAGTTTTAAGGGCATTTTTACCATTGAAGCCATTTTTTCTAAAACTGTGCATCATATTTTGAGTCAAATTCTTGCATTTGGGCTATTACCAAGGAGATGAAATCAGTATCAACAAAATGTATCTTTGCAATGCATATGAAGTGGCATTTAGATGTATTTACACACTGTTTAATGCAGCTCAGAGGGACATAGAATGCTAACCTGCAGTTACAAATGCATAAACGATGTTTTGATATTTGAAACATAAAACATTGAAAACTGATGTTTGAAATTATTTAAAAAAATGAATATACTTTAATGTAAAATTAAAACGGCCAATAAGGTGGCAGTAAGTCAGCGATAATAAGTGAGTCATTGCGATTGAACCGAATCATTTAAACGTTTGATTCATTCAGGAACGAAACCCCTCATGTTGCTCAGAGACGCAAAACAGTGCTGTGGCTGTGTTTGGAATTAATTTTGTGGAAATATGGAAATATGATGTCTAAAACGTAAGTCTCTTAATATTAACTTCTTGTTTATTGAACTGTTGCATAAAATCAATATCACATTTGTAACCATGCTGATTTTTGGACACTAGTTTAACCTCTGTTAACAGATTCATTCTCTGCCAGCAGGTGTGGCGTTTGGCTGAAATAAAACAGTTTAGTTATTGCACTAACTATTATTAGGCTTGTTTGAGATGCGCCTCGGCTCGTCTGAAGTGTAGGCAAGAGTAGGCGGCTACAGTGAGGACAGGAGTGAAATAAGCACAGTCAAGGTGGACAGTTCTGACCTCTCGAAAAAAAAAAAACTCTCTCTACGGCTAAAATGTTTTAAAAAATCTGATTTCATGTGATTGTGTATTTATTTTAAATTATGCTTGAATATTCCCAAACTATGACAGTGTGTGAAATATGTGATTGTTGTCACATATTATATTTCTATGAAAATCTAAAATACGTGTTCTGATGTACTGTCGATATAGTTGGCATAATCATCAGTAAAGTGTGTTCTGAGATCTGAGGTCTTATATCTCTGTATTAGTTATATCACTGAGGCCCGTCGTTGGGGAATCCTGGAGTGTGATGTATGAGGGGAACCCCAGTATTACAGCACAGCGTCACACAAGCCATGATACAAAGTTACAGAAACTAAGCAACCGAAAGCAATATATGTCTTCCTCAGATGTAATGTTATTTCTGTACTTCAGCGTTGGGTAATCTCCTTTGTGGTAGAGAAAGCTGCTTACATGTAGGCAACGGGAAACAGCAAAGAAGTTGAATTAAACATACACACAATCAGGTTTCCACATGTTTATACTGGCCCCGATAATCAAAACTTCTACTTAGCGCTTGCTCCATTTCTGCAAATCAGTTTTTGTAAATGAATGACTTGATCCACACATGGCCTTCATCAACAGCCGCTTGCGCCACCTGCTGGTGAGCGGCTGACATCAGCTGGAGATCATGCATCGGTGCTCTACTGCTATTTCTGCGGGTCCCGGATGTGCAACACTGAATTTTCTGCCGAATTTTAACCACTGAATTTGTGACAGCGAACTTGGAAAGTGAAATGACCAAAATTTGCCTGTCGAATATTATATATCGTATTTTTAAACAGACTGAATATTTTGGAAGTGAATTCTGGAAGGTGAATATGAGTTGTTGAATTTTTAATTATGAAAATGTGTGTGAAATATTTTGAATTGAAATATGCACAGCTTTAATAAACAACTATGTTCAATTTCAGGACCTAAAAATGCAAGTCCTGGAAATACAATGCATTAAAATGCAAGCACTGTTAATTGCAATGCATCTTTTTTTTCGATTTGTGGAATTCAGCATGCTTTATGTTTCAAAAACTATTGTCATTACTCTGCTTCCATATTCACCTCAATCAATAGCATTTGTGGTATAATATTGATTACCACACAATTTCAATCCATCTTTTGTATTCTAAAAGGGCAAAATCAAGCTTATCCTAAGGAAGTAAATGGGAGATTTTTTTAATGGTTTTAAAAGCATAAATTTGAAGCTTATAAGTTTATAACAGCACATAGATTGTTTTTTTCTTTTAATAATTGTGTATACTATTAAACTATTGAGTATTTAAATATTTATGAATTCACTTTCATTGTAAGAGTCTCACTGTAACCCAGATTTTACCCCTTTCTTGGTAAATAAAAGAGGGAAAGCGAAACAATTATTTTGCTGAAAATTTACCACAGATACTGTCAATCTATTATTTTAAACTAAATCTCATTAATTGAAATAAAGTTGGAATAAAATATAATGAAATGCGGCCTTAGTGCTAAAATTACTTAATATTTATGTTTGTATACATACATATATAAAAGACAATAGCACATAAAATTACTAAAAGAAAATAAAAATTCTAAATATTAATAATTGGCAACACTTTACAATAACTTTATTTTGTTAACATTAGGTAAGTATATTAGTATATATGAGCTATCAATGAAAAACCCTTCTAAAACCCTTTATTAACCTTTGTTGATGTTAATTTCAACAATAATTAAATTATTATTAAAATCAAAACTTGTATCTGTTAATATCATTTAATGGACTTGAGCTAACCATGAGGTTATATTTTTATATACTAACAATAACAAAGATTAATGGACACTGTAACAAGTTCGTACTTACTGCTAGTTAATGTTAGTTACTGCATTAACCAATGTTAACTAATTATAATAAATAGTAAACATAATCCTAGTACAAGAGTATATTAAAAAAACACTAAAATAACACTGCTGCCAGTGGAGGCTTTCCTAGAATATTCCTTTAAGTTAAATCAACTGGACTTATTAATTTTACATTTATGCATTTGACCAATGCTTTTATCCAAGTAACTTTCAATGCATTCAAGGTATACGTTTCATTATAATTATAAATTATAAACTGCAGGTCCTTTTTTCCATTTCTTAACCTTCCCTGTTGATCATGATCAAACATACTGATTTAATATCACAACAGAATGGAATAACTTACATCCTCAAATTCCTCCTCATCATACTGTTCCTCTCCCTCAGCCTCTTCCTCTTCTGGCTTCTTTTTCTCTCCTTCCTCTTCATCAGAACTCCCGTCTTTCTCTTTCTGCTCCAGAGTCTGAATAGAAACACAGACATTCTGTTCATATGCACATTATATCTGTGAATGTGTAATAAAGTAGATTAAAACTCTATTTTTAAATGCTTTACACATTAATGGCACCCTAAACAGGCATTTATTTGTGCACCTCCAGTTTGCGGATGATCTCCTCTTTGTCCACTCGTGGCTGTTTGGGTTGTTTGGGAACAGCTGGGCTTTCTGCAACCATATAAGCAAAACCGTGTTTGAGACTGTGGAAACGACATCAGCAACATCCTCCCATAATAACATCAACTCATTGGTCACAGCTCCTCTGACAAAAGACACAGCAGGACTAAAAATAATCTTGTCTCTCCTCTCTTGGTGACAGACGCACTTCAAGCCTAAACCTTCATCCCTCTCTCATCTCCTCTTTCTCTCCATCCTTTCATTTTGGAGATGTGTGTGCAGCGCGGCTGAGAGCCGTCTCTCTGATTTCCCCAGAGACGCAGATGAGTCAGAGAGCGAAGCGCAGACCTGCCGGTTCGGTTCGTCTTTACACACTCATTCATGAGCACATCAGCCTCACCTGCTCCCTTATCTGGGCTTTAAAAGAGCACATTTACAAACGCATGCTTCCTGGACTGGGCGTCTCTGCTCGACTGCAGCAGAACACGGTGTCCAGTATTAGAGCGTAAGAGCCAGTTAACGGCATCAGACACACTCACTGTCTCTCAGGGATCTCTTCTCTCTCACACGCAGCTCCTTCGGAAAACGCCTCCAATCTAAAACACACAAATGGATGTAGAGGATCACAAGTGTGCAGAGACACAAGTGAATCGGTGTTAACCTAGTTAAATAAAGATATTAGAAACATATTTGTTAACTGAAATTAAGCTGAAAAAATATATAAATATTAGATAAAAAAAATTAATTAAATTTATAAAATGTTGATTAACTGAAATAAGATTAAGTAGTAAAATTAATAACTGAAATTATACATTTATTAACTGAATAAATGTACTAATTGACACTGTTAAAATAAAATAAAAATATAGAAATACTATTTAGTTTTTTGGGGGTTTTTTATACTTGAAAAAAAGGTTTAATATATAATGTGTATTATATGAGCTGTTGTTCTCATGATTTTTACAGTTTTAGTGTTTAGGCTTTATGTTGTCATGAAAACAAAGTTAAATAAAATGGCATATAACTATACACAGAAAAGGTTAGTGATTTATATACAAGCATATTGTTTACATCGTGTGGCTATATTATTAAAACATTGTGTATTTTAACAGTTATGGATTTACCTTCATTGTAAGTATCTTACTGTAACCCAGATTTTTACCTTATTTGGTAAATAAAAGGAGGGACTTATGGAAATCAATTTTTGTGGAAATCAACATTACGCAAAAATGACAAAAGCACATAAATGGAAAATTACTAAAAAATAAACGAATTAAAATGAAAACTGTTACATATAAAAGCTAATTGAAAAATATAATTAAAAACTATATTAAAGCTTATTATTAATAACTATAAAAATGTTATAGGAAAGATATAATAAGTAATAACATGTAAATAATACTAAAACAGCACTGAAGTGAATCGCTTGAGATAAATCACTCACCTGGCTTCCATTCCAAACTGTTGTCAGAGGTTTCAATTTTCTGGTATTTGTCAGAGTAACGCTCCACATCTGTCAACAGGACAAAATAACTTCAAATAGCTAATCACACACTGCTCTAGAAAGGGGTCATTACGCTTATTGTGAAAATGTACCATGAATTTTGTCAGAAAATTTTTTAATGCTTTTCTATAGAATATAGACCAATTTAGATAAAGGGCAAAATCTAAGTTTTAAATCTCTGATCTGTGAAAAAAAGGAAAATTTAATACATTAAAAAAAAATTATAAATTACACAGTCTGAAACTTGGAATACAAATATCTGTCTCAAAAACACTAGAAATGCAGGATGTCGTAAAGATGTCACAGCTCATCTTTGACCTTTCTTGGGGGCAGCAGGACGAATGTAAAACGGGAGCGTCTTCATGGCTCCTCTGAACTCCTGTTTGAGTGCCAGCATGTACTCGGCCTCCTCACCCGCCTGCAGGGGCACCGGCTTCTGATCCAAAGGCTGAAACATAAAACAGAAGTGAGGAGGGACAGCTGATACACATCTGTCTTGTATCAGGGGTCAAACAAGCACCTGCTGGGACAGTTAACTCCAGAGGCAGACAGTAACTAAGTACATTTACTTGACCATAATTTTTTTCTAGAAACTTACAACTTTAACTTCACTACGTTTGAAAGACAAATATTAATAATAATTCGTTAATAATAATAATTCGTTACATTTATATAGCGCTTTTCAAGGCACTCAAAGTGCTTTACAATACAAGGGGGGAATCTCCTCAACCACCACCAGTGTGCAGCATCCACCTGGATGATGCGACGGCAGCCATAGTGCGCCAGAACGCCCACCACACACCAGCTTACTGGTGGAGAGGAGACAAAGTGATGACGCCAATCAGTGTATGGGCAAATGCAATGGGCAAATTTTTGCCAGGATGCCGGAATAACACCCCTACTCTTTTTCGAAGGACATCCTGGGATTTTTAATGACCACAGAGAGTCAGGACCTCGGTTTAACGTCTCATCCGAAGGACGGTGCTTGTTGACAGTATAGTGTCCCCGTCACTATACTGGGGCGTTAGGACCCACACAGACCACAGAGTGAGCACCCCCTGCTGGCCTCACTAACACCTCTTCCAGCAGCAACCTAGTTTTTCCCAGGAGGCCTCCCATCCAGGAACTGACCAGGCTCAACCTTGCTTAGCTTCAGTGGGCAACCGGTCTTGGGCTACAGGGTGATATGGCTGCTGGCTTAAATATTGTACTTTTCACTCCATTACATTTCTATCAAGGTCCTTGAAGTAGAAAGTTGTTTCTATGTACACTGTAAAAAAAAAAAAAGAAAGTTGGGCCAACTTAAAAGTTTAAGGCAACCAGCTTCAGCAGATTTTTGAGTTGTAAAGTTATACAGCAATCATCCTGATTTTATGGGGGTGGGTAGGGGTGTTAAATAATTGTTGTTGTTGTTGTTTTCACCATAGGCTTTTAACATTCTACAAGCTAGCCAATGTATTCAGTAGGTGTAATGTACTTTAAGTTGCTTCAGAGGTATTGCAAGTATTACATACAACAAAAATAAAACTTAAGAACTTAAGTTTAAGGTACTTAAGTACTTTTAAAAGCAAGCACTTTTTTACTTTTACTTAAGTAAAAATCTGTCTTTACAGCTTTCGCTTGTAATGGAGTAATATTTGACCAGCGGTATTTGTACTTTCACTCAGGTAATGGAGTTGTGTACTTTGTCCGGCCTCTGTTTAACTCTCCTCTAAATTAAATATCCATGCACATAAATGAGCTATATAAGGGATATATGATGGATATCCGGTACTTTATGCTCATCATAACTGACTTAATTATTTTTAACCATTATTATGTTAAGTAAAGTATTTCAGTAATATCTAACAACTACGTTTGTCTTAATTATCAACAGTACTTTTTAAAAATCATTTTAAACCTGCACTTATGTTTGTAAATCAGTTTAGTTTGTGCTCTTTTTTAAACTGAATTTATTTTTATTAACGTGTGCTATCTTTCTAAAATAATATGTGACCCTGGACCACAAAGCATGTCTTAAGTCGCTGGGGTATATTTGTAGCAATAGCCAAAAATACATTGCATGGGTCAAAATGATAGATTTTTATTTTACGCCAAAAATCATTAGAATATTAAGTAAAGATCATGTTTCATGAAGATATTTTGTAAACTTCCTACCGTAAATATATCAAAACTTAATTTTTGATTAGTAATATGCATTGCTAAGAACTTCATTTGGACAACTTTAAAGGCGATTTTCTCAATATTTAGATTTTTTTGCACCCTCAGATTCCAGATAGTTGTATCTTGGCCAAATGTTGCCCTATATATTCCCATAACAAACCATACATCAATGTAAAGCTTATTTATTCAGCTTTCAGATGATGTAGAAATCTCAATTTCGAAAAATTGACCCTTATGACTGGTTTTGTGGTGCAGGGTCACATATTATGTTGTGATGACTCGTTACTGACTATTTGTTTACAGTTCTTGATGTGACAGTTTAAAAGGACAGGACGTCGTTGGCTGTAGCTCAGACAGTAGCGCATGATGCCAGCAACACCAAAGTCCTGGGTTCGACTCTCAGGTAACGTTAATGCAAGAATACAGTGCAAGCAGCTTAGGATAAAAGTCTGCCAAGTGCATTGATGTAATGTTATATAACGAGTGTCAGTTTGAAGAGGTTTTATTCTATCTTGAAACACTCACAGGGAATAGAGGGGTCGGCTGGACGGAGGATGGAGGGAGATTTTCTCCTTTTCCGATTCCAACAATCTCCACAGAGAAAGTGAGCTGCCCTCTGCCCCTTCCTGCCATTATCTGAGACACAATCACCACATTATTAATCATACATCTGATATAGCCTATTCATTTCATTTATATCATATCGAATTCCGCTGCAAAAATAGACATTTAGACCAAACTGATCATGTATATATTGTTCACTAAATATGTTTTTTATTTATGTAATATTTAAACACGCCTCGCTCACTCACAGACAAAAATGCGATGAAATCCCTCTTTATTTATAAGTTATTTTCATTGTGCAAAGCATTTAATAGATAATCCGTAAATATTACACGCAGTTGGTTTTCATGGAAATTCAGGTTTTATTGTAGAATTGAGCAGTAAAATAACCCGCCAAACATCTGCATGTTTATTTTTGTCCGCTGCTGAAAATGTTCCTGCCAGAAACGAGCGCGCGTTCACTTATGGTTCCGCTTCAGGCTGATGTTGAATTAAATTAACCCTAATCGAAATGAGTCATGCAGAACGAACAACTCAATTAAAATTGCAGCTCTGATGAAGGATCAAATATAAAAAGTGTTTTTTTTTTCATCTGCATTATGTTCCAAGGACTGATTTGTATTAAAACTAACACATTTTATAGGCCTACGTTTCTTTTTGTTATATAAAGGTCACGTTAAAACTGTCATGACAATTCATTTAGCATTCTTGTCATTAAATATGAGGCATGTTATGTGTAAAGAAAAATTAGGTTAAATATTGTGTTGTGCATCAAGCTAGAATTTTGTCAAATTGTGAAGAAAAAGTGTGAAAATATTATTTAATTGTGTTTATGATACATACAATTATCAATAAAATAGCTCTAAAAATGCCTTAGCACATCACCCATTTTATTTAAAATTTTTTAAAATGTAATTTTAGAATAGTATCAAACACAAATATTTGAAATGTGGTGGAAATGTTCATGACATTTCAGAAAAATGTGTTGCATGTGTAAGATTGGACTTTTTTATTAGAAAAAAGTAATTAACTCATGGGAGTGAAAAAATGAAACTTGAAATGCCTGAAGCACTGAAATGCTTTTCTAGAAAACCTGAAAACAGTTAAAATTCAGCTAAATCTACATTTGTTAAAAAAAGAGAAAAAATAATGAAAGGAAAACTAACCCTGATATTGCTGACTCACAGCCTCCCCCGTCAAAATCAGAAAATATGTGTGTGAGTATGAGAGGCATGAGCTCATTTCAATAAGGTAAACTCATTTTAACAAAACACAACATAAAACCTAAAAACATTCATTGAAATATTTGGACATAACATTCAAACTGCAATTTAAATCTAAACATGGAGAGCAAGAGCACATTCACTACTATAACCCCTCTCTCTCTCTCTCTCTCTCTCTCTCTCCTGCAGCATGTGCATGTCACTGTGGGAACGCTTCTGTCGGAATCCACTGAATCGGTTGCCATAGAAACTGTGTTCAATAATAGCTATAGTCACTGAATTAGTATTTATGCAGTCTGAGAATTGTTTCACACCCCCTGCTTTCTTGCAGAGAGGGCATTGATATATATTTAGCCCCAAAAATGAAAAAAGGCAAGCAAAAATCCAGATTTATGTTGAGGGAGAATATGCACCTCTTCAAATGTGTGTTAAGTGCATTTTAGCATTGACCTAATACACACCATCTTTACTCTGCAAAGCTGGCACACAGGTTGCATACATGCATTTACACAGATTGCACAAATATATCATTAAAGAATAAAATTATAAGTAAAAAAGATTCTAAAATAAATGCTCTGTCATGACAACAACAGGATGCACCAATTTGCTGCATCATTTGCATTCATCACTGGGTGCTTAAGTGGGTCAAGGCTGGCATATTTTATATTTGGGTTTAATGTGCCATTGCGTCTTTACATTGAATTTAGAGCAGGTACAGAGCCTGCTCAGAGCAGCCTTAACTTGACTATGTAAAGCACTTGCACACATTGTTTAAATGTTATAATTTTCACAGTATGCAAAATTTGGTCTATTTCTTAGGCAAGACTATTATTATTATTATTATGGTAAACTCATTGAAATGTTCTGCATCAAACTGTATTCTCTACATCTGCTTGTGAGAAACAGCACACCATGGCACACAAATGCAGGGGTGCATCAGAAAATCAGAGATAAACTTAAAATGATCAAAGAATTAAAATAATTGAATAAGTTTCCCCCTAGTGGAAAGCAGAGATGGGCATGTGCATGTGAACAGTCAGTCAGTCAGTGGTTTGCGCTGTGAAGCTGGACCTCAGTGCGTCTGTGCGTGATCCTGGGAGCCTCGCATCAGCTCACTGCCCACTCCACGCCCCCGCAGAGTCTCCCAAATTCTCGGTCGCAGGAGGAGAGATGATGTGGGGGATGTAAGACACGGGGATCAGCAGACAGCAGCTGGATTCTCAGGCTAAAATCAGCCGCTCTGATGGAGTGAAGACAGCAGATACACGGTGAGTGAGCCTCTCTCTCGAGATACTCTCCAGCAAATGTTGCTTTCAAAATGCTCTTCTTGTTTAGGATAACATTTACTGTTATTAAAATGATTGTTATTTCATTTATATTTTGTATTATTCTCAGCTGAGCATGGCCATAATTAAGCAGACTTAAGTCCTTCATATTGCAGCGCTATCTTAACATTCCATTGCACTGTCTTTCTTATTATTTACATTTCAATCATTTTCTGCTGGCATGTGCGCTGATCAGAAATGGTTGCTGGCTGCTCATTTGGTGTGAGTTGTTGAAGCTAAAAGCAAATGTTTTATTGGAGGAACGATGTGCATGTGGCTGCAGCTGTTCATAAGGCTTTATGAACGTTCATTGCGTATTCATGCACCGCAATGAAGATCTCTGAAGATTTGCTGGATGTCTAAAGGAGAAGGTATAAGATTGATATGTGTGCTGCTGTAATGTTCATTGTCTCACTTCACAAAAACTTAAGATATGAGCGTTTCTGTGGCGATTGCTGCTCGTTTGCTCTAACGGAGGCTTGAAGTGTGTGTCTGCTGTTTGGAAGTTCATTTGTGGACACTGAAGCTTTGCGTCAGGCAGAGAGCTGACGTGAATAGACACCAAATTTGATGCTTCAAGACTAAAAATAGTCCTGAGCTGAAGATATTTGCAGCTGGCGGTATGAATTGAGTCTGGAATGCATCTGCTCCGTTTTGCGAAAGGCGTTCAGCACCGCGGACAGCGACATATAATCAGCATTTACTCGTTTGATTTGATTAATATTTTCACTTGCAGAATCAAAATATGAGAATTGTTGCTGTTTATTTTCGTACCTGGTTATATTAGAAGGAAATAATACCATTGTGCTGCAATAAAGATGCTATTGGCAAGGCTTTTGAACATATACCATATAAAATACCATGTTTTTTGGAAATGTACCATGGTCTTGGAGTTTTTGGAAGCACTATGTAAATACCATGCCACATTCTTTTATTATATAAGATATGAAGGAGATTCTTACTAAAAATACAAAAAGATGCACCAGTCATATCACTCCACAAAAGAAACTGTATTTTGCATATAGAAAATGAAACCTATTTTATAAAGGATTAGGATTATTACACCCCAGTTCTCATTATAAAATACTTAGTTATTACTGCCATGTGAAAAAAAAATCATGCTATTAGATTATTTGTTGCATGATTTGTTTGTTTTTTAATAAAACAACTGAAGCTTTTTTTTAAAAAAAGCGTTGTATAACATTATTTTACAGTAAAGAAAAAAATTCAAGTTTTTTAAACTATTTATTCATTATGCTAGTAGATTATTTGTTTATTATACTTGTTTATTAATTTTTTAATAAAAATAATTTAACTTTCTTCTTTGAAAAATCATTGTATAACATTATTTTTACTGTATGACAGTACAAAAATGCTATTTTACAGTAATGAAAAATATCAAGAAAAAGTAATTGCAACAGTAAGAGAGACATAATCAGATGCATTATTTGTCCAAAAAACAATATCACAATGGAAAAAAAATGAACGTAATGATCCTAAATGCAAGACATATCCCCTATATGCTTGGCAGTATAAAAATCATCAGATTTCTGCATTGATCACATGAAGTTACTTTTTCTGTCTGCATAAAACCATATTTTATTTCTGACATCTGCAGTTCGAGGGCAGAGAAGAATGCATTGGTATGCGGTTGTGTGCAGTTATGTGAAAAGAGACGCACAGATTGCTATTGAATTGGTTTACCTCTGTTAACCACGGAACACTCAGTCTAGTCGAGTCGAGTGGTTTTGTTGTCATTTATCTCATTACAGACCAAGTGAAGGAGAAAAACGAACTTGCCACGACATGTGTGGCATTGCAAATGACAGCAAGATCTAAACATGCCACAGTAAACAATACAGATTAAACACACGGCAGTTCAGAAGATGTGTCAGGAACGCTTAGGACATTTAATATGAAGGAGATAATCTCATTGCCCCTCTTCAGGATGGTTCTCTTTGAAGCTGCCAATGTGAGTGATGAATTGCCTCAGCGGTTCTGATGCGACTGGGTCAAATGGTCATCTGTGCACCGCTGATGGATGCTGTTCTCTCAGCTGCTGTAAAAGTGATTGCACCTGCCTCGATCCATGTGATCTAATGAAGCAAACAGTGGCTCAAAGGCACCACAGCACTCTTGGTGGGGCGAGAACACTTGACTGCGCAGCCCCTTCTGGTTACGGCCCCCGTCGCGCAACCTCAGATGCAGTCTTGAGTCACACACACACTGCTGTTATGTAAAACAGAAAGCCAGGGGTGGGGGCTCTCAGAGGCGTGAGAATGAAGACATGATATTCATTTCCATCATCTGTCGGGAGAGCATAGAGAATTAGATACGATTTGTCCTGACAAGACAGCTCGGTACGTCGCCCCCTTCCTCCTGCGTTGTGCTGAAATGCAGACCCACTGCAAGAGCTCTTCAACAAGATGCAAAATTGGCAAGTTTATTTTGGTCATGTCGAACGGCTCTCCACTTCGCTGATCTGTACACACTCAAAGATCCATAGGGAATGCTGGGAAGGGCAAAGGCTTTGTTCAGATGGCACATAAATCCGATTTATCTATCAGATTCAATATTGGGTGCTTGTCTGTCATTTTTCAAGTGATTAAAATTTGATGCGCTTATTCAAGCAGCGAAGGCAATATCTGATATATTTACACATACACCAAATATTGACTGGTCATCATGACATCCTTCAATACATAACGGATTAAAGAAAATGAGTCACCTTTATTCCTATAGCACTTTATACATAGATTGTCAAAGCAGCTTCACAATAAATAACATGAATATAAGAGAATCATGATACATGATAAATTGTATCAATCAATAAATCCATAAATCACATTTTTAATTTCTCTCAATTTATTAAGCATAATTGTCTACAATATTTTCTAAATTCAGACACAGCTGTAGACAAGTACACTCTTAAATATAAAGGTTCTTTTCTGGCATGAACCTATAACATCTATAGAATGCTGCCATTGCACAAAAGGTTATTTTAGTGGAAAATGTAAAAAATCACACTTGTAAAAAATGGTTCTTTTATGAACTGATCACTTAAAAATACCTAACCAAAAATGATTCTTGTATGGCATCACTTTTTGAACCTTTATTTATTTAAAAAAATGTATTAAAAATGACATTCCAATCCAATTGAATGAAATCTGCTTTCATAAATATGTCTTTAAATCTTTAATCTTATTTATTTGGTTTGGATTAGGTCTGTAAAAATCATTATTTCATGTTTTTTTTTTTTTGTGCTGTTCAGGCTACAAAAATGAATGAGATTTGTAGTCGTAAATACTGCTTGTCTGAAGAAAGCCACAGAAATTTTAACATGATTGAAAGATTATGACACTTGTTTGTCCACCTGTATGGATTGACAGAGAGTGGAAAAAGTAAGTATGGCATCTTCGATATGTCGTGTGTGACATAACATCCATTCTGAAGTTGTTTTTTTTCCAAGCAAGGCTTGTTCCGTTTAGCACCAAGACCTCAATTTTAAAGTCCTTTTTCACTTGTGTTTTGTGGGGTCAAAGCCAAAACTGATCAAATTTATATCTTCAGTGCAACATAAGTCACTTTGCAAAAAAGCATCTGGCAAATGTATTGTTCACAGTCCCTCCCTGAATTGTACCAGGTGTTGCTTGTTTAATCAGTCTGTGTATAAATAACCCTTGTGGTTCTAGAGTATCTATAAAGTATGCAAATTGCACTAGAGTACAATTTATTATTAAGAAAACACAGATGTTGGAGCAGAATTGCAGTAGCTGCATGTACATACATATATGTGTGCATCTTTTATGCATATATCCATACATATTAGCTCTGCTCCAAAATTTAGAAAGCCGTCTACATAGGAAACTGTGCATGTAAACTGAAATGAAACTGACAAAATAAACTGCACTTTGGTCATCATTGTGAGTTTGTGACTGAATACTTGACCAAAGTCTGAGGAATGTTTTTACACAGACGTATAATTAAGCAAAGAACACCTGTGAATTATCATCACAGACAAGAGCAATAGAATTAAACTTCAAAATAAAGGTCTTGACATACATTTACATTTGTGCATTTAGTAGACGCTTTTATCCAAACTTTTGAGCATAAGTAATTTGTCTCAGAACCAACAATATTTGCATACAATGCCATGTGGTTTCCATGAAAAACTGTGTTTCTTCAGCTCAGAGATAGATTACATTTTTATATATTTTAAAACATAACCAGAACAAAAGCCCTGGTTGATGTCCTTTAAGGGATAGTTCTCTTAGAAAGAAAATGTATCATAATTTATTCACCCTTATGTCGTTCCAAACCAATATGACTTTATTTCTGTATGCTGGAAAAAAAAAGAAGAATGTTCGAGTCCAAACTATATTGGATATCACTGACTTTAATTGTATGGATGAAAAAAAAAAAGTAGTACATCGTCATGTAAATGTACACTAAATGAATGTACCTGCTCTTTTTCTACTTTTCCCCGTTTAATTCTAACTGGACAGTTTAAAACAGGCTGGTCACAATGCACATGTCAGATCAGGATACATGTAAGGACACCTGTGGGTTTCAGCAGGCTGATCTCCTGAGAGACGATGCCTGCCACATCTCTCCAGTGAGTCTATCATGGAGATGAGTCATCCATGCTGCCCCGTGTGTGTGAGACAGGAGATTAACCTCGCCGTCTCGAATCCCTGAGACCCCAGTCTCTTAAAGACGGATTTCTTTTTGCGATTACACTTTCAAAGAACAGTTCATTTCTCCCTGTTCCTCTCCACCTCCCATAATCAGTATGCAAAAACCGCGTTCCTCTTGCTTTCCTGGGTTGAGCTGGCTCGGAAATCACAGAGAATTGCTTAAGAAGGCAGGCAGGAGGAGTAGCTCGGGGTCTGTGGGTGTGTTTGTGTGATGCAGGAGGATGTGAATTCTGCACAGCTTGTACAAATTCTTGATGTTCCCAATGTTCTTCATATTGCCAGAGATAGACTAGGGAGCAACGGGATATCATCTGGGGGCTGGTCGATTTTGGGGATGTTGAAGCCAAGTTAAGATATAAAATAAAAACATAAAATGGTTTGAAGGAAAAATTTATTTTTCCATCCTTAGGCCATCTCTTTTAAGCCACAGATCGTGGCGTATAGGCAACGTTTAGTAAACAGCACTGGGTGAAGCACATCACATTACTGTTCAAAGGTTTGGGGTCGGTAAGTTTTAGTTTTCTTTCTTTTTTTAATGTTTTAGAAAGAAGTCTCTTATGATCGTCAAAGCTGCATTTATTTGATCAAAAATAGTATTGTATTAATGCAAAGCGGAATTTTCAGCATCATTACTCCAGGCTTCAGTGTCATATGATCCTTCAGAAATCATTCTATGCTGATTTGCTGCTCAAGGAGCACTTATTATTACAAATGTCGAAAACAGTTTTTTTTTTCTATGGAAACTGATACATTTTTCAGGGTTCTTTAAAAATGACAAAGTTTGTTAAACATTATAATTGTCTATGCAGTAATTTTTAAAATCAATTTAGTGCATCCTTGCTAAATTAAATTATGAATTTTTCAAAAATAAAAAAATAAAAATAATAATAATAATAATAATTACTGACCCCAAGCATTTGAATGGTAGTGTATATACATTGTAGTGGGTTGTTATCCACAATGTGTTGTCCTGGGTCAGCATGGGTCCTGTTTTTTTTTTAGTCCCAGTACATCTCTGTATATCGCTGCTTTATATCACCAGTGCTCAGGAGCACAGCGAGAGGAAGACCACTAGGAATAAATCAAACTAAATATATATGTAAGAGTAAGAGTCACCATGTCTTCAATTAATCAGACTGTGAAGGAATAAGAACATAAATAGCAAGAAAATCCAGTACAACATCTTGTATCATGTGCAATTAGTTTCTCCTTTCCCCCACTGACCTCAGGTAAGTCACTTAACGTCACCAGCATCCATATAGCTGACACTCTCTGACAACCCTCCATGACATACAAGATCAACCGCAACATGTAGTCAAACCATGAGTGTTTTCCTCCCCATTTGTGTAGCTCATTGATCAGTTTCTGTTTGAGAAGAGGCGGGGCTTTAGTCTCACAGTGCTTGTATCAATATGCTATGTGACTTTGGGTTCATTGAATTTCAAATAGGTTCAAGCTGATTTCGAAGGCTTGCATGTTAATAATGCTGTTATTGGACTGCCACACACACTGTCGATTGCTCTAATCATCTTACCAAGATAGTTAGTGCAATGATCTGATGGCTCACGTTCCATGAAGCTCAGACATAGCACGATGGGAAGGTTTCTGATCGAGGGTGAATGTGCATCTGAAAGCATGGGATATTTTAGGTATAAAGTTTTTTATTGGTCTTAAAAGTAGGATCATCTTTACACTATCACCAGCTCACACAAATTTTTTTCAGGCCAAAAACATCCTGTACTGTCAAGAACAACTGTTAAACATTGGAAATATGGTTTATTTGGCATACCTCGCAATACATCAGATACCAAAAGAAACATAATTTCAAACAACATAATTTTTGTGTTAGTAAATTCCTGGTATCTGTGTGTAAGATGAATGCTTGTCATAAATCATTTGTATGTGTGCAGTGCTGACTGAGCTTGTCACATGTCTTTATGCTCTTTGCACCACTCAGGAATTCCATTTTCTTTTCTTTACTGGACTGTCATTATGATCCCTCTCCTGCTGTCATTACAGAGATGATGGAGAGAAGACTGTGTTAAAGAGTACAGGGTTGTGCAAAATGTCAGCCCACAGGACACAGTGTTCAGAACACAACTGAGTAAGACAGCAACACTTTACCATAAGGCTGTATACATTAACTTTAGTTAATGCATTGGGAGTAACTAGTGAGACAATATTGAGAAACTAGAGAATTTTGAGTGCTGTGGATTGAGTCTGATTAAAATAATGTGATTTTAGATTTCAGACTTTGTTTGATTGATCTGAGAACTGTATAGAGAAAGTCATTTGCATTTGAATTAGGGCGGTCAAATCGATTAATTGCGATTAATAGAATCCAAAATAAAAGTTTATGTTTACATATACTGTGTATATTTACTGTATATGTATACATAAATACACACACATACATTTATATTTAAGAAATATATGCAATATATATTTATAGGAATAAATCATATATAAATAGGAATATATACATGCAAATATTTCTTAAATATAAATATATATACATACAGTATAAACATACACCGTACACACACACATACAATAATATGTAAACATAAACTTTTATTTTGAATTTGATTAGACACCCCTAATTTGAATGTAAAGATTTAAAATTAAAAACAGTTGAAATTGAGAGAAATTCATATAGCTGCAACAGTTAGCTAGAAAAGCAAAGGTTGTCAATCTTTAAATGCCAGCTTCACAAAGCCTCATTTAAAAGGATGGATGGATGGATGGATGGATGGATGGATGGATAGATAGATAGATAGATAGATAGATAGATAGATAGATAGATAGATAGATAGATAGATAGATAGATAGATAGATAGATAGATAGATAGCAAATTAGCGCTTGCTTGCCATTTTGAATATTAGTAATGTTGATAAGTTTAATCATTTTAAGCACTCATTTTTATATAAGAACATTCGCATATTAGAATGATTGGGAAAGATCACGCAACATGTAAACAGCCTTCTGTCTGTACCATGTTCATTTACCTGCTCATTTTCATCACTTTCGCTGTAATTCTCGGGCGCTGACTCGTTTGCTAAACTGAACATCCAATCAGAGAACTCTCGCCGATGGCCTCGACGCTGATTTAACATGTTGAATCGACGAGAGCCAACGAGTGGAACACACCAAACAAACTAGCCCGACCGTCGGCTTGGTGTGTCCCGGCCTTAACTGAAAAGAAGCCGGTTCTTCAGTTCTGAATGTGGAACCTTGGTGTCAGATCAGTGTCTGTGATTTTGGAGTTGGAAGTGTTCTTTTGCAATATTCAAATGTAAAACAACCCCTATGATAAAACACTTTTATTTGTTTTCATTCCAGGTTCACCAGAATCTGAGCTGGGATGTCCCGACATTGCTGAGGCCGGAGGAGGAGAGGGGTGGGGGATTCTGGGATTCTAGAGGTGGAGAGCAAGACATCATGGGTGATGGAGGGGCCTTGCACACTGAGGGCAATGCCCTGCTGAAAGCAGTGTTCCAGGGCAAGCTCCGCCTCGCTCGCCTCCTCCTGGAAGGCGGAGCCTATATAAATGAAGGGAATGAGCGAGGGGAGACGCCGGTCATAGCGGCTTGTCTGTCGGGATACGATGATCCGCAGACCCGGCAGAGAATGGTGAGGTACCTGCTTGAGAAGGGAGCAGACCCAAACATCCCTGACAAATCAGGTCGGACCGCCCTGATGCATGCGTGTGCAGAACTGGCAGGCAAAGAGGTGGTGTTGCTGCTGCTGGAAAACGGCGCTGATCCCAGCTTGAAAGACTATTCCGGGGCCTCTGCACTCGTACATGCCATCAATAAGGGTGACAGGGAAACTCTCCAGGTCCTTCTGGATGCCTGCAAAGCCAAAGGTAAAGAGGTCATCATCATCACCACCGATACATCTCCCTCTGGCACTAAAAAGACCAAACAATACCTGAACTCCCCACCATCTCCGGGTATAGTGGACAAGCTTTCCCCTACTTGCATGTCTCCATCTGAGGTAGAGATCCATACCTCTGGCTCTGCCCCTGGTGAGGAGGAGGAAGGTATCTTCAGCTTTGCCGTGACTTCAGCACTCCCACTACCCTCCAGCAGACCACAAGGGGAGAGGAGACCACCGCCCCGTAAGCTTCTGAAAAGACTGAACTCTGAGCCATGGGGTCTGGTGGCTCCTTCAGTACTTGCTGAGAGAGCGGAGCGGATAGAGGGCGATTTAGCAGAGGAGGACAAGTTGGTCTCGGAGATGAATGGGATGACTGTTTCTGGTCCAGGCAGACCTCTCCTGTCCCGAAGGCACAGTATAGAGACCCATGACCCATCCTCTCCAAAGCTGATGGACCGGTCCTGTTCTGAAGACTGTGCAGCACTGTGTGGCTCTTCCTGGGCGGATAAAGTCCACCAGCACCAGTCACTGTATCGTCGAAACACGGCCCCTGAGACTCAGGACAGTGTGGCTCAGGCACCGACGGGAATCCGTGGTTTACCACACCCCAAACTCACCCGCATGGAGCACTACGAGTCGGACACCCACCTGTGCCCTGCCTCCATCCCTGGATCTCCGGATTCTGGACGTGTCTCAGTGGAGCGCCGCAAGTACAATGCCTCTCCCTTGTCGCTGCTCACCAGCTCTTCTCGAGAGTCTCTGGAGAGTATTCCCAACTCGGTGTCTCCTATGACAATGCGGCGGCGTCCAACAGGACTGTTGGAACGGCGGGGATCAGGCACTCTCCTTTTGGACCACATCTCCCACACAAGACCTGGGTTCCTTCCTCCTCTTAACGTCAACCCTCAGCGACCCATTCCTGATATCCGAGCCAACGGAAAGCCCACTTCTCCCGTTCACTCAGGGAGCAAGATCCTGCTGCCGGTCGCGCCATCGTCACCAAAGCGTGGACCAGATTTCAAGATGAAGAAGAAACTGATGAGGCGACACTCGATGCAGACAGAGCAGATGAAGCAGCTTTCGACCTTCCGGGAAATCCTCACAGAAAAGGTGATGGAGATGAATGGAGATTGAGAGCAAGAGAGAAGTAGAACGAGAGAGAGTCGGTGCTGGCCGAGAGTTTTAATTACCAGGTTCATCTACATCATCTTTGAGGCAAACTTGCTCTGGTCCAGATCAGCTCCTTTAGAACTTAGTACATACATCAAAAATATGCATTGTGGAGACAAAACCATCTTCAAATCCAGACAATGAAAGTGAAAATTTGGAAAGTGAAGTTTTTCCAAATTTGGAGACCATTCTAATGTTATTTGGGATTGTTCCATTAGTCTCAGTGGAAGTGCTGTTGGTGTTTTAAATTTCTGCAACCCTCAGATGAAACCTCACAGATTTTGTATTCTACAGGTTTCTCTAAGTATTAGCGCTGTTATGGCTATCAGCCTTCTTAATGTTGTGCACTGTCAGAAAACAAATATGCCCAAATTGTACCTTTAGGAGCACAGCTAGTTTTTGATGGGGCACTACCCTTAAAAGGACAAATCTGTACTTCATCTACCCCTAAAAGTTGCATATTTGTACCTTAGAATAGTAATACGTATGCACCCTTAAGGTACTACTATGTGTTTTTTTGGGGTGGGGGGCAAATAAGGCACCAAGATGACTCAATAAGGGTACAAGCTGTTGTAGCCCTAAAGGTACAATTTTTGCAATTTTTTTTTTCTGTGATGATCCTGTGGAATAATTGGGTAAATTCTCTTAATATTCCGGAAAAAAATGTTCAAAAGTTCAAAACTAAAATTAATTTCTTCAGCCATTACAGCCTAAACTGATTCAAGTAGTTTTATTAAAATTGAATTTAAAGATTATCATTTACTTGTAAATAATAGTGCTCAAGTCTTTTTAATGCAATATTTATTTCTGCGTGTTTGTTTTGCACTGAAGGTTAAGAATTGTAGTCTTCGAGTCCTTGAATTTGGCAATGGCAACCTGATTTTTTCCACAGGATGTACACTAGAGAGTATTGGAGATGGCTAACTGCTAAATATTCCTGAAACAAATGATAGTGTTAGATGATGAACACATTTCTGAAGAACATTTTATTGCATTATGAAAGTGCAATAAAATATTAAAGGAATCGATTAACATAAAAGTATTAAAAAAGCTATATAACTAAAAACAAAATGGTACCAGTTAAACATACTGCGTGTTTCAGGGCTTTTGGATGGGTCGTTTATCTTTCCTAAACTCTTATAAGTGACACAAAATAAGTGAAGTGCAATTCTTGAAACTCAAAATCCCAAAGAAACTCTACAAAGTCCATCCAAAACCACACAGATCCACCCTGACCCGACTCAGTGGAAGGGGAGAGAGAAACCCCTTGCCTAACGCACACTCCCTCTGGAGACACAGAGCACAGATATTGTGTACATACTGTACAGAGTACAATTGTGTCTCAAGCGTTTGAACGTGCAATATTCTGTGCTGCCTTGGCACTGATTTCATATTATTATTGTGAATGTGAACAATCACTTGGACGTGTGTCTGTGGTAACATGCTGCAGTAAATAGTTCAAGACGAGCTGGGAGCTCAGTTTACATTCAGAAGAGGAATCTCTGCACAAAATACATGAGAATGAATTTCCCTAAAGAGCTGCAGTGCACAGTGTGTCCATGTCAAACACATAGTTCAACTCAAGCTTATGATGTGAGTGAATTTAGTGCTTCTGCTTTGAGATGTTCTAAAATTGATGTGAATTAAACTTGGTGTACTTGAAATGTATCATGAAAACAAAAAGAGGAATATTTTTTTATGCCTGTAGGGTTTTATTCTTGTTGTTTTTTATTTTTATTGAAATGAATTTTAATGTTTAATACAGTTTGTTGGTTGTGCAATTTCACTTTGACGGTAGCTTTTGTGTTCCAGGATGTTTGTAGGAAATAATATATGAGCAGCTGGAGTTCAATGGCTATAGCAATCTTCAACGACTGCGATAAAACCCAACCTTTGCCTGTTAAACCGACGGACTGAAATCCAGATCTCTGATTACCTAGCCCCAGGGGCGGAGCCAGGCTGTGGCCACCACTGATCTAAGCTTGTCCACCCTGCTCAAAACTGCAGCAGTTTTTGTCCCCTTTTTCTTGACAAGAAATGCATTTATTGAGACGCAGAACTGTCGTCAGTTAAGTGATGAAATTACCAAAAAAGGCGATTAAAGCTGCAAACTGTGCATGCATGTATGTATGCATTACATTTCAGACCGTCTCTCAAATGCATACTAAAATATAGGCTACCATGCAATTCCAGATCACAATAAGGTGCAAGCTGATATGTATTTTAATTTGTAAGTTAATGTGCAAGTAAATGTGAGCACAGTGCACTTATACTAGAAAATATGCGCTATTTTTTCATTAATTTTAAAAGTACAAACGAAAATGAAACCATTTAAATGCCTAAAATAACTCATTTTACATTCTGGCATTTATTTGCTGTTGTTTTTCAGCCTTTTTCACATTCTTATTATTAACTGCATGTCTCATCCTTGAGTATGTAATGTTAGAGAACAAGTTTTGGGGGGTTTTGAGAACCAGAGCCAAACTGACAGAGCAATAAAGCTATAGTGAGCCCCTTTATTAAAATACCTGGAGGTGAGGAATAATACAAAAACTGTCATAATCACTCAGTATTACTTGATATAATAATTCACAAATATCACAGTTACAATTAAAGTAGAAATTAATTGTATTCAGCTGTGTTTTAGGCACTAAAATAGGATAGTACTTTATAGTCAACCACATTTTTATATTGAAATAATGGTTGCTGGTTGCTGGCCCCTCCCGGGGCACCCCTATGAAAATATCCTGGCTCCGCCACTGCCTAGCCCTTTGTCATCCTGATGCGATTAGGAGAATCTTGGCACTTTGCTGTGTATTCATTGATTTTAGTGATTCTCCTCTTTTCGTTTCACACAAGCGAGATAACCAGGAGTTTGATTTGTTTCTAAATATGTTTGTATCTAAGTATCTCCAATATTTCTGACCTGCTGTACAAAAACATCCATTTAAATTAGTTGAAATTGTGTTCAAGTGTACCTGAAAAGATGTTAATAGTGTAAAGGGTGTTTTAGGTGCTGTACACAATGGACCTCCGTCTGTGCTACACTGTCGTTGGGTAGTTTGAGCCGTACTCCGGGGGTGTTCTGTTCTCCATTCACATAATAGAAGGGTCACAGTTACACTAACAATGCATCATTTAATGGATTATGGATTAAATATTTCTTGTTATTTTGTATGTTTAGTGTGACACACAGGTCAAATGTAGTAAACCAAATAATTTTAAAAAGTATTAAATTATTTCAAACAAAATGCTGTTGTGCTATTTTTCTGAGGCGATAATTTTCTTCAAGATCTTTTAACATGCACTGAATAAATGCATGACTGACTCACCAATTTATTTTATACCAGCGGTTCTCAACTGGTATGTTTTAAGGTTTGTTCTAAAAGGGTTGTGGACAGGAAAGAAAAACAATGCTAAATTGTGCTAAATGCTAAAGCAAAACTTTGGAGAGTCGGTGCTCAGTAGGCTATGACGGTGAATTTTTCTCTTGGGAGAGATATTCATTTTGGTATTTGAATTGACACAGCATAACACTGCAAATCTGGTCATCATAATGTTGTTTCTATATGTAAAAGTATTAATTTTGAGTACAGAAATGACTACATAACTAGGCTACATGTTCAGTCAACTGTTAAATTGTATGCTATTGCTCAATGTGTTGTCAAATGAACATATACACACTAGGCCAAATGTGCTTTATAAATCTTATAGTTAGTACTTACTACAGTTATATCAAAAATTCTGTCAAGCTAACATGGGATGTGTTTTTGTGTGATGTGAACATAATTTTTGTAATTTTGGCTTTTCGGAATATTTGTGTACACTCCACACTAAAATTTTGTGTCATGGATGAGTGTAAAGTGGTGACTCGGAGACTATTTTTTAATATTTATAGAGAGAGAGAGACTGATTACAGCAGTTCAATTTACAGTCTCTCTGCTAATATAACAGTGCATAAATATCTTAATACAAATATAAATATCTTTATCTTAATACATTTTCTTAACATTATAGTTATTCTATTATTATACTACTATTATACTTAAACAAAAATTACAATTACACAATACACATTCCTTTTAAATATCTTAATACAAATACAAATATCCTAATATTTAACACAAATATCTAGAACAAATTATAAATATAAATAATATTTAAGATGCTAGGTTCTATCAGGACACAAGATGCCAAGGCCAAAGTGGAGGAATGGAAAGGCCACTCATGTCAGCCTGCCAGACGCAAAGCCGAGCGAAGACAGAAAACAACAGAGTGGCCGTGACAGGGAGTTGTTTTTATTGCTCTCCATGTCTTACTCCACGACCTGAAACAACAACATAAATCAGTGTTATTTATATAAATATATTACATTTACAGTAAATTTGACTGATTATATGAACAAACATTTAGCAAATCATAGACTCTAATCTTAGTACCATAAACCAGTCATGGAGCTGCATCTTCTCCAGGATGAGTCTCCGCTGCGGATCAGGCCGCAGACAATCGTGGATCATCTGGAAGCATTCTGTGCAAAAAGATGAGAGAGATGTCTGATTATTACGTAATACAGTAAGTTACACCTTTTATATTTAGGTTTCAAATGGTATACTTTCATATTTAGAATTCAATCTGTCCAACTTTGTTCTTTGATGAAGATCTTACCTTGTGACAGGTCAGGGCCAGACCAGTCATTCTTACTGATCCTGTGTAGGTCTTTCTTGTCTGGATAATACCCGCATACCATCACGAACAGCAGCATCCCCAATGACCAAACTGTCGCCGGCTTCGCGTGGTATTTGCTGTCAACATCAAACTCCGGTGGACAGAACATATCTGTGCCTGAAGGGAAGAGATTTTCTACAGCAGGATGTGTTTCGGTGAGTTAAACAACCGCTAGCAAATCATCAAACATACCATTGAAGGCCATGTAGGCGGAGTCCTTCAAGAGCGTGCCACACCCGAAGTCCATCAACTTGACCTCCCACGTGTCCGGGTTCACTAGGAGGTTCTCCAATTTGATATCTCGGTGGAAGACGCCACGCTCACAGCAAATGTTAGCGGCATGAATGACCTGCCACATAACATGCCTTGCCATCTTCTCATCGAGCCTTTGTCGGAGCTTCACTAAATTAAACATGCTCATGCAGGGCATGGGCCGTTCCAAGACCATGACGTAGTGGTCCGGGTTGTCCTGCCAGTCCAGGAGTTTGATTATTTGTGGGACGCTGGGGCCCTTATTGGCCATGAGTGTCAGGCCGATCTCTAAGGGGAGGAGTCTGGGATGAATAGGCTAAAAGAAAGAATATATGATGCTTAGATGGAGGTGCTTTCTCAGATCAACATAAATATAAGATGTTAAAAATGGGAAACAGTGACTGAGAAGCAATAATATAAAGAGCGCAGGCTACTTACAACTCTGATATATGGCGTATTTGGTGTCTTGTCAGCAATTTTCACAGCCACCTGATCAACAAAACAAAGAACTAACAGTTATCATGTGCACAGAGATCAGTCCAGTCATGAATACTGAACAGGTATGGAAAGTTTTGTAAGTCAAAAAGGAGTAAGTAAACAAATGAAACCTTCAGGCCATCCTTGCATCGAGTTCCTGCATGCACACAGCCGTAGCCTCCTTCACCCAGCTTGTGGCCGAATTCATATCGCCAGAAAATGTGGCCTATTAAAACAAATGGTTGAGCACGATTTTTTTAATGCATTTTATAATTTGTAATTACATTTTAGTTGCTAATTATCGTATATTTATTATTCTTACTGTTGTCTGGCTCCTCCGCTTCATCTTCAGTGGAGCTCACTGGAGCATGGATGTCCTGAGGTTGGAGGACGTCCTGCTCCAGCTGTTCCTCAGGAGCAGGGAGGACTTCAGAGACCGGAGCTTCTCCAAGATCATGAATCTCTACAATTTGCTGTAGAGAAGTCTGATCTAAAGAGCAGAACACAAATAACATCAAATCAAATCAGATAAATAATCGGAATTAAATACTGTATACTCAAATTAGAATGGTTCTTCAGGGGAACGTTTGAAAAATGGGAATGTGAGAATGTGTGTATTGTTTTAGATTATGGCAGTAAACATACCTTTGTCCAGCTCTTCCATATTGTCAAATTCAGAAGAACTAATTGGAGTGTGGATGTCCTGATGTTGGAGGACATCCTGGTCCAGCTGTTCCTCTACAGCAGGGAGGACTTCAGAGGCTGGAGCTTCATGAAGACCATAGATCTCTACAATAAGTACGTGTTGTAGAGAAGTCTGATCTAAAGTGAGGAATACCAATAATATGAATAAAATATTGCATACTTAAATTACAGTAATTTATATTCAAGTTCACTTTTGAGCAAAAAAATAATAAATAAATAAACATCTCCAAATAAAGTTTTTTTTTTACTGGGAAAATGAGGATTGGATTATGGCAGTAAATGTACCCTTGTCCAGCTCTTGCACTTTGTCCTCTTCTGTCAAACTAACTGGAGTGTGGACGTCCTGATGTTGGAGGACATCCTGGTCCAGCTGTTCTTTTACAGCAGGAAGGACTTCAGAGGCTGGAGCTTCTTGATGATCATGGATCTCTACAATAGGGATGTGTTGTAGAGAAGTCTGATCTAAAGAGTGAATATTAATAACAAAAATGTACCATTTTACTATTTTTTAGGTTTCATTTTAAATTTAAGGCTTTATTAGTTGTGTTTTTGTCATTTTTATTAGTTATTGTTTTGTTTTTACATAGTTAATATTCATTTATATTTCAGATTTAGTTGGAGTTATTTTAGCACACAAAGTTAAACTAAATGAAAATTGACAACTAGTTTAAATGATTTTACTGTTTTAAAATATTTGATTTAATTTCAGCTTACGTTTCTATAATTCAAAGTAACGAACATTATTTTTATGGTTTTAGTTAGCCTAACTGTAACAGGCTAAAAATTTGTGATCTTTAAACTGTCACTCTAAAATGTTTGGTGTGATAATGTCAGCAGTATCTGGGCCATTGATTTTTTTGTTGTTGTTGTACACGAGAACAACAGAAGTTTCCCCATAGAATTTCCCTTTAATCCAAACTCATGTGTTTTTACCATCAGTAAGAGTCAGAAACGATCCCGCCTCACTCTGGTTCACTTTCTCTGCTTTAACCACGCTGTATGTTCCTCTTTGGCTGAAAAAGTGAAGAAGGTCTCCCTGCCTCATTTCTCCCTCCATCCATCACATCAGCCCCAGCAGGCGTCTCATCGAGTCGATGGGGAGGGGTTTCCGCCGGGATGGACGGGAATTTGAGCGGCACACCACAGGGTTGGAGTTCGTGTGCACGCTCCACTTTCAACGCTTTCCTTAGTCGTCAAAACAGTACTATGATAACCCAGTTAAACATGCACTCTGAAAACAGACTACTCCGAAACTTCAACCAACAAACTGAGCTGGTGTTCCAAGCCTTTAAATACTGACACGTCACACGTTCTAATTCTTTCGTGACGTCACGGCGGTCTCGGACAGAGATGCACAGCTGGAATGACGTGTTCTTTTTGAATAATAACATCCTTTTTATAAAACGAATACATATATTTTTTAATAATTTTAATGTCGCATGAATTATTTTTGTAAATGTATTATTATTATTATTGTTAGTTTATATATATATATATATATATATATATATATATACATATATGTATATTTATATATAGTAAATAATGAATGGTAGATGCCTGCTTCTGCTTTACCGTGTCTAATGAAATCAAGCAGATCATTCCAGACCCTGGGCATTTTTCATAAACAGTCGGAGAAGGAAAGACGCCCTCTGCTAGAGTGCATGGATACGGCACACACCTGCACATTCTTATTTTATTAAATGTTTTCCTTATGGAAGCATATGTGTAGCTAAATTCATTTTGAAATGTAATATGTAAAATGGCAATGCAATATGTAAAATGGCAATGTAGTTCTGTATTTAAATTTATATTTTCCCATTCCATATGTGCAACATTTAGTACAAAATGAAAATTCAATTATATAATTTAAATTTGGCATTTTCTACACTAGATATGCAAATTAAAAACATTTTAAAGCTTTATAAGTTGCAAAATTAAAAAGAAAATGCATTACCAGATTGATTAGATATGTTTAACATGTCCATGCAAAAACTGTAGCAAAATTATAATTTAAATGCTGTTTTTCCTAAATGTATTTAGACTTAGGGGTAGGACACATCTCTCACCGTTTACACTCGGATTGATGCACAAACACACAGTGCTATTCTACACTTATCTACTACCTTACCTTATATTTTATTACTCTTTTATTTTTTATCCGTAAAATAGCACGTGTTCCGTGGCACCTGAACAGGGACATGCAGAGAGTTCCTCAGGAACATGGGCTCAAATGTGAAAAAAAGAGAAAAAAAAATATAGGTAAAAAGTAAGAAAAATAAGAACAGCATTTATTTAAAATATTGCTTTTGTAACAATATGCACTACCGTTCAAGCTTGCGGTCAGTTTTTTTTTTTTTTTAAGAAATGAGTTTTTATTCAGCAAGGATTTGTTAAATTGATAGAAACTATTGATAGAAACTAAGCCTCTTTTTAAATGAAGCTTGATATATTATCCCACAAAATGTCCAATAATCTTCATCTCAGCTTCCTGTCCATTCAGATCAGTACTATAATATGTACTATAATATGAGCAAAATAATAACAGACTGATTTAACTTGATGTTGCTCTTGTCTTAGGTCTTGTCATTTTTATTTTCTCTTTCTTTTTCAGTTGTAGTTTAGCTACAGAGTATGAGACTCCACCTATAAGAAAAATTCATGCTGAAAGTTTCTGAAACTTCACACTATTCTGGGCCTATATACAATATGCAGAAATATGTTCCTTTATTTATTTATAAAAAAAAAAAATTATTTTTTGTGTGAATTTTTCTATGATGATTAATATGTGACCCCGGACCACAAAATCAGTCTTAAGTCGCTGGGGTATATTTGTACAATAGCCAAAAAATACATTGTATGGGTCAAAATTATAGATTTTTTTTAATGCTAAAAATAGGATATTAAGTAAAGATCATGTTCCATGAAGATATTTTGTAAATTTCTTACCATAAATGTATCAAAACTTAATTTGTGATTAGTAATATGCATGGCTAAGGACTTCATTTGGACAACTTTAAAGGCGATTTTCTCAATATTCAGATTTTTTTGCACCCTCAGATTCCAGTTTTTCAAATAGTTGTCAATGGAAATCAATGGAAAGCTTATTTATTCAGCGTTCAAGCCCTGTAAAACATAAAACAAGACGGTGAATGTTTCCTCATTACCCCAAAATTAATATTATCAGAAAGAAATTAGAAGTGGAACAGTTTGCTTTACCCCGAGGACCTGTGGTCTGATCTTCAGGAATTTAGACACCACATACTGGTCAAATGGTGATGCTGTCTGCTGAAGAGAGCTGGTCACATGATCATGTTTAGACATCTTTATGCACTGAGAGAAATATTTGTTGGGATTGGGATGGGAATTTAGTTAGATTTCATTTACTTAACTACTAAGCACTTTACAAATATGCCTATTTTATCCTTTAATCTTTCAGCCGTTATTAACATTCTTTTCTCTTTACTGTCAGCCACAGAGAAATCAAACCAACTGTCACTGTTTACACTGGAGCTGAAAATCTGCATTTACTTGATATATCTTGCTCAGGTCCTACATGGAAATCTTTCTCTTTCTCTCTCTCTCTATGTATTTAATTGTAATGGGGGGACAAACGACACTGTTTTCTAATACAAAGCTTGGAAAGACCATGTTTGTTTGATCTGCCAGTCACAATGCATAAGATCTAAAGGTCTAAACTAAGGTTGTATTAGTAATTGTTTCTGCTGCTATTGGTGGCAGAAAGTGATCATTAGCTCTGTCGCCTTACAGCAAGAAGGCCTCCTTCATCCGTCCGTGGGTGAAGGTAGCGTTTACGAAACTCCCCCTGATGCCGTGGTTTCTCTCACATCATGACATGCAGGACAAGTGAACTGCGAGTATTTACAACATTCCAACAGTTGGAAAGATGCTTTGTTTCCGAATGCTCGAAGTGTATCAAAAATACAGTGTCAATTTAATAAACATTTGTAAACACAGCCATTCCAAACTTCAATATTTCATGTTGCCTATCTGTAAAAAACAACTGGGTTCAATATGATTTACGTGCTAAAAGCCAGGAGAGACTCCAGATCAATCCGTGGGCTACATTTGAAATGTTTAAGACTGGTGTTACCTGAACCTCACAGCACTTTACTGTTTTCCGTGAGACATAGAGCATTTCCAGCATCCCTGTGACTCAACAAGAGGTTTGGAAAATGGATGGATGAGTGTTTCTGAAACATCTGGGATGTGTTCCCTTACGAAAAAGACATTTATTCGAGTGTGCTATACTTCTTTTAAACTAAAAATGTGTAAAGTGTACTTTTGGTCAACTTGTTATGTACTTCTCAGAAATGGGCTTTATGTACTTCTCAAAAATGTACTTAAAGTGACATTTAAGTATACTTGACATACTTAGGAAAAAATCTAAATATACTTGAGCTGTACTTGTGCTCCTAGAATCCGTGTTTTCATTGTTATATGGTATTAAAAGTATACTTTTATATACTAGAAAGTGGGCCAATTTAGTCCCAAGGAGTATTGAAATAGTACACTTACAAGTATACTACTAGTACATTGATATTTGTATACTTACTACATAAAGTATACTTAAAATATACTTAAGTATACTTAATAAAATAAACTTGAAGTATACTACTTTTTTGGAAAGGGTAGCCTACTACAGTATGCAGCATTATTTCTCTTTTTATAACACTGGTCATATCTGTAATTTTGATTAAATGTCATAAAATGCCAAACACTTGAATGAGCTGGCAGAAACTCTTTTTGACACACATTTACACATACATCTAACAATTATAGTAAATAGTAATGTGTTTAACATTAAAAATATGAAATACAATATAATCTCTAATGTTAGTTTCTGTGACGTGTCGATTATAACAGAATTTCAAACTCAATTTAAAACAATATAAAGGAAACTTATAAAGGATGCTTATGGGGTAACACAAATGAATGCTGAAATTATGAAACTGTCATATTGTTTTAAGAGTATGTCTTTGGAAATTATAAATTATATCCAGAAAGTAAGGAGCTTGAAAAATGCTCTGTTGCAAAAATGCAACTGATTTCTTCAACAGGCTAGAAATGGCCTCTTAATAGTTCACTGAAGGTGCAGAAGGACATGGATTGTAGCTTGGTGGAGGTTCAGAAAGACCTGCATCATAACTTGGTTGAAGTGCTGAAGGACTTTGATCATAGACCGGTGGCGGTGCTGAAGAACTTGGGTTGTAGTTCACTGGATGTGTAGGATATGGATGGTATTTTGGTGGAGGCTCTAAAGGACTCGGATCATAGTTTGGTGGAGGTGCAAATGAGCCTGGTAGCACAGTACTGCTGTCAGTCATATAAGGCACATCTTGGTTTATGTAACTGACTGCAACATGTCTTGACTTGAAAGAGACAGAGAACACAACAAAAATAGAACATTAAAAAAATAGATAATTATTGTGTTGCATTTATTGTTGCATGTAAATCTAAAGGGGATGCAGTGACACCTAGTGCCAGTTAGTTAACCAACTGAAGGCAAATGAGGTTGCTTCTATCGAAAATGCAACTAAATAATCATAAGAATGAGAAATAAAAAGTGCCTCTTTCTGTGTGAATGAAAGTGCTGATATGTAAATCTTATATACATTTATTTCTGCATTGCCACATTTGGAAATAAATGATTATAAAATCAATTGTGGTTAACTTGTTATATAATTAAATTGGAAATAAACAACCTCTTATATCATTGTTGGTTGAATCAATTGCTTCTTAAGGATTAAACAATCATTAAATGTAACTGTTTTTATGTCAGACTGCCTTTGTGAGCTAAGGCTGACTTTGCTTTATGCTACGTCTTAAGAAGGCTTACAATATATAGCAAGCATGGACATATGGACTACATTTATGGTGCTTTTTTGTCATTTTGCAGAGTGAAAGAGCCAGTCCTCATTCATCTTTATTATGTGTTCCACAAAAGAAAAATAGGGGTTTGGAATGGCATGAGGGTAAGTAAATAATGACAAAAGTATTTTTTTTTTCAGTTTTAAGTAAGATCTTTGAACTGAATCTATTTACCTTCATCCTGCAGCAGTCACAGGAAGACGAGGCAGCTATAACAGAGATGATGAAGACCAGAGCATCACAGAAAACCAAGAGAATTAGAGTCACACCCTGAGTGAGTACACAGACATTAGACATTATAACCTAAAACACATTTTATTATTAGTTATTAATATTTCTCTTTAAGAAGCTGACAGAAACTGCACATGAGTGATATAAATGTTATAAAGTACAGATTAGTGTGGAGCTTAAATAAATAGGCTACAATTAAAACAGCACCTTGTCTGGTAAAAATGTCTGGTTAGAATGTAAGTAATTTTGTAAGAATGAAAGCAGGACATCTATACAGACACTTACATCACTTTCAAGACAGTGAAATGGGATGGAGATAGCAGCTGCTATGGCATTGAAACAGTTTAGAAATTGTGAGATTCTGACCTGAAATGGGAACAATGGGAAAAATGTAATGCATTATAATCTAAAAAAAAAGTTAAATCTTTTTTATTAGATATTCAGACTAACCCGACATGTGTTACGTGTACATGCAGCTGACACCGTCATATATCCAGTTAAAATCGACTGCAGTGAAGATAATGAATATTATTCAGCATAGGTTCATTGCACAGTGCTGTTATGGTGTTGACATTAAATACTTACAATTAAACATGACCAGAGGAGATATAAAAATCCAGTCCAGATTGTTAAGATTAACATCATCATACCTATTGATATTTCCAAAACCTGTAAGATATAAAACAAGACAGTATCTGTTTTCTCATTTCCCCTCAAATCAAAATGAAAAATTCAAGTGGGTCAGTTTGTTTTACCCCCAGAATCTTTGGCCTGATCTTCAGGAATTTAGACACCACTCGCTGGTCAAAAGGTGACACTGACTGCTGCAGAAAGCTGGTCACATCATCACGTCTAGGCATCTTTAAATGCACTGAAAGAAATATGTGTTGTGATGGGAACAGTAAGAACCTAATGTTTTCAGTTAAAAACGCAGATAAACTTATGTACTCTGATATCAGTTCCAATTTTTTAACCCTAGAGAAGTTAAAAGCATGCTTTTCTCTTTACTATCATGGGTTCTGTGCACATTGTCACAGCAGAAAATCAGGATTTACTGGAAGAGTTGTTCAGAGGAAACATCACAAGGTAAGCAAACAGTGTTGGCAGTGACTGCTGATTTAGATTTAGTGTTTTTTTTTTCAAGGAGACGTCACAATTTCCTGCTGGTCCAAACAAAGTTTGGAATGAAGATGTTCACTTGACCCTGCCAGTCACAACACATAAGGTCTGCATGAACTTACAATGCAACCATATTTCTGCAATAACCACAGTGAGCACACATTGAACACATAAAGAGGATTTATATACGATAGTTTGCAACAGTATTTAGTTCTAACTGCTTACCTAACCCACAAACACACACAGTATTAGCAGAATACTTACACTAAGTAATAATTTTTCAGCCTCCAAAATAAAATCTATTTAGTATGTGAAGATATGCTACTTATGAATAATTATTGATATATGTCTCAGGAGTCATTTTCATTTTGTTTTCAGCTCAGACTGAAAGACCTGCATCTACAAAATATGAAGAGAATTATTCTTAAACATCACACTGATTTAAGAAGTAAACATTGCATTATACTTATTATATATTACACTTGTTGATCTTAAGGCTTTTAGAGTCACAAGGGTCAACTCAAAAGATTTTAAAAGGATTAATTGTTTAATATTTGTTATTAGCATGGCACAAGGAAGTAAGGATCAGGTTTATCACTGTTAACCTGCTGTGTCAGGATGGCTGAGTGGTTAAGGTGCCAGACTTAACTGACAATGACGTCCAACATTGGAACATCTGGTCTCAGAAAGGAGGTCATGGGTTCGAATCCCATTTCTGACACAATGCTTTTGCAGTGATAGAACTAGACGTATCAGCTTCAGTTTAGAATGTAAGTAAATAATAGAGCCGTTTTCAACATCAAGATGTGTAAGACCGATGTGAAAAATGACTCAGATAGTCCTACACCCACTGTTCCAATCTGTTAAGGAGCATATTGTGGTCACAAGTATCAAATGCAACACTGAGATCTTGCAATACCAACGCTATCATCAGCCTTTAGGTGAATATTATTTAATATGCTAATCAGTGCTATCTCTGTGCTGTAATTTGTTTGGAAACCAGACTGGAAGTTGTCCAAATAGTCATTTGTGAACCTGGACCACAAAACCAGTCTTAAGTCGCTGGAGTATATTTGTAGCAATAGCCAAAAATACATTGTATGGGTCAACATGATTGATTTTTCTTTTATGCCAAAAATCATTAGGACATTAAGTAAAGATCATGTTCCATGAAGATATTTTGTAAATTTCATACTGTAAATATATCAAAACTTAATTTTCGATTAGTAATATGCATTAAAACTTCACTTGGACAAATTTAAAGGCGATTTTCTCAATATGTTGATTTTTTTTGCACCCTCAGATTCCGGATTTTCAAATAGCTGTATCTCAGCCAAATATTGTCCTATTCTAACAAACCATACACCAATGGAAAGCTTTCAGATGATGTATAAATCTCAATTTCGAAAAATTGACCCTTATGATTGGTTTTGTGGTCCAGGGTCACATTTGATTAAACTGTAAACCTTCTCAATTACATTGCCAATTGTGATAAGTCTATAGATGTTCAAAGCTGAGTTATCCAGGTTGCTCTTCTTTAGAAGAGGCCCAACAACTCCAGTTTTTAAAGACCTTGGGAAAATTCCAGAAAGAAGTTAGGTATTTACTAATAGGTCAGACTCCAGACAACTAAACACTTTTAAAAAAGGATGTTGGTACAGTGTTAAGACAGTCGCCTCAAAGCATAATCAGTGATATTAGTGGTTATGCATAGTTATTATTAGCAAATATACTAATATCAGTTCCAATTTATTAACCCTACAGAAGTTAAAAGCATGCTTTTGTTTTTACTGTCAACCAAGAGGAAGAGGAACCAAATGTCACTGTGCACATTGTCACAGCTGAAAATCAGGATTTACTGGAAGAGTTTCTCAGACGGCACATCACAAGTTACTCAAACGGTATTTGCAAAGACAGCTGATTTAGATTTCAGGGTTTTTTAAATGCAGCTTAAAAATACAACCTAAAGATAATGGTACAGGAGATGTCACTATTTTCTGCTGGTCCAAACAAAGTTTGGAATGAAGATGTTCACTTGAACCTGCCAGTCACGACATATACAATCTGGATGATTTTATAAAACAACCATCTACTCAGTATATTTCTGCAATAACCACACTAAGTACACACTGAACAAATAAAGAGGATTCATATGCAATAGTTTGCAATGGTATTTTGCAATACTAGCTGCTAATTCCAGCCTTTATCTGACCCACAAACACAGAAAGACTGATGATAAATGTGCAGAATACTTACACTGTGTAACAAATTGTCAGCCCCCTTAAAATCCATTCAGATTAGTTGTATGTGAAGATGCGAAATGAATAATTATTGATTGTCTTGAGACATTTTCATTTCGTTTTTCAGTTTGTTTCCTAGCAAGAAGAAGTCGTGCTGCTCACAAGACTCCACCTCCACAAAATATGAAGAGAATGATTCTTAAACATCACATGTAAACATAGGGTGAATTCCGGTTATACAGATAGGATTTTATAGGATAGGAACAAACATTCTATATGTTAAAAGTTTTTGAAGAGTCTTGCTGATGTTGAGCCATTTTGAGTTAAAAGGGTCAACTCAAAAAAGTTAGTATGGCACATTAAGCAATGATCATGAGCATCGCTGTTCTACGACAGTATCAGAAAAGCCCAGTGGTTAAGGCGTTAAACTTAACATCTGATGTTGAGATTTCTGGTGATGTGGGTTCAATTCCCACTTCTTATAAGATTTTTGGAGTGACAGGACTAGATTACCCAGCTTCAGTATCAGAATAAATAATCAACAAATGATTAGTAAATAGGTAAGTGATAAATAAGTGAGTCAACATCATAATGTAAATGCAATTTTGAAACATCAAGAGCAATGTAAAATCTGATCACAGTAATTGTTTTCTTGTTAAAATACAATACAGGGAGCCTAGCTTAAATGCCTTTATTTAAATTATAATAATATATAATTAAATAGTTAAATGTTGGGATAAAAACACAGAATAATGTAATATGACATTATGTTAACAGACCTTTATCCAACTACTGTAGCCTATATGAAAGGATAATGAATGCAGAGGACTTCTCAACCACTAGGGGGTGTTGCAGTACAAAGATAGAAAGGATTATTGCATTCTCTGCTTGGCATCAGTTATGTGAAGTATCTGGTGAAAAAAACGATAATTAAAATAATTAATAAATAATCGAGCCGATATCAGCCATAATGTGAAACTAAGAAATTACTCTTTTATTTAAAATATCCAAATATTTAAAAATTACAATCTGTCTTTTCAGATCTCTTTTTGTTTTTGTCTTTTTCAAAGCCTTTTTCATAATCAGTGATATTAGTAGTCATGCATAGTTGTGCCTAAAAGTTTTTTTTTTTTAATAAAACAAAACTTTTATCTATTACTCCATCAATAACAATAAATAAAGAAATAAATTGTCATAGACTGGGACAAGAACACTTTAGCAGTTGAGCCTTGTTTTGTTTCAGTCCCCATTTGCCACAACAAAGGACAAATTTAGAAAGAATTGTTGACAAAAATATATAGTGACCAGTTACAGCTGCGATATGCAATATGATGGACCTTCATTAGGCATTAAAAAATTCTTCAGTGGGGAGCTAAACTAAAACTGAATAATGATGCAACAGAAAATATTGACTTCAAGTTCAAAACTACAATACGTTTAGGGTCTGCAAACAGTTTGAAAATGTTAGAGCACCTAAAATAGTATATATATATATATATATATATATGTATATAAACAATATGTACATAAAACATTTCCTCAAGCTATAAGTAGCTATTATTTGTCATCCGCTTTATTATTGCAGAGCTAGCAAATACTTGCAGGACTGGCAACTACTAGGATGAAGTTTAAATAATGATCTGCATAATGCAATAACGTTTTTAAATGAAAGTTATTATAAACTTTCTATATTGTGTCTCTGAGTTTGCTAGGAGTCAGTGGTCAGTCTGTAAAGGTTAAGGACCCCTGGGCTGTTGAGAGGCGGGATAGTTCCTCATTAATATTCATATACGAGCGTCGTTCCGACGACGTGATTGGCTAGAAAGAAAGCCGGTCGCTCGAGAGTGAGCGAATGGAATCCCCTGTCAATCTCCAAAGGGGCGGGATTTGCCAAGCCCATATATATGTAAAAATACCATTCACACGCTCTCAGTGGTTGTGACACGAACGAAGGGGCTTTTCGATATATCATATTCAAATCAGCCTCCGGCGAGGGACGGAAGAAGTGCACAGTTTGAACAAATGGAGGAAGATAGCACTGAACAGATGAAACCGCTCCTAACCACAGTAAGCATGAAGTTATTTGTTGTTGTCTCTTCAGATTTGAGTTGTTGCGGGAGCCTGGAGCGTTTCTGCGCGGTTCGTTTCAAAGAAAGGGAAGGGACGGGGACTGGTTTAAAGCATCACTTCCTCTGGGTTGTTAACGACCCAGGAGCATCCACGTTGTCTTAGTGGACGTCATAGGTGTTTGTTTGGAGATTGTGTGGCTGTGGAAATGCACTTTCATTGTTTTGGGGTGAGCACGCTTCTGCCAGGAAGTGTCGTTTAGATCATTGCGTCACAATAACGGAGAAAGACGACTGGGTCTCTCCATCTCTGCCACAAAACATACACCTTATAACGTTTGTTTAATGTTTTAGTGTCTTTCCTCAAAAGAATGTTAATTTTTGATGCAGTTTTAATAAACTATATACACATTTAAAGTGTAGAGTTTGGTGTTTATACCGTCTTTATGTAACTAACTTAGCAAATCATGCCAGCTAAATACTATTTAAAAACAGAAATTGTGTCCACAGTCTGTTACCATTATATTTTCCTTTTTAAAATGACTTTCTATTCTATAATTTTAAACAAGTCAAAATGACATCCTTTTATCCACTTGACATTGAAATCCACTCTTAAAATGTCAACATTAACATGAATTTGTACAGTAAACAATTGATTAATCTCTCTCTCTTGCTATTATTATTTCCATAATGTATGAGTAAGAGTGCCCTTTCCTCTGTCCCTCTCTTTCATTCCTCAGAAGCTTAATTTCCATGTAGTCATAACCACTTCAGTAAATATTTCCTTTCCTTAACAAATCATGTCAATAGATACTAACAGCCTTAATGCACTTTCAATGCTTGTGTATATTTACATACAAACAGTACTACATCATCTACAAGTAACAATAACCATAACTATTGAGTAAAGATATAGTATAAAAATTGCTCACTTAATATATAAGCTTACACTTTTTATGAGTAAGTACATAGTAAGCTTGTAGAATGATTTTAAATGGAAAACTAAATAACAGTATGCAGTGACTGACAGTCTCGATTTGCAACATCTGAGATCATGCAAAGGATTTATTAATTTTTTAATTTTATGATTGTCTTATTTACGTTCGAGTTAGCAGGGTGAATATTGTTACTTTTTATCTTTTCAAAGCAGAACATAAGGGCGTGTGTTTTCATATAAACAGTAACCAGTGGGTGCTTGCTATGCTGATTTTTCCCCCTACAGACAGTGTATTACTGATACAGAAGTACAGTGTGGTTAATGTTGTCAGAACCTCAAGATAACAATCTCTATATTGCTACTTGCTACTCTCTTTCCACAATTGCCAGTTTGTTTATGGAAGCTTATTTTTGCTACGGAATAGAAAATACAAAAGGTAATGCTGAGAAAGAAAGAAATTATGAGAGATAAACTAAGAACTGTGGAATATAAATTTGCAATTCTGAGAAGAGAAGTCAGTATTGTGAAATATAAAATCACAATTGTCAGGATTTTTACCTTTTTATTTATTTTTTTATGAAAAAAAAACAGAATTGTGAGATGTAAACTCAGACTTCTGAGAGGAAAAAGTCAGAATTGTTATATAAATTCTGAAGAATTCTAAAAAAAAGTCTGAATTAAAACATCACAGATACCATTTTTATTTATTTTTATTCTATTTTTTATTCCTTGGCAAAATAAGCTTTCATACATGTTGGTGTAGGTACACTGAAAAAAATGGTGTAGAAAGTTGTTAGTAAATTTCCCTATTAATTACAAAGACATGGCCATTAACATTGAATTAAACTTGAAATTTGGAAGCAGAAAAGTGACATGACAATTTCTTGTAAAACCTACTCTATTAATCCTTAATTTATTTACAGCTTCAAAAAATGTTAACAGTGTATGTTGTCAATATTATGTAATGCTTTTTAAGGTCCAAATGGCAAATCTGAGTCTGAGTCTGGAATCCAGATGAGGAAATGTCTGTGGGTTATTGCATAAGTATGTATATTGTTTAGATGTCTCTAAACAAAGCTAGCGTTCCATTTATCTGGAAATATTTCAAATGGCTAGTTCCTGTTATGTAACGAAGAGCCTTGCTGTGATTTCCACCTGTTGCTTACTTCACTGCTTTTCATCAGTCAGGTGTCTTCAGGACATGATGCTCCTCTGTTCTAGGTGATGAGGGAAGATTTCATGGTTCGTTGAGTGTGCGGTATCGTAACGTTACAGCACTGGTTCAGATGGTAGATTAGACAGGAAGTTTGTCATTGTTCTCTGACTGGAGGATCAGCAGCTCTCGGGGGTGCCGGGACCCTGCAGACAATGCTGTTGATAAAGCCACAGAGGGCACAGCCGTAAGCTCAGCAGGTTTGGAGTAGTTGGGGACAGTAGTATGAGGTGCTGTGACCTGTCAGCGTGCAGTAGTCAACACAGTTGCTCTGATTCACAACAAGTCTTTCAGGTCCCACTTGTTGACAACTGTTGAGAGTGGTTCTTTGACAATGCAATTCATTAACTCCGTATTGATCAGGTGAAATATTGGCACAATATGTGCATTAGCTAGGCCTACATCTGGAAACATTTCATTTTCAGGGAGAATCTGCAGAATGGATTTAAATGGAGCTGACAATACTGCAGTTTTATGATATATAATGTCACCAAAATAGTTAATAAATGAGCAGAGAAGGAGTGGGATTTTTATACAGATTTTTGTAAATCTCTAATCATAGATAAAAATAGTAAAGGCATTTATTTAGAGGTTGGTTTTGTTGTGCATTTTTGCATCATAAAATATCAATGAAATATCAGCAATCTTAGATGAGTGTTTAAAACTGTTCAGCAGTGCAAAGTTTGTTTGCCAGTGATTAGCAGCCTATTAGCTTAATCTATTTCATGTTTTTATGATTTTATCTGAGAAAATTATTTACAATAGTGCGTTACTTCAGTTTTATTTTCATAAATGGTTGCAAAATATTTGATAAATGAGCACAGAACCATAATAATTAACCAAAATATTTAATAAATGAGCACAGGAGGAGTTGGAGTTTTTTTATATGGATTTTTATAAATGACAGGCCCTCTAATCGCATGTAAAAAATAATTTGTCTACAGGGTTTCCTCAGAGGTGAGTTTTGTTGTTTATTTTTGTGTTGTAAAATATTTTATTTTTGGGGTTGTTCAACAGTGCAAGGTCTGTTTGTCAGTGCTTGATATTAGTCTGTTTTATGTTTTTATGAGCTTATCTGAGAAAGTGATTTAGATTAGTAAATGTCACATCAGTATTGTATTCATAAATAGCTGCATTGGTTTACAATGCTTAGTTTGGTGTAGCGGGCCAGGCCACAACCAAATAAGGAAAAGATATTCCCATGCAGAGCACACTGGATTGTGTATCCTTAAAGCTACTACAGTAAATGCTGAAAACATCAGAAATTTAAGATTAGAAAATCACAGATCAGACTGTGCTCTCAGACACACACATTAAAAATAAATAAGCACAGTAAAAAGTGGGAATTTCTCAAACGTTTATCATTTCTACAAACATCTCTCTTGTTGTTTTTCAGTCTCCTTTTCATGTGTTTCCTGTGTCACCTTGTATGTGTAACCTGTTACTTTTCACAATTGAATTGCCATTCTAAACCCTAGTTAATTAAGTGTGATCCTAGGTAATCCTGTTTCATGTTTCACACTGTTCATACTTAAACCCGAGTTCCAGTTTGCAAACCCTGGATTACCATGCCTATTTGCATATTCATAAGGCAGATAATGTGATTTAATGAGTATGCATTGGTGATTTAGCTGATGGCTATGGCTGTTATAAAGTTTCATGCACCATCAGTGTTTATTGGAAAGTGAGTTGTTGATATGATCTTACATTTCTTTATTTCTGGGTCACATTGTTTTAATCATTGTGATTGACGTGTCTGTAATGTAGGGCCCTATGATTTCTGCAATGCGGAAAATGTGGATGGAATCACGGAATCAGGTCATAAAAATGGAAAGAATTTTCCACATTTTTGATGAATAAATAAAAAGTAGGTCAAGTACACTTAACCAAAACGCGATGTGTTTGTGAATATTACGGAGCAAAAATATAATTTAAATATGAATCCTGCATGTTCAGCATGTCTCTGTGTGCATGAATGGCGCATTTAATTGAACTATTAAAACAAATAGTTAGTCTAGAAAAATTTAAATGGAAATAAAAACGGAAAATAACAGAATTTGGAAAAAAATGAAATGGATTAGGGCCCAAGAAATGCTTTGGCATGATTGATGCTTAGACAACAGAAATGGCTTAGGTAACTTGTTTATGTATGTTGACGTTTTAGGCACAAAACCACTTGCCCACATGAATTGTTTCAAAATTGAAATATGGTGATGTATTTTTTTGGTACATTTTGCAAATGCTTAGTACATCAACTGATAATATTCACTTAATATTAATGAGGGAATTCTTGAAGCATCCACATTTTCTTTCAGACAATCCACCTAACAATGGTTCCTCCTACATTAGAATAGGACTTTTTAAAATTTGACTATTCTTTGCTTAAACCCTCTCCATTCATACAGACTGCGTAGTATCTCAAATTTAATTACAGGCATTAACAGCTTCACTGGCTGAATGGCACTGACTTCCCACAAAGGTTACTCTGTTGTCAGGGGCAACAGTGTGCTTGCCTACTACTCGTTTAGTATGTGTACATGAAACATTTGTTCTGTTTATCACATTTGATATCACAACTTTTTGCTGGACTTTTTTTTTTTTACACTTGCTCTCAGTGCTTTTATGGAAAGAAATGTAAATTATTTCTTCTCTCTAACATTTTTTCCACATTCATTTAGCTAGCTTAAAGGTATAGTTCACCCCAAAAATGAAAATTGTCATCAAGACTCACTGTCAAGTTGTATGAGTTTATTTCTTCTGTTGAGCACAAAAGATGATCATTTGAAGAATGTTTATAACCAAACAGTTGCCAGTAGCCATTGTAGGGCCCTATGATTTCAAAGTGTGGAAAACATGGACAGAATTTTACAGTTTCTTTTGAGAAAACATTTCGTCATATCATATACAGAGACCTAAAGGTCAACCCGTCAAAATAAAAGTTTGGTTTGACCTGTGACAGAAAAATATTACTTAATGTAAAAACTATAGAGCTGCAGTCTGAACCTTTTTTTGGTTAAAAATGATCCGAAATCAATATTTGAGAAAGTACATAACCAGCCAGTGTTCAAAACTATCACCTTACTTATCGCATGTGAGGATCCTGCAGGTGGCGGCTCATTTATAGCCTTATCTCACAGCAGCTAGAATAATGAAATTTATCATTTTGATGGTGGATTGTAATCCAGAAAGGATTATGTTTATGAAACACAGGGGAATGAAATTAAATTATATTCCATTTTTAAATGTGCTTCTGCTTGCAGATAGCCAATGTGGGATTACAAAAGAATTTTAAATAGAATGTATTTTAAATGGAACCAGTTTAAAGGAAGATTAATTAGATTTTTGGATTAAAAGAATTTCTTAATATGAAATTTGAATAGTATGACAATTAGGTATTAGACTGTACAAAAATTGAAATCTACACGCTAATACTATACCCATAGTCACGCAATGCTGATGTTGTTAACATTAATAATTTTAGAACAAAGTATAACAATGATACTACTTTGCGCAGTTAGATGTGATATGAGCTAACCGATCTTTAGATTAAGGGTGAGTAAATGATGAGAATTTTGAGTGAATTATCCCTTTAAGGTGTTGAGTTTTTTAAAACAATGCAGTGATAACTAAGTGCAATGCAATGGTGAGTAAGGGGCATTTAAATTAGTCTAAGCAATCTGATTTTATATTTGATACTTGTCACACCATTTGCCTGCAGTGATGATGAAACTTCCAATATATTTTACACTGTAAGCGATGCAACAAAAATAGAACACCCCCATAATAATCAAAAGGCGTAGACACTGTGTAAATAAGAGATTCATTGTGCAGTGTAGACAGATTTGTTGATTATAATGTGATTATCCTAGCTTTAATAGTAGCCTGTGATATTGCTTTATATTTCAAACCCTGAATGTCCTTTAACACCTCAGGGCAATGGCATGCTGCCCCGGCAGCTTCCCAGCGCTCAGGCCATGTATAGCTCCAGTGCTGTTTGAACCCAAGCACTCATCCCTACTCGTGGAAAAACACATGCACGCTCACAACAACACACCCTCACACTTGGATATAAATAACACCTCATGTTTAGGTCTTTGCAACCAGGAGTGAGACCCGTCCGACATCAGTATATGATAGGTGTGCACTGGCAGCGTATTGTAGGATTCACTCTCACTTCTGCTTCCTAGTCAGTGTGACATAGACGGTTTTGCTCCCGATCTTGTTAGAAGCAGACTGCCGCTTTAAGGAAGTGTGTAGAGACTTCCTCTTCCACAGATCCTGATTGTAGTTTGTCAGTCCTTTTTGATTTGTACTAAATGATTTAACGCTTCAGGTTGACCTTTGATTGTTTTTCATCATTAGCTCTAGTAGCAGACTCTTTTTATGAGCTGGCTGAATGATCAAGATTTCCGGACCTCATCATTTAACCTCTTGGGGTCTTAAGTGCTGTCTGATTTTCTCCAAGTGACGAAGTTTTAAAGTCCCTCCCCAGGGTCTGTGAATGATGCAGGACTTCTGGGGAGACGTTGTGAATCTGAGGACCACCAGAGGAGCTACGAAATTCTCGGTATGTTTTTGGGCTCACTGTTGTGTATCTAACCTAATTCAGTTTTTCTTGAGCTTGGAGCATGATTCAGATTCTACGTAGCTCATTGAATATGCTTTGGCTTGGTGTTGGTGTTTGCTCTGCGTGTTCGGTTTCAAAACATTGCCTTGGGAACACAGTATAGTGTGTTTAGTGTCAAATTTAATTCACACGAGTGAAATCTGGTGCCGTTTCATTGAAAAGAGACAAAGTTTGCCGGTGGTCTCAAGACACCTTGCCTGTCACGTGTCGGGAGGTCCACATTGTACCCTTTGCTGCGTTTTGCCCTTTGGGGTGATATCTGATGCCACGGCACTCAGGAATGTTTGGACAGAGGCCCGTGGCGGGACATGGCCACCTTGGTTTTTTTTAAATACACAGGACTCTGTGAATGTACTGGAAGAGAACATACTCATCTCACTGCATATAGTCTAGCTAGTAGCTACATGTGTATATATTTATACCATGGTCTGTCTGAATACTTGATTCTGATTGGCTGGCAGGTATATGCATTAGCCTAAGTATGGAATAATTGACAACGGGCTGTTGAATTATTAGAAAACTAATGCACACCACGAGGTGGTGATGCAGCCATGATGTGAAGCCAATCAAAATTAAGTATTCAGACAGACATCGATCTGTCTGTATTTCAAGGCATTCATCCAATTTTTCTACAACCTGAATTCTGTAAATGTTTGGATTTTTTAACATTTTGAATAAAATGAAAACTAAAAGACTTTCAAATCACATGGGCCAATATTTTATTCACAATAGAACATAACAAATGTTTAAACTGAGAAACTTTACAATTTTATGCACAAAATGAGCTCATTTCAAATTTGATGCCTGCTAAAGGTCTCAAAATAGTTGGGACGGGGGCATGTTTTCCATGGTGTAGCATCTCCTCTTCTTTTCAAAACAGTTTGAAGACATCTGGGCATCGAGGTTATGAGTTTCTGGAGTTTTGGTGTTGGAATTTGGTCCCATTCTTGCCTGATATACTGTAGGTTTCCAGCTGCTGAAGAGTTTGTGGAATACACTTAACAATTTTTGCCCCGATTTCCACAGATTTAGTCTGGAGAATTTGATGCTAGTTGCCAAACATCAGAGCCAGTCTGCAGATTTGAGTTGACAGAATCCATAGCAAATCGATTAACTTAACTTAGTGACAACCATCAGTTAATATTTAAAGTCTATTTATGAAGTATTTACAAAGACGTTAAATGTGAAAGAGCTTATAGAGAGCACACTGAGCTTAATGGGAGCAGCAACCATTTTTAATAAATTTCATGCAATATTTATTAAAATTACAGTATTTTTGCAAAATAGTCTAGGTCATGTATTAATTTCATACATATTTTAATATGAACAATTATTATTAACAAGATCTATGAAATTGTACTTTTTCTTATTAATGTCACACTGAAGCTGTGTGATTTTCATAGCTGTGCACCCTTTAAGCTCACCTCAAAATAATATGAAATCTTTCAAAATTACAGCACTGTAAAAGACAGACCAGCAATAAACTGTCAATTTATAATATTATGATGTAAAAGTACGAGCCAGTAATGCCTGTGAAGTAATATGTTAGCGTAGCACACAATCTTATACAGCTAGTCAGCTAACTGTGTTCTGTAGCATCTGCGCTATGTTGCTAAAACTATCTTTTGGATCTAATGTAATTATTTCCCACATCCAAGTTCCAGGTTATAATATGTAAAAGTTTGTGCATTAATCTCTTACAAAAAGTAGAGAAACTTACCCAAAATAAAGGCTTAAACATCTAAAAAAACGCACATTTAAGGGGCTCCTCTTTTGGTGAAAGTTTTTAGACAGCTTTCAAAATGGCCGCCAGACAGTGTGAACACATGGAGACCCATATCTCTGTGGTTAATGATCCAATTGACTTGAAATTATAGGAGGCATATAGTAACAAACGTATCAATTGGTTAAGACATCAAGTAGGATAATAAATATTTTTTTTTCTTTTCATAATCTGATCTCAAAAATGGAAGTGTGCTTAATGGGTACGTTTACCCTAGTTGCTAGATGTTCTCCCAGCTGAATCTTTTCGAAATTTCTTGCTTTTTCAGCCCTTTGTTGCCCCCATGCCAACTTTTTTGAGACCTGTAGCAGGCATCAAATATGAAATGAGCTCATTTAGTGGATAAAAGTGTGAAATTTCTCTGTTTAACCATTTGTTATCTATGTTCTATTGTGAATAAAATATGGGCTCATGTGATTTTGAAAGTCTTTTAGTTTTCTTCATTCAAAAAAAATAAAAATGTCCCAACATTTCTGGAATTTGGGTTGTACTTAAAACACTGTTGTGAGTAGGATTAATTTATTATGCATCTTATCCAATGCCTCCGTTGCTAATTCCAAAACATAATTTTAGACCTAGTAACGAGGCTTGAGCCATTGATAACTGCGGTTATAATAATGTAGTCAAGTTATTAGAGAGAGAGAGATTACTTCTCATCATGTACTGTTTGGACACCCGTGCGTTTCCCTGAAAATAATTGCACACCTTAGAACCCTTCCTCAAGCATTCTTCGGCCCTGTAGTATAAAACTGTTTAATGGACAGGTAGTTCCAAGTTATTTTAATCACGTTCTTCATTCATGTGCTGCTTTAATTGACGCACACAAACACACACACACACACACGCACAAATCACTTGCACACAGAGATTGGAGATTGCGCTGTGCTCACAAAGAAACATCCTGGAACATAACTTTGATACTGAATTGCTACACTATATTTCTCAGCAAGGAGGAATCGCTGTTTCTGAAGTAACCAAACTCACATCTGCATTGTTTGTCGAGAGATGCACAGATGCAGATAATTCACACATGCAACTGTCATCGGTCTCTCTCTCTGTCATCTCTCTCCTCTTCGTGTTGGGTGGTTCTTTGCCTCCATGTCGTGCATTAAAATTGTTGCTGTGCATTATATTTACATACAGTATATAACGCACACACACACGTTTGTTTCTGTGAATTGTGGGGACTTTCCATTAGGGCTGGGCGATATGTCAAAAATATGTTATCGATAATCGCCGCAAAAAATATCGCGATATCCGATAATATCGTCTACCCAATCCCCACCTCCAGCACGCCCCGGCCCGGCCGAGACGACATTGCCGACATGCACCATAAACACACGTTCAGTTTGGTCTTAATTATTGCGACATTAAAGTTTTGGCTTTACTTTTTCTTAGTTTGTGTTTAAACTAACAGAAAACATTAGCTTTACTGTTATGTTGGTGTTGCTAATAATCTCATTCTGTTCTTATCAAATTTGTGTTTGAAATGAATTTAGTTTTGTGAGAACTGAGAATTTTAAGTTCTTCATGGTGAAGTTGGACATTCTGGCGGTGATTGTAAGAATTCTCTTTCTTTTTGGCATTATCGCCTGTGTAGACATTTCATGATGGTAAGTTTAATTTCGAATATAACAATTTTTGCGTTGTTTTTAAACTTGTCAAGCTATAACGTAGGCTATTTGATATTTATCATGTATGACTAAAATCATGCAGGGATTAAAAACAAATTTTGAGGAAAAACGTTGAGTTTTTTTTTTTCTTTTCTGGTAGGCTAGCCTAGTTCAGAGATCTCTCTTGGCCCGTTGTTAACGAAATAAAAATAACTGATTTAAATTTCATTTTTTGTATTTTAATTTGTATAGTTTTTATTTTATTAATCAAAATACAATGACCACAATATAATTTTCAGTGTTGGGCTGCCGAAACTCATGTTGAGCTGAGATAGGCCTAGGCTAGTAGGCCTACTATAATGCCTTAATCTGTTTGCAACAAAACGTTGTAGTTTTGTTGCAAACGAATTAAGAATTTATAGTGCTATATCTCAGCTTAATTAAACAATTATACTGTATACACTGTTTAAAAAAATCTGTAAAAGTAGGGCACTATGTGCGCTGTATGAATAGGCTGTGAAGGAATTTGCGTATTTTATTAACTGTCATGTTTGTGGTTTTTCATCATTATACATTTTTCTTTGATTAACATTAATGACTGGCGGCTGCTGTCAATGCATGGATCCTATACACCCTTGTATTCTTTCTCAACTCTTTACGTTCACTTAAGACGTTACCGATTGTATTTATGGGATATTTTGATATAATTCTGTTTGTATTTGTCCATTCAAATGTGTAAGAATGCGAGAGAGAGCTGAGTCCAGTGTTCGCGTATAAGAGGCGGATTTTGTGCGTGCGCTTTGTGTGTGTGTGTGTGTGTGCGCAGCATGGAAAACAGCGCGCGAGTGCAGAAGGCAGTTCTATTTCGTCTTCTTGCAGTTGAATCTTTTGAAATCACAACAAATGCGCATACAGGAATCGAGAAGCAGAATCGAAATTTTGACCTTTCATCTGATCTGATTTCAAAAATTGGAACAGCTTTTCAATTCCCAACCCTCTTACTCAGTGCTTGAAGTGGAAAAATAGAAGTGCAGGTACCCCCCCCCCCCCCCCTTATTTATTTATTTATTTATTTATATTAAATAAGTACTTTTTAATCATTCACAATGTATGTATATTGCCACAATTGATCGATCAATAATTAAATAAGACTACTAAATCTCCTTACATAATACATAATATACGGATCCATTCAGAATCGCTAAATCTCGGACCACCGCATAATCAGCGTTCATTTTAAAACACTCTTGCTTTTAAGCCAAATACATGCTGAAAAGAATAATTTTACTGACATCTGGACGCAAGTCACTATTCTCTCCGTAATAGCTGATGAAATCGGCCGTGTTTGAATTGTTCACTGGATCCTTGGACTTTCCAGGAGTTTACGGTTTAAAATGATGTGATTGCAAAAGCCTGCTTCTTTTCATTTTAAGATAATTAATTATTATTCTACTACTCCGCGCGCCTCCCCTGACATGCTCCCGCGCGCCTCCCCTGACATGCTCTCGCGCACCACACAATCAAGTAGATTGACTCTGCTTGCATTCATTCACGTGATTGGTCTAGATGAGAGGTGATCCCGCCTGGGTGTGATTTACATAGTTCATATATAATTTCTAATCATATATGGGATGATATAGCCTAATCACCCAGACCCTGACGATTTTACTCTGAGTACCGGCAACATGTCAGAAGTGCTGGTACGCACAAAAAAGTGCAGGTCCTCTAAAGGCTAAAATATAGAAGTGCCGGTCCACTTCAAGCACTGCTCCTACTAAATGATTTAATTCTTGCATGCAAAAAGACCTGTATGGTGACTATGGGGTCACGTAATTTATTATTATTTTTTTTTTGCAATTTGCTAGGTTTATCATTTCTTTTTTTTTTTTCTTTTTTTTTCTCGATTAAAATTGATAATCGTCTTTTACCTGACTGTTGACATCGACATCGCGATACTTACAAGACATTGTCGATATACGATAATATCGTCATATCGCCCAGCCCTACTTTCCATAGACTTCAATTACTTTTATACTGACCAAACGTTTGGTCCCCACAATGTAGCATAAACAAACACACACACACATTAGTTACTTTTTAAATTCAATTACATTTTAATTTTTAATGGAAAAAAAATGATCAAATTAGAAAAATGCAACAGAATAATTGTATAATTTTAAATAAATTTACAAGGCACTTAAGGAATTAAGAATGATACGTATAGAGGTCAAGCCACATAACACTTTATACAATAGAGATGAATACAGGAACGTAAGAGAATCAGTGACGCCAACTTCATCAATTTAAGACCAATCCAAATTTTGATGCACAGCAACTCTAAAAAGTCAATAGTGCCATTATTCAGCTCCAGTCAGTACAGTGTTAGTTGAATTCAGTTCAATAACTGTGTTATGTTTATCAGTTACAAAAGTTTAATTCCGTAATAAGCAGCTCAACTGAAGACAGTAGTGTCATTACCCATGTCAATACAGTTCTCATCCACATTGTAGTCCACAATTCAATATTACTGAATATTAAGCTCTCAGAGTTATAATGATGGTTCAGTATTTGTAAAAACTTGCTTAGGGAATAATATAAGGTTAAAAAACAGCTGAATGTCTATTTGGACATTTTGCAGGTGTACGTTCTTGAAAGTATTTTCTCTGTTGTGATGTTCCACTTACAGGTATTTAACCTCATGGATGTTTCCGGACGTGGCAGCCCTGGTACTATAGTACCACATTTTCTCACATTACGACAGCCAATGCATTATGCAAATGTCAGTTGGTTATGGCTTGATTTATTTTTACTCTGTGCTCCTTTTGAGTGAGCTCAGAAAAATGCGGCCTGAAATAGTTTCGGGGTAAGAATAGCTGTGAATGTGATCTATGATTACATCATCCTTGTCATGCAGCTGCCCAGAGGACATGGTTGCATCTATTGTTTGTTTTAAAGTTCTGAGCTGGAATGTGCAATGATAGTCAAATAGTCATCCAACAACTAACTAGTTTATTAGTAAGGTTGATTCATTTGTCTAAATTATTTTATATAATAGTTTAGACATGCTTTAATTAACATATATAATATACTGACAAAATTCTGTGCATTGTTTTAGACAGTTTGCAAGGATTCCTTTGTTAGAAAAAGTCATGAAATGAAAAGTCACCATATATGTTTTCTTATTGCATGATGATAATATTATTGTGTATCGAATACAATCGAATACATGCTCGCATTCATTCATTTTAAACAAATGTTCCTTTTTGGGTGATTTGTTCCTATTACTTATAAAACAGTTTAGATTAGCTAACTAGTTGTTCAGACAGTTTTGAAAAGTGTTTTAATTAAAGTGTTATTTTTTTATTGCATTTGATATTTTTGAGTGGTGTCACTAGAATGAAAGCGGTTACTTTGTTTTCTCACAGATCTATGCAGAGTTCTGTTTGGAGATTAGGCCTGGGCATTAGCAATAATAGGGAATTGTGGGAATTGGATTATTGTCTGGGGAACTTAAATATGCAGTAGAGGAACTTGGGCATAGTCCTGAGAATACCCTGGGTCGCATCTGGAAAAATGTCGCACAATCACCGTCTCTAAATCACCAGCTCCTTCTACAGCAACCAGCAAAATGTTCTCACGGACATGCAGATTTCTCTTGGGGAAATTTGGGACAACGTTGTCTGGTGCACTCTCGTGTCCCAAGAGTAGAATCTCTTTTAGGATGCAAGTGGAAAATGTTTCTCATTTCACAATAATCATGGTGCCCATAGTGTGTGGCTTGGTCCTGATAATGGAGGATGTGAAACTAATTTAGTTTGGGCCCAATTAAAGCTCATTAGCCACGTTTCCACTGTCAGGCCAAAAGCGGGTGTGCTAGTCCACTGTCACTTCTGGGGCTTGATCGTGCCTCGTTGGCGCTTCCTCTGGGCCAACAGCCAGGGTTTTTTTGGTCTGAGGAAAACCTTGGGCCAAAGTGGGCCAACTGGGGCTAGAGGAGTGGTGAACAAAGGCGGAGTATCTCCATGTCTGGAGAGCGTCAGCGCTGCGGATAACACCAGCATTAAAGACTTTTAAAATAATTTGAGCTCAAAACTCCGTTTCAGACAGCAGTAAGTGTTTGAAATATTTTCTTTTTTACAGTCTATGGTGGAAACGTATTGTGATTTTGGGCTCGGTGCTACAGGTCCAAGGCTATTAGCGCCGCCTGGCCCATTTAAAGCACTGGCTCGCACTGGCCCGACAGTGGAAAAGCGGCTATTGTCTTTGTATAAAGTGAGTGGGCAGTCTAACTATTATAGTCTCTCATTTACAGTATATTGTCTCTAAATGTGACTCAACCTATTAAACCCAAGTGGTTGGAAAATATTGTGCAGTAGACGACGTATTATAGACTGGAAATGGACATCTGCAGCATGCATTTAAAGAAGTTTAGTCTAAGCCCTGTCTTAGACAAAATTATACATTATTGAAATGTCCTGTGTCCTAGACCCTCATGATGGAGCATCGATAAGCAAGGGTGTAGAAACCTTTATTATTTAAGGGGGACATGACCCCCTCACTTTATAGGAGATGATCATTGTTTTTCAAAGACTCATGCCTTAATGTGTCCATGCCACGTTTCAGATCCTGCTTCTCTGCACACAAGACAGGTGCCAAAAGACAGCAGCTGTTAGATGATAATAGAGTTTCAAAGCACGCTTTATTTTAGAGACGTGTTATTATGGGCACAGGTTAAAAAAAAAAAAAAAAAAAATTTACTTCCTGAAGAAGCTTTGAATGGTGATGGTGACTGATGGCAATTTATCATATTTTTATATTTAAATGTAATTGTCCAGTAACTGATAAGCAGTAACCTTTTTTCAGCTTCTTGATACAAGTACATGATCATTACAATAAATCATCATAAAAATAAATGCACAAAAAAATGTTGTTGTTGTTATTATTATTGCTATATGATAACTACTGTTTAAAGGTGGGGTAAGTGATTTCTGGTAGCCAGTGTTTATATTTGAAATCACCAAAACAAACACGCCCCTACCCCAAAAGGGTCTCGCCCCTATTTTGATAGCTCCACCACAAACATGCGTAACGTTACGCAACCCAGGTAACTGTGTTCTGTGAAACAAAGCAAAATCAATGTTACTCACCGATCGAGAAGAAAGCAAACTCGGTGTCTGATCGCAGGCCTTCTGCTCCTTCAGTTCTCTCCAGCGCTGGAAAGCTGATCTGATATTTACACGGGCCCTACTTGACGCTCTGTGTTTTGGGCTTAGCAATATAGTTGCTGCTGCTGCTTCATATTATTAGGGACTTTAAGCAACAGCTGCGAATGGAACGGCTATGTTGACCGAAAGTAAGCTGTTACACTGCCGTAGCCAAGAACATAAAAATCATTAATCAACCGTAAACAAGATGGTGCAACACGACATTCAGTCGTTTATTTAAATACAAATGATGGATTATGAGGAGGATGTTTGGGCAATAATTACATTGTTCTCTCGACATATCTTTAGTCTCAGTGCAACCTGAGGTGCTGTTGCTAACAGCAGACATATCTTTGTACAAATGAAAAAATCGTTAAAATTAGCTTAAGTTTAAAACCTAATCAACACAGATTAAATTAAAGACTAATGGTAGAATCATATACTGATGGAATTAAATGGTATATACCATAAAACGCAACATTTAACTACATAAGCTATCACGTTGTAATGACTACAGCAAAGCAACTGCTCTCCCATAGTAGACGGTTACAGTAGAACGCCACGAAGTAGCAGCTGAAGTCACGAACGCGCAATGTGACGTTGGAATACCATTACCATTCCAATAGTGGAGGCTGCTTAAAGTCCCTATTTTTTTAATATAGCTTCGCCGCGATGATGACCCTTTCAAGTGAGATATAAGATTTGTTATGTTAAAACTCGACGCCTTTTTCCTCCTCTTGGAATCCTTGCTAAACATGCGTTGCAAATAGCAATGGTATTGTCCTCCTCTGCCACCGAGAATCCCTAACATACACACACAGTGCTGTGAAAAAGTTTTCCCTTTTTTTTTGCATAATTGTCACACTTGAATGATTGACCATCAAATAAATTTGAATATTATACAAAGATAACCCTAGTAAATACAAAATGCAGTTTTGTAATAATGATTTAATTTATTAAGGGAAAAAAGACATCCAAACCTGCCGGGCCCTACATGAAAAAGTAATTGCCCCCTAAATCTAATAACTGGTTGTGCCAGCTTTTGCAGCAACAACTGCAATCAAGCGTTTGCGATAACTGGCAATGAGTCTTTCATGTTGTTGTGGAGGAATTTTGGCCTACTCTTCTTTGCAGGATTGTTTTAATTCAGCCACATTGGAGGGTTTTCGAGCATGAATGGACTGTTTAAGGTCATGCCACATCATCTCAATCGGATTTAAGTTTGGAGTTGGCCACTCCATTTTGTTTTTCTTGAGCCATTCAGAGGTGGACTTGCTGGTGTGTTTGGGATCATTGTTCTGCTGCATAATCCAAGTGCTCTTGAGCTTGAGGTCACAAACTGATAGCCCAAAGGTCTTGGGGATAATCAAGATATTTTTTGGAGAGACATGAGACAAGCCTTTTTGTTCTTTATGGTCAGCAGTGGCTTTTGCCTCGGAACTCTCCTAAGGATGCCGTTTGTGCCCAGTCTCTTTCTTATTGTTGAATCATGAACACTGATCTTAATAGAGGCAAGTGAGGCCTGCAGTTCTTTAGATGTTGTTCTGGGTTCTTTTATGACTTCCTGGATGAGTTGTCGTTGCGCTCTTGGAGTAATTTTGGTAGGCCGGCCACTTCAGGGAACGTTCACCACTCTTCCAAGTTTTCTCCATTTGTAGATAATGGCTCTGACCGTGGTTCGCTGGAGTCCCATAACCTTATAAATGGCTTTATAACCCTTTCCAGACTGATACATGTCAACTATTTTGTTTCTCATCTGATCTTGAATTTCTTTAGATTGCAGCATGATGTGTTGCTCTTTAAGCATGCTTCACTTTGTCAGACAGGTTCAATTTCTTGAATTTCTTGATTCAAAAGGTCTGGCAGTAATCAGGCCTGGGTGTGGCTAGTGAAATTTAACTCGGCTTTCTAAAATGTTGTTTAATCGCAGTTCTTTCATAATTTAACAGGAGGGGGCAATTAATTTTTCACGTAGGGCCAGGTAGGTTTGGACAGATTTTTTGCCTTAAATGAAATCATCATTTAAAAACTGCATTTTGTATTTACTTGCATTATCTTTGTGTAATATTAAAATTAGTTTGATCTGAATCTTTTAATTGTAAAAAAGCAAGAAGTGGGCAAAAATCTTTTCACGGCACGCATTATGTGTGTGTGTATCTCAAATATTCATCATTCATTATATTCATAATTGTTGTAATGGGCTTTTATTTAATTTGGCTGTTTATGTCTGTAACTACAGTTACAGTCCAGTTACATGATGGGTTAAAGTCCATGCCAAAGTTGAAAACAAAAGTCTTAAGCCCACTTAAGGTATAAACTCTTGCACAATTCTCAATTATAGCCAGACGCAGGCAGCAGTAACTGGAATGGCACCCTCTCGTGTTGCCATGGATTGTTTGTTTACTCTGATGTGACGTGAAATCATCCTCCTTTATCTCTCTCTATTCAGGGCAATGATGAGGAGGCTGTTGTTGATCAGGGGAAAACCAGCTCTACCATCCACACAAACTTTGAAAAAGAGGAACTTGAAAGTAAGTCACTCTCTCCGTTCACATAACCCCCTTCTTTATTTACCCCTCATAATCATATGCGTTGTTTTTTTCTTATCCTCAAGCATACCATCTGGTCTTTTGGCACATGGAGGTGTACAGTAAATTTCTGCAGTGTTTTCACTCATTACTTTGGGTGTGTTTTAAAGCACAATGATTAAAACCATTCCTCCCCCTCAACCTCATTTCACTCTCTGGCTGATTTCATTGAGGTTTTGAACTTAGATGTGTCTTAAACCAGCCCCCCTTCCTCCCTGAGGGCTCTCCCATGGGTCAACGGTATGTTTCCAGGTGATTCGATCCTGCTGTCAGCCTTCTGCATGTGTTCTGGAAGCTTGTGGATCTGGGAAAGGAGGCACTAGGTGTTTGGTAACAGTGCTTTGCCAGATGAGTAAGGGAAGAAATGACCTAGATTTTCTATATGCGCAAAGCAGCGGTTGACCGATATGTAATGTATTGTAACACTGATTATAAAATATAATTACTTATTTAATGTATTTAACATTATACTAATTTAATATTTATATTTTAGGTATTAAATACATTTTAAGGTACTATGTATTTATATATTCACTTACTCTACCGTACAAAAGTTTGGGTTTTGAAAGAAGTCATTTATGGTCACCATTCACCAAGGCTGGGTTTATTTAAATAAAGATGAAGTAAAAATCTGATCTGCTGTCTTCTGACCATCACAGCCTTATTTTCATTTGTGTTCTTGTCTGGAGAAAAATAGCATCTACTCAGACTAAGGTCCATTAGAAAGCTTATTCTGTTTGACAACATCTTGTTTAAGGACTGATTTAAGCTTCAGGTGATGCGCCATACAGGTTTAATATAATTCTGATATGATTGTTACTGAGGGAACTTATTAAAAGTAACATGTACATTACGGGCCGCTGCGCTGACTTCCCGCTTACTTTAATAGCATTTAAGATGGATTAGACAACAGCTCAAGATCTAATTAATTAAACTGTGCCTGCTCGGGTCATGCATTCGGTCCCACCAGCATTAACTGCACTCTCTATTTCTCACGTAAAACACTATCCTGTGCTAAACATTCTTGTTTGTCCTCTTTCACTTTTTCTTTGACCACCGACATCATTTTAAGGGAAGTCACAGGAAGCCTTTGCTTTATTCAGTATGATGAAGCATATTTCTCAAATGGATTTGGTTACATTTACTGGAATATTTAATCAATGAAATCTATTAAAGGGATGGTTCACCTTAAAAATGAAAGTTCTGTCATTTCCTCACTTATATCATTTCATGACTGACATTTGTGAAAGACAAAAGAAGTTGTTTAGTCTGATGTTTAAAGGGATAGTTCACCCAAAAATGAAAATTCGTTCATCTATTCACCATCAAGTTGGTAACCAAACTGTTAATGGTAGCCAGTGACTTCTATAGTATGGAGAAAAAAAAAACTACCAGTAACTGTTTGCTTAGCAACGTTCTTCAAAATATCTTCTTTTGTGTCCAACAGAAGAAGGAACCTCATAAAGGTTTTGAACAAAGCTGCTCTTTTCCAAGTAAATAGTGACCATGGCTGTCAAGAAAAACTTTCAAACCAGTGTTTTTAGTGAATGATTTAAAATGTTGGTCTGTTCCTCACACAAAGCTATTGTGCTGCTTCAGAACGCTTGGAATATAGCGCATGAATCATATGGACTACTTTCATTTACGTTTTTGGAGCTTAACAGGCCTAGTCCCCATTTACTTTTATTGTATAGAAACATCTACTTTTGTGATCCATTGGAGAAAGAAATAAAGTCATGTTTGAAGCGACATGAGGGCGAGTAAATGAAGGCAGACTTTGTTTTTTTTGTTTTTTTTTATATGCTTTAAGTTCTAGATCTCGGATAGGATTCTTTTATCTTTGTTCATGCTTGTCTGCCAGACACGTTCTAATCGTAACAGACGTAGATCAGGGAGTCAGGTCTTTTTAGTGCCAGTTTTAACTCCTCAGCTTTATGTGCTTTTGATATCTTTATAATTTTCTTGTTTTTCCTGCCACCTGAGTAACTTGGCTGATTAGTGTAATTAGTAAGGACCAGGATGGGTTTTCACAGGCATGTAGCTCTGCACAGGGCTGTTGTTTTGAAGCTGGTGTTTAGGGGAGTGTCGAGATAATATGGGAGGAAGCTATAGTATTGGTCGACCCACTTCCACCCCCCCCCCCCATTCCTTATTGCTCACAATGTGTTGCTTTGTGTCCGCACTGCTGTTTTCTTCTCTATCTAAATATGTTTTCCATGTAAACTAAAATTTAATTGCCATTAGTGTTTAATTTATTTAATTATGCCCTTGGAGACCTTTGACCTCGGTGTGTATGGAATTCAAAAGTGACTCTGTTCTTTGTGGAATGTGTGCTTTGCAGGATCGACGCACACAAGAAGTTACATTGCCTCTATGTGTCTCGATGTTTTCAAGAGCTGTTGTGACTGACAAAGTGTGTACTCTGCGCTCAGCCTCCCTTGCATTCTCTGTGCAGACAAGCATGTGAAATTGGTGTAGACACAGCAGGCTTTTACACAGACCACACATGCGTTCTCACATGTCCCACCCTCACACTGCGAGCCGGCTGAATGAAGTTGGCTTTAAATTGCTTGGTGTTTTCTTTCCTTGTTCACATCATTCTTGTGACGCAAGCAGCTTTTGCTTCCCAGAAGCCTACCTTCAACACAATAACTCAAGCATGGGAGGCAGATTTAACTTTTAAGCTTTCCCTAAAGCACGTCAGGGACAGTTAAGATGCTATTTATGTGTTTGCCGGGTTCACAGTGTCAGATTGGTTTACGTGGCGTTTAAGAGGGCTGCTCAGCAGAAGTTTGGAATGTGTTTACTGGAACATAAGAACACTTGTGTCACTTTTTATTCTAGGGTTTTAAAAAAAAAAAATCCCATGTGAAACATATCTCCGTGATGCTAGAGTATTCTAGGTGGATATATCGGTACCATGTTGGTTATCCACCAATGAGATTTTTTTCCCCAGTATTGAACGGTACAATGTTTGTTTATGCATATTTCCCTTATTTCTACATTTTAGGGTGTTTTCAGACCTGTATATTGTTTGGTTTGTTCTGAAACATGGACTTAATTTGTTACAATTTTGCATTTTCTTCTTGGTTCAGTTCGCCTTCACAAGGCAGCATTGCAAATCGTACTAAACTTTGTTTATGCAAGTCACATTTGAGTAAAACTGTCCTCTTATTGGTCAGAGTTTACTTGTTTACGTTCCTCTGATCATCAAGATGCATTGACAGGTTCGTTCTGCGGGCTTAATGTGGTGTTATCTGTAGTTGTCGTGAGACTCAAACACTTACACGAATGTACCCGTCATTCCCACTCTAACTGATAAAGTACATGTAAATTGGGAATGATGGTTGTAATTTATGTAATTTTAAATATTTATATAATTTTAAATATTTACGTTTTTTTTTTTTTTTTTTTAACTTCTGGGTTTAAAAAAAAAGAAAAAGTAATAAAGATGTGTTAGCAATAGACCATTTTTTTGTCTCGAAATAAACTTGAGACAAAATGCTCTTACACACACAACAAGATATAAACATGTTCTTCGTATTAGTGGATGGTGCATTTATTTTTTCCATTTATGTTAGCATCATTTTTCTTTTTGTGCACTGAAATGTGGCTCAGGAAATGCCTACTCCTGAGATAGACTTACTCGGGCAATTAATAATTCATATTCTGTGTCTGAAACACTTTGTATGTTGTATTTGATCTCTTCTTTTTCCTGTCCATAATGGACTAAAAAGGACTTCCTCTAAAATGCAGTACAGGACAGAGTAATAAAGCCTTTCTCATTATAGGTCACAGGGCAGTTTACGTGGGCATACACGTACCTTTAGGAAGGCAAAGCAGGCGTAGACATCGCCACCGTGGTCACAAGCACCATCGGAAAAGGAGGGACACAGGGTCTGAGCGAGAGGATGGGAGAGAATCGCCATCGTACGGTAAAAATAACAGTCTAAAATTTCTCAATGCAACTAAATTTCATAAATGGTAATAATTTCCAGTTTTGCTTTGAGTATCTTGACTCATTGGCTGTGTTTTTTTTTTACTCATGTCTGCAGACACTCCCTCACAGAGGGTCCAGTTTATCCTCGGCACTGAGGATGATGATGAGGAACATATTCCTCATGACCTCTTCACTGAGCTCGATGAGCTTTCTTTCTATGATGGACAGGCTTACGAGTGGAAAGAGACGGCCAGGTGAGGAAACAACACTGTGTGTAGAAGTTGTTTTTGTGTGTTTGCTATTCTGTCTGTCTGTCTGTCTGTCTGTCTGTTTGTCTGCCTGTCAAAAATAAATAATTAGCTGACAAAAAACACTGAATTAAATAAATATTGATTGACGTTACGTATGTCATGGAATGTTGCAATATATAAAAGTACAATAAAATTTATGCATGAATAAATGCGTTGTGAAAAACTTTTTCATTAGGCTTGTATGTATTGATTTTAAATATTTATTTATAATATTAAGTTATTTTGTGATAATAGTGATTTGATTTATGTCACCTGCTTTTTTTTTCAGGGTCTTGCATTAACATTACATGAGTTTTCTCTTTTTAAGGCATATTTCATTTCAAGTCCTTTTTCATATTACATAAAAAAAAAAAAACTGTATTTCACGTCTTATTGATTTGTATTTAAATTTTATTGTACTTTTATTTATTAACATTCCATGGTGGATTTAATAATTAAATTTTTATATTTATTTATTTAATTAATTTAGTGCATCAAATTGCTCCATTATAAATGGATATTTTGACATTATTTGCATTGACTAAGTTTAGTATTTTTCTGTTATGAGTATCATTATGATGTAAAACACATTTGATGTCATGTAAAATGCATTTAATTTCAGAAATTGTGTCTTATTTGCTAACATTTTAAATTTACTTTTATATGTCCTATTATATACATTTTATATGTCCTATTATTTCAACCAGTGGCCTCCTTGTTTTCTAGACATGGACTTCAGCTTTGGTCCTAAAAGAATAGTGGTATACATGGACCCCAAAAAGTATTTGGACACATTGTAAAATGTCTGAATGTCATTGCATTTGATGATAAATTATCAAACCATGTGGCATCTGCTAACAACATAATGCCAGACATTTTATAAGAAGATTTTTGTAGCCATTTTCACAATTACTTTAAACCAGCTGGTCTCAATGGATTTAATGTGTGATGTTTCCTTGTGTGATATCCTCACAAGGTATAGTTCTTGATATAAACTATGGAAAACCTGAATGTTTGACCACTAGGAAGTGTTAGAATACTTGTTTTAATACTTGGTTAACCTCACATCTTATTTGGTGCAGGTGGTTAAAATTCGAGGAGGATGTAGAGGATGGAGGAGAGCGCTGGAGTAAGCCCTACGTCGCCACACTTTCCCTGCACAGCCTGTTTGAGTTACGGAGCTGCATTCTCAATGGCACAGTCATGCTGGACATGAGAGCAAACACCATTGAGGAGATAGCAGGTAACGTTTGGCCGATAGATAAACCCTTATATCTCAGTACAAACAAAATTAATGTCTGAAAAATTAATGAGCACGTTTACATGCACGTTCTTAAGCCGATTATGCTTAATAAACCGAAAACACACGTGATCATGTAAACGGTAACCCGTTTTCTTTTATCGGAGTAAGGTCATAAATGGCTTAAGTATAAACCGGTCGTAATGGCTTATTGCGCATGTGTGATCTGTGCAGATTTAAGCGCATCTAGACCGAGCAAACGGCTCGCAGTAAAGAAAGAAGGAAATATATCACAAAAGCAGACTTTTTCATGACTTAGAAAATGATAAAAATTTGTTCTCATATCGTGCAGCAGAAGTCACAGTGCTGCATTTATAATAATATATGAGCTGTAAGTTTCCCGCTGACATGTTGCAAGCTTAATTTAACATCACAACTGACAAATATATCGAATACTCAGTCAGATACGCAAATTATTTTATTTTGATGTCACTACAGGGAAATAATCTGATTTATTAATGAAGTCCTGTAAATGCAGCTTACTTTGTCAGGTTACTGATGTGCATGTAAACGGTGAAAACTGGTTATTTTAATAAGATGATATTTGTGAGTTATTAGCTTACTGATGTGCATGTGTGAACGTGCTCAATGTCTCTCCCTGTTCCCAGACATGGTATTAGACAACATGGTGGCATCTGAGCAGCTGGACGAGAGTTTGAGGGAGAAGGTGCGGGATTCCGTGCTGAAGAGACATCACCACCAAAATGAGAAGAAACTCAGCAATCGCATCCCACTCGTACGCTCCTTCGCCGACATAGGCAAGAAACATTCAGACCCGCACTTGCTTGAGAGGAATGGTGAGAGCTTTTGCTGTGCTTGACCTTTTCTTTCTAATATTTACTCAAAAGATCACAATCAAAAACAAGAAATGAAGGAAGTAGGGGTGCATAGTTTTCTTGAGTCTTTGGCAAGCAGTTATTATTAGATATCCGGCAGGAAGTATATGTGACTAGATTCACCATTTCTTTCAGCGCATTTGACAAGTGCATGGCATGTTTCATTGATTGATTTCAGGCCATCGCTGTGTGCTGTGTTGGTTACATTTCCTGTCTTTACTCACACCACAACATCCTTAAGGAAGAGCTGAAGTCATGGTGTTGTCATTACGTGCATAAGGCTTTTTCACATGGCACGCATAAGCGATGGGTGAACCTGCTGCATAACAGAACAGTGGCTTTATACAGAAAATTATTAATTTGTAATGTTTTTTTTAAAGCTTTTGTACAATTTTTATTTTTTTGAAAGAAGTCTCTTATGCTCCACCAAGTCTCCATTTATTTGGAAAAAAAATAAAAAAAATCCTATTTTTTCACAAATAGAAAGTTCAAAAGAACACGTATGCACATTTTTCTCCTTTTTTTATTTTACTTCATAAACTATATATATATAATAAATATATATATAGCAAAAGATTGTTGATTTAAAACATTTTTACAGCAATTTCAACATGTTTTCTGCTTGATTCAGAGTTTGTTGTGTTGCAAAAATAGGCCCATTCAGAAACTTCTGTGAAACAGGCCTATCCCCGAGTTGAATGAGGGTTCTATGATGGTTTACAACAAAGAACAAGCTAGCAAAGTTAATTAAAATGTTAACAATCAGTGTGTGATTGTCATGTCTTTGGGTGTTGAATCCTATGACTTATTTGCACTGTCCGTTCTTTGCCACCATCTCACATCCTCACTTCATTCTAACACTCCCAGCTGTCTCATCACAACAGGTTTGCTTTTTATTTTATTCATCAATGTTATTTTATTCCATCTGCAGTCTGTTTACTTTCTTTTTCTCTCTTCGTACTTTTCCCTTATCCTTTCCTGACCTCCTGCTCTGGTCCAATCAGGGGAGGGTCTCTCAGCCTCCCGTCTGTCCCTCCTTAGACGTACCTCCTCCACCTCCAGTCCCCCCAGATCACGCAGTCACTCCAGAGGGTCCCGCGGTTCCCGTTCCTCCATCATTCTCAACCAGCTTCTCCCGAGCGCCAACTCCTCCCCTTCCGCCTCCCCCAATGCCTCCCCTTTCGCCACCCCTCAAAACACTCCCCCCACCACCCATCGCGCTTCATCATCTCTCCGCTCCCCAGGACCCTCTCAGCAGGGACCCGAGCTGCTGGTGGCACGGGGATTGAGAGAGGACATTCCAGAGGTTGTGGTGTTCCCACCCGAGGAGGAGGAGCCGCACTCACTGTTTTCCGCCACTCAAGAAGAGCAGGTGGCACATGACCCGGGCAGGCTGGCACAGCTCTTGCCCCCACCGCAGTCAGGCAAATATCCAGCCCATCAGCATGATGTCACCTGCATGAAAGATTTGCTTGGCCTCTCACTATGTTTGTCATGAGTGTTTGAGCCTAGGAAAAAAGAGTCACCAATTACATCAGTTTTTAAAAACACAAATTAAAACTGAAATAATGCTCTACACCATGTCCTAATTAGCGATGGGCATATTGAGTATATAATTACAATTATGGAACATGCACTAGTAAGATTTTTTAAAAATAAATTAATACTTGTATTCAACAAGGCTGCATTAAATTGATCAAATGTGACATTAAAGACCTTTTGAATTTTACAAAAACTTTTGAACTTTTTATTCATCAAAAATCCTGAAACAAAATCACGGTTTCAACACTGATAATAATAAGAAATGCTTCTTGAGAAACAAATCAGTATATTAAAATGATTTCTGAAGGATCTTCAAATTACACTGAAGACAGGAGTAATTTAAATTATAATAATATTTCTGTTTTTACTGTATTTTTAATCAAATAAATGCAGCCTTGGTGAACATGAGACTTCTTTCAAAAGCTTTACAAAATCTTTCTGACCCCAAACTTGTTTTGTTTAGATTTCCTTATGATGGTTTTAAAATAGGATAATGTAACAACAAATATTTGGAACAAAAAATATGATTTTGCAATATTTGATATATTTCATATGTAAACCTGAGATATCTCCCCAACAACCTGCTAAGCTCAGACTTCAGTAGGAAAGTGTAAGTGTATGTTTATGCATTAAAATTTAACCATAAAATATTTACAATACATTTTTTCATTAATTACCAAAACACACCTTTAATAAGACAAACTGAGTTATACGTGAAAAAAAAGATTTTAATAAATAGAAAAATAACAATCTAATTATGTAACGCATGCTACTTTCAATGCAATACCTCCAACATTGTCGGTCACATTCTCTCCTTTCTCTTTCTCAAACCTATCTTTCACACTCTGCCCTCTGTCACCCTGAACAGTATTTGAATGTCTTCTTGTGTCTCACTGTGTCCCCACTTGTTTTTCTTGAGTTTCACCATGACCAATCCATCAGAAGTGAGAGTTTTCATGGCTTTTTTAGACTTGACGTAAGCCTTCTGTTGCCATAATCAATGACGTAATGTACAGTGGCCTCAAAAAGTATTTGAATCAGTATCTCTAACATAAAATTTTGGAGCCACTGTTTCACTTGCATACAATTCTGTATCATACAAGCTTATGGGAACTTCATTTTGATTTAGAATTTTACTGTGTGGGTCTGTTAAAGGTCTTCCAAACTCCATGAGATCACAGTTTGCTACTCTAGTTATTGGAGCACATGCACACCAGAAACCAGGTCAATAAAATGAATCGCCACAAATTAAGCACACTCACTACGAAGTGAGTGTGGTAGTATCTCACAGGTGCTTATAAATGATGTCATGCTAAGGATCAGAAAGCTTCCTGTTATGCTTTAGGTCACTGGCCTCTTGGAATACACTTAATTCCAGAGGTGTAAACTGAGACTTGAAATGGGAGTGGGTGATGTCATAGGGTTGCTCCATGTTGTACTTTGCTGCGTTCATGTTGGCAGAGTGTGCAGCTTGCATGCTTGCAAACCTGACCAGGCTCTAGCGACTGACATTAAACAATTGCAGCGACTGATTTGTCTGATCCATGTGTTTACAGGGAAGACCATAGAAGGAGGGGCTTTTTGCTCCCTTTATTTTTAAGTTTGCTTGACGTCAAGCAGCAGGCGCCGATAGCAGGAGAGCTTGTTTCCACTAAATGTCATCCCAGGCCTACACAGTTTTACAGTGCCTCTTTAAGGATATCGGGAGATGGTTTTTGATTGCTGTGCTGTGTCAAGCAAAAATCCTCACGCAGAATCCAGGAACAGTTTGTTATGCCTCAGTTAATGGTTTAACCTTAATGCTCTCCTCAAATGAACTCCTCCTGTCATTCCATTAAAAAGGTCTATCCAACAAATTCTCTGGGAATATCGCTTTCTAAATGTTTAAAATTCAACCTTACAGCAAAGCGTCTTTGAATGTTCACACTACTGTGATGTTATCCAGAAAGCATGTGACTTACTCTGCATGTCCACACTCCAGACCACACAATGAGTGTGCGGTTAACTTAAGCTTTGAATCAAAATCATACAGCTAACCACTGTCCTCTTCCACCACTTTCCTCATTTCTCATCCTAACAGGTCTTCTTGCGTCCCCCCAGTCGGCCCCGGGGAGCCTGGAGAACAGTAAGCCCAGTGAAAGCCGTATGAATGGTGCCAGTGGTAGCAGGGAAAACAGCACTGTAGACTTCAGCAGGGTGAGCCCCCTCTACATCAGGGTTCCTCAATTAGTTTTCGCAGTGGTCTGAATTCTGCCAACAATACCAAGCCAAGGGCCACTGAGATATTAATAATAATAATTATTATTATTTTGCTTTTATTAAAATAGTCACAAGATAAATATTCAGATTTTTCCCCCAGTAGTCTGCTTTATTCAAACATCTATGAACATTTTTGCATTTAGATACAGAAGAACTTTGCCTGTTGAATATGAAAAACAAATGAACAAACAAAAAAAAAATCTGTATCTCTGTGTCTGCCATGCAAATCAACTGTTCCTCCTCATCTCCAGACTGCATCACTTCTCTCCACTTTCCCTAATTTTAGATTTAATTATTAGATCGGTCAGCATTAATATTTTTATACTTAGATTTTTTGGGTGGGAGGGGGGTATCAAACTGTAACGCCACCACTCCCAAACAGGCGCGACACGATAAAAAGTATCTTTTCCATGTAGTTTTTGTCCTAACCACCCGCGACAGCGACACGTGACAATAGCCAAGCGACACGGGATTCTATTTTAGAAACGTTTTTTATTTTCTGCGAAGTCGTGGCAGGAACAACATACAAAATATGATTATGTGCTTTATTCAATGTTAAAAGTGTAATGTGAGTTTGAATATTATTTTGCGTGATCTTTATAGCCATAGTGAAAGCAACAATAGATATTTTTCCTCAGATCATGAAAATAAATTAAAGCAAACTTGGGGTGCGTTAAAACTGTGAAAATGCGAACCAGCACGTATATTCCACAACAAAGATGGTATCACTCACTCACTCACTCAAAACTGTTCAGTCCATCACATTTGAAACATCTATTTTCAGTGTCCACTTTTCTTTTCTTCACACTCAGCATGTTTTTGCTGTTACGTCGTATCAACAGTAACACTGGATGCGACAAAGCATTGCAAATCACTTGAACTTTGTGTCAGTATGAAATAGAACGAGGCATCAGCGGGGATTTCTCGTGTCGCGCCGCATCCAGTGTAGACAGCATCACTGATTATAATGGGTTCTATTGTATATGATTGTGTCACGCTGTGGCGCTTTGCTCGCATCCGGTGTAGACACGATGTAAATTAATGTCGCTTTCTGATGCTGCGTTTGAATTTTCATGCCACATTATTTGAAATTAGTGCGGGCCAAACATTTTTCTCTCACGGGGCCAGATGTGGCCTGCGGGTCGCCTATTGAGAAACCCTGCTCTACATCATGACCTATTGTAAATATTGTTGATGGTTATCACTTAAAGGAATAGTTCCACAAAAATTACATTTGTGTCATTTTCTCCTTAATTTCTCTTTCTTGGCATTGAAACGCAGTAAAGATCAATGATCTGTAGTGAGCAGTGATGCTGTTTTTTCATACAAATAAAGTAAACGGTGACCATGAACTGTCAAGCTACAAAAAAGAAGAAAAACATCATTAAATATTTTATATTACACCATATAAAAATTATCCGTGTGATGTATAATGATTCCCAAATGATCAAGGGACCCTACATTGTTGAGCACATGTAGATTAGCTTCACCTACCGTTTGTCATTTAGCTCTTATAAAAGAAAACTGACGATCAGGCATGTAGCATTTCTGTATTCCAGTGCATGAGTAGGCCAGTTTGTTAAATAATTGTGGGATAAGAATGTTTGCTTTACCTGGTTTTTATTTTTTTTTGCATAATCTTTTTGTAATTTTAAACACTTTTTGTACTTTCAAGGTGTGAGGTGTTTTGTTTCCCTAGGTTTTGTTTCTGTAATCAGTCTCAGAAAGTGGTTTAAAATATAAATAATTATCACAAAATTGTAAAAACTGTTTTGGAAGCATTGTTCTCGCCAACAGTTTTGCAAACATGTTGTAATGTAATTCAGGTTTTGCAAGCAGATTGTAAATAAAGGATGGAGTAAAAATTTAAATTGGAAGCACTAACATTGTAAGTGGATCAAATGACCAGTTTAATTACTGGCGCGAGATTGTTCTGACCATAAAAGTCTCATGGCAAGATGGCAGATATATTCCAAACACTGAACACACTCTGTGTCTGTCTGGTTGGTATCAGGACAGGCAATCCCCTTTTCACTGTAGTTGCAGCTCTTTGGGAGGGGGCAGCAAAAGGTCTACTGTAAGTCTCTACACTGTTATAACTTTTATAACCTGTCTTCCAGTGTGTCGTCATCGAGTGTTTCATGAGGTTGTGTTTGTGACTCTGGTCTTCTGTGATGTCCTCTTGAGTGCTTAACCGTGTTTTGATTATTGTATTGTGTGTGTAGTGATTAAATAATGTTTGAAGTGTCTTGCGAGAAGGAACAATGTTCCTTTTTCGGTGTTGCAGTACTTCACAATATTTCTAAATCTGTCCTTAATATGAGATCATCAGATTTTTTTTTTTTTTCTCTGCTGTATTCTAGTGAGATGCTATCACAGGTTAGTTTTGGGGTAAATACAAAATAATGCTTGATTGATGATTATGGTAACATTTTTATTTATTCAAAATTTTTTAATATATAAAAAAAATTTAGTGTTCATTATCGACAATTGAAGTTGTGTTGTATTAAATTTATTGTAGCCAGTAGGGTAACAAGGTTAGCAAATAACTTGTTTCTGTTGAAACAGTGAAGTAATGGTTTGAACAAATTCTCACAGTTTTATGTTTTATTATGACAGCTTTGTTTCAAAATGAAACTCTAGACTCACTTTTTTTTTTTTTTTTTTTTTTTTTTTTTTCAACAAATGTCTGCCTGTTTTTGGATGAATGAAATCACTTGAAGAAGATGGACAGTGTTATTTACGGTTCAATTTGATAGTTTGTTTTGATACTGCAATTGATCCTGAACTTCAGGTGATGTCTTATTTTGTTAGGAGTTAAGTGAAGTCTTCCCACGAATCCTGATCCTAGTTAGAAAAATTAGACTAGCTAAGAGGGAAAACATTTCTCCAGACCAAACTGGTCTAGATTCTGCTGTCCTGTGGATTGTGAAATAACACTCTTCTCTCATGTGTCAGTGGTTTGGTGTGTTATGTGGTTGTTCAACTGTTGCTTTTGTTCATTGTCAATGATTTATCATAGAATTGTTTCCCATGATTTATATTTTTGTGTGATTTATAGTTCATCTAAAGTTTGTTGATCACCATGTTAAACTGGCTTAATCTGAGTTTGGCAGAAATTTAATCGTTGCAGTCTTGAAGCCTGTTTTAATTCATGCATGATTACCATAAATGGAAACAAAACCCATAAAATATCCTGCACAGATTTGCTAATAGAGTCGTTTGATTTCTGGATTTTGTAATACTGTGGAATGTGGTTTAACTCCAACTACATACTCCTGGTAAACCAGTACACCATTCTTGAGGATCATAAAGTGGCATTGCTTACCTGAACTTCTACTTATCTGTGCACTTAAGGTGGACATGAATTTCATGAAGAAAATTCCTCCAGGCGCTGAGGCTTCAAATGTTTTGGTGGGGGAGGTTGATTTCCTTGAGTGTCCAATCATTGCCTTTATCCGTCTCTCACCTGCTGTTCTTCTCACTGGACTGACCGAAGTGCCTGTTCCAACAAGGTATCGCTCAGGCACCCCTGAAAACATGGCTTGCTTTTTAGATAAATGCACATAAATAGCCTCAGTAGGTCTCTTATGGCTGGCATTGTATATGAAGTCTTTTATGCAACTATGTTCTGAAGTTTTATTTCCTCAATTTTCTTTTTTTTTTTTTTTTAAATACAGGTTTCTCTTCTTGCTGTTGGGGCCTTTCGGGAAAGGGGGCCAATACCATGAGATTGGCAGGTCGATAGCTACTTTAATGACAGATGAGGTGAGGCATCCACATCCAGCTGTATTTACTAGTCTAGCGTGCCTATAGCTCAAACAGTAGACCAAGTTCTTTTGTACTTTCATTAAAGAATCCTTAAAAATTATCAGTTTACACAAAGATAACAGTCAACATTGATAATAGTAAGAAATGTTTGTTGAGCACCAAATCAGCAATTTAGAACAATTTACTGAGAATTCCGCTTTGCATCAAAGGAATGAATTATATTTCAAAACATTACAACAGAAAACATCCATTTTCATTTGTAAAACAATTTCACAATATTACTGTTTTGACTATATTTTTGATATAAATGCAGCACTGATCAGCAAAAGGGACTTCAGAAACATTAAAAAAATTCAGTGACCCCAAACTTTTGAATGGTATTGTAGAGATGACATTAAAGGAAGCTCAGCTTGTCTTTACTCATAATCCTAGTTTTAAAATGGCAGCAGTACCATTTGCATAACTGCATTTTCAGATTCATGTCTTCTCTAACACCATGACAGATATTTCATGATGTAGCATACAAAGCCAAAGACAGGAACGACCTTCTGTCTGGCATAGATGAGTTCTTGGACCAGGTGACCGTGCTGCCTCCAGGAGAATGGGACCCCACGATACGAATCGAGCCGCCAAAGAGCGTCCCGTCTCAGGTAATCATAGTGGTAGAGTAGAGGTAACCAGAAGTTTGCTGGTTCTGTCTCTGAAAGAAGCCAGCCATGAGCCTCTGGATTAACAGGGGTTTTTTGTTGCCGTTTTTATGTCTGCAGGAGAAGAGGAAGATGCCTTCCATGCCTAATGGCTCTGCTCCACTATCAGAGATTATCAAAGAAGAGGAACACCATGCTGGACCTGAACTCCAGAGGACAGGGCGGTCAGAGCTAGTCTAATCTCCACTATTTATTTGCTGCATACTTTTTTTTTGCATACCTCAACCATATTATTGAGTTGGTCTGTAAAATTAGGTACCGGTATGCAAAGGAAAGCATGTATTAAAACAGAGAGATTCTATTATATCAGACCCTAAATATGGCTGATGGGATTATATACATGATATAGACATGTTGTGCTCTTGCATTAAGCCATTAAATTGTCTGGACTTTAAGGACATGTATAAATGTGTCAAAGCTGAACCCTGCTGAACACAGTATTAGTGAGAGAGAGAGAAGGGGGTGATGTTGGATTTACTTAAGTCTATTTTGATGAAGGAGGACCTTATTAAACACGCATTAAATGGAGGGTGGTAAAAATGTTTTTATGGTGCAAATTGTGTGAGCCTTTCATGTTGGAGGTATTGAATAAAGGCGGTATATTTAACAGTGGCGCCCATCCTTTGATGTGTAGCTTAAATTGGCTGGCTGGAGACAGTTGTGTAAGAGAGCCATCCATTAAGATGTGTTTTAAGAGCCCCAGAGCGCTCTGAAAATACAGCACACCCTAAGCAGCCATTAGGACAAAATGAGAAGCCCTTATAATATCATTTCCAAATGCATTTACTAATTTTATCTCCATTAATATAGGGACTTTACTTGGCTAACTTCACTGTTATACCCAACAGTCATTCATAATTTCTATTTTATAAGAAATAAGTGGATGTTAATACAAAATATATAAAAACCATATGTATTATTATTATTATTAGTTTGTCAACCTCTGCAAATTATTTAACTCTTCTTCTTTAACTTTTCTTCCTTCATCACAGGATATTTGGTGGACTGGTGCTAGACATTAAGCGGAAAGCTCCTTTTTATTGGAGCGATGTGCGGGACGCTCTTAGCCTGCAGTGCTTGGCCTCTATCCTTTTCCTCTATTGTGCCTGCATGTCCCCCGTCATCACCTTCGGAGGCCTTCTGGGGGAAGCCACAAAAAACAACATAGTGAGTCAGACTTGTAGACTTAGCTCTGTCTGGAAAGAATAATGGAGGATTCATTCTCTGAGTAGAACAGACAGTCTGAATAAAATTCAGATTCACTGGAATCAAGAGTGTTTATTAAGCATAGTCTTTCCTTATGCTTTAAAAAGATATAATTTCTACTTCCACTGAATGTGTTTATTCTTTGTTTGAAACTCTCCCACATTGTTGATAACATCTCTTTTGTCTGTGTTTGTTTTAGAGTGCCATTGAGTCTCTGTTTGGAGCTTCGCTGACTGGTGTGGCCTTCTCATTGTTTTCTGGTCAGCCTCTCACTATCCTGGGCAGCACTGGGCCAGTTCTAGTTTTTGAGAAGATTCTTTTCAAGTTCTGCAGGTGAGAGAGACTCACTTTCAATAGAATGTCACAACATTCCTCATCCTGTTCCTCATGCATTGTCATGTTTTAGAAATTGTGCTGAGAAACTGGGACGTTTGTGACTTTATTTTATGTAATTTTGACACTTTAAACATTTTATCAAATATATTTGTGCTGCGGTATTGCATTCTATGAAATGATTCATTAAGATAAACCGTTTGAACTGAGTTCACAGAACTAAATCAGACTTACAGCACCAGCTTAATGGGCAAATAAAAAGCCAATGGAAATCATTGTGATTAATTGGATACTTAATTTTATTTTGCATGCAAACTTATAAATTAATTAATGTTTAGTTCATCACCCTGATATTTTATGAAATATCAGCACTCTTGTAATGCAGTTTGTCCAGTCAAATTATTCGCTTACAGCTATTGTTTAAAAAAATTTAAGTATAATCACATTCCGCTCAATGGTTGACATTTCATGTTTCATGTTTAAAAAGTGAAATACAATTCTGATTGTTTCCTATTGTGAAAGATTGATTTTTAAGTTCAGGTAAGTACCATAGCGGCATCTACTGGTGCAGGAAAGAATTGGTGCAGCGCTCTGAAAAATACAACACCCATTTTAAGTTCAGCCTCATTTTAATCCTACTTTGTGCAGTTATCCAAAACCATCAGTATCTATGTTTTTGTGCACCAGCACAATATAAAACTGCATAATTGCTTGGTTTCAAAAGTCTGTTTATTCGTTCCCTATACAAAAACACATTTCTGATTAGGCCTATATGAAACACACAGATGATGTTTATGATTGTTCATTTAGCAGATGATTTTATCCAGATATGTTGTGATATATAACATGTCTGTTTGTCTCTCCTCAGTGACTACGGTCTGTCCTACCTCCCTCTGCGCACTAGCATTGGCCTGTGGACGGCCTTCTTGTGTATCGTGTTGGTTGCCACAGACGCCAGCTCTCTAGTCTGCTATATAACGAGATTCACAGAGGAAGCCTTCGCAGCTCTCATCTGCATCATTTTCATTTATGAGGCCTTGGAGAAACTTTTCCAGCTGGGGGAGATGTTCCCTTTCAACATGCATGACAATTTGGATAACCTCACGTTTTACACGTAAGGAAATATTCACCTTGTTGTATATTGCTTTATGTTTCATGTTTATTATAAGTTTGTTTATTTGTCTTTTTCTTAGATGTCAGTGTTCATCTCCATCTAATATCACAGAGAAGATGGTACAGGCATGGAATCAGTCAGGTTTTAATCCCGAGACCATAAACTGGAGTGACCTTGATGTGCTGGTATTTCTTTCTTCACACTACAGTTGAAGTGTTTTTAATAGTGCTGCCAAAGTTAATATTAATAGGAGAAATATGATTAACGGCATTACACATTAACTTAACATTTTAAGGGTTTCATTTTTTATGTCCAATTTCAAAATAAACAGAATGAGGTGGACAGTTAGAATAAGGGCAGCCTCAAAGGTGTCCAGTTGCCAGACCACAATTTATCAGTAAATGATAAAGAAACAAGTTTTTAATGGCATATTTATTTCTAAATCAAATGCATATGGAACTTAAAAAACAAACCAAAAAAAAAAAAAGTAAAAAAACTTTTTTTTTTTTTTTATAATTTTAGTTGCACTTAATAAAATATATATTTAATTATTACTTGCTATTTTTTTCTCTCTCTTTTTAAAGAATTGCAAGAAACTCCTTGGCGAGTTTGTGGGTCCTGCTTGTGGACATAATGGCCCGTACATCCCTGATGTATTGTTCTGGTCTGTCATTCTGTTCTTCACCACTTTCTTCCTGTCATCCTTCCTCAAGCAGTTCAAGACCAAGCACTATTTCCCCACTAAGGTCAGTGGAGTCATGCGCTGATCATGTGCTGATAGTGTTAATTGCTCTAACATTTAGTTTCTGTCCTCCAGGTCCGCTCTTCAATCAGTGACTTTGCAGTATTTCTAACCATTATGATTATGGTCTTGGTTGATTACTTGGTGGGCGTCCCCTCTCCTAAACTACACGTCCCAGATACCTTTGAGGTACTATAAATGTCGTTTTCTATTATTCATTTATGTTTGTTCATCTTGTTAGTTCTTAAATTAGATTCAACAGATCATGTTTGGCTGGTTTTAGGGTTTCTGGACTTTTGACCTTTGTTTCCACTCTTCTAAATTTGGCCAAACGTTAATGTACAAAGAAACATTTGGAATCAGTATTTCTCAGAACACATCACTTGCACAGCTTTATATCTTCAAAAACAGTTGAAATGAGTGTATTATCATGTGAATGGAGGCAAAACTTTGTGGTAAATAGTTCAAAATAAACAGAAAACACACTTAGCAGGGTTTAGTTACTCTAAACCACTCCAGCTGTTTGTTTTCTGTTATCCTGCTGGGCTTTGACTATTGATTTAACCCTCTCTTCTTTAACTGTTTTTCTATAAAGCCTAAAAACCAGGTGCTGCACTCTTATGCAAGTATTGCCATTTATCAGTAATGCTCAAAAGTGTAATTTTCAAATGTTTGAAATGTAAGAAATTAAAACTTTTATTCAGTTAGGACACATTCAATTTATTAAAAGTGAAATAAGTTACAAAAGCTAGTTCAATTTCAAATAAATGCTGTTTGTTTGAACTTTTTATTCATCGAAAAATCCTGAAAAAAAAAATGCATCACGGTTTCCACAAAAAGCAGCAGAATTGTTTTCAACAGTGATATTAATAAGAAATGTTTCTTGAGCAACAAATCAGTGACACTGAATATTTCACACTAATTCTGTTTTTGTTGCATTTTTGATCAAATCAATGCAAAAAGTCTGCTTTGGTGCCTTTTGTGAGACTTCAAAAAATAAAAAAACACTTAAAAAAAAAAAACTAAAGTGAATTTAGGGCATCAGCATTATAATGCACAGTATGACATATGAATATTAATTTTGAGATTGCGAAAGATTGTTTTACTAAATTATGTGTGTTTTTAAAAATTAGCTTTATTTGAGCATTAGATAATGGCAAAGGTGATCTAAATGTAAAAATAGGAGAAATAAGAATGTACAATACAGATACAAATAAATTAAGCACTCTAATACGGACTGATAAGTGATATGGTACAAAAATTGTTCATCCCCAATAAATCAAATGTTATGTTATTATAATTTAAAGTGTTTTTCTTCTGTCCAAAAGCCCACCTCTAAGAACCGTGGCTGGCTGATCTCACCTCTGGGTGATAACCCCACATGGACGTTGTTTGCAGCAGCCATCCCTGCCCTCCTGTGCACCATCCTCATCTTCATGGATCAGCAGATCACCGCTGTCATCATCAACCGTAAAGAACACAAGCTCAAGGTCAGTTCGACACCTGATCCAGTCTGTCAGAGCACTGCAGCGGTCCGGTGGCTCATGATTCTGTTCTTCTGCAGAAAGGCTGCGGGTATCATCTTGACCTTCTGGTGGTGGCCGTGATGCTCGGCGTGTGTTCTGTGATGGGCTTGCCCTGGTTCGTTGCTGCCACCGTCCTCTCAATCTCCCACGTCAACAGTTTGAAGGTGGAGTCGGAGTGCTCAGCCCCGGGAGAGCAGCCCAAGTTTTTGGGCATTCGTGAGCAGAGGGTTACTGGGTTCATGATCTTTGTGCTTATGGGTCTGTCTGTCTTCATGACATCTATTCTAAAGGTATGGCTCAGTTTGTAGTGCAAAAAAATAAAATAAAATAAAAATATATAATTATTAACCCATAAACCTACTATATCATTTGAAATGCACATTTCTAAGGCCTCTTAATCGTCTACATGATTGAAAATTGGTTGAAAAACCTGTTTTGCTACTACATAATTTCTGTTGTCTGATTGATAATTTATACTTTTTAGCAAGTAAAGGTTTTTAAGTATCATTCTAAAAACGTCTATGTTCAGGTTGTTACTTGGGTCTATTTGCTGTCAAATCTAGTAAACAATAATACATTTTATATTCTTATGCCAATATTTCAAGATGAACACTAATTGGACTGAAACAACTTTGGTTTACTTAATTGTCCTTGCATCTTTTTTCCCCCTCAGAAAAATCATGTTAAAATGAATACAATTTTAAGTCGTCTGATATGTCTTCATGGAGATTACACTGATTTACTTTTCAAGCCATCAGAATTTGATCTTACTTTTTGGCCATGTAAACATTTATAAATATAAAATATAACATATTTAACTCCGTTAGGGCCTCTGAAAACTGAGGATTTTTTTTTCTCCTGGAGTATGAGCTCCATATTTCCACTATATCATGCTATATGAGCTACAGAAGCGTGATGCATCAAAAATGATACCTAATAAAAAAAACATGCAATTTTTATTGTTTTATATTTTGTCTGAAGGTTTAGTAAACGTTCCTTTGCAATAAATAAATAAATAAAATACATTTAAAAAGACTATTATTTTCACATGTCTGGCTTTACAGGGTTAACTGTGTTTTTAATTGTAATGTTTCTTTTTCTTATTTTTTTTAATTTCTCTATAGTTTATCCCAATGCCCGTGTTATATGGAGTGTTCCTCTACATGGGTGTCTCCTCACTCAAAGGCATACAGGTCAGCACATTTTCATTTTCATAATACTTTTATTTAATTACAGGATTGAATTTATGTCTTATTTATACATGCAGGTCAAACTAAGGCTATGATGGATGTGTGGTCATGTTGTTTGTGTATTCATTGCACTCCAGTTCTTTGACCGTATTAAGCTGTTTGGGATGCCGGCAAAGCACCAGCCTGACCTGATCTACCTGAGATACGTGCCGCTGTGGAAGGTTCACATATTCACAATAGTTCAGCTCACCTGCCTGGTGCTACTGTGGGTCATCAAAGCTTCTGCTGCCGCGGTGGTCTTCCCTATGATGGTACGTTTAAAATCTCATAGGTCCCATTTACACCTGGTATTAACGTGTTTTCTGTATTTGATCATTTTTAGCCGAAATGCATTTACACTTCAATTCTAATGTGCCTCCAGTGTGATTCGATCACGCTTACCTGCACAAAATATAAATCTCCATTTCAGATGTTGCGTTAATTTAATTTTTTTTTTTTTTTACAAACAATTTAACAAATGTTAATAGGGATTGGAAGTTGAGAAAAGGTTTTAAAGAGTTCTTTTTGGGTAGAAAAATTGGATTTCATGTGTAATCCAGTAAAATCCTACAGTATACAGTATAATGAAATATAGTTGATTATCTTTTTATTTTTTTTAAAATATCTTTTTCATATTGTTTTTCTTTTTCAAAATTGTTGCACGTATTTTTACTCAGGTCTTGTATTTGCCTTCTGTAGGTTCTTGCTCTGGTATTTGTGAGGAAGCTTCTGGATTTCTGCTTCATGAAGAGGGAGCTTAGCTGGTTGGATGACCTAATGCCAGAAAGCAAGAAGAAAAAGGAAGACGACAAAAAGAAAAAGGCAAAAGAGGTACTTCTTCAAGATGCGAACTGAAATTTTAAAGGTGGTTTAAGGTCAATATGATGGTTTGTTTATCTTCGAATATCTTTGAATATTTCTACTTTTATGTCAATATCTGTCTATCCAGGAAGCACAGCGCATGATGGAGGTTGAAGGAGGAATGGGGATCCCTTATGATAATGGGGACCACCTGGAAATCCCTGTGAAGTCCCCTAAAGTCAGGTTGGTGAATGTTGATAGCTGCAGTATACAAGACATCCTGTGAAATCTAACCCAATTTTTCCATGTGGGTTTCTCTTAAACACCTTGTGTTGGCCTCATTCAGTACGTTTTGACCTGTTTCTTTTGAGACAGGTCTGACAGCGTAGTCTCTGACACCTCATACGAGGAAGACACGAGCGGAGTGGTTGGTCTTTTGTCTGCTCTCAGGCCTGCTTGAGTTCTGGTTACCGCATACTGCCTCTTTATAGCTATTAATCCTCACTTACATTTATTTAACGAGTATTTTGCACATCACGATGTGAGTGCATGGTTATGAGTCATAATCTTCCTCTGACAGCTCTGCATTGGTTAAAGCTATTGATGCACCTCATTCAACTCATCCTTTCCCAATGCAGAACAGCTTCAGATGATGACTGATCATGATTTACCTTGTATGTCTGGTTATTGACAGTTTGTGTGTAAACCAGAGCTCAGTAATATCTAAACATTAACCAGGGCCATCTCAATGACAGACAGCTGTTTCATTGACCTGTACACTTGTTAGGCTTCACCAACAGGTTACAAGAGCATTTTCGGAGTGCTAACTCTCATTACATTAACATTAGAGGCATTAATATTACAGCAGTGACTCAATTAGCCTTTAAATGACAGCTGAAGACAATTTCTTTAAATTTTCTTGCCTCAAGGCCAGTGTAATCCACATTATTAATGGCTCTCAGGAATTCTTGATTCTTATCGGTCTGTTGTGCAATTATGTGGTCAGATATTTTATATAGTTACACAACAGGATTAATCATTATTAATTGTATCTGTCTAAAAAATGTGCTCAAATCAGTTTTTACCATGATGATTATGCACAATTTAGACATACACCATATTGCCAAAATTATTGGGTCACCCCCTTCTTTAGAACAGAAAAAGGCACTAACAAAACTGGCAACAAAGATGGAAACATAATTAATGTATTTAAAAATTGTATTTCCATCTCTGTTGCAACAGGTTTGGACGTGTCTAAAATGACAGCACCCTTATGTATAAGTCATTGGTGTTTGGTGATGAGTTTTTGGCTCAAGGTCTGCATTTAAAGTCACACCAGAGGTGTTCAGCTGGGATCAGGACTTGGCTTTCTGCAGACCAGTCAAGTTCTCCCACACTGACTGAATCAATCATGTCTTTTTGAACCGTGTCTTATACACAGAGGCACTGTCATGTTAGAATAGAAAAGGGTCCTGTCCAAACTGCTGCTATAAAATTAGAAGCACACAATTCCCTAGAATATCATTATATGCTTAAACATTAAGATTTGTACTCATAGAAATTACTAAAGTAGTCAAACATGTTCATTAGAAGGGGGTGACCCAATACTTTTGGCAATATAGTGTACATTACTGTTCAGTAAGAAGAATTTCACATTAAGAAGAAATTACTTTGGCAAGGATGAAATTAATCCAAAGTGACAGAACTTTTTTAAAGATTTTAATGGCTTTATTTTTTCAAATAAATGCTGTTATTTTAAACTTTCTATTCATTAAATAATCCTAAGAAAAAAAATATATTAAGCAGCATAGCTGTTTTAAATATATTGTTCAGCTTTGCCACCAGAGAAATAAATAATATTTTAAAATATACTAAACAGAAGACATTAAAAAAAAAATCTTTAACACTATTACTACTGTATTGTTTACATTATTACTGTATTTTTATCAAATAAATGCAGCCTTGATTAGACTTATTTCAAAAACTTAATCTAAATCTTACCGACCTCAAATTTTTAAATGGTTTGGTATTTTTTCACCACTTCTTTAGTTATAGGTTGCCCTGTGAATGTGGATTTTGTTTTGAGAGTGCAAGGATTGATTTTGTTGTTCTTGTTTGACAAGTTTGGTCCGTTTTGTCTCATATCTGCTTATCTGTCCATTTCATGGTTACTTTTTCTTATCTAGAATGGACTCATAAGAAAAACAATTCTATAAGGTTGATGCTTAGCTTTTAGCAAGGGAGCAAGTACAACTTGTGTATCTGACTCAAAGGTGCTTTGATTACTAACATGACATATTACTCCTGAATAACGTCACAACAACATTAAATGTTCACCTCTGAAATAGCACAGAGGGTCTGCACTGGGAACAGTTTTCTTTGGTTCATCTGATGTGAGTTTCATGCTTTATTAATCAAATGGCCATCAAGCACTGTGCTGGTGAACAGGAAGAGAGATGAGTGTGTTAAAGTGTGGGCGACCAGCTTTAAGTGCTCTGATGTGTCTTTTCTGCAGCACTGACCCCTCTGTGGTTAACATATCTGATGAGATGGCCAAAACTGCTGTGTGGAAAGCTGTTGCCATGAGCTCTGACAGTGCCAAAGTATTGAAACCTAGTGCCAGGTAGCCTTGTTCCTCTAACCTCATCCCTGTTTTTCATAGCACTCTGTTTCCTCTCGCTGCTTCAACGCACAGCCTGTTGTTTTCCTGCAGAGATATAAAGCTGTACAGTAAAGGCCTGTTTGTCCAGGTTTTCATTTTAATGCATATTGTTCAATTTGATTCAGTGCAACTACTTATGTGTTTATGAATAATTTAAGTTAATTATTGCAAATGAGTCCCAATGTACTATTTTATTAATATAAATAAATATGAACAATAATTTTTTTATATTTAATATTTATAAAATATATACACACAATTTGGATTCTATAAAAGTGATTAGTTTGCTTGTTTTTCATTTATCTTCATGTGACCAGGCCTTTATTCGTTGTTTAAAACCAGTGCATGTCAAAAGTGTGTGCGCGCTTGATTTACTTTTGCATATGTCATGTTTGAGTTTCATTGAATCTGATACTGTGTGTTGCAAGTATGAAGATATTAACATTTTAGACAAATTTAGCTGGGTGCCTGCTTTGAGTTAAATTTTTCCTTCATCTTTTCTTTGTTTTACAGTGAAGAGAAGACTGCTAGTATTAAGATCAATGTGGAGGACGAGCAGGGGGATAAATGTGTGGATACAGAGACGTCATTATGAGCAGATTTGAGAGCTCACTGTGAACACGTGCAGGGCCCTTCCCAGAGTCCTCTAGTCTGAAACAGTGTTACTCTGTTCTGTGTGCCCTTCCAACCTGCCCAAGTCAAGCCAAAGGTAGAGACGCCCGATAGAGGGCTGAGAGATGACTTCCAGGTATATTTATCTAAGTTTCTATTTTTTAATCACACCAACAAACCCTTTTTTTATTTTGTACAATTTGTTTTTAATATGAATAAAGCACCATGATTTCAGACATATAGGGTATGTTATGAAGAGCTCTTCAGACTCTTAGGTTTCATATATTTCTTTATTTTATTTTTCTCAAGATAATGAAGACAAAGTCTTTTAGGATTAGTTTTACATGCTAAACCCCTGTTTCTCACGGTACCACAGTTTTCGGATCATCACCTATGATGTTTTTCTTTCAGTACATTAAAATGCTGTTTGTTGCAGAGTGCTGCTTTTAAAAAATAAATAAATGCATATATGAGAAAATGTCTCATTGAGACCAAAGGTGGTGACATTAGGCTGCATGACTGACCTTCCAAACTTCTGGAAAAACAGCATGCAAAGCACACACTTCAAAATGTCACATGAAGGGCATATTAAACCTAAATACAAAGTAAATTATTATTATTGTACTTCAATTATAAAAATGTCATACACAATGATGGTCTGACAAATTACTTGATAATTTATGTGCAAATACTATATTAAAACAAAACCGTGCAGAAGGAGAACAAACAGATCAATTCTTGCAGTCACTCTAAAAATAAATATCAAGACAAATTTAAACTTGAGTAATGTAAATTGCTCCAGATTTTGTTAAAGAGCCCCCCCCCCCCCCACATTCATTCATGTGTTTACATTAGTTTATCTTTTTTAGTGTTATAAAATAGAATTTTGTATTGTTAGTACGTATGATTTTTACAATGTGTTAACTAATTTATTAACGGTCATTTAATGGTCAAGTAGGCGACGTAGACCCATGATGGGGCAGAAGGACTGCTGCAGTGTTGTTGGCCTGTCATTTCTTTCCTCTGTTACTGGTGTTAATGTGCACTTTAGGTAGGCTTGCCATCGTGGCTGTAGGCCTAACAACAACTTATTTAATCTAGAGCAGTCTCAGGAAACTCCTTTTTTGCACTCTTTCCCCACACTACTTTTTATGTTAAAAAAAAAAAGAAAATCACATGTCCTCCTTTTTGCTTTTCATTTTATGAGAAATGTCTTTTAATTTTACACTGGACAAAAAAAGTTGCCTTTTTATGTCATTTTGTTCATGCTGAAAACTTTGTAACGTCTACGGATGTTGACCTTTTTTTTGCAAATTTTTTTACTCCAACATTGTCAGTTTTTTTTTTTTTTTTTGTTATAAAATTTATTTGACCTGGTATATACTGTTTGGAAGTTTATTTCCACCATGGGATAAAAAAAATTAAAAAGGTAATTGTGGCTTTTTATTTCACAAGTCTCTTTTTTTTCTTGGGATTCTGGGGGGGGTCTGAAAATCATGTAAACTCAGAATTACCTTATTAGTTGTTTTTTTTATTTTGTGGTGGAAACTTCTATAGCTTTAGGAGTTGCCAAGTATAGTTAATTTGAATGGAGTAATTTGTTTGCAGAAGTAAGCTAGCTTACTGCCCTCATGCTCACACAGCGCTTCATAGATCCCACAGTGACAATGAAATACCTCTGACTATTATACCGTATGTGAAAGCTTCGATTTGTAAATCACTAGGTTCATTCTGTACACTTTCACTCTTGCAGCAAGTTGCTTGTTAAATGTGATCAATAAATGCTGGAGTCTGTGGGTGGGAATGAAATTGAATATCCGGAAGATGGTTTTCAGTCATATGTGGCTTTTAGTATCTTTCTTTATTAGCCTCACAGTAAGACTCTGAACAAGTATTGCTGCCGTGGTGTTCTGAGCTTCTGTCTGCACAATGTTCATGTATTTTTACAGAATTCTGCCCAGTTCAGACAGATGTTTCCCTTGTGAACTGGCCAAATCAAGATTTAAGAAAATGTAGGACATGAAGTTTTGAATTTGTACAATACACGCACTGGGGAGAGAGAGCGTGGTCTTTGTAATATTGAAGTTGTTTATTAAAGGAAAAAAAGAAATGTCTGTTGTCTTTAATCTACCGTTTGTCTTGGTTTTTATTTTGTGGGACTTTTTCCTACACTAAAAAAAATAAAATGCATGCTCCTGTCTCTCTCTATATAGCAGTCTTCCGTAGTTTTTCAAACTATGTCATTAATTTAGCCAAATACAAGTTCATTGGCTATAAATCATAATTATAGATTTTAGAGCTGCCAGGACGGATTTCGCGGGAAAATCCATGCATACGTCATGTCCGTAACGTTCCACTGCGGGTTGCATAAATGTGAAAGTGTCACAACGAACGAGAAAAATCGACTATAGATCGTTAAAAACAGTTACATTCAACCCTGTTGTAATAAAATGAACCATAAGTTCCCGGGTGCCTCGAACCACATTCACACAGCGCAAACATCTTCAGTATTTTTTAACCGCTAGAGGGCCAAATGTTGCAAAGCTTTAAGGTGGTTGTTCCCAATCACTAATATATATATTTTTTAAATAAGGCACACTAACACTGACCAAATAATTTTTTTTGAGTGTGAATGGGGACGATTCAAAGAAAATTGAAGTTATGTATACACTCTCATTAGCAATTACAAAAAAAAAGCCTTCACCAGCTAAATAATCTAACCACACTGTCCAGTTCAGTTGATGAAAACATACATTGTGCCTTAAAAGCCACAAGATTATACTTAAAAACAACAAAACGATTCAATGATTGACTCAAAAGACATTTAATTGGTAAAATAAAAACTGTTCAGTTCCCCACATTTGATAAAAGACAAAAAAAAAAAAAAAAAAAAGTTCTTGAACACTTCACATGCATGTCAGTTGAAATGTAAAGGACACTTCTGAATTACAACAGAACACGTGCTACAAACTGATATCTTTAATACTACGGCAGTGATTACAGTCCTTCAGCTTGGTTTTTAAAGGACTAGTATTATTACATGACGTCAGGAAAGGAATTTGGACAAAAACTGTCTGTTGCCATGTCCTTACTCTTGGGAAATGAGCACAACACTAGCACTGGTTAACTTCAGTATAGAAACTGACATGATCCAAATGAAAATACAGCTGAGCAAGACAATACATTTAAAACATAAAACAATAAGATAGCTACTCTAATACATAACACTGATCATGATTTCCACACACACAAAAGGGTAACAAGCAGTTTATTTACAACCGTAGACTAATCAAATTGAATTTGCAGGATTTAAAAAAAATAACACTATAGACTATCATAATCCTCCCTCAAACTATATAACTTTTTGTAGGTCACTTTGGTAAGAGCATCTGCCCAAAACAAATGTCAATTTTAAAACTATACACAAAAAGTGTTTTACAAAATGTCACAGGTTGAAAATCCAAGAGACTGAATAAAATATTTTATGCACAAAAAGTGAAATGATTTAAGTAAACAATTGTCTGGACCATATGCAACCGGCAAACAGCAGCACCAATGGTAAAAATCACAGTCATCCTAATAAAAGACATTAGCAAGCATGAGAACAGATGGTTAAAGGAATACTTAAGCAAAAAAAAAAAACAAAAAAAAAAAAAAATGTAAATATGCTTAAAATTGACTCACCCTCAAGCCATCCTAGGTGTAGATGAGTTTGTTTCTTCATCAGAACAGATTTGGAGAAATTAAGCATTACATCACTTGCTCACCAATGGATCCTCTGCAGTGAATGGGTGCCGCCAGAAATAAGTCTGTTTGGACAAATCTGTTCTGATGAAGAAAAACTCATCTACATCTTAGATGGCGTACATTTTCAGCAAAATTTAATTTTTGTGTGAACTATTCCTTTAAGTGAAAAGAGGTGATTCAACACTGATTGACTCTCACCACGGTTCAAAAATCTCATATAGCTTATCAAAACAAAACGGACACCAAAGTGCAGGGCTCAAGAAAAACACATCTGACCTTTACAAAAATAATCGTTGTGTACATACACACACGTATCAAAGACAGGAAAACAGTAAGGTGAGGGGAAAAAACTGCTGTTATCTCATATCTCTCACTGTTTTGGGAACTCGAAGGACTTTGTAAATGTTGTTGTGATAGACTGTGGAGAAGTGAGGACGAGAATCCCTCCACATGAGTGTGCAAAGTGGCACTTTTCCTGCATTCTGGCCATCATCCACGTCCCAGATCTCAGGCATGCTGCAACCAGGCCTGGAGATGATGAAGAAACGCATGTGAGAAAAGAACTGATCAAACAGAGGTATTAATTGAAAGTATGCAACATTTACTTGGAGCGTCTGGTGCACCACGAGTCCTCTAGGATGAAATAGTCCACCTGCAGCTTTATTAAGTTTTGCTTTACTACCTCAGCTGGCTTTCGGCTGTACATGGCATACACCATCTTTGTTCTTTCTCTGAATAAAGTCAAAATAAATCAAACGCTTTACATTGACAGAACAATATTATAAAAATGAAATACTTGGATAAGTACTGTAATATAGAGACAAAATGTATGTTAAATCATGTGTACCTCAATCCTGCATCTTCATAGTGCGGGTGATTCACTATGGCTCTTCCTGTGGACAGTTTCACACTCGCCATGGTGGGCATTGCACCAGCAAACACAGCATCTACAGGAACATTGCATGGATGCAGGAGTCAGACACTGGGGTCACATGAAGCGACACGTTTCATTTTGTAAAGTTGAACAGCAGAAGTTTCTCACTAGGGCTTGTGTTATCTTTGATCCACTCAAGGAGCTCTTCTTGGGGGAAGTTACTGAATTCTCCTATGATGTCCCATTGACTCTGCAGGTTGGTGACTCCTTGGACTGCCATGATGGATAATATTCCCACGACGGTCAGCTGGAGTTTAAACTTCTCTCCTAACCAGCCAAACAGCTGCAGAAGAAATCAAAATATTAGTCACACCACATTTTAAAAGCTTTTGCTCAAATCAGCTTCCTCGCATTATGGAAATTTTGGGGCGAGTTATAGAGAATGAATAGTCGGGTCACCTGTCTGGAGCAGATCAAACCGGACATGATGCACATGTGAGGAGTGAGGAAGAGCTTCAGTCTCATGATGAGCACAGCTAGCACTGCAAACGCCACCAGCTGTAGACTGTGATACACCAGCTAGACAAACATCACAAGATAAAAACAGCCTCTGGATATCAACTTGTACACCACGGGTTACATACAGTGCATTCAGAAAGTATTCAGACCCCTTCACTTTTTTCATTTTTATGTTGCAGCCTGTTGCTACAATGGTTTAATTAGTTTTTTTCTTCTCACACTCCGTACCTCATAATGACAAAGTGAAAACAGAATTTTAGAAATGTCTGTAAAATTGTTAAAAAGAAAAAACTGAAATATCACATTTACATAAGTACTCAGTACTTGGTTGAAGCACCTTTGGCAGGAATTACAGCCTTGAATTTTTTGGGTATGACGCAACAAGATTTGCACACCTGGATTGGGGGATTTTCTACCATTCTTCTTTGCAAGCTCAGTCAGGTTGGATGGGGACCGTCGGTGGACAGTCATTTTCAGGTCTCTCCAGAGATGTTCGATAGGGTTCAAGTCGGGGCTTTGGCTGGGCCACTCTAGGACATTCAAAGAGTTGTCCTGTGTTGCCTTGGCTGTGTGCTTAGGGTCACTGTTCTGTTGGAAGGTGAACCTTCTGTCCAGTCTGAGGTTCTGAATGCTCTGGATTAGTTTTTCATTAAGGCTCTCTCAATATTTTGGTGCATTGAGCTTTTCTTCTACTCTGATGTGTCCCTCAGTCCCTGCCGCTGAAAAACAGCCCCACAGCATGAGGCTGCTACTAGCGCACTTTACTTTTGGGGTGGTACTCCGCAGGTGATGAGCAGAGCTGGTTTCCTTCAAACATAATGCTTAGAATTGAGGTTCATCAGACCAGAGATCTTGTTTCTCAGAGTCTGAGGGTGCTTTAGGTGCTGTTTTGCTAATTCCAAGTGCGTTTTGTGTGCCAAGTGTGCCATTGGGCTCTTGGGAACCTTCGGTGCAGCAGAATTGTTTTTGTAGCCTTCCCCAGATCTGTGCCTCTATACAATCCTGTCTCTGAGCTCTGCAGGCAGTAGCTTTGACCTCATGGCTTGGTTTTCGCTCTGATATGCATTGTCAGCTGTGAGGACTTTTATCGAGAGGTGTGTGCCTTTCCAAATCATGTCCAATCAGTTTATTTTACCACAGGTGGACTCCAATCAAGGTGTAGAAACATCTCAGTAGTGATCAAGAGAAATGGGAGGTACTCGAGCTAATAAAGTGTTGCTGCATACTTATGTAAATGTGATATTTCAGTTTTTTCTTTTTAATAAATATACAGACATTTCTACATTTCTCTTTTCACTTTTTCATTATGAGGTACAGAGTGTAGATTAATGAAAAAAAATTATTTAAACAATTGTAGTATCAGGCTGCAACATAAAATTGCAAAAAGTGAAGAGGGTCTGAATACACTGTACATTGCTTTATATACACATCAATTAAGGGGAAAAAAGCTCGAATCATAAAAAGCAACACATAAAATTACAGAAACTTACCACTCCCTTCGCCAACATCTGGCTCCTGAAAAATGGAAGAACAAAATTTAGGAAACAGTAGCCATTATTATCCAAAGATATCAAAATATATTCTACTATTTAAAAGTTAGGGGTCAGTAAGATGTTTTTTTTTTTTTTTTGATTGAAAAAGAAAAATGGAAAAATCATTAAATTATTTAAAAGTGAAAAGACACAATGTACAAAAGATTGTATTTAAAATAAATGCTGTTCTTTTTAACTTTCTATTCATCAAAGAATCCTGAAAGAAATGTATCATGGTTTCCAAAAAATATTAAGCAGTACAACTGTTTTCAGTGTTGATAACATCAGAGGAATAAATAAGATATTGAAATGAAAAAGAAAACAGCTATTGTAAACTGTGATAATATAACTGTAATATTACTGTTTTACTATAGTTTTGACCAAATAAATTCAGCCTTGTTAAACTTAAGAGATTAAAAAAGCAAAAAAGTACATACTTTTAAACCATAGTGCATCTTTAAAAACTATTTTATTTTCTATACTGAAAGAACACAATTGAGTAAATCTATTTTATTTTATTTAAATGTGTACTTTTATTTTCTTTAAATGTAACATTTTTCACATACCCTCTGTTCTCTGTTCAAAACAATCATGCCAGTAAAGTGCTGTAGATATAAAGAATACTTACTGCTCCATTTCATCATCCTCTGACTTTTCTGTCGTCTTATTTCTGAGAAACACAATAATGTCCTGTATAGTCTGAACTCAGGAAGCAAAAGGAGGAAGCATATGGAGGGAACTTTAGTATGCAGATTACTTGTACAAAAACGCTTATGAGAAAATACCAAACTCTAAACCAACTGATAAACACGAAACTGACAGAACACTGTAAACCTAGAATATTGGTGCAAACAGATAAAAGCAGGACACACACACCAAAACGTAAGAGGGGTAAATCATCCATTATCTAAGTGAAAACAACTCACCCTTCCAGCAATAAAACCCACAATCAGCACGTTAATTGGAAGCAGCATGGTTTTGATGTACCGGATGAGAGTCTGCAAACACATTAAGTCCAATTAAATGGGGCTTTAAGGGGAGAATGATGACTGACTGCAAGGAAATAGATCACATTACCCACCTCTGTTTCGATGAAGTCAAACTCAGCTGCACACGTGTACATCATCGTGTCAAAGTCTTTGTAGCTTGTGAACTTGGATTTGATCAGACTGCTGATGTGGGCCTAGAATTCAAAACAAAATTAAAATGTCAAAAGCCCTGCAAAGTGTTCAATGGACCCCTAAAGCTAAACCTAACTGATGTTCACAGCACTGCTCTCATTTTACTCACATCGTCTGATGCCCCAAAGATCACTGAGAACATGAACTTCAGAATGACAGTGGAGACCACCCATGCAAGGCACTGCATGACCTAACAAAAACACAACTGTTTCTTTTAAGTCAATTCAGGCACATTTTACTGCTGCATCAGTCAGTACTGCTTGTGCTCTTACCCATGTGAAGATTCCAGGTTTGAATATACCGACCAAACGATCCCTGACTGCAATTACCCCCTGAAATGAAAGCAGACCAACAGTAAAGCTGACATGTTTCTTCACAGTATGTTTGTGTTTGAGGTCGAGGTCATCTATTTGTATGTACTTTGTACTTAGTCATGGATACTTATTTGGTCAGACTATGGCACCATTTAGCCAGCATTTTCTACAGAAGACAAAATTAAACACATCAGCTTCTGGTGTCCTAGGAAGCGATTATACCACACTGTGTGCTTTCCTGAGCAAGCAGCTAATGAGTGCGGCAATGAGCCTTCACACTGTCCAGCTCACCCAGATGGAGACCAGTGAAGAGGCGTAGAAGGATGTCAGCAGCATTGAGTTCCCGAACATTAAAAGAAAACAGACGGCCAAGGAGATCTGTGAGGAGCAGTCAGTTCATCAGTGACTCAGAAAGACAACATGAGCAATATTGTGGCTCTATTAATAAAGTCTTTGCATTACCATGTGAGTTACTAAGACAGACTGCATTTTTGCCGGACTCAGATATCCCAGGATATATGAAGCAAAAAGGGATGCCACCTGTAAAACACACAAACATTCTTGTCATAGCATCCTTTGCTCTCTTGCTGCAAAACAATTTTCTCATAACAGCTAAAATTGAAAACTGGATTGCACAATGTTCCTGAGGCATGCAATCACGTTTATCTAGGTCTTCTTCAGGCAAAATATCATTACAATTGACTCCAACTCTGGAGGTGAACTGCATTACGTTTCTATTAGGAACCTGTCAACATCGTTCAAAAGTTTGAGGTCAGTAAGATTTTTTTGTTTTGAAATGCATTCATTCAATAAGAATGCATTATTACATTGATCAAAAGTAACAGTGAAAACATGGAACAAAGATTTATATTTCAAATAAACTCTTATTTTGAACTTTCTATTCATATAAGAATTCTGTAAAAAAATTATGTATTACAGTTTCCACAGAAATATCAAGCAGCGCAACTGTTTTCAACACCGAGAATACTTTCTTTCAACAATAATCATTTTCTTAGGGACTAAATCAGCATATTGAATGATCGGTCATTTCTGTTGAAAATCTGAAAATCAATTTGGCTACTGCAGGAATAAAATAAATTTTAAAACATTACGATATAAACATTATTTTAAAATGTAAAAATAATTCACGCTGCTAATATGGATGTTACATTTAGCTACTTTCTCTACTTTCCTCAAATATCAGCATTAAACAAGTGTTTGGGTCAGCATGTTTATGGTCTTGTTGTCTCTTGCATCACTCGCCTGGGTAAGTAAGACAAACTGAGCAAACTGCCACGGCAGCATGAAGAAAATATTGGAGATCCCCAGAGCCATCATGGTATTCTTGCTTGGGTTCCTTGTCCTTACAAAATCAAAAATATCCAACAAAATACATTTTAATTGCACAGAATAACCCAACTTTGTGTGTGTAATCATAATTTAATGTACTTAATGTACACATAAGCATCCTAAATACACAAAACATTGCTGAAATGTGTCTGGTGACAACATAATACTTAAAAGATCTTAAGTCATCTCAAAGCATGAACAAAAAGAGTCAACACGAGACTGAAAGGTTGAATATAAACATTAAATTGCTATGATTTGGGTTACAAACTTAGGGAAGAAAGCAAGTTACCGGAGGATGTAAGTGAGCAGAAGCATCTGCAGAACCAGGAAGGGGTAGGAGAAGCTCTCTCTCAGAGGTGGTGTCCACATGACCCGAGTACTCTGGGATTCAAGGGTTCAAAAGAGAGACAAAATCTCTAAGTACTAGACGACTGTAGCAGGAAAAAAAAAATTCTCCAAGATGCTTAAGAAAACATTCTGCTTTACCTCTCCATGATTAAAGAAGAAACACAGAACTGTAACAGTGCCACCCAGTCGACTGCCACTATAAGAACAGCCAAAAAATAGTGCATTTTATGATCTAGCTTTTGAAACAATGCTTTTAGGATCAACCCATTTGCAATCAAAGTATAAACTCAAAGGTGCACTTTCTTTGGTATCGATTAAGGACTCTTCCTCTTCCTTATGTTTATTCTAGGCTGGATTACCTCAGATATGTTCCATAAATGAAGAAGAGGCTCATCATTGCCCCATTTAACAGGAACACAAATGTGACATAAAAGTAAGCAGGATCCCCCAGACCTGTGGAAAAGCCACTCAAGTAAGTAAAATATTTGTGAAATGAAGAGCACTTGGCTGTCAGTCACAGTGAAAGAAACAGCTTCTTTTTTTTTCTCCACCTCAATAACACTTTACAAAAATAGACTAAATCTTCCCTCATAATGAGTTTGTTAGCATAAGTGAAAATTGCAGAGAAGTCAGCGAGTACAAAAATGAGGTTCAAGAGCTATTTCTAAAGCATGCATTTTTGATTACAACTACAATGTAGAAAATATTTCTAAAACAAATTAAAGGTCACTGTTATATTATAGGGAATTAATTAACAAGTCATGAATACTTAATTCGTAGGCCACAACTGAACTAAAACACGTTTTTTGAATTTCATGTGTAGGGCTCTACATGTGTGGGGCAAACAATGGATACTTATTTGATGTATGGCTTCTCCAATACCTTCACAACTCTCCACTGGATCTAGACCCTCCCCTCTGTTGATGGTCCAACACATCTTGGTCGGGATACCAAAGAAATCCATTGTGCTGGTGTACGCTCTGTACCAGCTGGCCAAGACCACCTGCGGTACAAGAGAGCAAAAACGATGGTTAACTTCAGAGCTCAAGCAAATACTGTGGAATAAAGAGATTTCATGGATATTCATAAGACGCCAAAGAGGCCATCTCACCTCAGGGTACAAGTTAAACCTCTTCAGAGTGTTTATCACTAGAGGATATTCAGTGAGACGGTCGTTCATGATCATATAAAGACCATCCATGAAAGAAGGAGCCTCAATGATGGTCTTGAAATATGAGTAATACAGTCCCTAAAAAGACAAAATAGCATATGCCGCTGTGAGACAATTGTCTAAACCAGCAAGATGTCAATTAAAGTTCAAGCTTAGTATTTAACAAAATGAGATGCAAGGTGAAGGAAAGCTATATATAGAGTTAACTTAGGATAATAGCAAAAAGTGTCCCAATTTACCCCATCTGGACAGACAGAGTAAATTACAGTAAATTATGTAGTAATCATGTTGGGGGGGGGGGGAAAGCAATAATAACCATCTCTGTTCGAAAGGCCATCTCCTTTTCCAAAGACGACATGTGGGAAAAATGTCTGTCATTTTCAAATAGATGTGAGAGATGATACCTGAGAAGCACAGGACAGCTTATTTATTTTGTCATAACAAGAGGAACAATATGTTGAAATTTGAAAGATCTAAACCTACTTACCAGTGTAAAAATCCCACAATAACAGCTGTGGAAATAAACACATCAGGTTAGATGACTTCCCAGAGACAGATCGCTACGTGGCCACACTGAAGGACTCTAACCTGACCACACAGAATGAGTCTCTATTAGATGTGGGAGTTGCCTACTTTAAAACAGATCAATCATTCTGATAAATTATTTTAATCAATTAACGTCTGTGGGTAGTTTACATGTACAGACATACCATAAAACGTGTTAATGTATGGTCATCATTGGCTAATAACTGGAGTGAAATTAATGAAATTCTATTGGGTGCTAACTAGATTTAACATGTGAGCATTCACCAATAACCTGATGATTAAACTGGTAGTTTGGAGTTTTTTAGGAATAAAATCGCTAATGGAAATATGACACAACTTTGTTGTATACAAGCGAGTTTCTATAATGCTGATACGGAGAACATGCTAGATGCTAATCATGTGAATAACCGTTAGCTACCTAGCGGCTAAGAAACAAAGCCTTACCGAGAACCAACACTGATATTCCTCTTGCAAAAGCGGCCGGGCTCAAACCTAATTTGCTTCTAATGAACCCTGCAAAAAGTCCATTTTTACTCTGGGAAGCCGAGCCCTTCCCATCTTTGGCACGCTTGGTTTTCCCCGACACGGACTGACTCCTGTCCTTCTCGCTGCTCTGGTCCTTGGCATTTGGTTTTCTGGTTTTAACTACCATGTTTTCATATTTCTGTCTGTAACAGGGGAGCGACAGGAGCGTAGACACGCGATAAACCAAGCTGTTGGACTCTTGCGAGCTCCTCACATCTGTGGTCCTGCACAGTTTGAGTGCTGTGGGACTTCACTGATCTGTTGAATGAAGCGGCCATCGCCCCCGTCTGGACGAGGCGCTCAACTGTCCGTTTGAAGAGTAACCATGACAACGTGTTTAAATAGCCCGTTATCATGGTAAAGAACTTCTGTAACCCGCGAAAAGGAATACCTGTCTATAATCATGATGACGATTTAAATAATTTGCACATACATAAACCTGGTATATTATATAAAGGGAATCGCAAGGATTTTAATGATTCATTACGGTTCTTTAACGCTTCTTTTCACGAATCTTTTAGACTTTTTGAGAATACGTTCATCAGTCTTTTGCAAAATAATAATATCGTTCGCCAAATGTATGTTTACATTGCCGTTTAAACAGATTTTAAAAACTTTTAATCCAATAATTTACATTTACATTTAGTCATTTAGCAGACGCTTTTATCCAAAGCGACTTACAATGAAGCAATCAAAATCAACAAAAGAGCAATATGCAAGTGCTATGGCAAGTCTCAGTTAGCCTAACACAGTACACGTAGCAAGTATATATATATATATAATATATATTACATACACCTTTCAGAATCTGCAAAATGTTAATTATTTTACCAAAATAAGAGGGATCGTACAAAATGCATGTTATTGTTTATTTAGTACTGAACTGAATAAGATATTTCACATAAAAAGTTTACATATAGTCCACAAGAGAAAATAATAGTTGAATTTATAAAAATGACCCTGTTCAAAAGTTTACATACACTTGATTCTTAATACTGTGTTGTTCCCTGAACGATTCACAGCTGTGTTTTCTTTAGTGATAGTTGTTCATGAGTCCCTTGTTTGTCCTGAACAGTTAAACTGTCTGCTGTTCTTCAGAAAAATCCTTCAGGTCCCACAAATTCTTTGGTTTTCCAGCATTTTTGTGTATTTGAACCCTTTCCAGCAATGACTGTATGATTTTGAGATTCATCTTTCCACACCGAGGACAACTGAGGGACTCGTATGCAACTATTACAGAAGGTTCAAACGCTCACTGATGCTCCAGAAGGAAAAACCATGCATTAAGAGCCGGGGTGTGAAAACTTTGAATTTGAAGATCAAGGTATATTTAACTTAATTTGTCATTTGTAGTCTTTTGTAGCTTCTGAAGGGCAGTACTAAATGAAAACATATGATATTTAGGCAAAACAAGAAAAATTCTGTTTCTGCATCTTCATTCTATTCATCATTCATTCATTCTTAATGCATGGTTTTTCCTTCTGGAGCATCAGTGAGCGTTTGAACCTTCTGTAATATTTATTAAATAAAATTAATAAAATGAATAAATAAAAAGTAGGCCAAATAGAATAGAAAAAGAATAGAGCCAGCTAGTTTTAGAGGCCTTTTTTGCTTTTTGTTAATTGTAATAAATAAAAAGAAAACAAATAGCCTGGATAGAATACAAAAATAATAGAGAAGCTAGTTATTATTTTTTTAAGTAAACAAGCAATTAGGAAATGCAAGTCTAAAAGGGGCAAGTTTTTTTTAAAGAATAGAATTAGAATATAGAGTGCTAGAGTTAGAGGGTTAAATAAAGATGGAATAAATAATTAGCCCTAATTATATATTAAATAAATACTAAACAAACAATAAATGGCTGAATTCAGAATAGCATTCTATCTTACTAATCTAACTATTTTCCAAATACAAATATGATACGAAAATACTAACTCATTCATTAAATAAAGAACTGGATCAAAAGAGTCATCTGTTCGAACACTGTTGCATATTTCGATTCACTAAAAAGATCCACCTAAGAGTCATTTGCGCGGGAATCAGAAAACACTGCCTCTACTACGAAGCCATGTGTTCAGAGAGCAACCGCATGATGGCGCTGTAATACAGCAAATTCAGCTGTGAGCCTGACGACCGTAACACACCTCTGAAAGTAGGCTGTAGGTAATTTACATAATAGCCATTTATAGGTCACTTGTAAAATGAATAATACATAAAAGAGGAATGATAAAAATAATTGTAATTTTACTTCAGAACACACTTGTTCACTATGTAAAATATTTTTTTAATACATAAAACTTACAGTTGCACCAAAAAGTATTGAGACAATTAGAAGTGGCACACTTCAAATGCATTAATGTTGTTGCATTAAAAATAATAATAATAAAATAAAATAGCAAGTTATTTCACATAAGAAGTGTGTTGCTTTTTAAACTGCCAATAAAACAATAAATTTAGAGTCTACACCCGAAATATTTTGTGTCCTGTTTTTGTAATTGTAAAATGGCTTACAAAAGTACATTTATATCTGAGAAAATGTCTAGAATCATTTGTTTACAGCTGCCATTTAGTTTCATTTGGCCACTTATTTTTAATGCATTAAAACACACACATTTTAAGTGTGGTTGAATGTCCAAATACTTTGTGTGAAAAGTGTATGCTCCCATAATAAGTGGTGGGTTTACTGTGGGATTTTTGATGGTACCACAATAAGTTCTTGAAGTGGGCAAGGATCTGATGGAACTAAAGCAACAGGAATCTGTTTAGTTTGGAACATGCTGAGAATTAGGGCTGTTTCTCTTCATCTCAAGAAACAAGGCCAGAGCACACTTCTCAACAGGGCATCTGAAGAGGGAACAGTTTGTTTTCACTGTTCCTTTTTACTTAGGCATTGGGATAAGAAAGAAGTTTACTTTCACTGGAAAACATGCATGAGAACCTGACAGATACAATGACTTGCACAGTTTGTCTGCTTCCCATAAAAGAAAAAAACTTGTTTATATAAATAATAGATGATCTAAAATAGAATGTTTAAATGTTTAATCTAAAAAAACATTTATATTATAATACCTGTTTTTATAACAGTATATGTATTGTATAATACATAAAAAAATTATATTATTATAATAATTGCTAATTATTTTATTAAAATATAAAACATTATTAAAATAATTCTAGATCATTAAAAATTATCAAATTTAACAGTCGTACTGTGTCTTACACATATATAAATTTGAACTTGAATTTTTGTCTTTTTTTATCTCACATACCGCTAGATGATAATGATTAGATTGAGTCTAGTCTAATTTACATAATAATGCATGAGCTGGTGCAGATAGTCTTGTTTAATACACTGATGGTCTCATGGTGCCAAGCGATGAATTGTTTTCTGCCGTTGTACTGATCTCACCACGGCCCTTCATGGCCTCTGAGTGAATCATTGGTGCTAGACATAACCTAAATACAATAACGAGACTCGGTGCCCATCTTGAAAGTTATGGTTAGGGGTGCCACTGAAATGTCTGTGGTGTTAGCACAGCTTGTGGCCACACTGAGGGAATTTGTTTATACACCAAACATAGCTGAGATCTGACCGTTTGGAGGGTGAGAGCGTAGGTTCTGCTGTTAGCTGATGACACCTCCTGTCCAGCCGCTCGGGTTGCCAGTACACTTGGCCCATCATGAAAGCCAACAAGCAGATGCAGCTGTGTCATCATTTGGAAGGCATGTTGGATGAGAAGCTATTTATTCACATTTTTGTGTTCGATTGAAAAGTGATGCATAATTATATGCATGATGAATCATAGTATTTGCTAATGTTGTTTTTAAATATATAACACCAAATAACCCTCTTCTTCGACTTCTGTTCTGTTAAAACACCCCCACAGGGTGATGACACAACATTTGAGTTCAGTCTGATCATAAAATGCACTATTATCAAAAGGAGATTCAGCAAAGCCACCCACTGACCACATGTATGAAAGGCCTAGCTGGCTGAAGTGTGAATCAGTGTTTATGTAAAGGGTTTTCTGTGCCCTGAAGGTTCCCCAAAACTCTGCACAAATATCTCCCAGATGGGCTAAAGACGTGCCAGTATAATCATGGGACAGTGAAAATTGGCTCACGTTCTCTCACTCACTCACTGAGCTAAGTTTATAAGTATGAACGTGAGTGTCAAAAGAGTTTAATGCATGAGTACAATCAAATTCAGGTAATAAAAACGATAAAAAACACAAAAGAAATGCTGTAAAGATACCATAAAATGTGTGAATAAACTGTGTGTGTGTATATAGTATATACATACATATATACATATACATATATAAAACTTAAATAAAAATTAATAAAAGCCATATAGACATTACAAAAATGACACACGCACACAAAAACATTATCTAAAATAAAAGAGGATAAAAATAGTCTAACTATATAGAAACAAAAAAATTCCAAATTAATAAAAAACTATATAGAGATATTTAAAAACAACAAAAACTAATTAAAATGACAAAAACACAAAACAAAATTATTAAAAGTTTAAATAAAACTAACATGAAAGCAGAAAACATCAAACTATTAAACAGCACTGTTTTCAGCATTGATAAAGAAATCAGTAAATGTTTGTTGAGCACCAAATCTGCATAATAATATTTCACAATATTCCGTTTATTACTTTACTTCTGATCAAATAAATGTAGCCTTGGTGAGCATTAGAGGTTTTCTTCAAAAACATAATAAATGTTATTGACCCCAAACAATTTTTGCACACTTTTGGTGACTAAGTAGTGTTTGTTTCTGAAATGATTGTAGTTGTGCGATTCTCTGTAAGATCTTTGTGTTTGGAGCGCAGTGTATCTCTGTGTGTGTGTGTGTGTGTGGTGCAGTGAGGTAATTGCGTTGCAGCTACTGACTGCCCGTCTGCGTGACATGTTTATTACTGGCAAGAAACACATGCTGTCAATGATCACTTATTCTTAGGGCTTCAGTTATCTCAACATTACGCTCCATTAGTATTCTCTGGAAACCAATTCAATTAGAGCCCTCCTGGGTCCCACAGATGCCATTTATCTGAGAGAACAGAGCATCAATCACACTGAGAGTTTATCAGCTGTCTGAGCAAAGCACAAGAAAAGTGTGTCTGTGCCTAATTCCCTTTACGACACGCTTTATGTTTTATTCATTCGATTATTAAACTATGATCTTCAAAAGTGATCCTTTTGTGAATAAATAATGACAGAATGATCATTTTTGCATGAACTATTCCTTTAAGGTCTCTATCTCCTCTGGTCTGTAACAGACACACCTGCTCAGAGTGACGTAAAGCTGCAGACCTTGCTTTAATCTCGATACAGTGCTCTCAGGACTACAGCTGCTCTCTCCTCTCACTATCTTACAGTCACCTGCTGCAGTCCCAAGATGGTGGTTTCATGTTCTTCAAATCATCATAAAGGTTTAGCTAAAATACACAAATGCAAAGATAACTTTGAAATTGTGTCTCTTTGAGATGACATAGACATTGTTTTCATGTTATAGGAGTAAGCTTTTTTTTGTTCATATGCTACAACACTTCCACCTATCTTTTGTTTGTATGCATATAAACATAATAATTTATATAAATATAAATAAGCCATTCATATGTTGATTTCTGCAGATCACAAAAATAAAATAAAAAATCCAGTGTCTTTATTGGTCTATACAATAAAAGTCTATTTGAACGTGTCAGTCCTATAAATTTTTTTTAAATATTAAAATCTTATTAAATATATACATAGCTAAAACTATTTTTGTGTTTTTTGTCTATACATTGAAAGTCGATTTTCTTTCTTTTTTGTTAGTCTTATTTTTAATTAATAATTCTCACTACTCACTACAGTAATTATTTATTTTTTGACTTATTAAAATCTTATTAAAATAAAATCATAAAAAATCCATATTAAGGCAATATGTCAAATACTAAAACAATCTTTAACTGCATTAGATAATCTATATTTCCATTTATTTATAATTTTTGATAATATATACTTTTTTTAGGGTTCAGTGTTTTTTTGGAATGGGGGAATAAATGATTTTGAAAATGACCTTTGGGTAACACTTAAATGATCTTCCATTGTTTCTCACTACCATAATATAGCAATATGTTTTTATCTATATAAATATATATAATTTAAAAAAATCTACATTAAGGCAATATATCAAATAATCTCTAACTTTATTAAATAATCTATGTTTTTTAAATGAATTTATTTTTTATGGTTCAGTGTAGTTTTGAAAATGATTTTGGGTGAAACTTTATCATTAATGGGTTTTGTTAGTCCTATTATTTTTACTAATGATTTTGATGACCATAATATAGCATTTTTTTAAGTATTACATGTTCTTCTTCTTCGTATTATTATTATATTACATGCAATATATAGACACATACACACACATATAAAAATACACACACACACACACACACACCTTTTGTGTTTTGCAAAACAACATACTTTGGAATGACATAAGAGGGAATAAATGATGACAGAATTAAAATTTTTGGGGTGAACTATCCCATTAACTTTAACTAAACTTTACCCAACTCGCTAAAATCTGTGGCACTTACATACATCAAAAATTCTGATGAATAAACACATTGTGGTGATAAATACAGGCCGCTTTCAGTCGAGCATTTAATCAGAGTTGTATCAAAAGCACTTTGTGGGTAAGATGTGGCTGGAGGTCGGAGAGGACATGATTGGCTTAGTCCAGTGCAGAAAGATTGTTTCCTTTGGCCCCGTTCAGCAATTTCCTGCCCTGTGATCATCTCTTCCATATGATTAGACCGATGTGCAAAACATGCCGTCATGTGATGGGCTTATGCCACAGGCCGTCAGTGGGTGTGAGCATAAAGAGAAATGAACTGCAACAGGCTTTGCGAGAGACAGGGTAATTACTGGGAGAGAGCAGTAAAAACCCAACATAATTTACCAGAAGATATTAACATTGGGCCTGATGCCGCAAAAGCAAAGATATTTCTGTCAGCAGCCTACGACAATATTATTTGTTGAAATAGCACAGAACCTCCTCCCTACACACACAGAAACACATATGGCACCACAGCCGAGACACACTGGGCCTGTAATGCAATTACTCCTACAAGATGTCTTTTCATTCAAACCCGACACAATACACAGAAGGTTTTCTACAAAGTCGCAGCTGCTCCTCTTTAGTTAATAAAGAGACCAAGTGCAAAGAACAAACTGTTAAGTAGCTGGGCGGCGCAGAAGCAGCAGGTTGAGAGAGGATTTCAATTTGAAATCAATCATTTGTCTGACATATGATTCAGCCAATGGCGTCCTGCTGTGCATAGCAGCTAATTATGCGAAATATTTTCATTTTAAGCCTCTTAATCAAAGGTATACCTGACCGTCTATAGATAGAAATGTGGAAAGCCAATTACTTAAATTAAAGTGGAGGGCCTGGGATGATCTTGAACCCCTTGGTGTGTGAGCCCTTCGGAATGCTTTACACACTAGAAGAGACTCCCTGTCACTTGTCAACACCCAAATGTTTTAATCTTTCCTTCCTCCGTGCGTATTAAAAGATTATGAGCTTTCTGCATGGCTGGACGGGCAGTCCCTTGTTTTGCAGCTTTCTAAAGGCCCTGGCACATGTGGAGGAGGCCCAGGCGGGGCGGGTGACCGGGCTTTGAGTTCGACTTCAGGTGGCTAGAATGTAACAGTATCACACAGAAATATGCTCTAGTCACAAAAATTAGAAATTGTATTTTGAATAAAGAGAATGAAGGCCATTTTATGACCATTACTATTATTAGTATTTTTGATGTTATTTTCAGTTAAACACAAGTTTGTTTGTTTATTTATTTATTGTTTTTTTTTTGTCCCATCATTTTAAATAATGATTTAAATATAATACATTTATTAAATTTAATTTGTTAAAAATAACCACAAAGGCAATATTTATTAAATATATATTAAACAATAAAAAGCCTACATCTTGTACATATACATAAACTAATATAAACATTTTAAAAACTAATATAAAAATAAAAAATGAAATAAAATTAATTTGATTAGATTTAAATCTAATTTTATATATGTATACATACACACACACACACACACACGCTTGTTTTTGTGAAAAGTGGGGACATCCCATAGGCGTAATGGTTTTTATACTGTACCATCTGTATGTACTATTGCCCTACACCTAAACTTAGCCCTCACAGGAGACTTTCCCCCCCAGAAACTCACTCTGTATGATTTATAAGCGTTTTGAAAAGTGGGGACATGGGTCAATGTCCTGAAAAGTCACCTTCACCTTGTAATACCTGTGTCATACCTGTGTCATTATACAAATGTATGTCCTCATTTGTCACAAAAACACGCACACATACACACACACACACACACAGTGTGTGTATATACTGTGTGTATATATAATTATATTTATTTTTATAAATACTTAGGCACTTAGGTGCTTAATTGCCATGACAATAATGTCTGAAAATCTTAATTGTTTCAAAATAATATTATTTCAACAACATATATAGCAACAATAATTATCTTTTCTCTCTCTCCCATATATATATATTCATTAATTTTTAACAAATAATCTATACATTTTTAAGATAATGTTATCATTTTAACCTTGTCTGTAATTTTAGTAATCTAATTGTATTTATGGAAAAAGGTGTTTAATTGTCCTGAATATGTCACAAACCTAAAAATATTAATTGTCCGAATTCCCTAAAAAGAAAGAGGAATTTTATTTTAAAAAATATCTTCTGATTTTGGAGTGAAAAATTACTCCTACATATGAATAGGTTTTGTACATATAAACCCGTAAGATTCAAAGCAACAGAAATCTCAGAACTTACTATAATTATGTGTTTATGTGTACTAAAAATAGTGTCAGCATGTGATTGAGTCTCAGCATAAATCTGTGTATGAAACTGTTGCCACATTACTCCCAGATTCCATCCCGACACTAGACTCACTTGTAGGTCCCCTCTAAAAAAAAGTGAGAAAGTGAGAGCACAGGTTTGTATTAACACTCCTCACAGGTAGAGAGCAGAGGCGTAATAGCCTCTTTCAGCACCTAAGTGAGGCGGCGTGCTGCAGTAATCTTTCAACAGCTTGGCTCCCCGCTAACAGGCCTGCTCTGAGAGCGCCTTTCAATTAGCAGTTTATTATTGCTGAGGCCCCACAGCACCGGGCGCTGATAGCCACATGCCAATACTGCTACTGACACTTCTGGGGTAAACGCTGTCACCGGGGGTGTGGGGGGATTGGTTTCGAATTCAGGGACTGACACCTCTCACTTACACGTCGCTGGCATCTGAAACATTCTTTTCATGTTTAGTCTCTAACTGTACTAAAACAGTGTGTTCTGATGCAAGCAATGCACTTCTCTGTCTTCTCTCTGAAATACGTTCACATAAACACGTACACAGACACACACACCGTCTCTCTCCGTTCAAACCCCGGGCTTCTATCTGCCAATGCGCTTGTAGAGATATTGTTAGCATTCCATTTGCCATTTACATTTTCTCTGCTTGACATAATTGAAGAATGGATGCTCTTATGAAAATTAAACTTGCGGTCCTCCCGGGTTACTGTAACCCTGTTAAAATGTAATGAGATTCTTTATGCGTCTTCTCATGATTTTTTTATTAAATAGAATATCAGTATGACTAATTCCCCGGGCCTAAATGCAGACTGGGACACAGCATTATTGATAGGGCAGCGAGTAAGTGGTCTCCCATCCCCAGCCTCTAATGGTCTAATAATGCATTATACCAGTATCAGTGGGCCTGTGGCTTGCAGTGCTTATTATCGTTATTGAAAACACCTGGCCGGACCATTCATCAAGGTTAAATCAAGAGGGCCCATTTGTTCATTAGCCTGTCACTAAACATCTTTATTTAGTTTTGCCGTCCGAAGTCGGATCGCCGGGCCTGGAATTCTGAGTCCCGGAGTCCTTCCAAACGGGGAGCGATGCTAAACGGTGTCATTCCGGACGAATGATAAAGAGAAACTGATTACAGTTGTTCCCGGAACACAGGCAATTTCCCTGTGTATGAATTCACCGCACTCATTTATCTGGCCGTCCCGTTTATATGGGAGGGTGAAAACTGCCTGTCTCGTTTTTCTAACCCACACTGACATATAAGAAAGAAAAAAAACATGCTTGTTTTGCATTCATATATTGACATGTGTAATTAATAGAATATCAGACGCTAATTAATTCTCCAAAATAAATGAGCGAGTCCTCTGAAGCCTATTATGAAATTACTGGCACTGACAACTGAGGTGATTAGTATTAATTATCAAGCCCACAAAAAGGATAGAAGGTGCCCATATGAGCGTTTAAGAGCAAATTATATCTCCCTTTAAGCCATTTATTATGAATGAAATCAATAAGGTAATTTTTTATCTTCTCCACTATTATCATCCACAAATGTTCATTTGGAAAGTGAACCTTCATGTAAGGTAAACTGCACCTTGCATATGGTAGTCAGTTTTTTGCCAAATGTATTTCTTTTTATATCATATTCTTGCATAAAAATGAGTCATAACATGTAAATGTATAAAAAACAACATAAAATATAAATATTATATATAATATATACTGTATATATTATACTGTGTGTGTGTGTGTATATATACACACACACGCTTTAGCTGAAGAGACTAAAATTTACATTTTTAATTATATGTATGTATAATTTAATATATATATTTATAATATAACTTAATAATTTATAATATAATTACACACATACATGTACGTGTATATATATATATATTTTTTTTTTTTTGACAGAAAAATGATTGACAAGATGTGAATATACACACACACATGCACACATACACTCATATATAAAAAAATGATCTCTTCAGCAATACTATATATATTAAAATATATATACAAATTCATATTTAAATAAATATGTAAGTGTATATGTAATTGGCTGTTTTTTGACAAAAAAACATGTGAAAATGAATGTATAAATATAATATCATACTATAAAATACAGATACAATGAACTACCTGGATATAAAAACGTACAATACAATATTACTGCAAAGAAATATGTTCTTTTCAATGATAATTTAGCCTGTTAGTAAAGATATATACATTTATAATGATAAGTATATTACATAATCTAATATAATATAGTGAAAAGTTTTTCAAAACACCAAGCTTTTACTCTTCCTGGTTGTTTTGTGGCAGAAGCGGTGTTTTTTGGCATAGTAGGATCTATTGTGTACTCCTGACAGTTTGAAATACGAGGCCAAAACTGCTGCTGTTCGATATACTGTACACTATTCTGTGCGTTTGATTGTCAACAACAGTCACTTCCCACTTCCAGGTTCACAGAAACCTGAACAATGGCATCATAAAATGGCAGCATTTCACAGAGACTGTAAATGTCATGAGCAATGAGGGAAAAATAATACACACTCACACCTTGGCTAAACTGTGCGGAAACCCGACACGTTGATGAACACATGTGCTGGTCCGAACCCAGGGAGCTTGCTGTGAACCCGAGTTCACAAGACCATATATCTCTCATGGCTGCAGCACACGGGCGTCCACCCGCCTCAGGCGTCTGTCAGTGTCCCGGGTCACACAGACCAAAGACAAACAAACACCAGCAGCTGGACCTGCACCTTTCTCAGAAACACACACACACAACATCACAATTACGGGTATACATCTTCAGCCACATAAACCTCTGGCCTGATATGGTCGCATTTGGACCTGGTCTTTTGTGGGTCATTGTGTGTGTGTTTTTGCACAATTGCTGATTCTAAATCTTGCAGAGACACATATATGTTCGGTAAAAAGGAAAAATTGTATGCAGCCAAAAGCTGCTGGGATGCATGCAAGGCAAAAGTATATGTTAGGAGATAAATGGCTAATATAAATAGTAATGAACATAAGTGAGCAGAATCACTAGGCGATGCGGTGTTTGGGTTAGTCTGGTGTTTATATTGCAGAGAAATGCCAGTAACTCTGGGTGGAGACTGCTCTCTCACTGGATGCAGATACTGTGGACTGAACAAGAGAAAAGAAAACGGAAAAAGAGGTCCAGCACGAAATCAAGTCGGCTGAATATTGCTTCATATCTCAGTTATATAGCTTAAGATGACTTTTTAGATAGATGGATATAATTAATAGAGGGTTCATTCAAATGCCTCATCTTTTGAAATTCTGAACTTATCAAACTGATTTTTTAATTTTAATCAAACAGAATGGAATGTTTTAAAAGTAAGACAAGCAAACTAAATAAAAAAAAAAACAACTAGCCTACAACATGACAGTATTTAAAAAATCATTATAGTTTTCACTAATATTTATACTGTTGTTTTAAAAAATAAAATAAAATAAAATAAAATAAAATAAAATAAAATAAAATAAAATAAAATAAAATAAAATAAAATAAAATAAAATAAAATAAAATAAAATAAAATAAAATAAAATAAAATAAAATAAAATAAATGCCATCAGTTCCCGGACAATAATGCCATTAAGAAAATGTTATTTTTGTTAGCAAGGGATTTTACAAATGACTAACAGAAAATTAAAATAAACATTTTTTTCAATAAAAGAAAACTGAGTTTAATATTTCATCCAGTATATTAAGATATGTGTGGAATGATCCATTTTCTTCCATTTCTTTACAAGTTATGTTTAACTGAGACCAGACCAACAAAAACAATGACCATAACGGCATAATAAAAGACAAACTATGCTATAAACGTCTCACGTATGAGTGACTATACCATGCTTTAGTGTAAAAAATGGGCATGTTTCTCACTCTGAGATTCACTGCAGGAAAAGAAAGACTTGATTGTCTGTCAAAAGACGGAGAAAATGTCGTGGTGTGGATTAATTTAGTAAAAAGGAGAAAATTATTCTTCATTCCTTTTAACAATTTGGCATGCATTTGGGAGAAAATTATTTTCAATTGTCTGCATCACTCAAGAAGCCCGAGGAGCTATGAATTGCCAAAAGTGATTTGATTATGTTGAGCCTAATGACTTGAATCCATCTTCACATTTATCCTCTCTACTCAAAAGGAGACAATGTTCCTTGTCAGCAAATTTTTACAACTGAATGGCTGTCTCCTGTTTTTCTGGCGATGACAATGAGCTTTTTTGCAGGCCTGTATGTTGCAGAGCACAGAAGCTCTTATTACAGAGTGGCCTCAGCCATCATCATCCTCCGCAGCATCACTCTCTCTCCATCTCACGGTCAGCCTCTCTCTCTCTCTCTCTCTCTCGCTCCGGGTCAGGCCCAGGGCCCGGGAGGGTGGGAGAGCTTCCCTCTGGACTGTTTATTTTAATTTGCGGAGTTGCCGGGGACAACGAACAGTGGTTAGTTGTATGCCTTGGCAGCTGCTGTTAAACAAGCCACTTGTCTGATCATGACAGGATTAGGGTTAAGCGTGCGAGTAACGCGTTGATGACGCATTCCTGATTGAACTGATCATAATCGGGTCCATAATGATCAACACTTTCATATAGGAAAAGACATTGTGCGATATAATCAGCAACAGATAAGTAACAAGTCTGTCAGATATAATTCATTAGGTGAAATTATCAAGATGAAGTGATGTACAAAATAAAGCAAATGCAGGCAGGAGCAGAAAGCAACAGAAAAAAATAAAAAAAATGTGTAATTATGGGCTATTAATGAATATGATTCACTAAATTTAGGTTTAAACAAATAAATATCTTTGAGAAGGTTTTATGATTAAGTTAGATTTAATGTTGGTAAGATTTCCTGTCTGCTGAAATTGATCATAAATGATAATAAATAAAGCCTACAAAATAAGGGGGAAAATAGATACATAGAAAATAAATATAAATAGTAAATGTAAATAAATTTTTAATAAACAAACAAACTATAAATAAATATTTTGAATAGGTTTTAGGACTAAGTTAGATTTTATGTTGGCATTATTTCCTATCTGTCAAAATGAATAGAAAACACTAATAAACAGAGCCTAATAAAAGAAAAGAAAACATTAAATAAAAAAAATAAAATAAAAAAAGAAAATAAATAAAAATCTGAAAAACTACACAAACGACATTTGAGAAGTTTTTATGAATTTTATGATGCCATTATTTTACATCTTTTGAAATCAAATGAAAAATACTAATAAACAGAGCGTAATAAAAGAAATTTAAAAAATAAATAAATGAAAATGTTTAAATAAATGCATCTGAAAAACAAGTACTAAATATATAAATACTAATAAAATGTAATAAATCAATTTAAATACATTTAAATAAATCAAACTTTAAATAGAAATGTAAACAAATAAGTAATTTGGAGACTTTTTAATTAAGTTTTTCTTACATCTATTTAAATTTTATGATGCTAATATTTCCTCTGTAAGTTGGGTATCAACTTAGATTTTATATACCAGTATTTCCTCTCTGCAAAAATCAATTGAAAACACCAATAAATATAGCCCTACAATATTAGAAATACACTCTAGATAAAACGTGCGCAGCCATTTCCATAGTTAAATTGAGCTTTGCTCTGTGTCTCACTTGTCACACCAGCTCAGTGTTTTAGCATTTAAGATGGAAGCAAAGATGCCAGCTGACATCCAACTCACGCAATAAATCTAATAATGATCTCCAGTTTTAAGGGAAGGGGAGAGGTTGCACGCCGGTATCTTTTATTAGATGATGCCATTGGAGAAGTCTGATTGGGGAATAAGCGAAGAGGACACCGGAGAGCCTGTGAGACTGAGTGGAAGTGGTGTTTCAAAAAGAGGAAGAGAGAGGAGAGGAGACAGGTGGCGTTTACGCCGCTACTACCGCAATCACAGGAGCGTCCGTCAGAGGGATACTGCTCCTGGCGCGAGGGAAAAAAAGAGAAACATTTCACCGCTTGCAGAGTAGAGAGTCTGTTGGTGAGGGGGACCCTAATCACATTACCCTAGAAAACTTTTACTTATGGCTAATGGAATTCGTTTAAAATTGAACCATGGGGGCATAAGTACATTTGCATTGATCCATATATGTATAGAGCCAAAGTCAGTCTATCTATTTTGTGAGGGAATTAAAGCGGGTAAGCCCATAGAGCCATACTGTATAATCCTATGTTAAAAGATCAATACGAGCGGGCCCGCTCATAGGCCTTTTTTATTTGCTAAAACGCGTGTATGCGTGGGTGCGCGTTTGTCCGCTGTATATTTTGCCAGCAAATTCTTCTGTGTGTGGGAATTGGCCATCTCCCATGCTTACCTGCTTGTTGGGTCGCAGCCTGGCTCTTTCGTGGCTCTTTCGTGGGTTTTGCGCGCCTGTTAACACCATACAAATAAGCAGCGCTGTCCTCCGTTTATTTAGTCTGACACTTGCGACATCCATCGTCTGTAAAAGCCCCTGTGACGGCCCCGGTCCTTAAGAGCAGAACACAGGATTACAGGATACAAGCAGTGAGTAAAATTAAAACAGCACATTATAAAAAGGAAATAGAATGTAGATTTAATAGGAAATGAACAGTTAAAGGAAAATTAATGGAATATTGCTTAATAACATTTCCAGTTTTACACGGAAAATCAAAGCACATGACAAACATGGCAACATGCCCAAATAAGCTTTTTTTTTTTTTTTTACTTATATTAATATATAAATTTAAAAAGTTAATATATAAATGTAAAGTACTTGTATGGACACAAAATTTCAGAGTATAAAGCCCTACTAATACTGACAAATAATTAAATCGCAGGTGTGGTGTTGCTTTTTAATAAGCATTCCTCTGAAACACACTAAAATGATAAAATAATAAATAAATAAATATTTAATAAAAATAAATGTTTAATAAACATAAGGAGAAAAAAGTCTTAGTATGTTCCTGAGTAGTATCTATTTCCAATAGATACTTGGTTTCCAGACTTGGTTTATATTTTCTTCAGAAAAAAATAAATCTCTAGCCATTTTTTTCTTATTCTTAAAATGTATTATGTTTAATAAATATAGTATTTTCTGTTGTAATATTTTTATATTTATATTTTTTAATTAGAAATGTAATTATTTTAAGTAATATTTTAATATTTTAAATATTTTAAAACTTTATAAACAAACTAACAAACAAATAAATAAATAAATAAATGACAACCTACTTTCCACTAAAATTGAAAAATTAGCTTAATTGCTAATTTAATTTATTTTATTTTATTATACACTTTTCAATCTACATTGAATTAATTTAAAATGACTTTATTTTGACTATAAAAAATAACTGATTGTCGATTGTATTTTTTTTAAACTATAAATAAATGAATTATTTTTTATAGTGTTCTGCAGCATCCAACTGGACTAATTTGCATGAATTGAAACTAAGAAAGCACTTGGTTGCATTTCCAGCAGTCTCTGTTGCTCACATTGCAGGAGATCAGCAATGCTCTCATTGAAACATTACTGATGTCTGGCCGCTATGTCATTGCAAATCACTGTCTGTGTGAGCAGATGAAATTCACTAAGAATGAAATGCAAAGTGGTGCAGCTTAATGAATTTCAAATGTTGTATGCAAAGAGAAATTCCCACACACATCCAAACACACCACACTTTCACACCTCGGCAGGGTCATCCACTACTGTTCACCTGCCCACTATCACTAATGTTCCACTAAAATTAGCGATGGATGAGAACCACAATGGCATTCACTGTGGCTGGCAGAAGGTAAATCTGATGACTAAGAACCCAACTATGAGATTAGACTATAGCTCTCCTTCCCTAAGTGCTACTCACTTCCAAATGGGACCCTAAGAAGATAATAACCTTACAATTGCTTTTATAGGGATTGAGTTATTCTATTACAAGAGCATGGCAGAATTGCACCTTTATCCTTATGACTGCAGCACATCTGGGATCGCAGCCATCCTCCATTTGTCTGGAATGGAATGGTGATGTTGTGAATGGCACAGGAATCTGGATGATAAATTAAGATAAATCTTACATGTCTTAAAAGCCAACATGACATCAAAATGGACTTTAGGCTCTCGTGAAACAGAGGAAGACTTTTATATTCACAATGCTGCTAGTATTAATAGTAAAGTTTAATGGCTGGTGATCTGTGCACAAATTTTGTGAAACATTGCATGTGTCTATTGTATGAATAAACTGCTGTAATTTCACATTTTATCACAATATGTTATAATGCTGAAACTTATTACTGCCATAAAATAAAATAAAAGAAATTTAGCTCATAATTTTAACTATTTTCCTTGCAATACTGAATTTTATATCTCACAATTAATTTTTTTTCTCACAGTTCTAAGAAAAAGTGTCAATTGAGAGACATTAATTTTCAGTCCTGAGGTAAAAAGTCAGAGATGTTGTGAGATGTTAACTTGCAATTCAAAGAAAGTCTTATTTCAAGTTGATTTTCTGAGAAGAAAAGTTATAGATAGTTGAAAAGTTGTAAGATATAAACTTGCAATTGTGAAAAAAAAGTCAGAATTCACAAGTGTGTTTCTGTCATGGAATTAAAAAAAAAGGTAATTGCAACTTTTTATAGCACAACTCATACTTTTTCAAAGAAGTTTTCGATAAAAAGTCACAATTTTTAAAAATTCCATGCTGAAAATAATCTTCCATAGAAATCAGACAAATCCTTCATCCTTTACCTAAACTCTGACCTCAGAAAGGCTCCTAAAAAACATTTCCCCATCTCATAAAAAGGTCAGGTATGGAATAATCTCCCTATTCACACCCGTAATTACAGCTCTGTTGCCCTCATACAGTTTAGTGAAGAGCCGTGTGGTGAGTGTTGCCACCAAACGCCCTAATAGCATTTCAGAGAATCAGCAAACTGAACAGTAAAAGTGAAAAGGGTCTAATGGCTGATCTCCTTCCAATGGCACTCCTCTTAACACATAATCCCTTTTGTCATCATCTAATGGAATCAAAGTGGCAGGGCCTTTCCCAAACTCCCCCTCTCCATTTTAAAAACATTACTCGGCAAAGACCAATGTGACCATTTCCCATAAACTTACACTGAAAGAGGGACCTGAGCCAAAACTAGAGATTGGAATATTAAAGAGAACTGGGCCAAAAAGCAACCACCTAGCAACACCCTAGCAACCGCATATTATTTAACACAATAATAAAATAGAATTTCATTTATATTCAGATTCTTTATGTAATTAAATTATAATCTATATATTTTTAAATAAATAATAAAATAGCTAGTGTTTTTATTTTTTAGATTTATGTTGTATTTGTCCAAAGTGATTTACAATTCTATATATATATATATACATATTTTTTTTTTTTATTATTGTATATAGTTGCACACGTTCATAAAGTAAACCTGTTCAAATAAAAATTTAAAATTAACAGTCATAGTACATGCAGCATCTATTTCCAAAGGAAATATGATGAGGAGATGTGTATACAAATGGCTTGTTTTCCAGACATGAGTTGGTCTGATTATGCTGCTGTCTATAAAGGGGGATTAACGGGGGCCTTATCGAACGATTTGACTTGACACGTCTCAATCCTGCAGGTCCTGCTCAGGAATAATCATATCTGAATACAGTTACCCTTTATGCTACTAATCCCTTTAGTGGCTTATCAATAGCTTTCAAATGTGAGGAAATGCTTGAAGTCTGAGGTGTTAAAAGTTCCCGGGACAAGACAGGTGAAAGGGAGGTCAGTTAACTTTAGGAGCACCAATCTGGGGTAAATTACCCAGCAAAATAAAACAACAACAGTAGAACAAATAAACAGCAGGATGGAAATGAGCTGTCATGAGCAGAAATCATTTTCTAGCATGGTGACAGACAAGACTCCTCGACCACCCGGGAAAATCCATATCCACGGTCTTCATGCTTCTGTCGAGCCAAGGTTTAGCTGTCCTCACAATGCCAGGATGCTGAGCTGTTTCGAGAGAAAACAGCATGAATCATCTTCATGTATGGGGGTTTTGGCCGTGCACGAGGGTGGTGGGACAAACTGGTGTCACCAGATGTGCTATTTTAAGCATGCCACCACCAGGCAAAGGAAAAAGCGGTTGTATTTCATTTCAAATGTGCTACTGATGTCTTGTTCAGGAAGAGCCTGAGGAAATTAGTCTGGCAGGAAGCCACAGGGGTCCAACTCCCTTTCACACAGTAATGGCTACCGGGCAGCGAGCAGTGACCTGAGAGAATCATATCATATCAGCGATAGTGCGTTTGAAAGTCAAGAACCTTCATTTACCTTATGGTTAGCACCCAAAATGTTAACACAAAAATGAAAAATTCATAATGACACCCATTTTCTTCCATGGAATACAAAAAAGGATAATTTTTCTGCTGTACTCCAATGACAAGACAAAAAAGCTGGAGAACCATGTGAAAACTTTGTGGAACTTTTCCATTAAATGTACATAGTGTAAAAAAGGGTTCTTTAGATTATTACAATTTTCTTCACACTAAGAAATAATTGTTCTTTTGAGAACTATTCTCTGAAAGGTTCTTTGTGTAACCCAACATGGATCTTCTATAGCATTCCTACAAAAAACAACAACATTTGGAACCAATATTTTTAAGAGTGTTTGCAGTATTAAAGGTGATGTCGAAAATGATGTTGCTCTCCCAATGCTTAAATTTCTCAAACTCAGGTTTCAGGTCATAATTTATGTTGCTACAGCAAATATCCCAGCATCTATAAGTGGGGATTACGCTAAGATAGCTTTCAGTAATTTGCAACTTATCAAAAAGAGAACTTTTCTGCCAGCTACTTTAAAAACACTTATAACAAAGAGGTCAGAACTGGAGAATTTCAGGCAAGTTCACACAAACAGACACTCTGAAACACACACACACACACACACACACACACACACACACACACATGCTATACTGCCTCCTTCCCTCTGCCTCCTCGGTTTTATTAAATAAACATAGCTTCCTTATCATAAATTAATATTTACTTCATGATTGGAGACTTACACTACCGTTACAATTTTTGGGGTCTGTATTAAACATCGTAAAACAGTAATATATTAAAATATGAATTAACTGTTTTATATTTGAATATATTTTAAAGTTTAATTTATTCATGTGATGGAAAGCAAAATTTTTTGTATGATTACTCTGGTCTTCAGTGGCACATAATCCTTCAGAAATCATTCTAACATGCTGATTTGCTGCTCAAGAAACATTTCTATTTTCAATGTTGAAAACAGTTGTTCTGCTTAATAACAGGGAATATCTGGAACCCCAAAAAAAATTTCTGGATTATTTGATTTGATTTTTTTTTGTTGTAACAATAAACAATAGACATACAAATATAATAGAAATAAGTAATAGACATAAACATAATAGAAATAAACAGAATTTAAATAATTCTGCCCCAAAATCTTTGAACAGTAATTTAATACTGAATGAAAATCATTGAATTAGATGACAAAATATTAAAAGTGGCATCAGCTTTTCTGAGCCATCTAAAACCCCATGAAATAGCTTGATTATAGCTTGTATATTTAAAATTCATACATTTTTAGAATGTATTTTTTAATCTGCAAAAAGAAAAAAAAAAACATATTACAGCACTAGCATGTAAACGTTTCAAAGCTAACCAAAATTAAAGACATAAAACTGTATATTTTACCTTTAAAACTTGAAATGTGTGTTATCTTTCTTTAAATTAATTTGATATTGTTAGCAATCACATTCATATATTTCAAGTGCGTCTTGCATGTCCAAATACTTTTTGTGGCCACTTGGATCTCATATTTTGTGTATAATGCTGAGTATTTTTACGCCAAACGTGATCTTAAGATCATGTCTAGAGATGCAGCTTTAGTTATTACATTTTCTCAACGTTCCTCTAACATTCAGTGTCAGCTTCAGAGTAAATCAATTGATATTTTCACTTTGTTAGATCCCTCAAAAATCTCACAGGTTCTGCTCACACCACATCCAGCTGCCCTTTAAGACTTACAGTCAAGTCTCCTTCACTTTAGTCTCCTGATCTCTTCTCGCCTCCCCAATTACAGCACTAATTTCCCTAATGGAGCATTAATGGACAAACAGGCTGCTGAAGCGACGAGGGAATAAAGCTCACTGCTCAGCATAAAGCGAGCGAACACAACACAAGCCTATTAGATTTCACAAACAATGGCACTGCGATGCCTTTCCCGAGAGACAAACATCTCCTAAGTAGCAGCTACTTAGCATGCGAGACGGGAACGCCGAGGCTTGTTTGCATGTCACGGTGTGACCTTGGTGTGAGCACCGGCTATCGATTGTGCTCTCCACGTGCTCGCTGTCGTGGTGATTATCTGTGTTGATTCTCAAACGGCCGGTATCCAGTGCCGTCTAGTGCTTTAAGGACCAAAGAGTTGATTTGTGTGGCGTATTAGGGAAAATTAATTTCATTGCCAGGTTACTATTGCAAGCTCTCGTATCCAGACAGCCATGAGCGAGTCGTTTTTTTTGTGTGTGTGTTTGAAGATATGTGGTCTCTTGAGTTGATATGTCAGCATGGAAAAGCTTTGAAGCTGTGCCCACTAAAAACGGGAACGCTGAAAGATGAGTAGTTGTAAGATCTGTTGTCCAGTACTTAGATATTGGTGTTACAGAAGGGAGGGTGTCAGGAAAGACTGAACAAAAAGATCACCACAGTGGCGCCAAGACCCTCTTCTTATCCTAATCATTCTCTCTCTCTCTCACAAACACACACACACACACACAGCTATATCACTTTTCTCTTGCACCAATAACAGTCAAACACTGGACACAGACGTCACATTGCTGGGAACAGTGTTTGATCATTAATAGGAAATACTCATTTGCCTCTGCAGATATAATTTGTTAACCCAGCATGCAGGATCACTATATCTAACACAAACCACAATGATGGTAAAAATCAACACAACCACTTATTTGAGGACAGATGTGCGCACAAGATAACACCACAAAATCTCACTTCTTTTAATTTAAAGACAACAGCTGCATTTACAGGCCAACACACACACACACACACACACACACACACACACTTTCTCTTTTAAACATATGTTTGGTTGGAGCCACAGAAAATCTAATTACTACAGCCTTTGTGTCCTTGGTACTCAAGTCGGTAAAATATACTGAGAAATTATACCTTAATGGAAGTAAAATATCCAGGCAAATACATATATAATGTAAAAGTAAACAAATCAAGTAAATTTTGTAATTTTGAAATGGATTTCATTGGTAAGTGAATAAATAAATGTGCGTATGTTTATAAAAAATTTTTATATAATGCAATTAATAAATATTTAAATTAATACATTTTTACATATATTGATTTATAACATATTTTATATATTTATATATATATATATATATATATAATTGTATTTATTTATAATTGTACATTTTTACATGAATAAGTATATATCTGTTGATTTGTAACACTGGAAGGGTGGTGTCCAACTGATGGCAAGATGGCAGAAATAAACTCTCAAATATATTTCATCAGAAAGAGAAAATAAAGTTAATAATAAGTTAGAACAGAACTGTTATAACAAAAGAAAGTCTAAAATCTTCAGACTTTACCTAATGCAACTTAATAAACTGTGTTAGACGCCATGCATTAATAAATCATATATGTAGTGTAAAAGTGATGTGAGTGTATTCACTTACAGTATACTTAATCACTGTACGACAATTGTCCACATTGTCCAGTATTTATTTGTTCACTGCATCCAACTCAGAAGCAGGAGATTTTAGATGCACCTGAAAGCATTAAAAAAAAAAAAATTTATTGTTTTAAACAGAAATATCATTCAACAGAAGTATAATTCGCTTTAAATAGGAATCAAGCACAAATACATAAATTAAAAAAATAAAGTACAATTATTAAAGTACTTTATATCCCTGCTGGAGTGACATGTCTGGAAAACATGAACTGTGGGAGGGAGGAAAGGGCGACGAACAAGTTCAGCAGAAAGAAAAGAAAGCAAGTCAAGAGAGCAGAGAAACGCAGCCACTCTAATCTCAAGTCTGGCTCCATAAACAGTTTGGGTGAGAAGCTCCAGAGGTCAGCTGGACCTGGGATCCAAATTCACTTTCTAAGGAGCAAACGGACGCTCCCAGATGACTCACACTGGAAGGCCTTCTCCGGTGACCTAATCTTGAGCAGAAGGAGAATGAGAATCGGCATGGGAAAAGAACCTACAGTCCTGCAGAGAACACTGTCTACGATTTATGGCACTGCAACAGGCCCTAGTCATAAGAAATGTCGGGTTATAATAATGCATTACCAGTAACTTGTGTCATCTAGGGTTCTTCAACATGTCACAGGCCAAGGACCCCTGCAACGGTGCAAAAGCCAGACACAGTGCTACTGTTCTGGAAGAACGAGAGCATCAGGCTGATGGTCAGAATATGAACCCTAACCCAGCTGCTCACATACTCAGACTGCATGCTTCTCTGGCCCTGCTGCGCTGGGGTAAATTCAAAGGAGGGCAGATAAGAGCTGGAGCCAAAGCAAGAGCTGGAGCATTCCTCACATCTCTCAGTGCCTCCTACTACGCTTATACACTCACGCTACAACACACACATGCAACAGTCATACAGTACTGATACATTAGAAAGATCGACAGTAGTGAAACATAAATTTTCCATTTTAAATCGTTGTTTCTTGCTCGTAACTTAAAGAAGTGGAGACAGTGGACTATAAATGGCAATCATAGATAAATTACGAATGTTGGCTATGAAAATCAAACTGTAACATCTTACTTATTTTAGAAAACCTTCATATTTGAATGTATCTCATAAGAATGTATCTCAGTTTACATATAAGAATATTAAGCAGCACAACTGGTTTCAACATTGATAATAATGTTTCTTGAGCAGCAAATCAACTAGAATGATTTCTGAAGGATCATGTGACACTTAAGACTGGAGTAATGATGCTGAAGTTTCAGCTTTGCCAACACAGAAATAAATTAAATTAGAAAATATATTAAAATAGAAAACCATTATTTTACATTGTAATATTTTTTTTTTTTTACAATATTGGTGTTTCCACTGTATTTTTCACCAAATAAATTCAGCCTTAGTGCACATAAAAAACTTTTCTGTCTTTTCTTGATTTTCTGTCTTCAAAACATTCAATCTCCAACAAGACAAAGAAATGAATCTACACAATTTGACTGGTATATTCCAAATGTTCTGTAGTGACACGATCACTGAAGTGACAACTATCAGTGAATGACAAATGACAGTCTAGTGTAAAGGCAAGTTTTATGAGCCATTTGGCAAAATTAGTTCATGCATATGTTTATGTGAGACATAACTCTTCTAAACTCTATGCTAGTTCATGAACTACAGCCCCGTGCCAGGCTGGAGGAAAAATGTTGTGAATACCCAGACTGACATGACAATAACCTCTAAGTAAAATACAACATCCGATTTCCCAGAATATGAATGAAAAGGCTGTTGCTTTTACATGCTACTTAATGTTTGTGAGTGTTGCCTTAAACCTTTTGGCAACACTGTTTTGCTAAGGAACAGAAAGTGCCCTGTGTCAATAACCTTGTTAGTGCATTCTTTTGTTCGGAACTTGACAGTTCCTTAACTAAATGGCCAGGAGCAAAATTTGCTGTTCCTCAATGGGAAAAGAGCAGGCTGCTTTCCTCTGTTAGAATAATCACTGAAAACTTTAAAGTGTGTTTATGCAAAAATTTACATTTTGTCAATCTTTACTCACCCTCATGTCATTACAAGCTTCAAAAAATGACAGCACAGCACCATAAAAGTATCATAAGTGTAAAAATGGTTAATCTGACTAATATGATAGCTTCGTGTGAGAAACAGCCAAATTGTTATTTACTGATAATTTTACTCCTTCGATGATCAGGAAGCTGGTACATTGAGTCAGTGAGTTAAACTCAAGAACTATATCAGTTTGATTCCTAAACAAATCCTTCAGAGTGGTTTTGTGAACTAACATAAAGGTATCATATGGCATCAGACTTGGAATATAGTGTATGAATCATTTAGAGCACTTACATGATACTGTGTGAAATGAAAGGTAACACTTTACTTGAAGGGGTGTGCATAAGACTGACATGACACCTTCATAATCATAACATGACACATGTCATGAATATGAAGGAGGATTTATGCATGTTTATGACAACTATCATTAAGTTTCATTCACTCAGTTATGTCATTTTTAATGCAAAGATGATATTATTTGACCTAACCCTACCCCTAGCCCATAACAAAGACATCTCAATGTCATCTTTGCATTAAAAATTACATAACTGAGCGAATGACACTTAATGACAGTTGTCGTAAACATGCATAAAAAACCTTCATATTCATGACATGTGTCATGTCATGATTATGAAGGTGTCATGTCAGTCTTATGCACACCCCTTCAAGTAAAGTGTAACCAAATGACATAAGGACTAGTGAATAATGGAAGATTTTTCTTTCTTTTTTTTTGGTCAACTATTCCTTTAAGAAATTATTTTCCAATGAAATTAAGTCTAAACTCCACACAATAAAGTGTTTGAATGAATAGAGGGGAAAAATTGTCTTTAAATGGCCAAATAACACAAGTGAAAGCTACTGGGTAATTATAGCATTTGGCTTTCCACACTGCCCTGAGGACTTCGAAATCTGTGTTATGAAGAATACAAGAATACAAGAATACAGTTTTACTAACACGGCACACCTCTGAAACCACAAAAAGTCATTCCTGACAGGATGTTAGTTGCTTTTAACAGATACCTCCGATCATAAGTGTTAATTGGTGGATATAAGCAACCCATTTATTTTATTTCTGATGGCTACAATAGATGAACTTTTGCTTTCATATTCATCTTTGTTGTACTGGAAGAAAAGATTAGACTTCAAATGGCCTTACTTTCATATGAATCACATTTCTGCTGTGCCTCAGGGGTCACGTTCACTTTCAGTAAGAACATAAGCTGCCCGTGATTCCAACTGTCATAATTTCCATTCAGAGACTTTGATGTATGGAATTATGCCATTTACACAGATAGGAACAGAGTAATGACAGCTGAAGCTTTGGGAGGATTTGGAGACAATAATGAAGCACACTTTGCACTTCTCTTTGCACTTTTCTCACACAAAAGCACAGTTTAAATTTCCTCTCCTCACTAAGGGGCACCCCAGGACAGGGCAAAGAAACTTCACTTTTGAGATGATCCATCTGGACACTTTGGTCTCGTAATTGTGGGCATTCTTGCATGACTAAATTCATACAGCAAAATAGCACATCAGCTTGTGAGGAGTATCCGATCTTTGTGTTTAAGCCAAGAACCAAATGTTACCTATGTGAGAAGCTCAGGTGATTTAATGCAGACACCTGGAGATTATGTGAAATTATGGAAAGAGTGTGTTGCATGAGGAGAGGTAATTACGTCTGATAGCCATCGGAGAGGGGGGCGACCGCAGGTCTCCTCTGTTAATCTCAGACCAGTTGTGGCCAATTAAAATCCCACCCGGCAGCCAAGACTGATGGAGCTGTGGAGCGGGGCATTATCTGCTACTTTCATCTGATTAAAACGGCACAGAGAAAAGCCGCTAATGGGACAGACGTGATTCACAGAGGGGAGGTAGAGGGTATGCATCACGTACACACTCATTACATCAAGTCACACCTGCTGAGAACTTCTGCCTAGTATTTAAAAAGTATTTTGAAATTTCATTTTATGGTTCTGTCAACTTCAAATAGGATTTAATCGATTTAATTAATAATTTAATACATAATTTTATATTTTAATTATTAAGAATTAGAACTACAATTTTAATAAATGTACGAAAAATTAAAGGTGCAGTATGTAATATTGATAGCTAGTGGTTGAAATGGGTGCTGAAGTCCAAATTCTAAATATTGGAGAGAATTGTTTCTCCCACCCCCTCCTCCTCAGTGGTTTGCCAGATTGAGGAAGTTAATGAGCTAATTTATCCACGCTTTAATATTCCTCTGATCATAGAGCTTTTTAGATGGATGCCTAGGCATATTAAGTCGGGTAGAATCTGTGATCTCTGAGCCAGTTTGTTTGCTCACTTCAATGGCTGAAATACGCTGTTGTTTTCCGCCAACTGGAAACCTGGGGTGTTGGAATACTATTGGGTAAATCGGCAGTGGGCGGAATCACACAGTCCAAAACAAAAACAGACATTCTGACACAGAATGCACATTTCAAAATAGAATAACTGGCTGTAGCATTGTTTTTCAGAGAAATAAGTATGTAAACTTAGCATGTTTCCTAAATGTCTGCAAATATATTATGGTATTTTTATGCTTTAGTTCAGTCAAAACAAAACCTGGATGGTTGGTAGGATATATATATTCTCAGGGACATTCTGTTCTTTAGATATGGATTGAATCCTTCCTTCAATCTAACTATATGTATATATTTGCCTGTTTTATTGTTTGCCAGGCAAAAAGAAAAAAAAAAAGAAATTAACGTTAATGCACATCTTCGCAGCAAACATAATGATTTGAGGGTTCAGAGCACAAACAGTGCTGGTTGAGTTATAAAGCCAAAGTTTAATGCTTAGGGTGAGTGGTTTGTTCAAATCCATAACCATAACCAGTGTCAGGAAGTAACTAGTTACTTTGTAATTTAATTACAAAATAAATGTAATTGTAATCAGTTACAACTACTGCCAGAGCTTTCTGTCATAGCTATGGAAATATTTGATTTCAAAAATAGTATTATAGCTATAACTATATCTATGATTTTAAATCTGTATTTAACTTCAGAATGATCTCAAAGTAAGTCTGATTTTGCGGTGGCTGTGCTTTAAAATTAAATTACTATAATCTTAATTCAATTGATGAAGGATTTTTAAAGTGACAGTAATCAGTGTTGAATACTACTGTAAGGTTAACCCTGCCTGCTTTAAATGTTTCAAAATGATTAACAGTTGAAAAATACATTTTAAAATACACTAATTACATTTTAGATAGGGTAACTTGTAATCTGTAACCTATTACATTTCCAAAGTAACCTTCCCAACACTGACCATAAGTATGTGCAACAGTAATAGTTACGTTTGCCTGAATCCGTGTTTTCTCTGAAGGCATTATGTTTTCTGGAAGAATGTTAATGGCGACAGTAACTTTACTAAAGTAAAGACGTGTCATGCTAAAGGCTCGACTTCTGTCTCCATTAGTAGCCTAATGAGAATCAGTCAGAATCACAAACTGTAACGGACTATTCCTGGCCAAATCCCAAGCATATTTGAGGGGCACCAGACTACTGATTCCCAGCTAATGGGTAGAATGAGGATGAGGGTACATTCCAGTAGAAGGCCGGCCATTTCTCTTGGTCATGGCCTCCTCCAATCACTACCATTCGGTGGAGTGATGCACAGCATTTATGCACGAGATAAGTTAGGGGTTAAAAGACCTATTACGTCCCGTAATGCCTTTTGCTCACGCCATGGCCTGCAGTACCAATGAGCTAATGCTAAATCACAAAGATCTATGTGGGAAAAACTTTCAAGTGCACTCAGAAATGCACACACTCCCGTTCATTCACACAGAGACATAAACACCTGAGAGAGGTCAAGGTGCTCATGTGAGCGCATGGACGTCACAGGTTAACAAATACACCATAAAGCAACAAGGTGGAGACAGGCTTCTCGTCAAGTGCACTTCATCTTTTTAACCCCCGCCCCCCCCATATCGAACTGAGAGGAGGTTTACACCTTCTGGTACAAGGGACGTGTTTACACTACACTAAAGCCTCCACATATTTATTACCAGCAGTGCGATCCCAGGTACGTAAATGTCTACGGACGGTGGGAGATGGGACAGAAAACAGAGCCGCCACTCTGCACTCGTTGCTAATCCTCAGGCATCCTGCTCTGCTATCGAATAAGAGGGTCTGGATCGGGATGAGAGCTACATTTGGAATAACATACAAGGTTATTATGTCTGCAATATATGTGTTTTTGAAATAAGTATTCTATGCTCTTCAAGGCTGCATTTATTTAATCAAAAATACAGTAAAAAAGAAACATTGTAATTTTACGTAAATTTTATGCCTGTGATGGCATCATTACTCAAGACTTCAGTGTCACATTATTCTTTAAAATCATTTTAATGTGCTGATTATATGCACAAGAAACATTCCTTGTTATTAGCATTTTAAATATAGTTGTGCTGCCTAATATTTTGTGTGTGTGTTTTTTAGGATTATCTGATGAACAGAAAGTAAAAAAGTATTCATTTATTTACAAAAAGTTTTTTAGTGCATATGAATATTGAATTATTATGTAATATGTATATCACAATTTTTTTCTTAAATAATCTACTAAAATTTGTAAAATATGCTGTATACTTTTGCACCCGAATTGCACTTGCATTTGCACTTAAATCAAAAATTTTAATAAAAAATAATGACACCTATGACGTATCTGTTAAAATTGTTATAAAAATGTATTTTATATACATATATATATATATATATATATATATATATATATATATTAAACAGTATAAAGTGTGCAGTATTCAGTAAGTTGTAAGATAGTTTTAGCTGAAATCGTAAAAGCATAGATATGTCAGAAATACTAAGAGTAATACAGTTGTATGCTATTTTGAATCATCCATTGAGACTACATTAAAAAAAGGAAAGGTCAGGGTGTCATTTGACCCCTGCAGGTAAGACAAGTGCTCTGGTGCTAATGCGCTCATCTCTTTTTGTGGCACGTTAGCTGTGGTGTCGGGGCTCGGAGGTTTCCAGAGGTTACCTGGAGTGATTTTCATGAAGACAAACAGCCCCCTCCCGCCTCGCACTCACTCACACGCCTCTGCTAAGTATGCTGAGGGATGGAGTTAAATGGGGAGAGAGACTGAAAGCGAGGGATGAAGATAAGTGGGATGGGATTAAATTGTCTTGAGTCTGTCTGAGGGTCTACATGGCAGAATGGCAGCTGCTGAAGTGTTTATCAACAGGAGTCCTGCTCCGACGCTCTGTTTGTTTTCAGCTGTATGCAGACATTTAGTCAGCGGTTCACATGCAGAGACGCTCAGGGCGGCACAAGCTGAGGTTCAAACATTCATATCTCTTCATATACATACAATTCCAATTTTTAATTAAAAAATTTAAAAGAAATAACATATTTACGTTTTTAACAGTCTTACTGTAAATTTGTCAGTATAGATTTTTTTGACAAATTAGAATAATTTTGCAAGCCTTTTCGTAAAAACAAAAAATAATTTCCTTTCATATAGAGGCCAATGCGTGAAATCCTGTAACATGTCAATGTTACAGGATTACAATGTTGACTATTTTAAATTCACTGGTTCCAATTTTTTCTTAAACTTTTTTAGACTCTTTAAACACTGACCTAATATAATTATTTGACGTACCATTTGATATTTTAAGTTAATATTTCAATTATTTTATCTGATACGATAATAATAACAATGATGATATTATATAATGTATATATATATAGTGTGTGTGCATTTTATTTTTATTATTATTTATTAATTATTAAATTTATTTATTTTTATTTATTAATAAAGTTTTGTTATTTACTAATTAAATATTAATATTAATAAAATTGTGTGTCAATTAATAATTAATTCCACAGCTTGTTGTTTAGTCAGCTGGTCATGTTACATGCAGGTAAACAAATAAAACATTAATTTTTTCAGTAAGAGTTTTTTTTTTCTTATTATTTTTTAAGTAATTAAATGTTTTTATATAATTAATTAGCTTTTTATTAACCCCAGGGGTGTGTAAAATGTATTAACTTTCATGCCAATTAATAATTCAATCCACAGCTAGTTATTTAATCAGCTGGTCATGTGACCCGGACATGGTGGACTACCCTGGTGTAAAATAAACCCATTTTATTTTACATCAGGGTAGTCCACCATGTCCACTCTGCTGCCTGACAGCTTAAACACCCTGTATTTGTCAAAAGTACCATTAAAGTTTTTAATGACTTTAATGACTGTCAGGCAGCAGAGCGCAGTTTCTTATCTATGGTGGCCCTCGTGGTGCTCTAGGTTTCTGGTCCTATGGTCAGCATGGACAGTGTCCATATAGTGGCATGCAGCGATCAGCATGGGCCCTGCTGGGATAAGAATGGCAGCGGTTAGGTGTGTGATGAGGAAGGTGACAGGATCCTGTGTGAACTAACTGATAGAGCAAGCTATTCCTGCTCATTCCCACGGACCGGCCCAAAAACATATCTAGAGTGTCAGGAACACCAGCAACACTGCTGACAATGCAGAAAGTGACAAGTGTGTTCGCTGTCACCTCTTTACAGGGGCAAAGCAAGACCCTCGCGTGTGCATTTACATGCAGACACTCTTACAGACATGTACCACGAGCAGCGCTGAAGCTGTGGTCTCCAATGGCTGTTATATGTAACCTCTCAAACTAATTTAATAGAGGTGCTGATGGCCTTTTCTGCACACTTTGATCATAAAACCTGGAAGGAAACAGAACAAAGCTCTGACAGGAAGACAGTCACCATGTGGCCAGTCGATTGCATGTATACAGTATGTGCTTCCAAAGGTTGTTGATTTGTAAGAATAAGCACCTGTGAACTCTGCAAATACACAATACTGTTCAAAACTTTGAGGCTGGTATACATTTTAGTCTCATATTCACCATCTATTTGATCAAAAATACAGTAAAAACTGGGAAATATTACACTCTAAGATATTAACAATTTACTCTTAAAACGTGAAGCATATTGGATACTTTGAATACTTTATCTCCTAATGGTCTCAATGAAGATTTTGATATTCGCCCTTTTCTTTAATTATTGTAAAGATTTAGATGGTAAGATTGATCACGTTATATTATATTTTTAATGTTTTGTTTTGGATGTATTTTTTTGCTTTTTTTCTTTGGTTTAATTTTGAATGTTTTGCAGTGAGGTATTTAGTGAAATGTATTTTGTTTGTAATTTATTGCTGTTTATGTGATTTGTTTTTTGCCCTTTTCTTACATGATTTGTTGATTGTCCTAATTCCTTTTTTTTTGGTCATGTGGGCAATCATGTGATTTAGTGTTGTGTGTGTATATAAGGGTGTTGTCATGTTCATTGTCTGATGAAGAGCGTTTAAGCTCGAAACGTCACCTGTGGTGAGAACATAATTAAATATTTCTACATTTCTTGAGCTGTGGTGTGCCTACTTTGAAGTTTTCGTCCATTGTCTTGTGTGGTAGAGCACCCACATTGAGCTTTTTGGGCCTAATTGATGTGCACTCTTGGACTGTTTTTTGCTTTACATTTTACATTTAGTCATTTAGCAGACACTTTTATCCAAAGCAATTTACAAATGAGGAAAACAGAAGCAATCAAAACCAACAAAGAAGTATAAAAATATATAGAATATAAAACCTAACCATTTTACACTGGTTTGGCTTTTTAAGTATTTTACTGATTTTTTGTTAATTACTATTTAAATGAACTATTTCTATTGTAATATATTTTAAATTCTATTATGTATTTTATATTATTATATATTTTATTCCTGATTTTTCAGCATCATTACTCCAGTCTTCAGTGTCACATGATCTTTCATAAACCATTTAATGCTGATTTGCTGCTTAAGAAACATTTCTTCTCATTATTAATTTTATTGGATTTTTTTTCAGTATACTTTGATGAGGATAAAGTTCAAAAGAACAGCATTTATTTAAAATAGTTTTTTAACATTATAAATGTGTTTACTGTCACTTTTTGATCCATTTAATTAGTCTTTGCAGAATATAATAAAAGTATTAATTACTTTAAAAAAAAAAATCTCACTGACCCCAAACTTTTGAACCATAGTGTACTTTTTTGCACTGTCGACTTATAATGAAAGCAAAAGCTGTAAAATCCCTTTTTGTTTTTAATACACTAAAGTTTATATTGTACAACAGCCCTTAATGTACAATTTCTGCTCCAGCTGATGTTGGCTTCTATTTTTAGTTCAGCTATTTGCACTAGAGAAACAAGGAGTGACATGCTTTGTCTGGCATTGAACCCGTGCTACAGGAGAATGGATGCGCTGGCAGTGCAGGAATGAGCTAAGTGATGTTTCACTCTTTGCCCTGCCTTTTTGCTTTCCGCTCGGTGTCATCCGTGGAAAGCATCCTCTCATTCAGCCGGTCTGTGGACAGATCCTCAGCCTGCAGACAAAACATTGTCACCTATCACAATTGACTTCAGCAGCCATGCCTCTGCAGCAGAGCAGCGGATCTGGCCCTCGTTGGCTCGGCTCGAACCCTCAGCTCCGCTGACAGCTCCTCCTTTTGTCCATCACTCAGACCGCTGCAAGCCACCCCGGCACGCAGGCCAAAGTGCAAACAAGAGGACAAAAAGAGAAAGGAAGACACAGATATAAAAGCCCTCCCCCCGGCTTCCTCTAATCCAATTAGAAGGCTGTAAATTTGATTGGAGTCCTGAAAGTGTGCCTTCAGCTGTCCGTCATTAGCGAGTGCTGAGAGCCTCATAGCAGAGGTAAAGACTGAGATCAGAGTACAAGGAGACACGCAGGTGAAAATAGAACCGCAAAGGACATGTTTGGATACTGTACACTGTAAGAAAAAAAAGAGAAAAGGTGCTAGTAATTTTCTGCCAGGACACTATCCGTTAAGATTACAGACATTTCCTTGAACCCTAAAACACAATGCAATGCGCAATTTAGAATATAGGTAAAACACCTGTGAAAAATCAATATGGAAAATTCATACATATTAACACAGTACATTGTGCCCTATTTTTCATTGCTGAAAAATACGATGAAACCATTTAAGATTCCTGATTATTTACAGTCACTTATAAACAGATGTAAATTAATATAAAACCTAACCATCCTGGTTTGCTGGTCTGAGCTGGTTTAAAGCCAGCCAACAGACCAGCATGTTCTTACAGCGAGATGTTTTCCCAGCAGGGTGGATGAGTTGCACATTCAAAGTCACTGTAAAGTAGCTGATAAACAATTAACATTATCCACCATAGTATATAAACACAGTTAGACTAAACAATAACTCTATATAAACAGTATATTGTTTGATAGGAAAATTGTTTATTTTACTTTTATTATTATTAATAATAAATGTAATTATTTTATGGGCACTGGTATGTTTATTACATTGTTGTTGCCGTCTTCTAGTGAAAGCAAATATAAAATAAAATAAAACCTGGGGTTTTGTTCATATTAAAACACAAATTATACAAAATGATAAGGCTTGTTTGTGTGATTAATGTAATTATTATTATTTTTTTATAAATAAACAACATTTGTAAATATCTCATTAATAAAAACATATTCATTATATTTTTTATCAAAGCAATAAAAGGTTGAAAAACAAATGAATATGGCTTATTTTTGTCTACATAATATATGTGTGTACTGTGTTATTATATATATATAAAGACACACACATATAGCATATATTTTGAAAATATTTACATGTATTTACGTGTGTATATTTATATTCATATAAATTATATCATATATAAATATATTTAATATATAAATGTAACATTTTTCTTAAATAAATACATGCATGTGTGTGTATTTATATATACATAATAAATATACACATTACAAACACATATATTATATAAAAAAACTTTTATTTTGGATGCGATTAATCACGCTTAATCGTTTGAAAGCACTAAAATAAACAAATAACATTTGTAAATATCTCATTTGTAAAAACATATTAATTATATTATTAATTTAAGTAATTTTTAATCCAAGAATACTCGCACTGAATTGAATGCAACAATATACATTACAATTGCTGTGCTTATTTTTGGTTTTGAAAACTTGGACTTGGTTATTATAAAATAGTTTATGTACAGTATGTTTGTCATTTTGCTTTGCATTGTGGTTAACAATATCTCTTACTATGTCAGAAATCACTGACACACAAGGCCTTAATTATAATAGACTTGCATCCTACATCACTGAATTCGACTGATCCTAGTTAAATCTGAGCTGAAACTTAAAGATTTTTTAGAAACAATACAAAGACAGAGGAAACAACCTTGAAAACATCGGCTCTGCCAAAGATGAGTAAAACCAATAAGGTCATCTGATCAATCTTTTCAGTAAAACAAGAATAAGTGATCAACATACAGCCTTTGTCACACAAACACATGCGTCTCCGGGTGGCTTTGTTGGAGCTGCTGGGTTAGGGCGGTGGCGGTGGTCAAAACCTTAGACACTGCGGTAACCAGGTTTGCTTGCCGGCCATACAACGGGACAGCAGGGCCCTTTCTTTAGGTCATTGTGTAATTATTGTGTCAGAGCTACATTAGTCTGATGGCTGTCACAGGGCTGTCCTCAAGCTCTTAGGGTCAGACTAATGGATGTAGTTACAGTGGTCGGTAAACAAATTGACTGAGGAATCCATACAGGAAAATAAAAAGAGAAAAAGAGAAAGAGAGACCGAATGAGCAGACGAGAGTTAGACAATAGAAAGAATGACAGGAGAATGGAAAAAATGGAAAAGCTAAGAGAAGAACATGCAGGAGGGGAAGATGAAACCAGAAAAGACTGAAATCAATAAAAGTCTGCGGGATCAATAAGAGCTACATTTTCATCTGTAACAGGATTGACTCTCCGCGACCTGATATTACTATTCCCAGTGCATATGTTGAATAGAGGGAGTCCTGCCCTGGGGACATGACTGACAAGACTGTATATATATATATATTATTATTTTATTTTTTTAACATGTTGGAAACAGGCTTCCATAAATAATTGCCATTAAATATACGTAAAACAAAAATACTAAACATAAAACATATTGTAACATATTTCATTCATTTATTTTTATAAAATACTACTGACAAAACCCGTTTTCATGTGAACAACATTTTGTAACTACACAAACTTGAAGGGATAGTTCATCCATAAAGTAGTTACTCACCCTTATGTCGTTACAAAACTAACTTTCTTCTGTGGAATATGAAAGAAGATATTTTGAAGAATGCTGGTAAACAAACGGCTTCAGTCCACTTTGACTTCCATTGTATTTTTTTCCATATAATGGAAGTCAATGGGAACCTACGGAGCCCCGCACATGATATATCATGACCTGATACATGGCCATAAATCATAGAACAACATGAGGGTGAGTAAATTATAACAGAATTTTTATTTTTGGTTGGACCATCCCTTTAGGTCTCACAGTTGTAAGCAATAAGAGTTTAATTCACTAAAAATAATCTGTTCATAGGAGTGATTTGTGTGTGAACCGGACTAGACAGGTTGCGTTGTAACAGTTACAGATCTAAAATCTAAAAAACACATTTCAACTAACATAATCTGATTTGCTGGTTAAAACCAGTTAAGGCTGGTTTAAGATATTAAACCACCTTAAACCAGCAGGGTGAATGCGTTGCACATTCAAAGTCACTGTAAAACTGAACACTAATATCGACATCTGTTGCCACAGACCAACAGCTTGACAGAAAAAAAAAATCTGTAAAAAAAATATATATGGTTATTATTATTATTATCAATAATAAATGTGATTATTTATTGGACATTGATTTTTTTTAAATATATTTATTTTTTATTGTGGTTGCTATCTTTTCACAAGCTGAATCAATGCTGGTCTGTTTCACAGTACAGATTCAGGAGAGATGTTGCAGTGGCATGTCTGCATCACACACAAGAACCCTTTACAGCAACAAAGGTCCCAACTGTATTTTAGGAAGGAAGGAAGAAGGTATATGGGACCTGAGATGGCAAAACTAGTGACAATTAATATCTGCAGCGAGAACATTAGTGTACTCTCCGCTAAGTCAGTCAAAGATATGCTTACAGTCTTATCTTCTATTGGCTGGCTGCTCCTGATGAGAACCTATAAGCTGGCCCAGGCCTGCCCGACTGTCCCGTAGCAGATAAGTCTATCGCCATAGTCTGGGAAAGCAGGCCTGTTTCCACTTTCTCCATCTCCTGTGCTTTTCTTTCTCCTTCAGTGTAGGGTATTTGTGGGGACAGAGAGGCTGGACAGGATTAGAGTCTGCAGCACTCCTACATTCATCATGGCCACCGCACACTCTTTTGATCTCACTGTTGAGTGATCGTACAGGAAGATGTTCAGAGTCAGGAGGGCTTCTGCAAATTATGGAGACCCGTAAAGAGATGTCAGAGAAGAACAGAGATGTTTTTAACGCACCACTTTGTCTGACATGATCAGCTGGTTTATGAAAATATGCTATCTGCAAATGAAATGACCTATGAACTGCATAACATATGTATAGTACAAGTATGTATTTGTACAGATGTTATTTTGAGGGCTCAACAAATAAAAAATCTGCTGGATTTCTACTTGCCCTGTCAACTGGCCCCAAAATAAAAAAAAAATTGCATTCAAATTTAAGAGATTATATTTACATTCATACTTGTAAATAATTAAATCATAAACTAATAAAAATAAAATAATAAAATAATTGTTAGAATTATAGACACAATCATTTTTTTTTTCAACTTGTTCAAATACAGTCCCTGTCAACTTAAAAGCCCCAAAACTAAAAATTGTAAGTTTATTTTTTTTACATTAAAATTATTACATAATCTGAACATTTTTATTTACAATTTATTTAAAATTTTCTAATTTTTTGAGCTAATTCAGATTTAAACTTGCCCTGTCAACATTTTGACAGGCCCAAAATAATAATAACAATAATAATAATAATAATAATAATAATAAATACATAAATATAAATAATTTTTATCTAATGTTAAATTTTCTGACAATTTGCAAAAATAGCTGTAAAATACATAAATACAAAAATAAACAAATAAATACGTAAATAAATAAATCATTTTATATTTACATTTATGCCTGTAAATTTTACAATTATTATTTCAAATGCATTTTTACATTAAAAAAATATATTATTTATTAATTAAATATTATTTCACTAATTTTTTCATCTAATGTTAAATTTTCTCTTGACAACTAGACAAAATACGTGGAAATTATTTACTATATATTATGCATTATTCATAAAACTCCAAGACAACCATAAACACTTTCTGGAAAAATGAAGTAAAAAAAAATAATTTCATACAAAAGCAGATGTGACTGTGCAGAACAGACAATAACTTAATAAAAATACTTGCAGATGGTTACTAAATGAGACGCATTGAAATACTATGCATTTAAAGTGTTCACCCTTTAGTGTTACCATGCCAGAGATGGGTCAAGAGCAGACACCAAGTCTCATCCAATCAGTCAGTGACCCCAGGCCTCCAAACCCCCAGCCAGTGGAATCTGGAGTCAGGAGCCAAAGCTAATCCCTGGCTCTCATCAGGATCTCTAAAGTTGAGCTGGGTAGAGGTAATGTACCATGGTGTTCTCTCTCTCTCCCTTTATTACTGACATATGACAGAGCAGTAAAGAGCATCCTCAGCACTCATCTCCATAGCCCTAAATCACCCTAAACCTAAACAAGGCATTCCAAACTCAAAGCCTTTTCACCACAGTAGCACCACATAGCAGAGAGAAAAATCATCACGATGGCTTTATCCATCATTACGGCTGATGATGCATTCTTCTCCTGTCAATGATCCAATCCTCTGTCAACATTTGTATGTTCTTTAGAACAGGAGTTTTCAAACTTTCAAACAAAGACCCTTAAATATGACAATCCCTTTGCAAGGGACCCCCTTCCTAAATATATTAACATTGATTCTGTGAGATAAATACTGTAATATTGTAAATACTTTAAAAGTGCAATAGTCAAACTAAATTAAATATTTGTTTTCAAAATTAAATAACTTTTATATTGTCATTTTACTTAAACAATTAAAACATTATCTGGAAAATTTCATTTTTATTAATAAAAAAAAAAATTATTATTATTATTCTCATGAAAAAGGTGGATATGCAAACTTTTTAATGGTTAAAGACAGAGCTGTCAACAGAACAAAACTATGAACATAGAATTATGAATTTAAAATATTACCAAAATTGCTCTAATACGTCTAAATTAATAATTAAATCTAAATAACAACTAAATTAAATAATTGCTTTCAGAATTACAAAAGAACTGTTAAAAAAACTGTGTATTTTATGGTAACATTTAACTAAAGCAAATTCCACTTTAAAAATGTTTATAAATATAGATTTATAATTTTATATTTACATTTATATTTCTAAATAATTAAATAATCTTAAAACTATTATTTACAATTCAACATTTTCAACAATTCAACATTTTCACTGGCCCCAAAACAAATAATAATAGAACAAAATGATCACAATTTAATGATTTCTAACCAAACTTGAATTAAAACAAGAATTAGAAACCTACCAATTACCTATTTGAAATCAAATCAAATCAAATATTTTATAATATTTCTAATATTTTATAATAATTATCTGTTAATTTTGTTAATTTTTTTTACAGGGTCACCCCCTCATGGGTCCTGGAACTCATTTGGAAAAGCCCTGCTTAAGAGCAATCCTCCTAAAAAGACCAGCTTATTCCAGCACATGGGTTTGATTTAAACACGGAAGCATCAACTTGTTGTGATGTACTGAGGGTTTGTTAATTCACAAAGCATTTGCTGCTCTTTTCAGCAGGGAAATACTCCATAATACCCAAAGTCCCCCCCAACACCTTCATTAAAAACAGACCTGGGTTAAACAAAAGCACCGTTGATTGTGATACTGGACAGTGAAGCCCTAAGGGCCGTGACACTCTTTTTGTCCAAAACAAACTTACAGACCCAGTTCTTACAGAACTCTCTCCATGACAGCTGCACCTGCTCACCAAACCAGCCGTCTGCACCACAGCCGCACAAACACACAGGATGAGGTTACTGATTGTGCGTCAATGACAGAACCAGGCTTGGTGTGTATGAGGACCAGCAGTGTCTGGTGTGGCTGTGGACCCATTATCCACTCACTAATTGCTAACAGTTAAAGAGAAGAGATAACAGTTTTGGCCAGTGAAGGAAACAGTCATGTATTATTAAAAGGAAATGTGAAAAACAAGAAATCAGACAGGTGGTGTGGCACAGCAGATAAAGCTCAGGGGTGGTGAGCACAAAGTTGTGGGTTTGATTTGGAGCAAATCACATAATACTCCAGGAGGCTTGTTTATGCAAAACGTGTTTTAAACATGAAGTAGTAGTCATTTCTGCTCATTAAAGGTACCAAACAGAATTTCAACCCATTGGCCCATAGGTCTGCCGATGGCATTGGTGTGGACGGGAAAACTTGTTTGACCAAGCAATGGCAGACAAAAGGTGATTGCTTGGAAACATTCTTTATGATGCTGCTTGTGGAGCAGAAATTGCACACTTCATATTTAATCCTATTGTATCATGTTTGATACACAAACTTCTAAGGCCTCTAAATGACCAACACTTTGATTAAAACCTGTTGCACAAAATCTACTGCATACCTCCTGTTGTCTGATCAACAATTTATGCTTTTTTTAACAAGTAGATGAAATTTAGTGTAATTCTTAAACCGCACAAGACATATATTAGGTACACTTCTTTTTCTGTAAATCTTAAGTTGGTAATATTTCAAGATGAACACTTACTGGACTAAAGAACCTTCGATTTACTTGATTATCAACGCATCATTTAAAACATGTTAAAATGTGACTGTCAAGATACATCAGACTTTTAAATATCATTTGAGAGTATTTATTTTATGCATATATTATATGTTTTGCCCCCACAGTATAAACAGTTTTGATCATAAAGCTAAGCATTTAAATGTTATCATACTAAGACATATTGGAAGATGACAACTGATATTTATATGCATTTTATGCAAGTGGTCAACTATACTGTTATTACATCTAACTGATTTACATTACAAGATATCAGAATTTAATTTTCACCATATAAATATCAGCAACTGCAGCAAAATGCATATTTTTGCTCAGTTTTGTCAAAAACACATATGCTCACTTTTTTTTTGTTGTTGATTGTTTTGATTGTTTAAGGTTCTATCAGATGTCCCACTTCTTCAAATATGATTAGTTATTTTTTTAAATGTAAAATATTTCCTTAATTTTTTTTTTTAGAATTCCTTTTTAATCTAATCCAACTAAAAACTTTAAATATAAATTAATTAATTTAATTGATCCAATAAAGCTCATGGCAGCTTTGGTAAAATAAAGGCTCATGGCAGCCAACATGTTTATGTTTATTCTAAACATAAATCTAGTGAATTACTTAATATAACATTGTCTGCCATTATAATCTAATTCCCACTATAGATTCCCCCTCACTTCCCAGTCTAAGCTCTCTTATTGGTTGCTCCTCATTGACTATGACAGCTCTTTAATAACACTCCACAGAAATAAAGAAAATTAGCATATTAGCAGCATTATAAAACTGTAAATATCATGTATATGATCAGCATTATATCTGCTGTTCTATCTGTCTGTCTGTCTATAAACTAATAGCAGACATAATCTTGATCATTATGGTGCACAAATGCTCCCACACACGTATACACACATCATATTCCTTATCTGTAGTTGCAGTCTAATTTGGTGAATTGGAGCACTTGAAGCCTCTTTCACTATGATGCGAGGAGATAAAGAGAAATGCCTTGACAGATGCCAGAAGATGATGAATGTGAGAAGCTAAGACGAAACAAAGCGAATGACCTTCACACGGCCTCATGAAATCCAGCTTTGTGAAAAAGCCACAGTCATACAGTGTTGGCTGTAGCCTGTTACAAGCAACATGTGCTACCCAGATTACTTTTTGTAAAAAGAACGGATATATTTTTAAAGTTCCACCAAAAAGCAATAACTATGCTAACAGTAGAAGTGAGAAAAAGGGCAAAAAAAAAAAATATAAATAAATAATAATAATATAATATAATAATAGTAAGCCAAACAAGACCGTTACAGGACAGATCATATAGCCTAAGATAGGAGAATTAAAATGCTTGATGCCACAGACACACAAATATGATGATTATATGGTGAACAAAATTTTTTATACACTACTGTTTTCTATTTTAATATATTTTAAAATGCAATTTATTTCTATGATGCAAAGCTGAATTTTCAGCATCATTATTCCAGTCTTCAGTGTCACATGATTCTTCAGAAATCATTCTAATATGCTGATTTACAGCTCAAGAAACAATTATTACGATTAAACAATGAAAATGCTTAATATTTTTGTGGAAACTGTGATTCATTTTTTGTCAGGATTCTTTGATTAATAGAAAATTTCAAAGAACGACATTTATTTTAAATATGATTTTTTTTTTGGTAACAATGCAAAATTCTTTACAGTTACTTTTGATTAATGCAATACTTGCTGAATAAAAGTTCATTTCTTTCAAAAAAAAGAAAAGAAAAGAAACACACACACACACACACACACACTGAGAAGAGAAAGGAAATTATTTGGGGTGGGAATGAGATCAAAATCCGGAGCATATTCAAAACTACATCTTTCGAATGCTCTAACCATAACTGACCACCTATGCTTTTTCAAATAAATATATATCTGAATCAGCCCTAAACGTTGCCCACACTGGCCTGGGTGTGAGAGGCTTCGTTCTATCAGTGCTGCTGCTTCCCTCTCCAGCCTGCCTGTCTCCCTCTTATCAGAACAGACCTCCCCCTGCCGGCTCCTATCAAACCCTGCTGCAGCCATTCTCTAACCGTCTACCACTCTGCATTCTCTCTCTCTCTCTGGAACTATTTCTCTTTCTTTTGTCTGCTGCCCCACTATAGTTCAGCATAACACTGCGGTAAAGCACTCGTCCTCTCTTTGGCTTTTCATGGACTCTCTTGGGATTGGCCTGGTGTTCTTTGCGCACTATCAGAGTGTGACCGCTGCAGCTCTGCACAGTGTCTCAGAGCTCGTAATGTGTGCACATACACATACATGCACAATACTGGTTGGAAGTTTGGAGTCAGTGCATTTTTCTTTTCTTTTTTGAAAGAAATTAATACTTTTATTTAGCAATGATATCAAATAGTTTTTTACAAAAAGATTTTTGAAATAATGTTCAAGAATAATATTTTAAAAATATATTTTACCATTTGTAATTTTTATTTTAATCTATATATACAAAGAAAGTATAAAATATTTACTCATTAATATTGTTTCATTAATATTTATTTAGCTACTTTCTCTTGAAATTTGGGGAAATTTGGCTTATTATGTGGTAGTTTCCATTAAAGGTTTGGGGTCAGTATGTTTTTTTTTTCCTATTTTTGAAAGAAATTCATATTTTATTGAGCAAGGATGCATTAAATTGGTCAAAAGTGACAGTAAAGACTTTTAGATTGTTAGAAAAAAATCAATTTCAAATGAATTCTGTTTTCCACAAAAACTATAAGCAGCACAACTGTTTTATATAGACGTTTTTTTCTATTTTAAATGAATTGTGTGCCTTTAAAGTTAAAAAAAATAGTTGGTTTCCACAAAAAAATATTGAGCAGGTCAACTGTTTTAACATGGCTAATAATAAATGTTTCTTGAGAAACATATTTACATATTAAAATGATTTCTGAGGGATCATGTGACACTAAAGACTGGAGTAATGGTGCTGAAAATTCAGCTTTGCATAAAGGAATAAATTAAATTTTAAATTAATCAATTAAATTTAATGTTTCACAAAATCGCTGTTTTTACTGTATTTTGATCAATGTAGCCTTGCTGAGCCGAAGAGATATTTGAATAAAACTTTACCAACCACAAATGTTTAAATGTTTAAGTGTATGTCACACATGCACATGATGATACAAGTACACACACTAACAAAGAGCAACATCAAACTAGTTTTAAAACCACTAGTTATCATCTTATCCACACATTTACAAACTAGTCCAGTAGCGTTAACACATACATGTTTCATCCCCAATAAACGTTAGCAGGAGCCTTTATCAGTACTCTGTAACCAATCCAAAACAATCTCACTTCTTGTCACTGAACAGACAAAACTGTTTTGGTCACTCTGACAGAAATGTGTGGTCTTCCACTGCGGATACCTTCAGAGTGACGAGATCCTTTTGAATTTCACCCAGTCTGGTTTGGTTTTGCTTACACACACAAGGACACACAACGTCCCCTGACCACCCACAGTCCCTCCCTTCAACATACTCGGCCAACAGACGAGAGCTGCCATGCATCGGCTCTTCCTGTGTTGGATTAATGATGCTGAAAATTCAGCTTTACCAACACAGGAATAAATCACACAAAAAAAACAGTAGAATTAAATTGTAATAATATTTTAATTTTACTGTATTTAAAAATAAATAAATAAATGAACCTGGGTGAGAATGTTCCCTCTTTCAAACATGAACAGCATACCATCTTGTGGTATATTGCAATGCAAGTTTGTCGCAGTAAATATTTATTATGAAAAACATTATAGAAATAGGAATTAAATTGAAAATGTTTCTCTTCAGGTTTATACATATAAAACTACAGAAAATATTTTCCAGAAAATAATGTTCTGAGATATTTTAGAAAAATGAATGTACTAAAATGTATTTATAAAAACAAATATAAAAACAAAATAAAGCAATTTATTAAAAAGCATGTTGCCTTTATAATATCCATTTCCTACATGGTATAAATGGGTACGCATAAATGAAAATATATATATTTATATGTTAGGAAGGGAGTCCCTCATAAGGGATCATCATATTTGGGGTCCTTAGCATCAAAAAGTTTGAAAAACACTAAAGTATCATATACAGAACAATCAATATGACATGCTATCTATATCATCATACATTTTAGTTGAAAATCAGTATATTAGAAAATTCCCATTGTTTAAATGGTGTTTTGGTCTGGTTGCACAGGTAGTTGACCCAAGTGTAGTTGACTTCTGTGGATCAAAAAAAAAAAAAGTTTTATACATAAGGTCCAATGCTGGACCCTTTTGTGTTCCAGGAAAGAATCACATAGGTTTGGAATGACATAAGAGTACATAAATGATGGCAGCATTTTTGGGTGAATTACCCCTTTAATTATCAACACATGACTGACCATTAGCCATCCTGCATGACTAATCAAATCAAGAAGTTTATAGAGATTTGGGAAACTGCAGATTATTTCCAGCATTATTGATGATGGCTCCATCCTTCCTCTTCCTCACTGTGCAGTACCTTTGGCCTGTCTATCAGTCTGGACCAAGGAAGAGCGTGTCACCCAGTCACTCAGGGGGCTCAGATAGGCCTGGCTCCCTGCTAGGCCTGGGACACGGCTTATCAGCCAAGCCTGGCTCCATTTGAGGGGGAGTGAGCCGACAGCGTCTCCACACCAGGCCTGAGCGCCCCCACCCACCATCCCAAAAACATACTGATAACACAAAGCAGGGAGTGTGAGAGAGAAGTTCCTGTTTTGTAGCGTCCATTTATAGTTCGCATTACATTAAAAGAATAGTCCACCCAAGAATTTAAATTCTGTTGTCATTTGCTCACCATCGTGTCATCATGATTTTCTTTTATCTGTGAAACATAAAAGAAAATATTGGTAAGTTACCAAAGAGCTTCGCTTCCCATTGACTTCCATTGTTTTTTGTTCAATGGAAGTCAATGGGAACTGAAACTCTTTGGTTACCAGCATTTTTTAAAATAGCCTATCTTCTTTTATGTTCAGCACAAGAAAGAAAGTCATATGGGTTTGGAATGACATGAGCAAAGAATGACAACTGGGTGGACTATCCCTTTAAGAATGTTTCAGAAATCAGTGCGCACTTTCGCACAATACGTATCCGCTCAGAAGCCAAATCACTGAAACATATAAGTGCAGAATCCATCTTATATTAAAAGGAGATTTTAACTTCAAGGAAATGGGATTAAATGGGTTAACCAAACCATCTTGACCTATTCCCGTATTTCGCTATTAATACGCTGGTTGTGTGCTGGAGAAGCCATTTCAGTGTTGTTATTTCTCTACCTTCGGGCCATTCAGCAAGCTCTAACTTTATGGTCGTGCTTTTCATAAAATTAACAAGGCGTAATGTATTTCCTGTCTGACTCATGACTAGAGAGAAAAGAGGGAGTTTATTAGCCAATAATGCTGTGGCACTGCAGAATGTCACTGTGTGCTGTCAAGCCTGATTTCATTACCTTTCAGGATAAGAAATGCACTGTAATATTGAGGAGAAAGTCCATCATTCGCGGAGGGCATTGACAGGCAGGGAGGAGAGCCAAGGAGCCTCCACAGCTCCTGGGGGCCATTTCCTCCCGTAATCTGCGAGACCCAGGCCGTTAAGAGCATCCTTCCACCAGTTTGCCGTCTCTGATCCGGTGCCGCTATCATCTGCTGGGGCGTCTGTGGGCTACATGTGACCCCATGTATCTCGCACACATACAGAGATGCAGCCGGTCAGCCCATCTCTTATCGCCTCGGCCTGACAGCATCTTGAAACCCTAACTGTCTACAAATATAGTGATTGCAGGAATTGTCAGCACCAGCCCTGTGTTCTGATATCACTTGGACACTCACTTGGGAAGCACAGCGTTTTATCTACACCTTTATTGGTCATGCCAGTGTAATGGGAGACAATGTTACAAGCCAGGATATGCAGGTTGGTCCAAACCAGTGTAAATGTCTTCACAAATATGTGATCCTGGACCACAAAACCAGTCTTAAGTCGCTGGAGTATATTTGTAGCAATAGCCAAAAATACAATGTATGGGTAAAAATTATCAGTTTTTCTTTTATGCCAAAAATCATTAGGATATTAAGTAAAGATCATGTTCCATGAAGATATTTTGTAAATTTCCTACTCTAAATATATCAAAACTTCATTTTTGATTAGTAATATGCATTGCTACGAACTTAATTTGAACAACTTTAAAGCGATTTTCTAAATATTTTTATTTTTTTGCACCCTCAGATTCCAGATTTTCAAATAGTTGCATCTCGGCCAAATATTGTCCGATCCTAAAAACCGAACATCAATGGAAAGCTTACTTATCCATCTTTCAGATGATGTATAAATCTCAATTTCGCAAAATTGACACTTAAGGTTTTGTGGTCCAGGGTCACATATAGTCATTAACAAACAGTTTTAGGATTTCTACCAACAATAATGAAGATGAGATGAAAAATGGCCAATGGAAGGTTAAACAATTTTCATTCAGATGTGCTGTTGACAAAATATTTCTTTTTTAAATAATGCAATATATTAACAATAATAAAGATGTTACTTGAAAAAGAAAAATATAGAAACAATATGATGTAAATGATGCTACATATCATATAGATGGTAAACCAAAATGGTATATTATATACCATTGTTATACACTGTTGCAAAGTTTGGGTTTAAGAGTTAAAATATTTTGAAAGAAGCTTTTATGATCACTAGGACTGCATTTATTTGTAACAAATATACAGTAAAAACGAAAAAAAAACTGTGAAACATTATCACAAAATGACAAAATTAAAATATCAGTTTTCTAAATATAATTTATTCAGTGGCTGATTTTTCAGCAGCAATTACAGCGATTATAGTCTTCAGTGTCACATGATACTACTTTAGAAATCATTCTAATATGTTGATTCAGCACGTTCTCACTCCAAACTCACCACTTAATGAAGCTTGGTCAGGACCACTTGGAGTCACTTTTTGATGCATTTTTTATTTTGGATGAAAACCGGGAGGCTTGTGACTGTTCCATTGACTGCCAAGTAAATAACACTGTCAAGGCCCAGAAAAGTATGAAAGACATTGTCAAAATAGTCCATGTGCCATCAGTGGTTCAATCTGAATTATATGAAGTGATGAGAATACTTTTTGTAAAGAAAACAAAACAATGCCTTTATTCAACAATTTGTCTCCTTCACGTCACCATAGTAAAATCTTGGAGAGTAATGGACGCAAACTGCGTACGCTGTTCTGTGTCAGCTGCGCCACACGGATACGTCTTCTACGTTTATTTACGCTTTGATTTAAACAAAAACAGTGTATCCGTGTGGTGCGGCTGTCACAGAACAGATATACAGAACTTGTGTATGATGGACAGAGATCTGCGGGTGCTAATTTCTGTTTTAACCATTTTTATATGGTTAGTTGTTCTGCTCTGGTGAGGGAGATGGTAATTAGGGTTTTGCTGACGGGGTTAAGGAGAGCAGGATCAACTCCTACAGACCGGGTTTGACTGCAAGCTTCCAGCCCTCCTCCCCCTGCCTGAACCCAACACATGCACACTAGGTCGAAAGTTCAATGTTCTCAGAAAAAGAGTTCAAATCCACAGTCTGATAACATTTCCAGTCCAGAGACACCAACCCTGTGGTATAAAAGAACCCAAAGGTTAAGGTCCCAAAGACATCCATCTGTACATTCATCATCAGACCTGGACAGATAGGCAGAACCCTCACATGATATCTCCACGGCGGTCTGCTGTGAAGCAGGTGAGGGTTAGAATATAGACATCTCAGGACATATATACACATACATACTGATTTAACTACAAAAACTAGGTGGGCCGTTGCCAAGGCATAGCTAAGCCGTTCTTAAGGTGTTCTGAATGGCTTTAAGCAGTTGCTAGGGTTGTTATCTACTCAAAAATGAAAATTACGTAATTACTCACTCAAAATATTAGTAAACACTATACAAGTATACAAATATTAAAATAGCACTGGGCTGCAATAACATGAAGGTAAGTAAAGGATAATAGCATTTTTAGGATGAACTATTCTATAACAAAATAACAGGTACAGTTCACTGTGTCTAATGATTCTTTGTTCTGCTCCATCCTTATCATGTGAGATCCTAATCCCATTCACTAGACATCATGCTATTTAGAGACATAAGATATGCACACAAGTTGTAGAAATACAACTCACATACAATAGCCTTTACTGCAACAAAGTGTACTTATTCTACTCTTACTCCACTCTACATTTTGTCATAGAGCAACAGGACGAGCAAAGGAGACATCTAGCAGTTTTTAATGGTGTGAATGTCCCGGTCTGTGTTTACTTCACACCTTTCATAGAGTGCTAATGCAACTGGAGCATTTGACAGCTAAATGAGCCACACTCGGGACGTCAGTGAAGCAGTGCCTGACAAACAGCGGTGGTAATGGACGCTGTCCAGGGGGGCGGGGGTGGAGATTTTGCGATGACCCCCTGCTACAACAGATGAAGGCCGTCGGCGCAGTAACCAATTTCAGAGAGATTTTCTGCTCCAGCGGAGGCACGAGGAAGCCCTCCTGTACCTCGGCCTCCCCTCCCCTCCTTCCCTGTCTTCACATCCCCCTTGGCACCCTCTCTCCCACCACTTGTCTTATCCTGTAAATTTTTGGTTCTATCCCTCCTCACAAAACCTCAATCATTGACTAATCAGCAAGATTTCCTCTCCTGAGAGAGCACCCAGCAGGGGCATTTCAGGGGGAAATGGGCTCAACGCTGCACTCCCCCTCATCCCTCTAGCAGCATTTTAATTGAGTGAATATTTAAACTAAAGACAACATTTCATCATGGTAACACAGACTTGACCTCAGATGTCAGTCATGGGTGATAAAGACCAGGGCATTGTCTGTTTCACACCTTCACTCTTGGTCTCACTCTTACACTTGACAGACTATAAAGGAACTGAGGTTACGCTAACTGACAATGTACCAAAACGTAAAAAAATAATAATAATTTTTTTCAATGTCAAATTTTAAAAACAAAATGCTTTGTCATTTTGACTGACAACAAAGGAACTGTGGTTATACTTTCTGAAATTGTGCCAAAAGTTTTTTTTTTAAAAAAGCATTAAAATGACAAATTTGAAAATAAAATTTAAAATGTATTTTAATTTTAAAAATGATAACATTTTAAAATGCTTTTTGTCATTTTGACAGTTTACAAAGGACCTGAGGTTATAATAACTGAAACTTGACCAAAATTTAAAAAAGCATTACAATTACAAATTTGAAAATGCTTTAAAATGCTTTTTGTCATTTTGACAGACTACAAAGGAACTGAGGATACACTAACTGAAATTGTATCAAAATTGAAAAAACATATTCCAAATTTTGAATTGTACGAACTAATTTAAAATTCTCTCTGTCATTTTGAAACACTACCAAAATAAAAAAAAAACTCAGAAATTTAAATTCATAAATTTAAAATTTGAATTAGAAAAAAATTGAAATACCATGGAATTGAGGTTATTCTAACTGAATTCTAACTGAAATTGCAGCAAAATAAAAAAAAAAACTCAAAATGTCTAAATTTAAACACAAATTTAAAATGCTTTGTGTCAAAAGGTCATATTTTTTAAAAAATCTCATATTTTCTGTCATTCTGATAGAAAATATCAGATTGAAAAATTCACAAACTTCGCCCTTTTTTTAATTCTGAGGTGAAAATGGAAAATTTTTTATTTAATCGATCAGATTGCAAGACCACAAAAGTGTCTGTTGTTGTTGTTTTTTGACATTGTGCAATGAGAATAAAAAGTAACAGAAGTTCTTTTGTTATCAATGTCACATTAAAAATGTACTAACGGATAAAAATAAAACATGATGGAAAATTAGCTCAACATCAGCCTCCGAACACCCTGCAAAGAGCAACAGGAGTTCACAAGCTATGCTAATACCTTCAAAAGCCTGAAATAGTTTTTGACCCTTCAACACTTGCACAGTGCTGTATTTGACCCTGTAAAGTGTATTAGGGCAACAGCAAATCTCAGCTAAATACTTAAGAAAGGGCTTCTGCATGAGACTGACATTGGTTTGATTCACAGGATAACAACACAGGGAAACAATAGGCCTTTATTAGCATCTTGCTGAACTCCAGATTTTTTAAATGTTACGCTAGTGTCATGACTAATTCCACTCGTGTTATCCGTATAGTGGATATTCTATGTAAAGGCTCAATCCGACAGCCTGCAAAAGCCTACATAAATCCTGACTGAGCTCGATTAAACTTCACAGCTTAAATGAATACAGTTCATGTGCAAGAGTGCTTGAAATCAGCACACATAAACAGAGCCAGAGAAATCTCTCAACTCTGAAAACAACTCTATGAGAATCTTTTTGGGTTTTGTACTTTCAAACAAGTCACTTTCCTTTAATAATGATCTCATCCACACTGTAAAAAATGACCGTGATTTTAACGGTAAAAACTGTGAAAATGCTACAGTAAAAACCTGTTAAATGGTTAACGGTAAATTCCTGTAAAATTAAATTTTAACTTTTAAAATTTTAACCGTAAACTGACGTTCCCAGAATTCCCTGCATTGCATTTCAAATTTTGTTTGAATTTGATGTTTTTTCTTTGAAATAACTACGTTTCTTCTTAGTTTTTTCTTATCGGTTATGTTTATTAGGGTTGCCTGTTACATCTAATGTTGTTAAATTAATGTTTATTGCATATTTCTGTTTAATGAGTCTCACCATGATGGTGTTTAGTGCTTGTGTGAATGGCACTGTGCACCTTCTATATATGTTATTATTTAAAAGCTGCTTGTGATGGGCTTTGGTTCATCATGTGACTTTCTCATCACCATCTGCATTTGGTGGTTATCAGGTACAAAACGGATTTCAGTACTTCAATAGGTTAGTATATTAACATTATTAAGTTAAAACTGTAAAACCTAAAATGTTGTTACCATATTTTTTACGGAAGAATTACAGAAACCACAGCTGCCGTTTTTTTACCGTAAATGCACTGTAAAAAAAAAAAACAGCTGCCGTTTTTTTTTTACAGTGCATTCTAGTAAAAAAATTTCATTTTAATTAATTAAAAAATTCTGTCATCATTAACTCTTACGTTGTTAAGAAATTGTCAGACATATGGACTACTTGTGTGTTGCTTTTGGGACAAACAATGTTGGGTCACTGCAAGCTATTATTACATGGAAAAAGTGGGGTGAACCATCTCCTGTCTGTTTCATACAATAAAGTCAGACGGGTTTAAAATGACCTGGGTGTGTACATGATGACAGAATAACATTTTTTGGGTAAACTATTCTTCTAAAAGGACAGTCCACCCAAAAATTAAATTTTGTCATCAGTCATGTTGTTCCAAACCTCCATGATTTTCTTTCTTCAAAACCCAAACTATGTTTAAGACAGTCAAAGACAAAAGTCACAGACCTTGACATCAAAAGTGACCACATTTCCCGTACAGTTGGAGACAGTTCCCATACCACATCAAAGAAGGCCGTTAGGTTATGAGGGGAAGAGAAATGCCCAGGAGAGACGCTGCAGGAGTGCTGAAACAGAGCAAAGGTTAAAATCAGAAATACTAACAGAAGCTCTTTGCACATGCAGACCTTGTGGCCTGATCTAGCTGGTTTGAATATTAGCACTATGGTCCCGGTTCACATGCACCTCACAAACACTCCTCTTTCCTCTCCATCTTCAGAATGAGTTATTGTAGCATTTACTGAACAGGGTACCTTTGAGAAAAATATTGTTCAGATTAATCCTGCTTCTCATCTGTTCTGTATTCCAATAAATGTATGAATGCATAAATCTAATAAAAGGAAAATCAATTTTAAGTTATTATTCACTGAAAAGCTTCCCTGCCATTATACCTTTCATATCATATTCGCATATTAAACCTTGCTATGTTAAACTTGTTTATATGACATTCAGGGTTATTATTGTTAACTAAAACTAAAACTATTAAAAATATGTTTTTGTTAATTGAAAAATAAAATAATTAGATGAAAAACAAACTAAACAAAACATTTTAATGTTGTCTTGGCAACTAACTGAAATCAATTTAAAGTGAATCACTAAAATTTGGAAAAAAATAAACCTAACATTTAACTAAAAATGAAACTCAAATAAAATTAAACCTTCGTAATATAATAATAATAATAATAATAAATGACAAAAGCACTGAAAATTACAGAAAAATCTCAAAATTGATAATGAAAATACTAAAACAAAAGCTAATTCAAAATATTAAGAAAAATCACAATAGTATACAATACTAAAATAGCACTGGTAACATGCAGGAACCAATGGTGTTCACATCATTAAAATGAAATATCAAAAATGTATGTTGCATATTGGAATATTTTAGAACTATTTTGGGAGGAAAGATTTTTAGTAATGACTTCGGCCTGTTGATGAATTTCAGACTGTAGATAGCAAAAATGTATAGCCTAATACAACATGAATAGAGCACGGTGTTGTTACTTTTGCATTTCACAGGAAAACAGTAAATGATGCCATATTAATTGAGTCAACAAAACCTTTAAACACAGTTTGTAGACTTATTCAGTAGGCAATGTTGAAAGATTCCTCGGATTGCACTATAGTGAAAATCTGTGGAAGTTAAAGGAGAAGATCAGAAGCAGAGGTCAAAGTAAAGAAAGGACACCAAGTCGACGCCCACAGTTTAGAGAGTCAAGATTACCACTTCAGTCCTGTCTGGAAATGTGATCACCGCTGGAGAGGCACAAGAGGGAAGGGACAGAAGCGGCCGAGTAGAAACACAATTAAAGTGCTCCTTAAAGAGATGTTTGTGGGCTTCGGTCCCCGTGCAGCTCACAGTGTTGTATTACCGAAGACCTGCAACTCTCGGTAGCTTTTATCACCGCACACTCTCCGCTAAAACCCCAACAACATCCGTGTGATGCTGCAAAAAGGCTTTCAGCATCACAGACATCCTCTTTCCGCACTATTCTGTGTCACACCCTTTCCCCCTGCGGGACGGGCCGCTCATATTCTTCTTTCACAAGTGTGTTAAACCACATTAGTACCGTTTTTAACCACCAGGCTTCTCTATTATTCATGGCTGTGGCAAAGTCAAACATTCCCATTTAAAGATTTTACACTTGTTTGACCAGGAGAATGTCTGATAGTTATGTACGGACAGGAGAGCATCTCAGAGTAAATGAGCCGAGGGGAGGGGAAGGACAGACGCCGTCTCCTTTTTTCTGCAGCTTGCTATTGCCAATGCGACAGAGGGAGGAAAAGAGATAAAGAGAGCTGAAAGCAGAGACAGCGAGAGAGATCCAATCACATCTTTGATGGGGACCTTTGAAGGTTGCCACTTGGTCTGGGGAGCACATGATGTGACCATGGAGAGACTGGGCTGCCCATGCCAACGCTTTTATCACACACTCACTCTGTCCCGCATCAAACAAACACTCTCTGGAAGGACACTGACGTGGGCAGATATAGGACGGTCCTCTCAGGCAAGATTAATATAATAATATTAACTGCATTAAGTTAATGTTATGTCAGTGGTTCAGAAACTTTTTTCAGGTGGTGGATCAAAAAACAATTTAAAAATGATTTAATATTTTACAATGAACAATGTAAGAAGCTGTCTAGTTAGTTTCAGTGAAATTGTAGTTTTAGTAAAATTGTATACATTACCATTCAAAAGTCTCTTACGCTCATCAAGGCTGCATTCATTTGAAAAATACAGTAAAAACAGTAATACTGTGAAATATTATATTACAATTTCAAATAACTGTTTTCTATTTGAATGCATTTTAAAATGTGACTTATTTCTGTGATGACAAAGCCAAATTTTCAGCATCATTACTCCAGTCTTCAGTGAAACATGATTCTTTAGAAATCATTCTAATATGCTGATTTGCTGCTCAAGAAACATTTCTTATTATTATCCATGTTGCTGCTTAATATTTTTGTGGAAAAAGTTTCATTTTCCAGAATTATTTGAAAAATAGAGAGTTTGAAAAACAGCACTTATTTGAAACAGAAATAAAATCTAAATGTCTTTACTGTAACTTTTGAACAATTTAATATGTACTTAATTTTTTAAAATATATAATTTAATTTCAATATATTTCATATAGTTTCATTTTAGAAATCAGACAATTACCTTGCCAATCACCATCCATAGTTTAAGAACCACTGTTTTATGGTAATTAAAATATCATCTCTATAATGGATGAATGCAACAGTCATGCCACTCTTCAAAACTGAAAGCACTGTTTTTAGAAAAAATTAAAATTAAAAACTCAATAAAATCCAATCTTTTTCTAAACATAAAAAAAGACATTTGATTTATGCCCTAATAAATGAGTTAACTCCAAGCACCAACAATAACCAAAGTACTGGTGGTGTAAACAAATTAGTGTTAAAGGTCACACCCAAAAAGTCACTGACATCACTCTGACAAGTTCTCACTCACTCACACAAGACTAATGACTTTAAGCCACTTTCGCTCTTACATAGGTCCGCCTTCCCCCTCTGATGGGCCCTGTAAAAATGACTGCCACAAGCTGGAAGAACAGACGGGTTTGAGGTGATGAGAAGGGAAAAGGTCAGACTCAGACTTCCTGGGTTGATTTAGCCCTGCTTGAGCCAAGACACCTCATTCGTTTTTTAGTCCTTAATGAGCCTAATCTGGGATACGTCTATTACCCCTCCTCCTTCTCATCCGAACACTTATCCTCTACAGTCCGTGTTCCCTGCACACACACCGCCTGATCCCAAGCCTGTCCCCAACAGACTCCGGTCACGGCCCAGGTCAGGGCACAAAAAGGTTGAGAAGGGGCCTTTTAGATGGCGGGGTGGAGGAGTGCAGCGAGCCGGCGCTGCATTTGAACTTAACCTCCATGTGCCCCAAGACGGACGTGGCAATTAGCACCAGGGCTCAGCATCAAAAAGAACAGCGCAGCGTGAAGCTAGTCTAATTAGTCATATGAACGGAGGCACTGGCTCGGCCACTGCATGCCTGTCAGCCCGGGCTGGCTTGGAAAGGGCTTGCCTTTGCCTGAAAGCCAAGGGGGGAATATGGGGGCACTTCTCATGGGTGAAAACTAGAAAAGCTTCTCTGCTTTCTTTGAACCAGCCTGATGCAACAGGACTTACTTTGCTGCCCTAGAATTTTAAGGTCATTAATAACCATGGCAACTTAGTACATCTGAGCGAATGTTTTACTTTTCCTGTTGAGGCCTCTGAATGGAGGATGATTGTTGTATTTCACGCCTCTGGATTAATCCCGAATATAATTAATCCATTTAATATCGGCCCAACAGGAATTTTAATACTGACAATATAATTCACATTTCATGAGATAATACAAAGAATAAAGATAATGTGCATTTGCATAAATGGAAACATTTATATAGTTGCTGCCTATTTATTTATTGGTCATAAAGCAATGCTTTCATTTTTAAATGCCAACAAAATTAATACAAAATCTGAAATAATCTGACAGCACAAAAGGTCAAGTGGGTTTAACAATTATCCACAAAACTAATTTAAATATTTTTTTGAAATTTATCTGGTATATGTTTTGCATATATATGTATATATATATATATATATATATATATATATATATATATATATATATATATATATATATATTTATTTATGTATGCATTCTTGACTAAATAATATTGAATTATTACAAATTATATTTCAGTATTTTAACAATAAAACAACATGCATTTCCCATGTCTGATGATCATGCTAATAAACAATATTTTCACTTAGAAACATTATTTACATTGAAAAACACTGATATAGGCCTTACTAAATAAAATATTTAAATAAAACAATTAAGAAGTTGTAATGACTTATTAATGTTGGGAAAATATAACTCACTGTCATAGGGGAGAACAGGGACAAAAGTACCTTTTTTCAGAAAAACAATGTAAAAAGATAAAGTTTGCAGACAGAGATATATTTTGCTGTGGCGTATAACTCAGAAGTGTTGTCTATCAATACCAGGTGTACAAATGTAGAAAGACTTCAGTATAATTTCACTCTGAACACAAATGGCACATTGTTACTTTCGACCCCGTCAGTTGGGACGAAAGTAACACACAGGTGGGTCAAAAGTAACAACAATACCAGCTAGATTTTTTTGTGTTACTCTCGTTTTTATTAAATATACATGACTATGACCTTGTTTATATATAACTGCAAACATATTTTGTCCAAAAAATATTAAATTACATTTCATTTTAAATTTAAGTTTGTACTGTACAAACTTGAATTCTTTAAAATATTTATTTATTTTTACTAAATTTATTTTTATAAAACGTTTATTAATAGGTTGAACTATATGAAAATTTAATTAAATTAGCATAATATAAATTCTCAACATAATGTAACAGTAGGCCTATTCATGTTTCCATCCAGTTGTTATATGCATAAATTCAAAATGTGCATAAAAATATCTGGAAACACTGCAAATTCATAGGTGGAGGTGGAAAAGCTAAAGTATGGCTAAAACCTAAATATGACTAAGGTAAATGTGACATAGCAGCTGCCCTGAGACTGATGTTCCTGACAGATAGGCCTATGTCCAGAAACGTCCTCTCATGAACATCTGGCTGAATCAGACCTCTGTCTGTCTCTCCGACCCTCACTCTTGGCATATTCTATTGGTATAATAGGACATAAACATGTTTTAATAAATGATGCAAGACACAGAAAGTCACCACATTAGCATGCAGCGGGACAAAAGAAAATAGTGTTGTCATCGTAGGGGGACAAAAGAAACAAGTGTTACTTTCGTCCCGACAGGAACTCCTTAAAACCGATTTACTTTTATACTGAAAAACTCTGAAAAGGCAAACTTCAGGATGTGTTACAGCTCTAAATAACCTGTAGACTGATCATTACTGTGACACATGAAACGAGAAACACATTAATTTGAAAAAACATACTGCTTCCATAATTTACTTATTGTGCTCGAAAATTGCTTTCTGTACCTAACCAATAACGAAATCACGTGATATTTCTCAGCTCCATCAAGGGTTGCGTGCTGAATGTGCTGTCATAGCTTGGAGAGCAAATGTAGTCAGGGCTCTGAGAAAATCGCTTTGTTACTTTCGACCCTGCTCTCCCCTACTGATCCACAAAACCCATTTGTGGGGAATATGATATGGCATAAATAGGATGGAATTCATGCATTTTTAGATGGATTGATTCCATAATAATTATCAACATATTCATAAAAACATTGTTTAGGCGATAAACAAAAACGGCCAGCACATTAGTTAGCTTTCCAAAGTCACTTTTCTTAGTTTGCCTCACCAGCGTCAGCCTATATCTCACGTCCGATGCACAGAAACCATTCAAATAGTCGTCTGAATGTCAACCATTGTTTTCGGACATAATTAAGCAATCCCCGAAATGCGTCCGTCTGATATGCGTTTCAAACAGTTCCTGTTTATTGGTTCCTACTATTTTTGCCAGTATGAAATAGACTCTTGACTAGTGTTGCCAGATGTCGCAAGAAAACAACCAAATTGGTTTAAAAAAAGAAAAGCGAGTTGGATGATCATTAGGCCTATTAAAAAAAAAAAAAATAATTAAAAAGCATGGGTTGCACAAAACATAAATTAGACAATGCTAAACTGTTAATTGCATTACAATATTTTATTTCAATAATCATATCCTCTAAACAAAAATATATTAAAATGTTGCACACACAGGCTAATCATATGTCAATAAATGCACAGCAGGTGGGGAGATCTGGCAACTGTGAATTTGTTAATTGAATTACAATATTTTATTTCAATAATCATCCTCTAAGCAAAAAAAAAAAAATATTACAATGTTGCACACATAGGCTACTGTGTATAAATCATATGTCAATAAATGCACAGAATAGTGTGCATTTAATGGCATTGATATATTGCCCTTGAACAGCAGGTGGGGAGATCTGGTTACTGTGATTAGTGGTTGGTCACATTCTTGCCAAGCACTTGACTGTGTGACGGGCTCGTTTCGGAGGTTTGCTGTACCTTTAAAAGTTGCATGGGCCCGCTGGCACATCGGCCCCGAAAGTGTGAATAATATTCAGTAAGGAGTTAAGCTAAGTGGGAAAGCTTTTAGCACATTATCCGCTGGCAATTGCACACTAATCTAATTTTTTTCCAGCCAAGGTCCCTTATAATATATCTGCAGCATTGGATTTGCATTTGAGTGTCGCCTTAATGGGTTTAAACGCTGTAGATCTGGGGCTCTTGCGTCTCTCCAGAGAGAGTGACATTGAGGATGAGGTGATTCCTCAAGCGGAAAATACACAAGAGTCAGCGCTTTTAGGATATAGTATATTTATATACAGACGAGCACGCGGCACGAGCACGCGCAGGAAGTGTATAGACTACAAAAGCAAAGATGAATAGTGATTCAAGAGAATAATCAAAAACAGATAGCCTACCTTAATTGTGTGTGTTCATTTATATATGAAATATAGGTATACCAAAAGCATTTAAGAGCTGTATCCTCTACTGTTAAGTCTCAGCTGAACCCAGGTTAGACATAACGCGACAGACCAGTGCTTATTTATAAGAAACGTGTTAGTTAAAATCTGCTGTAATGATTTCACCAAGCTCGATCGGCATAAGCTTACTAAGTGTTTGACTTGACAAAGGGCCTGTGTCTCAATTTTGGCATCAAGGGAGAGAGGTGGCGTCTAGACAGGATTTGTTCTTATCAAAAGTTCAAAAGGAGAACGCGGGGGGGGGGGGGGGGGGGGGGGACTGAGAAACGTAACTGTTACTAATTAGATAAGGAATGTTACTGAATCTATGAAAATAAAAGCATAGAAGATAATAATAATTATTATTATTATCATTATTATTTAGGCCTAATTATAGAATAATAGGCTAGAATTGTATTAGACCCCTATTTATATTTTTAGTAGCCTATATGTTTTTCTTTCATTTTGTTGTGACTTTTCTGTTCTAATTTTTCAATCACTAATGAGTCAAATTAGTAGGCTACCGTAAATATAGCCCATATCTATTTCCTGATTTTTATTTTTTTTTTTCAGGACGATGTCGTTTAGAGCGACAAAATCAGAAAATTGATAAATAGCCTATGTTGTTTTTGCTTTCCAATATTATGTGTAGGCTATAGCAGTATAACTAGTTTAAAATGCTTAGAATAAAATTTTACTTTAACTAAAAAATCTTATTATGAAAACATCTGGACCTGTGTTTTTGTCGGAGAAAATGTGTTCTGAATAATGGATCATATCATAGCATAAAAAACTCCCTAAAAAAATAATATAAGACATATTAACAAATACAATTAGTTTAATTCTAGGTGATAAAACATTTGTCATGTTAAGGAAGTCATGTAGCATTCCTTTACAAGATGTGGACATTTAAGTTTTCATGCATGATAGAAGCTTTATATACATAACCAGCTTTTTAGTGTAGACAGATGTGACGTGTTAAACACTGATTTTAGGAAACTGGGTTTATTTTTCATTTTGACGGCTCTCTAAAGTAGGCGTAATCACTTTTGGTGAACTCGTGAATATTAATAATGTCGTTCTGATAAATAACGTTAATAAATAACGATAAGCCACGCCTCTATCAAAAATCTATTCATTATGATTCGCCAGCGCGTCACACTTTCGACAAATCAGAAAGGTTAACGTCACGAGCATAAATTAATATTCATGAGCCATCACCGTAATAGGATTTATAAATAAACTGAGTGGAGGGCGTTGAAGAGCCAATGATCTAGAAGCAACACAACGATTGGTCGTGACTCGTGGCTGTGTAGGACGGGGGGCTAGTGAAATTAAGGAGACTGCAAGGGTCCAACACTGACAATGAAAGCCTTGCTTTGCAAGAGAACTAGAGGGTGACTGGAGCGAGACACACAATGTCCAAACCGATTTGGAAGTAGCACACGCATCAGCCTGTAGCCTGCAATCTTCTGAGTCCTGACTTAAACATCATCTTGCAATTTAAAGTCGTTTCGGGACTTACTCTGGACCTGTTGAGAATAGTTTTGAGCACTCGCATCATGGAGTACACCTCTTCCCCAAAGCCTCAGCTCTCTTCTAGGGCGAATGCTTTCTCCATAGCCGCACTCATGTCAAGTGAGAAATCAAAGGACAAGGAGTCGGAGGAAAGTACCATCAAGCCGCTGGGTAAGAGCAGATCTGACTCTTTTACGAGTTTCGTGAGTGAGTTTGCATGCGAGGCGAACGATGACATCAGCGTCAAACTACAGCAGTTTTATATAAAAGGAAATAGTATAAAATAACTGAGTATTGAAATAATTACACTGTTTTCACTGGGTTATACAATTGCATGTGTTTTTGAGGTCGTAAAAATTTGAATATTCTAAGGAAACTGTAAAATTGTGACCTGTCAATATGATGAGTAATATTAAGCTTTTTGTTTGTTTGTTTTAAATATATAGAATGAAAAATATTAAATCAAAAAGTGAGATTTTGTATTTGGCCAATTTCTGTTGTTTTGTTAAAATGTGTTAAAAAGATTTTGTAGGTAGCATAAACCCACTAAACTCACACATCTCGTACGCCCAACAGTTTATTTACATTTACGATATAGAAGTGAAGTCTAATTTGACTAGCAGTAACTATTAAATAATAAAAAAAAAAATTATAGCTGGTTTTATGCCCACTGCATTGGAATATTCCTGGCGCTTCTATACAGTTTACAATTTTAAATTTCAGGCAAAATGAATAAAAACGTAAAAAAATAAAATACTTTCAATATTTAAGCACGTAAATACTATTTATTTCAGTCCATTATTAATTATAGCAATGTGAATTGTTTATACATATAATTACATTATTTTTACATTTCATATAGGCTCAAATATGATTATTAATAATGATAATAAAACTAAATATGCAACGTTAAAGCAAATGATGTAACTGTGTTGTGCTGTTTTTGTATATGATTGTGATATTTTATTAGAACCAAACCAAATTTTGCATGCTTGCCCCAGACTTTAACATCTTTTGTAACACTAACTGCAATAAATGTGTGCACATATATCTTATAATGCGTGATCCTTTTTTAAATTCTAGAACAATTCGTGGAGAAGTCGTCGTGTCACCCAAACCTCGCCGACCTGCCTTCGCTGGAGACCCACGGTGACTTCAGCAGCAGCAGCAGCGGCGGCGCTCCGTTATGTACCGAGCCGCTCATTCCCACCAGCCCCGGCGTGCCCAGCGAGGAGATGGCCAAGATCTCCTGCAGCCTCGAGACGAAAGAACTCTGGGACAAGTTCCACGAACTCGGCACGGAAATGATTATCACAAAATCTGGAAGGTAAAAAAGCTGAAATTATTTTACTTTTCGTATTTTTAAGTCAGCAGCCTATATTTAATGCATAATTCATTCATTCATTTAGTAGACGCATTTAGCAGGACAGGCCTGTTGTCAGTAGACATGGGTTTGAAAACGTCGCCATATTTAAAATAGGCTAATTCAGCTCATTTGTTTTACACAGTTGAACTAACATATTTAGTTTACTCACGTAAATGCCATTTATAAACATTATGTTGTTTCAACAGACGAATGTTTCCGACAATTCGTGTATCATTTTCCGGAGTGGATCCGGACGCCAAATATATCGTACTAATGGACATCGTTCCTGTGGACAATAAGAGATATCGATATGCCTATCATAGATCCTCGTGGCTTGTGGCTGGAAAGGCAGATCCACCTTTACCTGCCAGGTAAGAAGTTGCGTTGTTATATGCGTTGTTTTGCTATTTTGATAACTTAAAAAGTTGCTAAATCATCATCAAAATGTGAATATCCAGCGTAAATAAAAAGGGAATAAATTGTCAAAAACATTATTTTATAATAGATCATTTATCAGCTGAAGCGGTAATTCGCTTTGAATGTGTATTCACGCGTAATTCTAACATATTTGAATTTCGAACGTTCTATTTTTTCTGTTTTTGTTTAAATTATTTATTTTTAGTTATTTTTAGATTCAAAATCAATTTTGTGAAATGTAGGCTAATTATAAGGATAAAATGTAATCAAAATCGAATAATGCACCTATAGGCTTTATCCAAACGGATCGACCGCATATGTTAATTTTTTTCTGATATTATATTTCAGGTTGTACGTGCATCCAGATTCGCCGTTTACAGGAGAACAGCTTTTGAAACAAATGGTTTCTTTCGAAAAAGTGAAGCTTACAAACAACGAACTGGATCAGCACGGACACGTAAGCTCAAAGCTTTAGTTTTAATTTGTGCTATATTGCGCTTTACATTTTAGTCTGTCAGTGTGTACTAATTATAGCTAATTGTTTAATGAAAATAAAAATAGTAGCCTAGGCTATCTGTAAAGATGTAAACATAAGTGGCTTTACAGAAAATATATTTTGCCTGTAAATACCCATACTTTCATTTACGTTTTTAAAAAATGTGAAGATTATTCAATATTTGGATATACAACACAGCATATTTAAAGTAAAAGTAGACTGATGATAAAGCATAATAGTGTTTTCTATATTGCAAGGAGATAATGATGATAATAATAAATATTTCAGTAATTAATGAAATGCATAGGGCATAATACCTTCTGCAAAGGCCTGGGTTTTTATATTTATTTAAGATATTTATGATTTTACATGCATCACATAAATTAAATTTTTCTAATATTCCTGACCAATTTTTTCATCAGATCATCCTGAACTCCATGCACAAGTACCAACCCCGAGTTCATATCATCAAGAAGAAAGATCACACAGCATCACTTCTTAATCTAAAGTCTGAGGAGTTTCGTACATTTGTCTTCACTGAGACAGTTTTCACTGCGGTCACTGCTTACCAGAACCAGCTGGTTAGTACAAATCAACCAGTTTCCTAATTCCTTTGTACGGCAGCTGGAAAAGCCAGTATATATTTATTGTAAAAATTTATGTTTTGAAAACACAGTATATTTTGGCAACAGTTTAAAATTGATTTGATTTTAGCAGAACAGTTCACTAGAAGACATCAGTCATTCCATTTGGATTTATGTTTAATTTAATGCTCATGACATCATGTGGGAGAAGAAAAGAGCTGCTGGATTAATTCAGTCGTTTCCTGTTTTTGCTGCAGATAACCAAACTGAAGATTGACAGCAACCCTTTTGCCAAAGGCTTCAGAGACTCCTCCAGACTCACGGATATTGAGAGGTATGAGGAATTCTGCTGCTAGCCGTGTGTTGATTTCTGACCCGTGTTCAGTGCAGTGGGTGATTGCAGAGGGAGGAGCAGCTGCTCTGGGGAGTGAAACGCATGTGTGGTGGGGAATGTTCAGCCAAACTCATTAACAAGTGCACAAGTGGCTTTTCATTAGAGTCTCATTAGACCTAGACGTGTGTGGGCAGGTTTGTTCAATGAAAGCTGGAAAAAAAGTTAACTTACAAGTGTGGTTCATGTGGTCAATTAATAAATAAATAATAATAATATCATCATAACAAAAAGGTAAAAAAAAAATAATAATTATGTATCTATGTATGAATTTTGCCAACCTGTGAATGTGTTATATGAATACCATATATTTTAATTAAGTCGATTTTAAGATATATAAATACCACAAAAAACACACTTGAAAAATGTCAATATCTTTCTGACCTAAGTTTCACAAACAAAACAATTGAGTGACTTAAAAATAATTTGATAATGTTACAAATGCTGGAAATGACAAATTACAAATTACACAACACAGCCTAATATAAGATTTAGAGCAGATAAAAATAACTACTAAAAGTAATAATTGCAGGTTCTTTCTTTTTATTGTATATTCGTTTATTTTTTATATTTATGAATAATGCACTTTTTGCCCACTAGCGAATGTGTGTTAAATTATATGATCTCTAAATGCCATATATTTTAATTAAGTCAATGTTAAAACACACACACATATATATATATACTACAAGAAAATTCACAAGAAAAATGGTCAGTATTAGTGCACTTTTCTGACTCAAGATTCACGAGAAACATGACTGAATGACCCAAAAATACATTTCTAAAGCTTGAAATGCTGGACTGATTTTGGTAATGTGCTCTCAGATTAGCATTCCATTTGCCAGCAAGTTCCATTTCAGACCCCAACGAAAGAACAACTGAAAGTCAATGACTGCCAAAAATACCACACAAAAATGCATCCTGCTCTCTCTCCTTCTCCGTCTCTCTATTTCTTTTTCTCTTTGGAAGGGCTGTGAATTAGATCTGATCAATTGATCTTCAGGGAGCTGCAGAAATCGCATTAGTCTGGAGTCGGGCACTGCACTAAAACACAGCGTAATTCAATTGGGCCCCGTGACTGATTGAAAACAGCCACCCAAGTTGTAGGGCTGCGAGGCCCCTCTCCTCGGGAGCGCATCGCAGATAAAAACACACATATTTGTATTGCGCTGCTGACAGATATTGCACTTTCCTAACCTAATTGGGAGGCTAATGTGGACGCATGGCTCTTGTGATGCAGGCCATCTCAGCCTGTCTGAGGAGTCTAATCTAACAGGAGCTAATGCACTTACTGCAAGGCCAGCAGACACACTTCTCTCTACGCACTTGCTGTGTGTTAACATATTTTTATGCGCTTGTTGTTTAAGCTAGCATGAACTGTCTGATTCATTGAACACAAAGCTGCAGAGAGACACTTTGGATGTGTTAATTAATTAGCATATTCACACATTAATGTATGGTTTAAAAAGTTGGAATAGTAAATAAAAGTTATAAAGTTCCTCACTGTGTTACCTGAAATAAAATAAATAAAATGTAACCTTTTTCAGCTAGTTAGTTTCCAATTAATTTCTCATTTTGCTTTAGTTTAACTTGATTTACTAAAATAAACAACTAAAGCTAAAACTGAAATAAAAATAAAAAAAGATTAAAAAAACTAAAACTAAAACTAAAAAAAAAACAAAAAACAAAAAAAAAAAATGGACAAAAATGTTAAAGTATTATTTTGTGTTTATTTTTGGAGCTTGAAAAATATTAGTTTAGTTTGTTAAAATGAAGTTTGCTTAGGTTACATAACCAGATCAAATGATTTTGTATAAGTGATTGTGGATATAGAGATATATTTTGGGCTATTGTCTTTTGATTTTGCTGTAGGGAAAGTGTTGAGAGCTTGATCCACAAGCACTCTTACGCCCGGTCACCCATTCGGACTTATGCTGGTGATGAGGAAACCCTGGGTGAAGATGGGCTCTCGGCGCACAGTAGAGGTGAGAAAATTCTCCTGTAACATAAACCATGCACTGTAAAAATATTCTGTTAAGTTTACTTTTAAAAACAGCAGCTGTAGATGCTAGAATTTATATAATGCTAGAGTTATATAATGTTAATATACAGCTTTACTTGAACTGCGAAAATCTGCTTTGTAACTAAAAATGTACTGAAAACCACCATAATAATACAGGTGGTGAAATAGAAAGCCATAAGATTAATAAGAGTTCATCATATAGACTGTACACAAAAAGATGAAGAACCAAAAGGGTAACACACATGAAAAAATAATGCAATAAACATTAACTAAATAACAGAAAATGTAACACAAAATACCCTACTGTCTTTTACTGATTAAAAAAAAAGAAGAAGAAGAAACAAAACTAGTTATATAAAATGCAATCATATGTCATGTTTCACACAGTTTTCCAGAACAATTTTTGGTTACACTTTATTTGAAGGTGTCCTTGTTACAGTGTAATTATACAAGTACTGTACTTACTATATGGTTAGGAATAGGATTTGGCTTAGGGGGTTACTTGCATGTAATTATGCATAATTAATTGTTACTATAATAGTAATGACATGTAACGTAACAAGGACTCCTTAAAATAAAGGGATGCCCAGTTTTTCATTATAAACTATATGGCAATTCAAAGTTTTACTTCCATTTACCATAAAATATAAATTTCATTTATATTCCATTACATTAATTTCATATTTAATTTATATTCCATTAAATTAATTTAATTTCATTAAATAGTCATTTAAATTTCATTAAATATTCATTTATATTTTATTTATATTTAATTTAACCATTTACACTCTTAAAAATGAAGATTATTTATAGGCATCAGTGGTTCCATGAAGACTCTTAGAGCCTTTCCGTTCCACACAAGGTTCTTTGTAGCAGAACAAGTATTTATTAAAATGTTCTTCACACTAAGAAAAAATAGGCTACTTCTTTTAAGAATTGTTCACTAAGATTCTTTGGGGAACCAATAATAGTCAGATAATACCAATAATAGAATCACTGCAACCCCCCCCCCCCCCCCCCCCCCCCACTATTGGAACCTTAATTTTTAAGAGTGTAAGCTACCAATGAACCAGATATTAACTGTAAAGTTTTTTCTGAAAAAAATTTCTAGCAATTTTTGCATTATGGTGTAAATATGCTCATTTTATGGTACAAATAATGCATTCAATTCTTTCCCTGTAGGTTCAGCATTCACCGCATCGGACAACCTCTCCCTCAGCTCCTGGGTCACCACCACGTCTGGCTTCTCAGGCTTTCAGCACCCTCAGTCTCTGTCTGCCATCGGAACCAGCACAGCGTCCCTGGCCAGTCCTCTTACTCACCCCATCCAGGGCTCTCTACCCCCTTACAGTCGACTGGGCATGCCTCTCACCCCATCCGCCCTGGCCGGCTCCATGCAGGCCAGCGGGCCGACCTTCCCCTCCTTCCACATGCCACGCTACCACCACTATTTCCAGCAGGGGCCCTACGCCGCCATCCAGGGACTGCGCCATTCTTCCACAGTCATGACCCCGTTCGTATGATTCCTGCCACTTCAGCCTGATAAGATTTCCCAATCGCCGGCATGCGAAGACGGCACCCATACACACATGCTTACACATGTAAATAATATTGACTGACACAGCATTGACTAACGACCCGGACGTGCTTCTTCTCGCAGTTGTGCTGGAGAAAAAGTGAATGAAAAGCCCAGCAGACACGGATTCTTGTAAAACAGAACTTCAAGCATGAGTTTTTAGTGTTGATAAGAGACTCAGAAATCCGTCTTCATCTGCAGATGTGTTAATGCTACCTTTAAAGGGATAGTTCACTCAAAAATGAAAATTCTGTCATTATTTAATCACCCTCATGTCGTTCCAAACCTGTACGACTTTCTATCTTCCAAAGAACATAAAAGAAGATATTTTGAAGAATGTTAATAACCAAACAGTTTCGATTCCCATTGACTTCCATTTCTGGTCCATATAATGAAAATCAATGGGAACTGAAAGTGGTTACAAACTTTCTTCAAAATGTCTTTTTTTGCATTCCACAAAAGGATAGAAATTCATACAGATTTGGAACAACATGAGAGTGTGTAAATGATGACAGAATGTAATTTTTAGGTAAACTGTTTCTTTATAGATTCATCTCATTCCTTTATCGCCACCCAGAGCCAGATGAGGGAGAACGTAACACTGGACTACTGCTGTTTCTCATTCCACGTGATCCATCACCTCTTAATGATATGATACAGTATCTGTGGAGCTGCCAACCACTCAGCCCTCCTGTTCAAATTGTGGACACTAGAGGGTACTGTGCTATTTGAAAACTGCAATACTGGACGGAAACAGCATACATGTGTACATGCTAGACAGCCTGGTTTTATCTTTCTGGTCAGAAGTTTCTTTTCTTTAAAAACTGTTTAAGGCATTTTATTGTGTTTTATATTTAAAGAGACAGTTCTCCAAGAAATGAAAATTCTGTCATCATTTACTCACCCTCATATTGATCTAACACAAAAAAAAGATATTTTGAAGAATGTTGGTAACCAAACAGAATAGGTTTCCATTGAGTTCCATTATATTTTTTTGTCCATACAATGGAAGTTAAAGGGAACTTGAACTGTTTGGTTACTATTCTTCAATATGTGTGTTGGAAGGACATGAGGGTAACCAGTAAACTATGACAAAATGCTCATTTCAGAGTAGACTATCCCTAATAAGTTGCTAATCTGTCCTCAGCGAGAAAAACTATAAATTAGCATAATTTCATTAAAAAGACACAATGAGGGTGAACTGCAACTGATATGAACCAGCGGACACGTGAGGCCATTTCTATAAGTCACAAACAAGAAATCCAGAGGAAAATGGACAGGTTTCTGTTTTGTAACTGACTAATATTTCAGTGCCAGAAACTGAGCTTTAGCTACTCGAGGCTGCTTGTCGACAGCCAGCTTGCAGGAAATCTACACCTGTAAATAATGGGCCAGCTTTTAAATAATAGCCTCGTCTTCCCCTGGGGAACGAGGGAAATTGGGTGATTTGTGGCTGAAGCGTTCCTATTTGTACAGTCACATCGACAACAATTCATCAACATCCTGTAACCAAATCACAGAGAAACAGCGCTTGCTGTAATAGCCAGATGAAGACGAACTGGTGTGTGTGTGTGTGTGTGTGTGTGTGAGGAACATAATGATGCTGCGGTTTTTATTTATCCTTCAAATTTGAACAGAACAGACAAGCATAAATACACAAACAGAGCCACACAATGCTTTTCAGGGTTGAGGATGTTTTATTCAGATTGAATGTGTTGTCTAAAGTAAAACTGATATATAAAAAAAACTGTGCCCACCATTTCAAGCCTTTAATTTGCAATATATTAGCAAATGTTTTCTCTTTATTCCTTTTTTTGTTTGTGTGTATTTCTACTTCAGATGTATCCTACTCATGAGATGTCTGACCATTTTTGTTTTGATGCCTTTTTTAAGTGCAATATATTTATTTCAGCTATGAAAAAAGATATGGCTAATGTAATATTTGAAGCAATGATAGATGTTATTTGTAAACAAAATGAAATATATATCATCCCAAAATAATGTTGTGAGAGTTTGATTTTTATGATTGCATTGTTGTTAAATGTTGCCGACACAATTATTGTATTAAATAACTACAATATACAGTATGCTCTTAAAAAATAGGTTCCTAATTGACGTGTTCCATGAAGAACATCCATGCAACCTTTCCATTCCACAAAGGTTCTTTAAAAACATTTTGTAGATTATTAAAACATTCTTCGTGCTAAGAAATAAAAAAGGTTGTTTGGAACAATGGAACAGTTCACTGAAAGGTTCTTTGGGAAACCAAAAATGGATTTTCAATGGCATCACTGTGAAAACACCCCCTTTTGGAACCTTTATTTTAAAAAGTATAGGATATTTAAATTCATCTATTTTTTGGTTTTATTTACAGTATAAAAGTTGCATTGAACTGACAGAGTTAAAAAACAAAAACAGTTTGACTTGTGCATAGTCTATGTGAGGAACATTCATTTAAGCATCAAATTATATGCATCAATATATTGAAAAAGAACTTGAGAATTGAAAAAAACTTTCTTTTTATTAAATATACTTTTTTACTTTTACTATTTACAATAGAGTGAAAGCACTTAAAGGACCTGATGGGTAGCCAACGTAAATATGTACAATTATTCAACACTCTTTTTATTCAATAGATTCATTTTTTATTCAATAGATTGTTTTAAAGATGACCGTTCTTCTGAAACACTTTAAATTCTCTTTTCAGGGAGCAGATTGTGTACATTTTAAACTATACAGAAAGAAATGGCAAGTAACACTTTAAATAAAAAATAAAAAAAAATGAAGTAGAAAGACTGAAATAGTATTTTCTTGTCAAATATATTCCAATAATCTTTATTTTAGATTTACAACTTAAAAAAAATATATTTTTTTTTTAATACAGAGAACTATACTGCAGTTCAAACTGAAATAGCTTTGAAGCAATAGTCAAATACTAAATATTATTTCTAAAAAATACATAAATTTAATTTGAATTGAAAATTATGCTTTAAAACCTTTTTAATTCTGTGGAATGTTAAAAAAGTTACATTTTTCATATATTCTGTCTTTCTTTCTTTTAAAAAGAACACCATTTGTACCAACCAAAACCCAATTTTCTATCACTTCAGAACTTTTTTAACAGCACATTTATTGATTAGTTCAAATAAATGGATTTGCAAGCTAAATCCCCAATTATCTGCCTGTTTCTGACTAATCATACACAGAGGTGACTGCAATTATTTTTTATTATTCCGCATGCGTTATTAGTTTGGCAGGACGCTGCAGGACAGGAAATGTAGCATCTGAGGTATCTGTAGCATAATTCTAAATATAAAGATGGCCTCTCTATCACACAGCCATGAACAAACCAACAAATCGATGGCAGGTCGTTAGTCACCGTTTCACCAGGAAGAAAAGGCACTTCTACCCTCTGCTAAAAATCAGTTACATCCTTTGAAAAGAAATAAATAAGCAAATAAATAACATCCAGTGAGAGGCTGATTGGATTAAAGAGATAGCAGAAGGGCGGTCTGAGGCCGTGAGCTATGGAGAAATAAATTGAAAGGAACAGTTCACCAGGGAGTCCATTTTAAGAAATAAGAGTGTCATTTACACAACAAGGACTGCCAGCTAAATCTAATGTAATTTCATTCAGTTTTGCATGTTTTTTTTTCTCCCTGCAAGGATTCTTTAATTTGTCCCCAAGACAAAAGGAGCACATTTCAATGATATGGGCAGGAATGGAAAACTGTCTGCTGTCTTTGCCAGTGAATTAAGGTTAACCCACATCCCTGTCAATAGAGTCTACATTCTTTATTGCCTCTATTAAACGCTGGTAAACCGTAGTTTTATAGATGCCTCACTTACTTTTATTTGAAAAATACATGCATAATTAGATGGAAGATTAAATTTCTGAGTCAAACAAAACACTTTTTTCTTGAATACTTGGAACGCCTCCTTGCACGCTCCTATTTCTCATTTAATAGAGGATAGAATTTGTATAGGCTTAAATTTAATGGAAGAATCATATGTAAATTGCTAAAACTTTTATATTTTCACATTTATATTTCTCATTCTGGGTTTATTTTATAAGCCAATTTATACAAAAACCGCATTTTACATTTACATTACATTAGTTTTGAATATTTCCACCATTATTGCCACAATATACAGTCAACTGAACACATTTTTAATATTATTATTATTTATTTATTTTTACCTTTTGTGACAATGTAATTTATTTATTCCTGAATCTGTAATACATATATATCTATATCTATATCTAGATTGACTGAATGAAAGTGTGATTTTATTCTGTTCTGTTTGTCCAATCAATAAATATTCTAAAGTTTTATAATATTTTCAGACTTACCATTATTAATATGTTGTATTTTTTTTGGGGGGGGGGGGGGGGGGGTTGTACATACAAAAACCACTGCTGAACTAAACCTTCTTACTCAGAGACAGCCTTTGTGACAACTAGCCCCAGTCTCCTCTACTTTATAGTTATCAATCACATTGTTTTATACCTTTCTTGTATTCCTGCAGAAATCCACTTAATTCAAGTGAAATAATTTCAACAACTACATTTGTCTAGGTCTATCCAACAAAGGATGGAGTTATGATGAAATCATGGTCTGTCAGACAGAGATCTGTTCTCCTGATAAGAGTTGTCCTACCTTGGGAAGAGGGACTGTAACCCGATTTGTCCAGTTACTTAGTGGAGTCCGGGTGAAATGAGCCCAATAAATGTCTCTGTCATGCATAATTAATTGTGTTGTTACAATGAACTGTACAAAATGCATCTTCATTTGATTAGAGGTTTTCTGAAGGCACTGAAGTGCATGATGGTCTACTTTGTCTCCATCTCACCTCAGTGTCTGTATATGAGCGGACGGAGGGCTGTAGCTCTGGAATGCAGATGACAGATGAGCTTTTATTTCAGAATGTAAAAAGAGATTTTGTGGTGTTCAGGTGGCATATACATACACACGTGCCAACACTTACCAGTGCCATGCAAGTATGGATATGGACATGAATCATTAAGAAATTCTTCCCCAAGGAAAAATAATTGTACAAAATAGTTTGTGCAATACGTGCATTTATAAAATAGGTTGCCTTTATTTCTTGAATAATAATTTTTTTAAAATATAAAATATATAATCTCTCTCTCTCTGTATATATATATATATCCAGAGTAATTCCTGCTCCTATATATATGCATTAGGGATGTAACGATTACCGGTTTGACGATAAATCATGATAAAATTCCCCGCGGTTAGTATTACCGTTTCATATTTTAATTATCATTAAAACCGTATTCGATTACCGTGATTTAAACAACTCGCGATAAATAAATACTGTCCAGCATAAAGCAGAGTTTTCAGTAACAGTCTTGCGTGCGCACAGCAGCACAGTAGTTTCGTTCTGAGTGAAAATAGGGCGGAAAAGCTGGGAGGTTTTAAAAGAGTGCTAAGGGAAATATACAAATTAATATATCAATGAATTAATCATATGAATGTACCTCTGAAGGATCTGACTGTCTTCAGAAACAATTCGATGGCATTTTGTTCTCATCTTAGCTCCATGTAATACCTAAAGGAAGTGTTCGCGGAGTTCACAGGAATCAGCTGTAATTCAGCTTTTCCGTATAAAGCGCCACCTGCTGCCAGAGAGTGGATTTACAGACACTTATTTACATTCAGTCTGTGTGCAGTTTCTGTCTGGCCAAAAAATTGACCAAATTTGCATGACCTGCTGTAAATTTTAACCGGTTGATGAAAAACAAACAATTCAGATATGCTATATAGGATTATTTATGGAGCCGATAAAATACTCATTTATTAATTATCATTTTAATTTAACCCTTTTCTTTAAAGGCTGAAATGTGTGGTCTACCTTTATGTTAAACTTTTTCAAAGCTTTATTTGAACATTTACATTATTTATTTGAACATGCTATTAAACTGTCAGTCAAATTGTCATTTAAAATCCAGACCTCATTGGTAATGTTATTGTTTTAGTGATTATGCAAACAAAAAGTCATTTTATTTGCTGTTTGTTGATTTTTAAGTATGAAACTTGGTGAAGTGATTTATGTTTCGGTACTTTTTGAACATCTCCAGCACATTTTAACAATACCGTGATAATACTGATAACCGTGATAATTTTGGTCACTATAATCGTGATTAGAAATTTTCATACCGTTACATCCCTAATATGCATGTGTGTGTGTGTGTATATATGTTACATTTAATAGAGTAAGAAAATGTATTATTCATAGTAAAGAAGCTTTGAAAATCTGCAATGTAGATGTATTTTTTAAATTGTGGCACCCACTACTGATGTGTCAGTCAATCAGCTAAAATCAAAACCACTTATTACAATAAGAAACCAAAACCTGATTTTATTCAAAAACACACCTTATTTCAATGAGATGCATATATTCATATCTGTAAATATTTACTATTTATTTACACACAATGAAGAGAAAAATAGTTATGCACTAAAGTAACTGCATGATTCACTAAGTCTTATGGTCTTATATGTTTATCAACCAGTCTTCAGAAAAAAAAGTCTTTCATAACAACACGGACAGCACATCCATGAAACCTCACCCCGACTTGTTGACAAAGGCGGGAAGAAAAGCGTTAAGCAATGGCATAGGGGTAAAATTGAACACCATTGAAGCAGCATTACAGACTTGCCAGGACATGGCAGACCATGTTGTACTTGTTTTTTATTATTATTTTTTTGTCTATTGTCGATTTCTTCTCTCCACTGTCCACATACAATGCGGAGACATACGAGTTCAGTTGGCAGCGTGTGGAGGTCCCTCAGGGATGAGGGAGGTGAAGAAAGTGCTGATGAACGACCAAGTGGCCGACAGGAAGCCCGGCTGATGCGGGTCTGCATTCATGGGATCTTCAGGACCTTCCTCCCCGCTGTCCCCCTCATCATCTTCCATTCCCTCATCCATCATTCGCTCCTACAGAGAAAGAAAGAGAGAGATTGATAAGTTTGCTTATTATAAACACCAATAAACCCACTGATTTGGTTCACGAAAAAGATGTGTTTTCGTTTCAATCAATTAGTTTTAGGACTATGCGTGACCATTTTAAGATTATTGATATCAGCCAATAATTGTGAAATATGTCAGTTTTAAACTCCCCTGACAGTCTTAATATATCATGAGCATTTTCTATTTTTTTTATAATGTTTTTAAACATTTTTATTCAATAATACTACTGTGTTTTTTCAAAAATAAATGCATAAGCCTTCTTTCAGAAACATTAAACCATAAATAATGTCAAATAAATGCTCATTTGTCATTATACACATCTTTAAAAAGTTTAAACAGACCGAACACATTATCATCTCTATTTTCCACATTTTCAAATAAAGTCATTAAAAAACTAAAAATGATATATTGAGACCTAAATTAATACAGTAAAAAATACCTTTAGTTTCAAAAGGGAATTCATAGATGGACACATCTTCTAGGGCAACAGTTTTTTTAAGAACATGAAAAACAAATTCAGTCAAGTGTGTCCAAACTTTTCTGTTCTGTCAGTATATCTTGCTTTCTAGATATCCGCAACAATATCGGCAAACGTTGACCTCTAAAACTAACCATCTCTTGCATATCCTGATTTTGCTCAGCCTCGTCTTGTGGGTCTTCTCCAGCTCTTGGATTCTGCAGTTCTGCTCTAAAGGGAAACCAGCCAGCCTGGTGCCTGGAGTACACAAACAGAGACAATGAAGCGCAAAATACAATGTTCAACTTCCTACAAGTCAACTTCTGCTTATCAGGAAGCTTCTATTTAGTACACAACCTACAGATAAACCAGCAGCATGGCACCGATCACCACGACAAAGCGGCCAAAAGAGGAATAGAAATAGACGATGCTGAGCAGAATGGCAGCACGTGACACTGTGTACATCCAGTCCAGCCAGTCTCTGTTGAGCTCATCGTCGTTCAACATGGCTCCTCCCTGAGCGTTCATCTGGATGTTGGGGTTGGCAGGGCGGTCCTCGGGGGCAGGGTTGGGCCCCATAGGGGCTGCAGGTTCGTTAGGTCGAGCTGGCTGAGTGGTGGGGCCAGCACTGGGAGCGGGAAACGGGGCCACGCTGGACGCCCGGGAGGCTGCCATGGCTGCATGACTGAAAGATTGTGAATGAAAACTTATGAACAAAATACTGCACATGGGTGAATTGTGCACATTAAAATAAGTGAGTTAAGGAAGTAAAAAGGGTCTGTTTTGATTTCATGTTGTCTTTATAGAAAAAAGGGTAACACTTTATTTTGAGGTGTCCTTGTTACACGTTGCTTACTATTATAATAACAATAAATTATGCATAATTACATGCAAGTAACCCTAATCCTAACCATATAGCAAGTACATGTAGTTAATTAATATTACTCAGTACTTAAATGTATAATTTCATTGTAACAAGAACACCTTAAAATAAAGTGTAAACAAAAAACTCTTATATCCATATACTACTGGTGAAAACATTTGAATAATTAATTTTAAAAAATGTTTTTGAAATAGGTCTCTTATTCTCACAAAGACTGCATTTATTTGATCAAAAACACAGTAAATATAGTTAAATATTTTCACAATTTAAAAGAACTGTTTTCTATTTTAATATACTGTAAAATATAATTTATTAATGTGATGCCATGTGATGTGAATTTTCAGCAGCCATTACTCCAGTCTTCAGTGTCACATGATCCAATAGAAATGATTCTGATATGCTGATTTGGTTATCAATTATTATTTATGCTGAAATAATAATGGTGTCATTTTCAATGTGGGAAACAGTTCTTGCTAGTTAATGTGTGGAAACACTGGTAAATTTTATTATGACTTTATAAAATTCTAAACATCTGAAAAAATTGATCACTCTTTATTATTAACTATTAAAAAAATTGGACCTGTAGTTTATATTTATACTGATTTGCACAACTATTTCTGAAATCTCAGTATGAAACGGCTCAAATACTTTATTCAGGATCCTTGCCTCATATTTGACTGGGTCGTAGAAACTTACTACTGCATGTAATAATGGCGGGCATACATCTGCTGCCACCAAAACATTTGCATCGGCATGTACATAGGGTGGGCGGGGAAGCCAGCAGCAGGACCACCTTGCATGGGAAGAGGCATTCCTTCAGGCCTAAGTGGGAATGAAATATCCAAAATGAAACTCAAAGGCCTCAAAACTCAACTCCACATGTTTTGCCTTGAGTGGGTTATTTGAGAGTGTGACTTGTGCGTTTACCTCTGCATCACACCAGTAGGGGCAGGATTGAGGCCATGAGTTTGTGTCGGGTTCCCCCGGTGCCGTAGACCATCAGAGTTGGCTGGAGTTTCTTGACTTGGGGTAGAAGATGAGGATGGACCTGTACTGTCTGACGTCTAGGAAGAATAAAGAATAATGGACATGAGGTTAAGAATTTACAATAAGGTCTTATTTATTAAAATTAAAGCATTAACTAACATGACCTAACAATGACCAATATATTTTTTTCATTTATTAACCTTTGTTAAGTTGCTACAAAAGAAAGAAACTCATACAGGTTTTGAACAACTTGAGAGTAAGTAAATCACACAATCTTAATTTTTGGACGAACTATTCCTTTGACATCAACTAAGATTTATAAACGCTGTAGAAGTGTTGTTCAGTCTTTATGTTAACTATGCTAACAAATGAAACCTTATTGTTAAGTGTTACCGACATGATAAACGGGAAAAGGAACTTTTCTACATGGAATGATATATATATTTTTTTTAACCTATGCACTCACTGAAGAGCTGGAATCGTTGGTGCTAACAGGGCTGCTGGAAGTGGGGGATAACGGGGGGCTTTGTGACGCACACACCAGGTGGACCATGTGGTATTCATCTTGCTGTTGGGGTTGAAGAAATCCAGTGATTAGAATCAGTACAAAAAGCTCTGGTCAAATACTTTAAAAGAATACAATATATACACTTTGTGTGTTATTAAAAACAAAAAGTGGTCACTATACAAGTTCTTGCATGCTGTTTGTGTCATTTGTTATTGTTGATCAATGTACAAATGCATTTAACAAATGTCTTTGGTCACTGTGTCATCTCTGTGCTTTTAAAATACCATGTCAGGTTAGTTTTAAAGGAAGTGGAAAGAGCAACAAATCTTTTCTTCTGGATTGTGACACATCCGAGTGAAGCAAGTTACAACAATGAGCTTGACATTTTTCAATTACAAAACAATTTTAATTTAAATAATGAAACATCTGCATGGACTTCATGCCGACTTTTAACACATAAAAAAAAGAAAGAAAAGAAAAAGAAAATAATAAAAACCACCCCAAGATCATTTGTGATTGGATGGCTTAATAACTGTGCCATACATATTTAAAAAAAAAAAAAAAAAAAAAAAGATTATGATAGTGGGTTACAAAAGTTTTAGGACCTATAAAGTTAAGCGGCAGTTTCAACATCTCAATAATCAAAAGCACTCAAACTAGTGTTGTCACGGTACCAGAATTTCAGTATTCGGTACCGATACAAGTGAAAATCCACGGTTCTCTGTACCAATTTCAGTACCAAAGCAAAACACAAAAACATGCTAATTAAAAAACATACTATTTTTATTAATAAAGTCCAACAAAAATAAAATGTACAAAAATCAATGCCATTCTTTATATTTATTTAAAATTGTGTTTCAAGTTTTTTTTCGCAAGTAATAAAGTATGAAAAACAGTATACAAGTTTAACCCAAATTTAATTTCTTTTAATTTATGAAACTTAAACATTTTATTTTGTTAAAATTAAAATATGGAAGAAATAGTGTGATTATTTCTTTAAAAATAAAGATTTATTAATTCAACAGTAGTAATAGTACCACATACATTCTACTAAATAATAGTCATATATTTCTGGCACAATGTCTTTGAGATAAACTTATTTTGACGGGTTGCCTTGAATACCTTTACATTTCTGTGTGTAGCTATATGATACGACTGGTTTTATTCGAATGAAACGGTAAAATGCTTGTGAAGTGACTCTCAGAGCAGTTCTGGAGATGTTGTTTATGTATTCATGTCCTCATTAAGACGGCAGATGCTGAAATCACCTCGAGCGTCAGGCGCGCTTCAGTGTAAGTAGTAAAAAAAACACGCGTCTGCTCAATTCATTCATACAGAGAACTTTTGCGGCTTAATATTTACAGATACTAGTCCATGTCGCGATATAATTTAAGTGTAATGACCTACTTTTGATTCATTCATCCAAACTTTGACAAATTCCGTGCTAAACTGTAAATTCCGTTTTTATGACTGGATTCCGAGATTCCGTCCACGTTTTCTGCATCGCGGAAATCATAGGGCCGTAAACGCCAAGAATCGGGTTGACCGGGTATTCGGTACCACCAGTACTTGAAAAAACTTGGTACCGTGACGTTTTAATTTTTTTAGTACTGACTTGGTACCGTCTTTTGACAACACTAACTCAAACTGTTTGAAGCAACATCAAACTTCTCTTCAAATCACTTGACTTGTTTTTGTACGCTGCATCTGATTTGATGTTTTAAAAAATCAGAGAACAGGACTGTACCTTTCTTAGCACATCCCTCAGTTGCAAGTGATCCTGAAGAAGCCGTCCAGAATAAACAAGTCTCTGATCCTTGGATAACTGAAAGAATGCAAGAAGGGTTTGATTAGAAAGGTGTTCAGTGAAATCTCAGATAAAAATGTCATTCATCACTAAGTGGCAGAAAAGTATATGGAACTAGAATCTGAACTGCACAGCTCTGCATGGGGCTCTCGGTCAAAATAGCAGCAATGCCAAACATTCCTGTAGAGCAGGCGGCATCTAGCTGCCATTTCCTGAAGTCATGTAGGAATAAGACATAACCTTGGCTAAAATGTTAATTCTGTGATTTATGAATAGAAAGCTCTCTAACAGCCATAAACAAACCTTTTTTGAACCCCACAGCACAGAATTATAACACACTTAACTGCTTATTTCAGGTCCTTAAGTATGAAAATAAGCAGGCCATCCAAGATGTAGTTGAGTGTGTTACTTCATCAGAACAGATTTGGAGAAATGCAGCATTACATCACTTGCTCACCAATGGATCCTCTGCAGTGAATGGGTGCCGTCAGAATAAAAGTCCAAACAGCTGATAAAAACATAATAATCTACAAGTAATCCACACGACTGACTCCAGTCCATCAATTAACATCTTGTGAAGTCAAAGCTGCATGTTTGTAAGAAACAAATCCATCATTAAGGCGTTCAAGTTTAAACCGTCGCATCTGGACAAAATACCAGTCCATAAGCCAAAAAACACTCCCTCCAGTGACATTTGTTTAGAACCGTTTTTGCTTGTAAACAATAATTAATCTGTACATTTCTCTCAACTTTTTAATTTTATTTTTTAACTGACGAAAGCAATGTTATGGATAGAGGATTTGTATATCAGCCAGAAGTAATGGTTTGAAGTCAAATTTTTGAAGTTTGCTTATTGCAAACACGCAAGACATGGACTAGAGTTGTGAGAATTACTTTTGGATTATCGTGATTATTTTATTAGCTGCTTGGACTCATTCTGACGGCACCCATTCAATGCAGAGGATCCATTGGTAAGCAGCTGATTTAATGCTACATTTCTCAAAATCTGTTCTGATGAAGAAATAAATTCATCTACATCTTGGATGGCCTGATGGCGAGTAAATATTTAGCAATTCTTATTTCTGAGTGAACTATTCCTTTAAAATACTGCACTAATGATTAGTGAGACACTAACAATGGTCCTACTACTAAACAAAGAAAGAAAATGCACCTAATATGATCGTTTACATAAATACAGCTCTTGGATAATTGGCAACAGACTCACTTCCTTTATAATAGAATAATATAAACTCACCGGCTTGCTAGGATACACTTTGGATATGTGTTTTTTCAACTTTTCTACTGTCCAATTCAAAAAACAATTGATGGTCTGGTCATCATACTTCTGGTTGGGTGCCTTAATGACAAGAGTAACAGGGCTGTCAACGGTGCCCTGGTCCATGGTTCATAATAAAGCAGCTCTTGAACTATGAAACAGGGAAGTCCCACTGCACCGGTTGTCAAGGGCAGAGATATTTTCCTTCCTCAGACTTGATTCATGGTTGATAAACTATAAAAGTATCCTTCATGTTGTTCTCCAGGCAGTCTCAGCAGCCAACATCAGTGAGAGGAATAGGGCAGCAGCAGGTGGATGCACTCAGCCAGCCTTTAAAGAAAACAGAGGGAGAAGAAATATGTTGACATACATTGAAATACGTAAAGCTCATTACAATCTTAACACCTAGCACAAAGCATGGCAGCTTTGTAATAGGCCAAGTATTCATTTTATGTGTGAGAATTAATTGGTCGAAATGATTCTGGCAGTTGGACCAAATCTACATGATATACAGCTCAAACTATTTACTAATTGACATGTGACATTTAGATACATGACGGTGGCAGAAGCTTTTCAACATAAGTAAATGATCAAATAACATAATACAATAAAAATAATTAACATTAATACGAGATCAAATGCATCAGTCGCCAAGCACCTACAGATACAGACTAGCACTAACTTAGATACATATAATGACCTCAGACTACCTGTTGGTCTGTTGATCAGAAAATGCATGTGAATTGCTAAAGTTTTCTCTTTAAAATGAGTGTTTAACGATAAATTAACAGTAAGTTACATGCACAGAAAACAAACATCAGACGATAATGACAAGCTAGCTAGCCAGTGAGCTACAGGCTAGGCGTTAATCCCACAGACAGCAACAACGCTCGATATGAGTTAACATTAAAACAAAGATAGCATTTGAAGGGAAAGCAAAAATTATACGCACCCGGGTAAAAATATCTTCCCCAAAGATTGTTTTCGTGTAAAATGGAGTCGGGCGTAACTCCGGAAGTGTCGTCAGCACAGCAGAACACATCAGAACAGAGCAGTTCCGTACATTTGGAGATGCTTCCACATAAATGACTGCACTGATCTGAAATCAGCTCTTATCGAATACAGCTATGGAGTATTATAGGCTGCTCCTAGTTCAGCATGAAGGCGAGTGTATCTTCTCAACAGACAAAACTCTGTAAACGGCGGAAAAAAGGTCTTTATGGCTAATAAAATGTTTTACTTACTTTATTTAACATTAAATATGCAGCTAAACTGTAGATAACTAGATACATTTGTGGAGATAAAACATATGGGAATATTTTCCCATAACTTTATACGCACCTTGTTCAAAAGAGTTCATTAATCAGTCAAAATGAGTAATTAAACAACCTCAAATGAGGGAGAATTTTTGATAAGCATTTTTTATTAAAAAAAAGTTTAAAGAAACATAAAGAGGTTTGTAATGAAATCTTTATAATTTAACCTAATTCTAAAGGTTTCTATGGAAGATGAGGGTGTATGCTTTAACATTAAACATTAAATATGTTGTTTTAAAAACAATATGTATACGTTAAACAACAAATTCACATTGCATACATAAAGCCAAATTCCTAAAGAAGGTTAATGATGCCTTTATAATTTTATGTAATTATAAAATGTTACTATGAAAGATGAGTGTGTGGGTATACTTAACATAAAAAAATATTAGAGAATACAAAAAAAAATAGAGATATGTTTTAATCTCATAATTAAGTGCTCACATTACATACAGAATAAAGCTAGTTCTGAAATAATCAGCATTTTGTGGTACAGCCCCAATAATCATTTACAGTCCAGTGTATTTTGTTATTATAAAAGTCAAGCCATATATTTTTTCCTCTATTTCAGATCGATTGAGATTGCTTCAATTTGTTTAAAACCTCCTGAGTGAGTCTTTTGCTATACTTGTTAATCTTGTGATGACCTGGCATCCATCCAAGGAGAAAGCGATGAAAGTCGGTCCAAGCGAAAGCGAACATGCTTCGCCATTCTTTCTCCAGCTCTAGAAAGCTGGCCTTCTCATCCAAAGATTTCCTTAGCTCTGAAAAATAGTGATCAAGAAGGCCGGGCACTCTCTTTTCACACTCCTTCTCATCCATACAGCTGCCCAAAAAATAAATAACATCCTTCATCCCACACCCTCCACCAACATACTGAAAATCAACAGCTGCAACCTGTAAACCGTCTTTGGAGAAGCAGAAATTAGCTAGTTTTGCATCACCATGCAGAATTGTCTTAAAGTGGCAGTTGTTGAGGATGCTGTCTATCTCTGCAGCAGCTGCTTTGAGTTTTTGATCTGACATGGCTTCTAGCTCTTCAGGCCTTGTTTCTAAATGCCAATACGTGCCTATAGGCCAAAGTCCTTCTGGGGTGACATTGAGGAAAAGCGTATGAAAGTTGGCAATCCAGCTGAGGCAGGCCTTTATTTCAGCATCATTAACATAGGTTTTTCTCAGCGGGAATCCTGCAACATCAAGGTCCTCTAAAACAATCAACTGCTCATCACCAAATGACTGGGCAGCAAGACATGCAGGAACTCGGCAGCGTTCATTGGTAGTGTAGTTTTGGTACCAGTGAGTTTCTACTTGATAGGATCGCACCTTGCGCTGGTGAGATATGTCTGTGTTCCAGCCCCCTGGATGTTTCTGGTTTTGGGGAAACATCACATGTTTGACAACCACAGAGGGACGGTCACATCCCTCCAAGTGGACTCGTAGTATTTCACCATAACCGCTCCACAAAGTCTGAATCTTTGCACCAATCTGCAGAGACTTTGCTCCACATGCTTTCAAAATAAGGTCTTCGTGTTCCTGCTTCATTCTGGAGACTGAAATGAGCAGAACAGTTGGTTTGAGTCACAATATTTAATGCATCACCTAGCGCAAAGTTACATGTAAGAAGTACTTATTAGTACTAGAATAAAAGCCAGATATAAACAAATTAACTTTCAATTTTTGGCTGGAATTGGCAACTGAGATAATTTAGGAAAAGTCTCAATAAAACAATATCTTGGGCACAGCTTTATCATTGAATGAATTAAACATAAATGTCAAAATAAAACAAAAATTAATGTAAATCATTAAATATTTCGTCGTATCTCAAAGAGCAATGGATGAATCATAAATTACCTGCTGCTGACGTTACAGTACACCTATGTTTACATTTACCTTAAGTATCTTGAAGCGAAACGTGTTCGGCAAAAGACGGCGAAATGAGGGTTCATCTTCCGGTATGTGGAACAATGCATTCTGGGAAATGTAGTCTTTGGATGAACTGAACCTCAGTATTATTTTGCCAATTGTATTGCCATTATTATTTCTCAGAAAACATGATTAGATACCACGAGGAAATTGACTTTTTTTCATAATGTGTTGTGGATAGTTACTGAAGGGAGAAACAAAATATGTCTAACTATAATTTTATTAAGCCTTTTTGAGTGGCAATGATGAGTGTTCTACCGTCGATGACCTGGAATGCTGGGAATCCTTTAAAGAAAACATAATCGTTTTGAGAAATTCCGAGTTTTAATGAAGCTAAATAACATAATAATATTATGGCTTTTAGAATCAATATGATTAGCGCTAGAATAACAGAATTCTGTCCGCTGCCCTTTGTCATATCTTTACAAACAAACACTACATTTCACTGCTGGTTATACCCTGTATAATTGTGTATGTGACAAATAAAATCTTGAATCTTTGTATTTTTTTTTTTCTGTTTAGAAAAAGAGCAGAAGATGGAGAGTCTGGTAAATTCGAATGAGATTAGCAGATTAAAATTAATACAGAGACTATATCCATAGCATTATACGAGTTGCAGTTCATCAGTGGAGCATCACAGTTTATCAGATGAGCACAAAAGAAAACATATTCCAGTGGGGCTGTTGAGCTCCATCAATCATCTCTTGGTCTTGTGCATTTTCTACAGGTCCACCCTCCACTAGGGGTCAGTCTGGGCCTTGGTATTTCTATGCAATGAGATAACTGGATTGCCTTCTGTCTTTACACCCTTATGTTTGTATTGTGGAAAGAATTGATATATACATTAAAACTATTAAAAAATATTATGCATAATATTACATTACAAATATTTTGCGTAAAATATGCAAAATATTTATCTTGACTTTTATATATATTCATATATATATTAAAATATTTTTGTGTTACCTACTTTAATAATAATTAAGCAGTTATTTTATTTTATACAAAAAACACACATGCGCACACTCATGTATGTTTTTGTGAAAAGTGGGTACATCCCATAGGCGTAATGGTTTTTATACTGTACAATCTGTATGTGCTATTGCCCTACACCTAAACTTAGCCCTCACAGGAAACATTTTCACTCTCTCAAAACTCACTCTGTATGATTTATAAGCGTTTTGAAAAATGGGGACATGGGGTAATGTCCTCATAAATCACCTTCTCCTTGTAATACCTATGTCATACCCATGTCATTATACAAATTTATGTCCTCATTTGTCACAAAAACACGCGCACACACACACAGATACAGATTTGTAGAGAGTGAGAGAGAGAGATGCCATTTTAATTCATAAAATAGTTTTATTATAATGAAGTGTTCACTTCTTATTTTACATTTGAACATTTTGCAAGATACCCCCACCTTTACAACAAAAAATTATTATGTTTATTAGTATTAGGTCACTATGTATTTGTCTAGTAAATCTAACCTCCACCACGGGTCATTTTGCCATTCAGTAGCAGTACAAGATCCATGTTCATGTGAGTCACGATTGCCATCAACAGCATTAATGGCATGGCCAAATGCTGACCAAGGATTCTCGACCAGGTCTGATTGTGTGGCCTTGCCATATAAAGCAAGGTTTCTGGCTAAAATTGATCAAGCATAGTCAGAATATATAATAAAACAAGTATAAGTCAAAAAAACAAAAAAAGAGGCATTTGGCAATATAATATTTCGCCTTTGACAGTGATTTCACAGGGTTGGTTGGTTTATTTGTTTGTTTATTTGACAGTAAATTTTTGAACAGCAAGTTCATATCCACCATTATTGCCAAGGAGAAAAAGCTGTTCAAGACACAGTTCTTTTGGGACAATATTCTCCTATTGAGTATTTTTGTTTTAATATTTATCAGAATAACTGGGCTATCTTATCCTATTATTGAATTCAATATGAAATTAAGACAATTATGGAATTAAAATGATAGCATGCACATGAAAACATAACTGACGTTAATTTAAACAAGCAACTCACTGTCACGTGTCGAACCTGATTATTCTGAATCCCTCGTCTTCCTGGATCAGCATCTCCTAACACTCACCTGTATTTTATAATGCTCAAAATAAGTTTTTTTTTCATCCTGTCATAGACAACTCTGGGCAAAAATTGTTTTGAAACCTTTTAAATAACAAAAAATTATTAACGGGCCAGCTATAAATACATAGCATGGGTGTTTTATCTAAACGGGTCATCTGAGATAAATGTGCTTTATCACAACTATATTATGCAAGCATTGAGTTACTCGAGGTGTGCTGTATTGTGAATAGGCCTAAGTCACGGCTGAAGGGTGCTGTTAGGCAACGTTTTATTAAATGGTTACAACACAATAAAAAAAAATATTAAAATAAAAAATGGATGTATTGATACATCACTTTTTTAAAAAGTTCATTAAATGCTGTCCATCCGCTAAAAAACAGCACCTGACAGCAACAGTAAATGGACCGCTGGTGAAACAGTGTGCTTTACCGTGAACAAAACACAGCTGCTGACCAATCAGAACCAACCATTTTATAAATATGGTTTATTTGTTGAGCATGAAGAAATGAGCAGATATGCTTTTGGTCAATTCAGCTGAAGATTAAGTTTGAATTGCAGTGCAAGAAACCAAAGAGAAACCATAGGAAACACTATAGGTTCAAAAAAGCCCTTCAAAATGGCAAATTATGTTGAAACCATAAAATCTATACTTAATATGAAATACACAGTTTATATGCACTTAATTGTGTTTACAGCGATGTGCAAGTGTTATCTATTATATTTTGTGCTAAATTATGGTGTTTTATTTGACATCACCATCATAAAGAAAAGTGTCTTTGCACAAGCAGGTCCAAACCCAACTAGGATCAGTCTGGGTCTTAGTATTATTGCAAGACTTCTTAGTACTGCACAATTTCATATCACTTCTGCAAAGCAAAGCATTATTGTTTTTTTTTTAAAATGCCATATTTGTATACTTACAGTTTTGGTTTGATGTTTTCTGCAATACAGCACAAAACACAGGTGGCGTAATTTACTGAAAAGCACCCATTAGGTTTTACCTAATTTTACTTCAAGTAAGCTAGTAAACAGTAAAGTGTGTGTGTGTGTGTGTGGGGGGGGGGGGGGGGGGGGGTAGTAATGAATAACTCACTCTATTAACATTACCCAAAGAAAGCTCAGTTGTTTTTGCTGGGATGATTTCAGTTTACTTACCCTCTGACTTTGCACTTTTTTTGTCCAGAAAAACTATTTTAATTAGTACAATCTAGTCTTATTTTGCATACACAATTGGCAAAACACTATAGACTTAAAAATCACAATTTTATTTATTTTAAAGCATGCAATTTACATCTGCATTACACTACAGAAATAGCGTTGCCATATTGACCATCTGCCAGTGTCCAATAATCAATAGTCTGCATGCAGTGCATTTAAGTCCTGAAGCTTTAAGGAACAGTTCACCCAGAAATGAAAATTTACTGAAATTTGACTTATCCTCAGGCTATCCAAGATGTAGATGGGTTTGTTTCTTCATCAGAACAGATTTGGAGCAAGTGTTATTAAGGATTGGCTGGTATTTTGGCCAGACGCAAAGTTAAAACTTCTTAATAATAGATTTGTTTCTTATAAAAATGCAGCTTTTCACTTCACAAGATGTTAACTGACTGACTGGAGTTGTGTGGATTACTTCAGGATTATTGTGATGTTTCTATCAGCTGTTTGGACTCTCATTCTGATGGCACACACTTATTACATTGGTGAGCAAGTGAGATGCTACATTTGCTAAATTTCTCCAAATCTGTTCCGATGACGAAACAAACTCATCTGCATATTAGATGACCTGAGAGTGAGTAAATTTTCAGCAAATTTTCCTTTTTGGGTGAATAATTCCTTTAGGACAATATGCCCTGCTTAATTATATTGCAAACTCTGATAGAGTAAATGTCTGTTTAAAGTAAAGCCCTACAGCAACCAATATGTATTTTTTTTCCCTGTTGAAAAAATTCAGCATATGCTGGTTAGGTATGTTTTGAAGCATAGATGCTGGTTTAAACTGGTCCTTAGCTGGTCATGTGCTGGTCTTAAGCTGGTCCTAAGCAACTAGCATCTGCTCAGGACCAGCTCATGACCAGCACATGACCAGCTTAAACCAGTTTATTACCAGCTAAGGACCATCTTAAACCTACCTAACCAGCATGCTGTTTTTTCCACAAGGGTTTCCATTTAGATGCTGTCATTTAATTCAGTTACTTCATGAATGTGAAAATGATTACAGGTTCATTATTTTTTAAGTGCTTCTCAATCTAGTGTTGATCCGTACACTTCAACCTCACACAGTGTAAGATAATCTTCCCGTGCTGGAATAACAACATTAATGTAGCGTCCTTCCATCCCATCACATTCAAAGGTGGAGGAAAAACCAGGGGGAATGGAAGAGATCACAGCACACCTGAAGAAAGATGAATGAAGCATCTTGAGAAACTTTGAACTACCGTCCATATCCAAAGCAAACCCAGCAGCTACACTGTAGCTGTGTAATTAAGTGTAATTAAACAAAAGTGATGAGATAAAAAAAACACACACACACACACACACACACACACACACAATACTGCACCTGTTTGTAACAAAGTTATGTGTTACTTTTTTAGCATACTGCAGTAAACTCTAAATGTATTTAAAGAAAAATAAAGAGATTTAGAGCTGAATTCACGTACCTGGGATTGTTATTGCCATTGTTGTCCAGACTGTTTCCAATTCTGATTTCTGCCCCATTCAATCTTTCAGGAACATTGTCTAGTGTGTTTGTAATTACCACTGAAAACACTTTGTGCCTTTTCAGTAGGTCCAGTCTCCACCAGGCATTGAGAGCTTTTTCGGTGTGGGTACAGGATCCATGAATGTAAACACCATCTTTGTTCCCATCAACCGCATTGGATGCAAAGCCGTTTCCATAGAGGGAAATCTGTGAAGCTTTCCCTTTTAAAGCTACATTTTCACCTAAAACAACAGATGGGTTCCAAGTGAATGAACATAACCTGACAGTCTAGAATACATGACAACAATGTTAAATCAAAAATATTGCATTATTGAATTTCTGTTGTTTTTGAATAAAAAGATTAGTGAGCATGTCTCTCTTTTGATTAATTACTTTTATCAGAGCCACTGATAAATCCTTCTCACCATCAGGAGCTGGATAACCATAAACCTCGACCTCGCAGAGGGTAAGAAGCCGATTTGTTCCATGTATGACCACATTGATGTAACGGCCTGGGATGCCTTTCTTCCATTTGAAAGTGAGGGATCTCCCTCCTGGAATGGATGAAATCTTTGCAGCCCTGTATAAAAACAACAGCAGAGGGGTGGTGTGATTGTGTTTATGTAACCTCATCACTTAAAGAGAGCCTTTTAAAATAGTTTTAATATAGTCTTCTTACAATGGATTGCTGTTGCCGTCGTTCAGCAGAGAGTTCCCAATGTGTATCTCGGCTCCATCAAGTCTTTCAGGACAGCAGTCTTTTCGGTTTGTGATAGTTATGGAGGTCACTACGTATTTGTCTAGTAAATCTAACCTCCACCACGGATCATTTTGCCATTCAGTAGCAGTACAAGATCCATGATCATAATGTGAGTCACGATTGCCATCAACAGCATTAATGGCATGGCCAAATGCTGACCAAGGATTCTCGACCAGGTCTGATTGTGTGGCCTTGCCATATAAAGCAAGGTTTCTGGCTGAAATTTACAAAGCACTAGTTATTTTCTATATAGACACATATAGAATAAAACAGGCAAGGACAAAACAGTTCAAGACAAGTCATTTTAAGATAATATGCAGCAAACTTTAATATACTTATAATTTAACTATAAAAAATGTAAACAAACATTTATGCAAGACAAAGCAGTTATTGAAATAGTTTAAGGTAATAGGCCTATACCGAAATATGAAAGCAGTGTCTATAATGTCTTGCGAAGCAAGTCTGTATTTTCTATGCAAACCAACTGCCTGATTAAACTTTACCTTTACCTTTAGCTGTAGTTGTATCTGCAAAATAAGGCACCGCAAAAGTACAAAGCAGGAAAAACACATGCATTATCCTGCAAAGTGAGAAGTAAATTAAATCAGAAAATACCAAACTTTTATTTGCAGTGTCATCATAAATGAAGGAAATCATTTATATTCCCATTTTATAATAAAAATTAATATAAGTGTTTTAAGATTTAACAGAATGTTATTTAAGTAAGTAAAATATCATGAATATCATACTGACTTTGATTTTGACATTTTTAAAAATAAGTTTAATTGACCCACCTGTATTTTAAAAGCTCCAGCAATGTTCTCTCAAAGACAAGATGAAGTTCACTCTATGGGCCAACAAGGGGTCAGCTGTATTTAAATGGCAATTAAAGGTGTGGATGCTTTATCTAAATTATCTGTTCACAGGGCCATCTAAATGTGCTGTATCACCACTACTATAAATCTAATCAGATATAGTTTAAAAATGTATGCATTTACAGCAATACTAAGGGAATAGACTACGTAATTCTTCACTGTTTACACATATTTTTAAGTTATGAGTGCGCAGCACAAGTAGACAAAGGAGAATAAAACACAGTTAAGAACAGCTAATTGAGAAGAATTAACATGATGAACTAAAAGTTTCAAATGGATATAACCTCACTTACGTGACAAACAAAATCATAGCATTTCTTGAAGGAGCTACAAAGAAAGTGCTTGCAAAGAGAGCAATTGAAGAATGGTAATGGGTTGTATTGCTTTTAATTGTAGAAAAGAAGAAGAAGAAGGTGTGAGAATTTTTAATTCTGTGTTGCCTTTCAGTAGTGGCTTTAGTCTATTTGCAGGGTTTGGACAATGAATCATAAAGAATTGTTACACAACATTCAGTTTTACAGACCTTATTGTTGAACAGAACCTTCAGACTTTGGCTGGCCCCATGCCTGTATCTTATCTACGGCTTATTTATTTTACATATTGTTTTGAGTTTTTGCACTGATGCGCATTATCTGTTTTGAACAAATGCATGTAAACTACTTCAAGTCTAAAATGAAGATCAAATAGAATGAACATGGTTACGTTCATTCACTTTTGTTTAAAATTCTATCATTTTGCATTCATTTAAAATGTTTGATAACTTACTGATTGCAAAATTGTACTAAAACTTCTTTTCTCAGCAAAAAACAAATATATAAATAAATAGTTTCAAAGAAAAATGAATTTCTAAATGTGTGCTTTATGAAAATATTTGTGTATCTCTAAAACTGGTCCCTCTCACTTTTTCTTTGAGCAAATCTGTTCACGTTGTGGTTTTCCTTGTAAATGTATAACCCATATGATGTTCAATCGTTAAAGAGCCAAGATAGTCTGTAGGTGACCTTGTATTGTCAATAGACAGAATCAGCAGAGTTTAGAATGCAGAGGCACAAAGGTCATACACACTGACATACACAGGCAAAACAAAGCAATTACACGTTTTGTCAAAAATGAGTTGACTGAATGTCTGAAATTGGGTCTCTTTTATACAATATAGCCTGTGATAGATGGGTTTGACTTGATTATGCTCATATTAAGGAAGTAGAACTATCCTTGAAAAGTGTTTGTGCTTGCCGTTCACTGTATGAATAAACAATCCTGATATTTCTGATGTACTTAACAAGATATTACGATCTACGATGACCTGGAATGCTGGGAATCTTTTAAAAGTTGAGTAATAACAGCAATTATTCAGAGAAATTTGGTTTAAATAAAATAATAACATAACCACATAATGGCTCTGTCAAGTCAATATGATTAGCTCAACAATAACATAATGCTGCCTTGTGTCATATTTTGAAAAAAGAATAAAAGATGATATGCCTGAAAACACAAGTCTGATGGAATAGCAAACAAGCTTCAATAGACATAGCCTAGGTTTAGTAATTACAGGACGTTTTGCTGCATTACTGTGTTTTCTTTTTCCAAATAGACACTATTAATAATGTCCAATTAACAGTGATTGGAATGTAGGAATGTTAATAGCTATAAACATTTGTATAAGTTCATTTAACATTTTACAGTGGGTTGCTGTAGTAATTTTCTTGGTTTCCATCAATCATCTCAGAGCTTCTGATGGTGATGGTCATTGCATGGCATTGGTAGAGTATGTCTTTAGCCAATCTGAGTACAAGAGAAGTAGGCTATAAATCAAGGTAAAATAGAAGTAATAGAACAATATTGTGGGTGGAAGTGGTGATAGATACTTGAAAACACTGGATGTGCAATATTCACATAGTAGACCACGCATTGTTACCACTAGATGGCACTATTTTCCCTGAATCTGTAATAATCTGTCTGTTTTGTGCTACTGGATATTACAAAATGATTACTGGCTCTAACTTCACTTGCATAATGTGCATTAAATTTATCAATTTAATTTGCATGGATTTAAAATGTTTTGTATCCGAATTTTTTATCGGCATATTAAATTATATTTTAATTTAAATTTTATGAATTGTATATCATTTTGAGAAAAGAAATATAGAATATATATTTTTTGTGCCTCTGTGTTCTGACAGAAGAAAAAGAAATCTCGTTTGGTTTATGCACAATGACATCTCGCGAGAGTTCCCTCAACCAACGACTCTTGCGTTGACCGTTGCGCAGGCGCAGTGCTGTTTTAAAACATTTTCCACGGACTAGCTTCTATCGCTAATAAAGAAACAATGGCGACAGCGGCGACTGCAGCGGGCGGAACGGGCTCCGGAGGACCATCAGCCGGCCAAGCGGGCGCCGGCTCTTCGATCGGACGGAAAAAAGATGGAGGGCCTTCTTCCAAATTTTGGGAGAGCTCGGAAACAGTGTCTCAGCTGGAGACAGTTCGCCAGTGGATCGGGAAACATTATAAGAAGGTCTGCGGCTCATGAGGCGCCGTTGAATGGGGGCGCGCGCGCATCACACAATAGCTACAAGAAGCGGCACGCGTGCCTTCGTGTAGTTTATTCGCTATTATAAGCTATTATTCGATGGGGTCGAATCAGAGCAGTGGTGCAGATGCTGTTTTGGTTCCGGGCTGGTATTTTAGTCCGCAAGTTTCGCTCTTGTGTTGATTAAAGCGGCAGTGTTGTGGGCTGTTGAGTTAGCTTGCGTGCTAACGATAGTGACTGAGATGCGCGATCTACCATAATAATAGCTGTGTCTTGAAATATGCCAACTTACTGTCTTCATTTGCGACGTTTTTTGGATATGCTATCTTTTTAATAAAGTCCACTGGTTTAAAAGTCAGAGGACACTTGGTGGTTCTCACCACAATGCTTCGGTTGTTTGTGCAGAAGTTTGTTTACTGATTCTTTAATGTTGATTCATTTGAAGTTCTGGTGGTACCATGATTCAATAATGGTAAAATATTAGGTACATATGGTCATGAATGATAAACCCTGTCACCCATCATTGTGTTTACATGGTAGCCTAAGATATGTCAAGAATACCATGGCATTTACAACAGTACTGTGCCCATTTAAACCATGGAGCTTTGATTAGTGTTTTAGCTTTGTGGCAGAAAACGTGTGTATTTTGTGTAAAATCAAGTGTGATGGTTTTTCTTTGGCAGATATTTGTTGGCACTGGATGATTTCACCCTGGCACTGTATAGTCTCCTGTAATGCACTTTTGTGAATGAAGATCATGTATTAGGGATGTTCAGAAGTGTTTCTTTAGGTTAGATTGTAATGAAGCAGTACTTGAGAGTATTTTTGCTTTTGTGTGATTAGTGAAAACACCAACATAAAGATCCAGTGCTTAGAGTTTTCTAATGGATATTCATTCATCTGCAGTGTGTCCAAAACGACTCTCCTACATGCAAAACTTTGGCTGGGCTGGTGGTGCAGTTGCTGCAGTTTCAGGAGGATGCGTTTGGGCGTAGAGTCAGCAATCCTGCCCTTACCAAACTACCCGTGAGTCTGCATTTGAAGTGTTTACGCTTCTTCACGTTCCAAATCTATAACACGTTTACTCCTCTTCAAAACATAACTGAAGATAGTCTCCTTATTGAAAGTCCATTCATCCAAAGATCATAAAACATAAGGAAAAGTAAATAAACCTGAGTAGTTCATATGAGGGCAAAATCGCTTTAAGGTGAACAGATTTACATCAAGCTTTTATTCACAAATAAGCATTGAATTGACAAGAATCAATGAGGTTTATTGTGCACTGAGTAGCTGTTGATCATATTTGATGGGCTTTATGTGTGCGTCAATCAGTGTTTGTGTTAAAGCCAAAATTAATCATGTAAATTCATATAAAGTGATTCTCTCTTCAGAAAGCTTGAATTAAACTGTTCTAATAATATGGATTCCTTTTATAATCTCTGTGAAATGTTTGAACATTAATATCTTCATTTGTGTTTGGAAGATGAATGAAAGTCTTATGGATGTGGAATGACGTGAGGTTGAGTAACTGACAGAATTTTCATTTTTAGGTGAACTGTCCCTTAAATATGTTCTTGTTCATACCCCTCTATACGATACTATAATTGTTTCACATGTGAGTCAGTACAAGTACAGTGCCTTGTTCTTATGGTACAATTCTGCGGAAATGTGTACATTTGTATTTGCACACCAATGGGAAATTTTAAGTCATTTTGTCGTTCTAGGCAAAGAGCTTTCTGGATTTCAAACCCGGAGGAGCCCTTTGCCACATTCTGGGTTCTGCATATAAGTTCAGAAACGAGCAGGGCTGGTGAGTAGACTCTCAGAAAGGGTGAAAAATAGACATGGAATAAGGCATGCAATGACAGCAACCTCAGACAAGTAATACATAAAAGCTAATGCTAATATGTTAAATATTGGTGTGCCTGTATTTCCTCAGGAGGAGGTTTGATCTGCAGAGCCCATCCAGAATGGATAGAAATGTGGAGATGTTCATGAATATTGAGAAGACTCTTGTTCAGGTAGAGATCTATGTGCTGTGGTTCATGAATCTAAATATATAATAGGACTCATTGTGAATGTAGTTTGTTGATTTTGTCACACTTGGTTCTCCCAGCAGTCCTGAATATGTAATGTTCTCTGTATGCGATAATGCATATCTCATTCTTCCCTGCAGAACAACTCTTTGATCCGACCAATTGTGTACATTGTGTCTGACATGGAGCAAAAGCAATCCAACAAGCTCAAAGACATCATTAAGAGACATCAGGTAAAAACAAAACATGAATCGATTAGGTTGTTAAAATTCCATCTTTTATTTTTTTTGCACTTGCCTGATGTTTTTGTTTCACTCACACTTCTAGGGCACCATCACTGAAGATAAGTCAAAGGCCACTCATATTATTTACCCCTCCCCAGCCCAGGTTGAAGAAGGTTGGTGTTTCATTTTTATAACCAAAGACGGGTGAACAAAACTTCCTCAATCATTTCTTTTAATTGGACATTATATTTGGTGTTTTCTTGAACTTACCTTTTGAATTCTGCTTTTCAGAGGAATGGCTACGTCCTGTAATGCGCAAAGACAAGCAAGTTTTGGTTCACTGGGGTAATTACCCTGACAGGTTGGTTGTGTGTATACACACACATACTGTATGTTTGTGTGAAACCGAAAGATTCATTCTAAGTTAAATTATAAATTATATTTAACGCTGCAGTTATGATACATGGGTATCAACAAGTGATGTGGATGGAGATGTTGAGGATCCACCAAGTTCTGAGAAACCATGGAGGGTAAGAGGATCTGTAAATGTTTTGATATGTTTCCTAATTCGCAGTTTTAAAATAAACACGTTTCAAAAGCCTTACAATATGAAGCATAAACATATTGTGATATAAGTGATACAGCCAGCTTCAGTTTTCCAGCGTTTTCTCAGTACGTTCTACGTTCTCCTCAGGTGCATGCTAAATGGGTCATCGACACAGATGCTTTCAACGAGTGGATGAATGAGGAAGATTACGAAGTGGACGAGAACAAGAAGCCTGTGAGTTTCCGCCAGCAAATCTTCCCAGGGGAGGAAGTGGTAAGAGACCCAAAGACACGAGCGCTAAAGAAATAGATATGGTGCATGTCCAGATTTCCGTTGTGTTGCAAAGCCAGACCCTTTGAGGTCTTGGCAGGGTTTGTTCTGTCACTGTCTGTGTGTCTGTCAATCATCCTCTAAAGCTCTTCCTTGCTGCCTCACCCTCACGTACCTCACCCACCCACCCAGCACCCCTCTCCCCCTTGTGTGTAAGACTGTTCCATTCTCTCATTCTCTCGCTCTTTCTCTCATCCTTCACCCCTCCATGGTTCTGATCAGTCTTCCCGTACACCCGATCGCAAGGACCGCAAGTCCCTGGTTTCCGGCAAGAAGAGGAGACGCTCTCCATCCCCACCCAGCACCCCTGCAGAGTCCCGCAAAAAGGGCAAGAAAGGGTAACTATCTTGTTGGAGTCTGATAAATATAAATATGAACAACAGTTTAAGTGTTGGAGTTCGGCAAATGTTTTAAAAATGTTTTTTAAAAAGTCTCTTATGCTCACCAAGGTTGCTTTAATTTGCTAAAGATACAGTAAAAACAGGAATTTTATGAAACATTACAGTTTTAAATTAATTTCTATTTCAGTTTTTTTAAAATCTTTTACCATTTATTTTTTGCGATGACAACACTGATTTTTCTGCAGCCATTACTCCAGTCCAGTCACATGATCCTTCAGAAATCCTTCTAATATGTTAATCTACTGCTTTTTATGCGAGAAACATTTGTATAAAAAGTTATTAGTCGTGATCATTTTAAATGTAACCATCTCATTCATTCATTTACTTCAAACAGGAATCCTGGATCACAGGGGAGACGCCGTGGACATCAAAATGATGACGAGCAGGATGAAGACCTCACAAAGGACCTGGAAGATCCCTCCCCTGTGCCAGGAATGGAGGAAGTTACATTGCCAAAGAATGGTCAGTTTTCTTGATTAATAGTCCCTTATTTCATCGAGGTGTATTTTGAACAGTGCAAGGGATAATCAAAGAGCTACTGCCATTGTACACTTGATCATAACCCAGGGTTACTTAGGGTAGCTTTTTCCTTTAGTAGCAGTATGCTTAGTAAATGACTTTGGGGGAAAACAATCCTGGTTGATGACTACTTGCTTGACTTAAATGTCTGAGCTGTCTTTTTTCCTGAGCCTTTTATTTCAAAGTTCATAGAACCTTTTTTTTAAAGCCCCTCTGGATGCATGGAAATTCAGTGCATGGCTAAAATAGATGCTGTTATTACAAGCTGCGCCCTACTTACAGTGTCCTACTTTACACTGAAAGCTTTTAAATTTTATTGTATTGGAATTGTCTGTCTGATACATCATCTGCTTTGCTTAATGTTCTCTGCCTTTCTGCTTACAGTCAATCAGAAAAAGGACAGTGAGAACACACCAGTGAAAGGCGGAACGGTTGCTGATTTGGGTGAGTATTTCGCTTTTTATTTGTTGTGGGTATGAATGTGATATCTCATCAGAGGAAATGTAAATGATTGCATTAACTTTGTTTACCCTCTTAGATGACCTGGAAGATGATTCACTAGCATCTGGTGGCAAGGTAGAGTCTCTTTATATTGTAATCCAGTTATTTCTTTGGAAAGTTTCTCTCCATTATTATATCAGATGCACAGCATTTTGTTTATCATAGCTCTTGCACTTTAACCATAAATTCTTTTTTTTTAGGTAGTTTATCAATATATGACTTTAGTGCCAAGCCATTTATACAGAGTCAGATGGTTCTGAAAGCGTTTCTGAATTGTAATTGACAGGAGGAAGATGAACAGGGCAAAACGGAGGTCAATCGTCTGATTGACTCTGAGGACAACGTAACTGAACAAACCCATCACATCATTATACCCAGCTATGCTGCCTGGTTCGACTACAACAGGTATCAAATCTCTTCCACCACATGCTTTTTCAGTGTCCTGAAAGCCTGTTCGGATGAAAGTAGTGTTATTATCCAATCCAAAACAATTCTTGATCTACATTGTTCCCCCAATTAATTCTTCTGCTGTGCAAATACATCTTTACAACTTTTAAAGATGTACAACATTTTAACCAAAATTGCAGTTTCTATGCTTCTTGTTTATAGTTGGAATCTCTGCGTGTCGGTACTGCCATCTTAAAAGTAGGGGTGTGAATCTTCACTGGTTTCACGATTCAATTAAATTACGATTATCATTATCAACTCCATATCATGATGCGTCACATTCTCAGTTTTCAATATAACATGGCTATGTTTTCATATAAATTTTATATCAAATTAATTATTAATTTTGTTTTATTATATAAGCAGACTACTTTTTAAAACAATTACTTATTTAAAATAAGTGTACTTTAAGTAGGCTATCCGAAAGTTTACAGACAATAGTTATGGGTTTTTCTTTTTTCCTCAGCATTATTACTGTTTGATTATTACTGATGAGATCATAGGCAGTGGCAGCTTTAACAGGCTACATTCACACAAACACACAGATCTATTTAGAGATGTCAGATGTTTTGTCCTGCTCTGAAAACATAACTGACTGTGTGTACATTAATTTCGTATAAAAGTATTCAAAAATGCAAGTGCATTTAGCCGCGAATTGCATTGCATTCAAGTTACAGTTTTTAAATTATCAGCTCTTGCTTTCCCTGGGAATCGAACCCATGATCTTGGCGTTGCTAGCGCCATGCTCTACTATTTGAGCTACAGGAAAGCACCCGCCATGTTTTACTTTAGATATGCTTTCATTTATGCCGTTTGGAATGCAGTACTCTGAGATGCACAAAACCTGCGCACTGACAGACTTTCACGTGTGGTTTGTGTTTGTTTGTCCTGAAGCTCGATCAAAGCGTCTGATAAATGTAAATGTAAGTACACACTGTCAAGCAATGTGCATGTGTCTCACAGTGTAAATTTGGGAAATGTGGGGGAAAAAACCAAGCTCAGAATCAATTCTGAAATATTCAGAATAGAGAATCGCGATGCATCGGAGAATCGATTTATTTATTTATTTTTTTCACTCCTAGTTCCAACTTAACCAAAAATATCATGTATGATATTTGTCTAGTTTTTCTCAGTTCAATCCTAAAAAAGGCCACTTTACCTTTTTGTAGTAGGAAATGTCATTGCATATTGACTTTTTTTTTTTTTTTTCAGTATACATGAAATTGAGAGGCGTGCCCTGCCAGAGTTCTTCAATGGCAAAAACAAATCTAAGACTCCAGAGATGTAAGATTGCACATTTAATTCACAATACAATTTAATTCACATTTATTTCACATTTTCTTTCTTAATTTTCATACTCTGTTTATTACCGCTTCCTTAGCTATCTGGCTTATCGTAACTTCATGATTGACACATACCGGCTGAATCCTCAGGAGTACCTGACCTCCACCTCCTGCAGGAGAAACCTCACTGGAGATGTGTGTGCGGTCATGAGGTCAATTTTCATTTACTTTCATAATTTATTAGAATTTTATGCAGAGAGCCTTGCATAAAGTTAAATAGGATCATTTATTTTATTTGTTGTTGTTATATATTTACCTGTAGTGTTATCTTTTTCTTTTCCCCCTCAGAGTGCATGCCTTTTTGGAGCAGTGGGGGCTGGTGAACTACCAGGTTGATGCTGAGAGCAGACCTCTCCCCATGGGCCCTCCACCAACCCCACATTTCAACGTTCTGGCTGATACTCCTTCTGGCTTGGTGCCACTGCACCACCGCCCCCCACAGGTGAGACTGGGGTGACTTCCCTTTTTATTCCCAGAAGGCACAAGCTTTCTTCTGAAACGGTTGCAATAAAGTCTTTGCTTTTCATCCCAGGTTCCCCCTGCTCAGCAGATGCTGAACTTCCCAGAGAAGGGCAAAGACAAGCCAACTGACCTGCAGAACTTTGGCCTCCGTACAGACATTTACTCAAAGAAGAATCCCAAGGCAATTCACCTAATACTAGACTTTTTTTTTTCTTTTTTTTTTTTTTTTCTTTTTTTTTCTCTTCATCGTTTCTTGATGTGATCATTTGCCTTACAGGGTAAAGGGGCAGCAGGTGGGAGAGAGTGGACTGAGCAAGAAACATTGCTTCTGTTGGAGGTGAGATCTGAATTAGTGGGCATCATAAAATCAGGATTCTCCTTTCATACCAGTTTGTTTTAACAATATATTTGAAACTAATCATTCCAGGCTTTGGAGATGTATAAGGATGACTGGAATAAGGTTTCGGAGCACGTGGGCAGCCGTACACAAGATGAGTGCATCTTGCACTTCCTGCGGCTGCCCATAGAGGATCAATACCTGGAGGGCTCTGAAGCCTCACTAGGCCCATTGGCTTACCAGCCGATCCCCTTTAGCCAATCAGGAAATCCTGTCATGAGCACTGTTGCATTCCTTGCCTCTGTGGTCGACCCGCGCGTGGCGGCGGCTGCTGCCAAAGCAGCTTTGGGTATGTTTTCAAGTTCTGGTGTAGCCACCTTATTTTTAACGTAAGAGAGAATGTAGCTATTTGTAATTTCAATGTGCTGGGCTTCCGGTGTCATTAATTGCACATCAGTTTGGGGTAAGAAATTACCCACCAAAGATGATGTCATTGTTGTGTTAAATGAGAAAAGCAATGAATAGACATTACAAAAAAGGAGCTATAGGCGTATTTTGATTCAACAGAATTGATTACACAAACTTTTAAGGCTACAATGTGACCATATCATTCTTTTCCGAAGCTGCATTTGAAGTGGCATTTAGATATTCAGTCAAACTGTTCAGAGGTAGCATTAATGAACTGATACATAATGCTATAAATTAATGATTTTAAATGGACATCAGTGGGATTAAAAAATAGAATATTGAAATATGATTTTTTTTTTTTATTATTGAAATGACACTAAATATGAAACTAAAACTGCAAGTAGGTGGCGGCAAGTTTTAATGAGTGAGTTGTTTATTCATTAAACAGTCAAGAGCACATTTAGAAACTAAGCAAGACTGGCTTTGTAAATGGCTCATTGAATCATTGGCTCACTCAATTCGTTCAAAAAAATTATTTAAATGAAATTATTAATTATTTAATGAAATTATTTAAAACGTTTAAAAAATGCTGTAAATGTGAAATTAAATCCACCAGTAGGTGGCATCAAGTCACTGTTAAGAAGTGAATCATTGCGATTGAACCGAAACATTTAAATGGTTGATTGATTGATTCATTCAGGAACGAAACACCGTCATGTTGCTCAGAGATCCAGAACAGTGCTGTGGCTGTGTTTGGAATTATTTTTGTTGTTGAAATAGCGCAAAAACACTAAATATGGTGTCTAAAACGTAAGTCTCTTAAAGGTCCCATGACATGCTGCGGGGTCGGCTCACGTCGACAGCGTCTGGGTCCAAAGTTGCCCTGACACACCAAGCCGATGCTTGACACCCAACGGCCAAGTAGCACGTCAGTTCTGCGCCTTTCTCATTTACTGGTTCACCAACTGAACAGCCAATCAGAATGATCAGATGGCCCGACTGACCAACGAGCTCCAACGCCGATTCAACTTCCACCAGCGGTGTGGAACACACTAAGAAAACGTAGTCGGCCGACGAACAAAAACTGCCCGATGGCCAACCGTCGGCTTGGTGTGTTCCAGGCTTAAAATGTTACAGTGTTGATTTGTTTATTGAACTGTTGTATTTGCAATAGTGTAGATATTTGGGGAAAAATATATATTTTTTTGTTATTATTTGCCCCAAATTATTCAACAGCCCTAGTTTTAATTTATTAACTTAATTTATAACTTTAATTTATTGTGACCATAAACTGGTTTGTAGCACAAAACCAGTTATTCTTCTAGTTATTCAATAATGTCTAAGAAATTGGAAGTCTTGCACATTCAGAGCTTCTGCATTGCAAGATAAGGTGGCACTGGAACTTGGTTCTGGTGGTCAGCATATTGTGTTATTGTGTGTATTTTAAGATGGGTTTTTTTTCTGTCCATTGCGTTTGTAGAGGAGTTCTCGCGTGTGCGTGAGGAGGTTCCCACAGAGCTGGTGGAGGCTCATGTGAAGAAGGTACAGGAAGCCGCTCGCAGCACAGGAAAAGTAGACCCTGCGTTTGGCCTGGAGAGCAGTGGCATTGCCGGTACAGCTCCTGAGGAACCAGAGAAGACGGGTAATTTTGCATGCAGTGAAATTAGGAAAACTCATGATCGGTGGGTTTTCCATTTGGCCAATTGTTCCTGTGTAGTTCTAGCTTCTTCCACCAGGCAGCATCAGATCATTACTTATGGACTTCTAGACAAACCCAATGCCCCTGATCAGCTGTGCATGGGCTTGCTGTGATTTAATGACAATTGGAGTCAAATAAAATAGAATATGATATAAATCTCACCTACACACCTTTCTAAACTTTATAGATCTTTAATAATACATTAATTGTGAGACAGCACAGCACCAGAGGCAGTGTGGGACTGCATGCAATGGTAGCCGATGGCTTTATGCAGCGCTGGCAGATGGGGCACAGACGTGGGAGGGGTAGAAACTGGGTCAGTGGAGTGACCTAGCGTGACATGGTGTTTCAGTGCAGACTTTGCCACACATACCTTTTTAAACGTCATATGCCACAAGTCTTTGTTCAGCTCGGATGCTCTAATGCCTGTTCATAAGGTCATTTACTCACTTGGTCATGCTGTACTCTTCCTTAATGGCTGGTTATTTTGTGTTGTGTTTTTTGCCTTCTGCGTGTTGTCAGGCTGTAGTTTGACTTTTCGATACATTTGTTTAACTGTGTTCACACTGTGATACTTCATTGTCCACTATGGATACATTTTTCCTCTCACATGTGCACTGCTGTTGAAAAGTTTGGGGTCAGACAGATTTTTTTCAAGAAATTAATGTTAATGTAGCAAGGCTGAATTAAATCGATCAAAGAGCGACAGTAAAGACTGAAATTCATGCTTTTAATTAAAATAAAAAAATTTAAAGTGGTTTTCAAATCATGGTTTATACAAAAATATCAAGCAGCACAACTGTTTTCAGCATAGATAGTAAAATGTTTCTTGAGCACCAAAACATCATATTAGAATTATTTCTGAAGGATCATTTGATGCTGAAGATTAGAGTAATGGCTGATGCAATTCAACATTGTATCACAATTACATTTTTAAATGTATTAAAACAGAAAGCAGTTATTTAAAATTGTAATATAAAATTTAATATTTCTTTAGGTAATGTAAATTCTGTAATTTACAGTATTGTTTTTTACTGTTTTTGTCCAAATAAATGCAGCCTTGATGAGAGGTTACTTTAAAAAACAAAAAAAACATTTATTTTTAGGCAGTTATGGGCCGCATTAAGAGGACTTATTGACAATCTCATAAAAATCCATTTGAGCTGAAAATAGTGTTTTACTGCAGCTGAAGTGCTTTGTACGATATATATTTTTTTGTCTTTAGGTTTCTTTTCATCCAATGTACCGTTTTAATCTATTTGTTTTGACTTTACTCGCAGAACCTACAGAGACTGAGAAGATGGACACTGACTCGGATTCCCAGCCTGACAAGGTCAGATATGACTATACCATCAGCAGTCATTTGTATATGCTACTATGTTATGTTTATGGATTGATTAGAATCAGATCAGAAGTGATTTATCATTTCCCAACATTAATGGGATTCCTTGCAATGCGTTTCTCCATATTGAGTCTAGTTCTTCCAAGTTCACTTTTTATACAGTCATCTGTACCATCGCGTCATTTGCATTTAAGTTGTCTCATGCTGTTTGACTCACGTCTCGTCATTCCCCATCTCATCTGTTGCAGGGGGAGTCAAAGGATGAAGCAGAGAAGCCCAGCGAGTCTGCGGAAAAGCCAACAGAGACAGAGAAGGAAAAGAATGAGACTACAGCGAAATCTGAGCCGCAGGAAGAGGAAGAGATTGAGGGAGGAGAATCCAAGACAGCAGGTACAGACACTGGCAGCCACAGCAGCAACGAATGCTCATGGACTTTCCTGAAATCTGACACACGCTGGCTGAAATCTGCTTAATGCCTGTTAAATTGAGTAATGATGCTTGTGTGTGCGATGCATGTTTGAGTTGCTACACCCCTTTCTTTTTTTCAAAACATTGGACTTAGCTTTGCACGTTATCAAAAAGTTTTTTTTTGTTCACACAAATTAAAATTTACTCACGCTCAAGTTGTTCCAAACCTGTCTGAGTTTTTTTTTTTTTTCTGCGGAACAAAATATATTTGAATAATGTAGATGGTATAGAAAAAAATACTATGGAAGTCAATGGGAATTATCAACTGCTTGGTTACCCACATTCTTCAAAATGTCATCTTTTGTGTTCATCACAGAGAAAGTTCATACAGGTTTTAAATAACTTGAGGGTGAGTAAATAATGATAATTTTTATTTTTGGATGAACTGTCCTTTTAATACAAAAATAAAAATGTTAGCAAAGATAAAACTGGTAAATAAAATGAAATAAATGATGGTAACAAATGCTTTGCATATCATCTTTTCAGTAAATCCAAATACATGAAATTGCTAGATTTAGATCTAGTGTGCTGTTAAAACAAACAATAACTGCTACGTTTCACTGTAAAGTGCTTGTTGACCTTTAAAATGTGGACTTGTACTTACTGTCCACCGCCAAAGTCAAAGAAATTTAAAATATATTTTTTTTATTTGTCCTTTCGATTCAGTAGAAGATAGAATCATGATTCATGTGATTTGTTTTTTAAATATTTTTTTTTCTGTTTTGCAGGAAATCTATAAACAAAGTAATGAATTTGTTTTATTCCCCAGCCTGCAAGTGCCATGGAAATAAATGTTCCATATAATGTGTCATTTTTTTTCCAATTATAATCTAAAATGACTGTGTCTACTTTTTTTATTCTCATGTTCCAGAGAAAGACAAAGAGGAGCACATGGAGACCACAGAGGAAGGGAACAAGGGTGAGGAAGAAAAAGAGGATGGAAAGAAAAAGCTAGAGTTGGATATCGGAGAGGGCAACATCGCCACCGCTGCCGCTGCTGCTCTTGCCTCTGCTGCCACCAAGGCAAAGGTAATGCAATGTTCAGACTTCAGCAGGGACTGGGTACAATGTTTATCAATTCTTTAACTTCCTTTGTTGGCACCAATAGTAACTGTGTGCTTTGTGCAGTTGTCTCCAATCAACGTGTTTTTATCACCCTGGCAGCTAACTTGATTTAATGTGCTGTTGTTTTTCTGTGTCTCAGCACCTGGCTGCAGTGGAAGAGAGGAAGATAAAATCTCTTGTGGCTCTGCTGGTAGAGACTCAGATGAAGAAGCTGGAGCTCAAACTCAGACACTTTGAGGAGCTGGAGACCATCATGGACCGTGAGAAAGAAGCAGTAAGTATTCAAAATCAGAATCAGAATGAGCTTTATTGGCCAAGTATGTTTACACATACAAGGAATTTGTTGTAGTGACAGAAGCTCCACAGTGCAACAGAAAGACAGTAACAGGACAGGACACAGGTAATAAAAAAAAAATAAAAAAATATGGATATGAACAAATTAATTCATACAAAGTCAATGAATTTGTATTTTTCCTCTCCGTGTGATGCAGTAGCTACTAACCAGTTGTAGTATGAGGTTGTAATTTACAGCTGCTTTGCTAGTGCTGTGCTTTGTGTCCTGTAGTCTTATGTCTTCACACCAGAGGAGTTGTCCACAAGAGACTTGGAGAGCTCTACAAAATGCTTTAGCAAATCTAGCTGAAGATAGTAAACCAATTTAGCTGCTGTTAATAGTGCATGAAGGATGTGTCTTTATATAGCCCAGTCCAGTGGTACTTCATTTCCTTCTGGTATTTATAAATTCACTAAATACAGCTTTGATTTTAGTTAAGCATGTTGGTGACTTCTGCAAGGCTAGCACCACACACTCTTTCTTTAGAAAACCCAAAAAAGGTTTGTTTCTGCAGTAGTGATTTCTGCTCACAGGTACATTTTAGTGGCATGAATCGGGTTCACGCCATATTTGTGACGCATTCTTCCATATTTGTGACGCATTTGCGTATCTTCTGAAGCTACAGCGTAATGATGGCATTTGTAACCAGTATTGGTATGTGTAACTGGTCCACACTGGTTCCCAAAAGAAAATTTATTGTTGTTGTTATTATTGAATAATAAAGTAGTGTTTTTGTATTCCTTTTTTTTTTTTTGTGAACAGAACATTTGAATGTGGTTTGAAGTAACTTTTTTAATAAGTTAACTAAATTCAGTAATTTATATGGATTTTTTTTTCCTGAAACATAATTTTTATTTGTAGCTTTTTTTTTTTTCATGCATCTCATGATTAGCACCGTATTGAGATGCCATGATGGACGTAACCAGATGGCAAATTTCCAGTTTTCATTTTTCTATTTCTACACTGATAGCTTCCTACCTTTTTTTTCGCATTATGCACAAATTTATATCAAAGGGCCAGCTGTAAATAGACCAGATGTTGACTGCACTGCCCAAACGAATAGATCCAATTAGAGTGCTTGCAAAGTGTGTTCTAATGATTGGATTTGAAAGACAAATCGAAATTGTGTGCTGTTAGTAAAGCCTTAGTAATCAATTTAAACTTTCCTCCTTGCCCCATCAAGCTGAGTTGATTTAACAGGAGTTTTTCCCTTTATAGCTGGAGCTCCAGAGGCAGCAGCTTTTGACAGAGCGACAGGCGTTCCACATGGAGCAGTTGAAGTACGCTGAGATGAAGGCTCGTCAGCAGATGGAGCAGCAGGCAGCTGCGCAGCAGAATGCAGGAAGCCATCACGGACCACCTCCACATGGCCCACCTCCCCACGGCCCACCTCCAGGCATGCACCCTGGACACCCAGGACATCCCGGGCACCCAGGCCCCGGATATCCCCCCATGCACCATCCCATGGGTCCCCACCATGCTCCTCAGACAGGTCAGCACGCACCCTGATCTTCTGGTTTTGTATTTGAGGTTGTCTTTTGGTTTGCTCCTTTTTGTACAAAACATTCATTCTAGGCTGCATTCTCAGAGCACACACACAGAAAGCCACCTGGAGAACAGCTTGAGCTCTTTTATGGAGCTTAACGCAGATCTTTTTTAAGATCAAGCTTGTCCTGCAGTAGTCTGCATTTTACGACAGTCATATTACGTGATTTGACTGATTTGGACATTAAGTGTGGGCTTTTAATGAGGGCCACAAGTGCACCACATGTTTGGAATATGGCACAGTGATCGTTTTATCTCCATTATTGATTTTTTTGTATCATTGGAAGCTGAAGTGGAAACTAAAATTTGATTAATTGCACATCCCTAATGAGCCTTAAAAAGGTTGTAAGTCTTAATTTGCCATTCCACAAATTGAGACCTTAAATTGGCACAGAAAGTCTTAAGTTTATAAAGTCATCATGGCATTAAATACTGCATGCACTGCAAAAACAAAAAAAATCAGTATGTTTGTTTTTACAGTGTAAATATCCAAACATCCTTAAATCAAAATGCATTTATTTGAGATGAAAAATGAAGATATTTAACAAAATTAAGTGAATTTGTGCTTAAAACAACAGATATCTATCAATAGCACCAGAACAAACTTGTTTCCCTTTTAAAAAAATTTCTCTATTGGCAGATTAAAAAATGTTTTTTAATTGGTTTTAAAGTCTTAAATTTACCATCTTAAAACCTGCAGAAACCCTGCTGATTTCTTTCCAAAATCAAATATTCTGTAGCACATCAATACATCTCTTTTCAAGTCCGTTGTTGCTTTGTTCAGGACCAATGGTTGGACCAGGCCAGCCCATGCCAGGTCAGCCTATGCCAGGCCGAATGATGCCTGGACCTTCCCCAGTTGGACCTCCACAGGGTGGCATGCTGCCCATGATGGGCCCTCGACACCCCGGTCCACCCAACGGCATGTGTGAGTATCCGTTCTATCGCTAGATCCCATCCTCTTGTTCCTGTGCATGGCACATTTGTCCTGGGCTCTTTTTTTTTTTTTTTTTTTTTTTTTTTGGCTACGTTTTTAAAACAACATCATTGTCTTCTTATAGACCCAGTTCCACCTCCAACCGCACAGCCTGATGGGATGCCCCCTGGCCCAGTGGGACCTCCTGTATCTGCGCCCCCTCCTCGTGCTGCTGAAAACTAAACTATTCCCCCCCAGTCCCCTCACACAACGTACACATCCACACACAGATACATACATAAATCCAGATTAATCCGGGTTCCCCGCAGACCTGCTGTCGTCGCCCTCTGTAATTTCGTCTTGCTGATGGGTGGGTCATCTCTAAATCCTCTCGATCGAGCTGAGCACTCACCTCCTCACCCGTAAACGTTCACACGCTCAGGGCACAAAGTCAAGAGTGCTGCCATTCCTGTGTCTCTTGGCTAGTAATAGCACTGGCTTCTGTTCTGTTTCTCTCTGTGTTTGTTTTCTAAGGCGTTACACGGACTCCTGCGGAAATTCGCTGTCCGGCTCTTCCCTGTAATGTGACTGATGGAATCATATGTGTATATTGTGCTAATCCATGTAAGCTAAATGCTCTAAGATCGAAATCACACTGTAGCTACGAGCCGGTCCGCAGCGTCCTGTCTCCTCTGGAGTCCTGTGGCGCGCAGAGAACCTTTCCACTGCCTTACGTGTTTGTGGTGCGGTATCCATTTCAGCAGGGCTCCCGGTGGCTTCCTCGAGCTTCCTTTTAATATTTACATCCACATCTAGCTGATAATCTACCTCGCCGGTGCAATTGCTCACAACCTTGCACGGTGTGTGAATCAGATTTGCTTTATGGTACTCTGCTTGGTCAGTCACGTTGTGACCCAGAGATCAATGAGAGATCGTAACTCACACCGCCACGAGTGCTCCGCTGTCATAAACACGTCCCGAGTACTGTAACGCCGAACGAGAGCCCACCAAACTGCTGTTTTTAGAGATGTACCCACACTCGCATTAACCTTTGTTTGCTTCAGATGTACGAACACACACAAACACACACAAAAAAACCCCTCCGTTTTGTTCTCTCGGAGAACGCAAATGGAGGTGTATATGGTATCACGCTGAAGTGATGGAGGAACTTTGCTTATCTTAGGTGTAGCTGGCCTTTTGTGCTCCTCCCTTAGGTGCTGACAGAGTAGCTGCCCCGCCTCGCTCTACCTCTCTCACTTTACTACCTCTCTTCTCTCTTTCTCTCTTCCTGTTATGGCTGTTCTCTCTCTCTCTTTTCTTTGTGTGTGCCCATGTGACTGCTGCATTACTGCTGTGTGGAGGCTGTCGTCCTCCTCCTCCTCAGGTGAACCAAGCCCTCACTTCAACACGGCCCACCCCACTACACTATATACACACCACACGCAGATACACACGCATTTCCTTTTCCAAAACTTTCCAGGCTGTATATCACCGAAAATCGGGTGAAACCCTGCCCTCCCCAATCCCCATATATATCTTTTATTGCTTTTTATTTTATGGTAATGTATTTTTAAGAAAATAAAGTTTGTGTAGACTGTTATCGCTGTTCTTGGAAGTTTGTAGCTTTCTTTTTTCATTTTTACCCGGCACATTGATACTGAGACCTGAACACTGTCTAAATAAAGTAGGTTTGTTTTTGTAAGACTGCTTTCTGTTTCGGTTCTAGCGATGTTTGAATTTTAAGAGCGGATGAATCTCACAAAAATGGGCTTTTCGCCGTGAAATCAGAAGAAACAAATTCATGAAACTTTACTTTTTAGGAATTTTTTTTGCAGTGTGATGCATTAATGGATTTATTTCAATTATATCACATTGTTATAATGGAAGTTTGTTTCCTCCCAGGTTTACAAAAAATATATAATTTTGGATTTATCTCACGATTCTGTTTATGGCCCGGTTTCACAGACAGGGTTTAGACTAAGCCAGGATTAGGCCATAGTTCAATTAGGATATTCAAGTAATTTTTATAAACATTCTTATAAAAACGTTACTGGGGTGCATCTTGAGACAAAACAAAGGCACTTATATATTTTAAGATCAGTCAGTGCAAGTTTATTTCAGTTGAAAACGCTCAGACTTACATTTTAGTCTAGGACTAGGCTTAAGCCTTGTCTGTGAAACCGGGGGTATATCTTTCAGTTGTGACTTTTTCCTCTCATGAAATCAGAATTGCGAGATCTGAAAGGGGAAAAAAAAGTCTCAGAAAAGGACATTTTCATCCATTTTTTTTTTTTTTTTTTTTTTTTTGCAGTTGCCCATCATTTTCTCCAAATGCACTTTGCAGATATAAATCCTGCTCTGTGAGGAGGAAAAAACATGCAGAATTTACAACAACCTCATGTAATGTAATCTCTAACCCGGATAATCCAGCATGTGGAAGAGTTCACTCGTATGTGGAGGGCTGGAACGTGTTAGACTGTGCCCGATAAGCAATGGGGGTTAGTTGTTTTTCACAATGTTGATTTTTTTCACTGAATATTGGCACTTTAAAATAATTATCCACTAGAGGCTGTGCATTAGTAGTTTTACCCCACAGGAAAGGGAAGTTCGGGATTTCTAAATTTCTTAACTGAGGGAAAAACTGTAATGTGCAACATTGAATGTATTGTACCTTTTGAAAAACAGTGGAAAAACGCTTTAATAGTTGTGTTAAAAAATTCTATTAAGTAATAGCTCATTAATTAGCCTGTTTGATACTTGGCAAACTAGCACAATGCAGAAAGTGATGTCACATGCTTCTATCTGAAATTTACAGCAGCTTCTGTTTGGACTGTAGGAGAATCTGATTATGATCATTTCTGATGTTTTAATACACTATGCTTAGTCTGAAAAAAGTCAATTCAAAACTAAATGATCAATGGAGACATTTGCGCTGAGAACAGCAATATTGATTATTTGAATTTGTGACATTGAGTTTTGAACGATTACTACATGCATGAAGAATAGTTTTCCATTTATTAGTTAACCCATTTTAAATGAGACTCTTTCTTTTCAAGGGAGGCTGATCATTCTCAGATATGACTTCATGTAGCTTCAAAATAAGATGATGATTTAAGCTGTTTACTCATATAGATTAGATTGTCACTTTGGTGTTTGAGCACCCCACTGCCTCCATGTGAAACATTTACAGCTGTTATTTATGTTTGGTGTAATGATACCAGATGAGGCTCAGGCCATAAAATCATTCTTGAGGCATACCTAAACGCCCAGTGATTTTGGGAGATATTAAACACCTCCTTCACTCAAATACAGACTATGGTCTTGCTGCCCTTATGCTTTTGTATCGATGAGCACAAGGCCCTATTTGTTGTGACAAGGTTTGGCTCCATCACTTTAAAACTCAGTAATTTTTCATTCTGCTGTGGGTGTCTGCATGAGAATAAAGGGTTGGAAATGGTGTTTTCAAACAATGGTATTCTACGGAACTGTGTGCTTCTAATTTTATAGCAACAGTTTGGACAGGACCCTTTTCTATTCTAACATGACAGTGCCTCTGTGTATAAGACACGGTTCCAAAAGACATGATTGATTCGGTCAGTGTGGAAGAACTTGACTGGTCTGCAGAAAGCCAAGTCCTGATCCCAGCTGAACACCTCTGGTGTGACTTTAAATGCAGACCTTGAGCCAAAAACTCATCACCAAACACCAAAGACTTGTATTGACACTATAAGGACAAAAGTGTTGGGACACCCCCTTCTTTAGAAAACTCTGGCAACAAAGATGGAAATATAATTCATGTATTTAAAAATTGTATTTCCATCTCTGTTGCAACAGGTTTGGACGTGTCTAAAATGACAGTACCCTTATGTATAAGTCATTGGTGTTTGGTGATGAGTTTTTGGCTCAAGGTCTGCATTTAAAGTCACACCAGAGGTGTTCAGCTGGGATCAGGACTTGGCTTTCTGCAGACCAGTCAAGTTCTTCCACACTGACTGAATCAATCATATCTTTTTGAACCTTGCCTTATACACAGAGGCACTGTCATGTTAGAATAGAAAAGTGTCCTGTCCAAACTGTTGCTATAAAATTAAAAAAACACAATTCCCTAGAATATCATTATATGCTTAAACATTAAGATTTGTACTCATAGAAATTACTAAAGTAGTCAAACATGTTCATTAGAAGGGGGTGACCCAATACTTTTGGCAATATAGTGTATTATTTTCTATTTTAACATTTTAAGATGTAATTTATTCCTTTTATTCAAAGCTTACTCCAGTCTTCAGTGTCGCATGATCCTTCAGAAATCATTGTAATATTTGAATTCTCAAGAAACCATTTTTATTATTATAAATGATGAAAACAGTTGTGCTGCTTAACAATTTTGTGGAAACCATGATATTTTCTTTCAGTATTCATTTATCAATAGAAAGTTTTTTTTGGTAACACCTTTAAGCTTCTTTAACGTTGCTTTTGATTAATAATGTGTACTTAGAAAATAAAGGTGTTAATTTCTTTAAAAACATACAAACTATTGCCCATTTTGTTTTAATATTTTTGTGAATAGTAAGTGTTTTAATTCAGTATTTTAGTGTAAACCTTAATATCAGTGAAGTTGAAAAGTGAAATGCTGTTCACAACCATTTTCATTTACACATTGCGTTTCAAAACGAAAAGAAAAATACAATAGGAATTCATAAAAACAAAATCCTTATAGTTTTCCACCAGGAGTAGATTGAATTGTGTAAACTGGTTGTTACAAACTGGAATTTAAAAAGGAAGTGTAAATTCAAAAGAAAACGCTAATCATTTCAGATGATTTTTTTGTTGAAATTACAATATTTCTTTGTAATAACTGTACAAAATTGGACCAGCAGTTTTCATCCATGCAGTGAATCGGGTCAAAAGTCATGTTTGTTTAAATTGTACATTATTACATATACAGGGGTTGGACAAAGTAATTTGAAAACCATTATTATAGGGGTTAATATAATTTGTGTAGACTACAGTGAAAATACAAATGTGATTCTTGTCTTTGCCTGTATTCTCTTGGTTGTAATAAGTTGTGTTTAGCAGCTGTTGTTTACTGCTGACAAGGACAAATAATGTGAGCCTATTAGCAGGAGTAGTTGTGATGTTAACAGCCCAGCTGTTATGTATTTTAAGAACAACATATTGATAACTTTAAGAATAGTGGGCAAGAACCGAAAGGCACTGTCAGGAAAGATCATCTCCAAAAAACACTGAACTAATGCAGCAAATTGCTCAAATTTTGATCACAGACACAATACTAAAATGCAAAAAAGACAGTGTCATGATCATTAAAGCTGCACCAGGATGAACTTTCATAGACAAATCACCTCACTTGAATATTAACAAACCACTGTGGACAGTTTTGAAGTCTTTCTGCAGTTGAAACAAGATGCCTTCTTATGTTCATTCATGCTTTTCAAGCTATAACTAGTAAAGAGGAAGAGATGATCGGTTGATGTGACGCTTGAACTGAGGCGACAGCAATCTGTCACGACACCTTAAAGAGCCACAGAACACTATTAACGGTTTGAATTTCTTAAAAATGACAATTTGAAAGCTGATACTTTGTTTCATACCTAAAGTAACGTGCTCTGTCTTGTCTGTTGGAGGATTGTCAGTTTCCTCTTTGTGCCTCAATGTATTTTTCACTGCATGAGAACATGATGTGTGGCGTGTGAGTGGCATGGCTTGTAAGGTGTAGCAACAGCGAAGGGTCAAAAGTTGTATTTGGAAGCTGTACTAAAGGCAAAAGTTGGTAAAACCCCTTAAAGGCATAGTTCACCCAGAAATTAAAATTATGTCATTAATTACTCACCCTCATGTCGTTCGAAACCCGTTAGACCTTCATTCATCTTCAGAACACAAATTAAGTGTGATATTTGTGATGAATTCCAAGAGCTCTCTGACCCTGCATAGACAACAAGGATTCTACCACGATCAAGGTCCTGAAATGTAGCAAGGACATCGTTAAAATAATCCATGTGACACCAGTGGTTCAACCGTAATTTTACGAAGCCTACGTTGTCTGTGTTGTTTACGCTTTGATCTGAACAGACAATATTTCCGCGTGGTGCTGCTGGCATAGAACAGCAGACGTTGTTTATGTTCAGTGGTAATCTCCAAAATGGCGCCAGAGTCACGTGGAGAAGGCGAATTGTTGAATAAAGTCGTTATTTTTGTTTTCTTTGTGCACAAAATGCATTCTCATAGCTTTGTAAAGTTACGGTTGAACCACTGATGTCACATAGTATATTTTAAGGATTTCTGGACCTTGATCGTGGTAGTATCCTTCCCGTCTATGAAGGGTCAGAGAGCTTTCGGAATTCATTAAAAATATCTTAATTTGTGTTCCACCAGACATACCAGTGGTCTTGCAGGTTTGGAACGACATGAGGGTGACTAATTAGTGACAATTTTCATTTTTGGCTGATCTATCCCTTTTTTCCAGGTGATAATATTATTTTGTCCAATTTCTGTATATCAACCCTTCTGCTGTCTAGATATTATTACCCATATTGGTTATCCACTCGTTCAGATGTTTCATAATTAACACTTATTTCCTTCAGCTTCAGAAGCTGTCATCGCCAATGAGACGATGAGGTCACTCCGCGGTCGCTCAGGCGAACTTGTCACATCATTTCTCACTCATCATCTCCCTCTTTTCAACCCATTTTTTTCTCCTCCGTTTTTTTAGCAGGTTTCCTCTTCCACTATGACTCCATTTTTCCGCCCTGCTTCTTTTCTCTCTCTCTCTATCTCTCTCTCTCTCTCTCTCTCTCTCTCTCTCTCCATCTCTGTCCCTCACCTCCTCCTTGCTTGTGTGTTGTTCCGTCAGTCATCATCCTTCACCTTCGTAACCATGGTGGCAGATCCAGAGATGTGTGAATAAAAAAAGATGGTGCTCTGCTCTGTGCCACAGGCGCGCGGCTGCATGGGATAAACAAGGACAGCTGGGCAAAGCCCATATTTGGCTAGTCGCATATTCGTTATATGGTTATAGGGTTGATTCCCTGTTGTATACCTTGAATGCACTTGATAAATGCCAAGTGCATCTCCAGATTTTAATAAAATCTGCCTGGTTTACAATTACAGCTAGTACAGAAGGCAAAATGTTCGGTTTGTTCTTGAATGTCTTCTGTATTTGAAATTGATTGCTTTGCGTTACTCCCCGTGGAACTGCAAAAACCCCGATTGTAAAGACTTTGAATTAAAACAACAAACATTGACAGCCTGTGTGTGATGTGCAGATGGCTCGAGCTCTTGGGCTGCCAGAAACAGTTGGCGCCTGTGTGTTCTCGATCGAATATAAAGGATACTTCCCTTGTATAAGCACCATCGTTTCAGTTCGATACATGCTTGACGGAGGCATTTAAGCATTTCATGTTTGTGCAGCCGCACTATCTCTGAGGACGTTTCCATGGTAACAGGTCTCATGGTTCTGCATGAAGAGTAGTCAGAGAGGAGGGGCTGTTTTGTGCTTTAAAGATTGAATGTTAAAGGAAGGGCTCCAGTGAATTTAACGAAGGAGACTGCATTACTGTCTGAGACGGTAGCCGTCCTCTCCAGTCACAAAGAGCCACGACTGTGTTTGTAAGGCAAAATGAATTACCCCCAAATCGGCATTCGTCGTGTTGGGTTCCCTGTGTGTGATCTAAAATATGCAGCTTGAGGGTCATCGAGTTCATTCGAGTCTGTATTCAAGCTCCATTCTGACAGACTTGAGCGGGTTTATTCGCTGAATCAGAGAATCAAGCAGAGATGTTTAGACTTTCAGTTTGAAAGGAGCAAAACTGGGATCATGCCACCAGCCTGTCAACAAGCTCTCAATTAGGCCCTCTCTGTGCTTGCGCCATGGGCATTTGGCATCCCACTTGTGCAAAGGTAATGTCTTGCCACAAAGATAGACTGTGGATTTGGAATCCTGATCATGGTTATTGTATAAATGTTTTAGTAAAGTAAATGGCATAAGGTGTACATAAAATTAGAGCACCACATGAATATTATTTTTTTTTTTATTTGAGAGAAAATTGGTAAACGTGTGTATTTCATTGTATTTCATTACATGTATGCATTAAAACAGAACAGAGTAGTATGCTTTTGTAGCTGAAAGTATTATCAAATAAGCCTAAATACTGAATAAAATAACTGAGATTTGTAGAACGTTGGGATTTATGAACATTCTAATTCTTCGAAATTCATTGCAGCATTCTGGAATCACTTATGTACTTTACATATGACCAAGTAGTGAGATTTGTTTACTTTTATTTTCAAGGGGGCAATTGTATTGTCTTATGGTTAGATCTTACAGTTAGCAGCCATTGCAACCTTTACACCAACCACCATTATATCTAGTAGAGAACTCGGGGAACTAATAATTGCTTGCATTAAGGTGTACTCAATTATGTGTTTGTTTTGCTGTCTCTTATTTGTCTTCCTAAACATGAGATCAGCTTTTAGCCCCTCTGCTGCAACTGTTAGCTCTGGAGCACCTATGGTGTTTCTGAGTGGAACTCAAGTTGACAGTCATTGGGAAATTTGTTAAACAAATTTGGGTGAATGATGACATAACTGGCCATGCAATTTTAACGTGGTGGTCACATGATGTGGTCTAATTATTTTTCCTGGACACATCCATGTGTTAAAATCATGAATTCAATGTCACCACCAGTAAGCTTCAGACAACTCTTTTAATATTTATTTAAAATGTACCATTTGGACAGTTTGAATTAGAATACATTGCAAGAGAGCGAGTATGAACACAACAAGGCTTTGAAAGTAGACTAGTGAGTAGGTGAGTTTTCTTTTTTGCATGATGATGTTTAAATGTCCTGGATAACCTCTGTGATCCCATTTAGCCACTTGGTTTTTTTTTAAACAAGTAAACACTTAAATTATAAAGGGATGTCAGATCTATTTTATGTTGCAGAACAAAACGTGAAAATATCTTAAGCTTCTGTGAACTACAGACCTTATTTCAGGCATTTAAGCAAAAACCCATTAAAACATCATTGACTTTTGATCTAGAAGTTCAAAAATGCTCTCCCATATCAGGGTTTTAGGACTTTTTCCCGCAACACTCTATTATCACCTTTTTTACAATAGATAAGTCTCATAGGATTCTTTCCTTCCAGTGTGATTCCATCTCAGTTGCTTGAATCACACAGCCAAATAGAGTAATTATAACCATAGATCCTCAGTATTAGTGTTTAAAACATTGGTTTAAAACACCAGACATTGATAAGCTTCTGATGGTCTGTTTTTGTTTATGACTCAGTGTTATTTAGTTTCCCAACTGCCTGAGTCATGCGCTGCAAACACGTCAAACTCCTCCCAGAAAAAAACTAAATTCTTTCATTTCTGATGGGTGAGAGCTGGAATATGACACCCTCTGAGCTAAAGAAGATTCGGGGACATTGCAATGTTTTCCTGGAGAGGTTCCTTTGCCCTGAAGTTGTGTGCTGGACCTGTGAGAAGCACAGGTGTGTCCTATAGCCTGCCTGAAGAGAGGAAATTAGATCCAATGCCACGCTTCCCAGTGGGAGATTGAGGCCATGCCGCAGTGTTTATGTGTAAAGGTGAGTGTGATGTCTTTCTTTTTAGTGAGGCCTATTAGTTCACCATGTTTCTTATGACCTTATTCTCTTCAGTTACCCTACTGCTATCAGTTGCATGCTGGTATAAATCTGTTTTTGGTTATTTCTCAAGACTCTTGCATGTAGGAATGGCAGGAAAACAAAGTGATGGACTGACTTTAATTACTCCACACATCTGGAGCACTAAAGGTCAGACTTACTCCTTAATAAAATGCACTGTATTCCCATCCAGATACACGTGATTTTCTGATGGCGTCTCCAAGAGTCATCGCATAAATTTAATAAGAACCTGGAGCCAGGAACCAGCTGTTGGCGTATCTGGATCTGCTCTTTAGATTTCTTTTACAATTACTCTGTGTTCCTTTTAAATGGGGTTCTTGTGGATGTGACAGGTTGTTGACTGGTGAGCTCAGGTGAACTGGTGTTGGAGGAACTCATTAAAAATGAAAGCTGTGAAAATAGGCCAGCGGTTTACTGATGTGGAGGCAAGGTGTAAAGAGAAAGGAAAGACATTCAAGTTCTCCATCCTATCCCATGCCACTCCCTTGGTCCGTTCTCTGCATGAAGAGGTTGGTGTCTGCATTTTCCCAATTATAACTGATCAATTGAAAGTTATCATATAGGTCCTTGCCTTGTACTTGCAGTGTTGAGAGAAAGAAATACACTTGATCGTGTGCTTTGAGAGAACAGGAATAATTAAGTCACTGCATTATTTATTACTGCTGCAAGTTATTCAAATATTGAAACCAGTTTGTTAAGCTGAGGAAATAAGTTTAGTTCTGGGTCTGCCATAGGTCTAATTGTATTGTATGAATTCCATCCAGATAAGGCTGCCTTTTAGCTTATAACCATTTCTGTGTTCTTAAATAAATTTTCTGGGTTCAATACAGCATCTATGAAATGCTGTCAGTTACCACTAAAAACTAAACTATGCACTTTACATCTACAAAACTTGTTAACGCTATGTTTTAGAGCAGTATGATATGGTGCCAAGATCATGGATTTGATTCACGGGGAATGCATGATGAAACTGATAAAAATGTTTTCCATCGATGCAGTCTAAAAATGTAAATGTAAGGGCCAGTTTATAGATAACTTGATTTTTAAAGGTTGAACGCATTTTAACTTAAATACGGAGTTTTTAGAATGCAGAGTCACGTGTGAGATGCAAATGCAACAGTAAACAATAGGGCTAGGTAAAAATCCATTAAGTCGCAGTAAGCTTTGTGATTTGTTACTTCTAAAGTCTCAGATTTCAAATCCTGCCGGTGTTATTACAATATTCAAACAATAAGTACCGTTTTGGTGCTGTGTAAGGTGAAGTGACAGATCAGTAGTGCCTCAGTTCAAGATAAAACCATTTACAGCACAAAATAAACATGAATGAACATCTGAAGGTAGGCTATGTTAAAAGAAATGACAATTTACCAAAATCCTGTCATCCTGTCTCTCATGTAATCTATTAATCAGTGTTTCAACTGCAGAAAGACGTCAATATAACAGCTTGTAAACAATGTAACATCACATTTACTCAGAAAAAAAACATGTGACCATAAACTGTGACCATATGCTAAATATATGCACCATATAACATTCATCATTTATGTTTGAATAAATTCTTCAAGCTTGTATGAAAGCCAGTTTATATTTCAAAAAGGGAATCAGAGTTGAAATATAGTTATGTAATTAAGTTAGTATTTTAACTTTATTATTATAAAAATCCAATAGATTTTAGATGTTTGTATACATAGGTCATTTGAACCTTCAATGTTATAGTCATGTAGTACCACAGCATTAACTGATAGATTTTTTTTTCCTTGAGAAAAAATGCCATATACTGTACCTGATATATATCCAAAACACACGAAAATGTGTGCCAGCCCTAGTAAACAACGATTTAATGAGTATTTACCTAGATAAACACTGGCAAACCAGCAGACCTGAGAGAACATGTGAGTTGAGGTCTATAGACACATTTTCTATCAGATTCTGCATGATTAAGACACGGCAGGAAGGCAGTAGATTACAACAAAAGTACACTTAATGCACTTTAATCTGATGGAGGAGTCTCAAGGATTTGTCCCAGTAAAAAGTAATATGAATAAGCAAGAATTTAAGGTTTGTGCACTTCTCATCTGACTAATGCCATTTTATAATATATCTAAATAGCTCATTATTACAACAATGTGAACACTGGGAAACATGCTTAAAGCTCCAAGCTGCCATTTTGATTTACATTTGCTTCCTAATGGAGTATGGAAGTGCAGTTAGCGAAGTTTTATTACAGATTTATTTCTTTTCTAATTGGAAAGAAAGCTAGACGCTATTTTCAGAGCAGACCAAAACATTAATGAACACATGTGAAGTGAACTTATTTGACCATCCTCATTTTCTGACTATTATCTCTTGCATGCCCTTTAGCCAAATAAAAAAAAATGACAAACATGCCATTGTGCTTTGATTGTCTCAGTACCTTCGTTCCTTTTGTTTCCAATTATCAGAGCCCTTCATTAGAAGCTTTAGTGCGTTACATAACAATGGAGTTCATTGTACTCTCACTCATTTTGTGACTTGGTAACAGTTAATATAGGCGTCTATTAAGCTGCGTGGGCCACTGCTGGCAACCGGACTGCACCGTGCAGGACGAAAAGATCTGTTTAATTTGTTTCGTGGTATTTGTATATGGAGAGACAACTGTGTATTTTTTGGTTTAATGTACATATTCCATTGGCGTTTTGCAACAATTTACTTCCCGTATTCCTCAACATTTTGCCAACTGGTAACAGATGCAGCACTGCTTAATACTAGCACTGTTGAAATTAGGCTGCAATATTCCTTCAGTCCAATATTGAGATTCCACTTTCCAATGTTCTGCCAAGTGTCTATCCAGTAAATGGTCTGTGTACCATGTGCCACAATTAGCTTGCAGTGTGTACCGTGTTCTATTCCTACTCAAGTGTCTTTATTTGTTCTAAAGTCTGTGGTAGGAGCATCATAACTGTCTCTTTCTTTCGCTGTCTCTCTTATATTTGATATCCATTCAGGTTGTCACCTCTCCTGCCAGCATCTTTGGTTTGATGCCACAGCTCAAGCACACTCGGCCTGCCTGCATCAGCCCGTTCCCATTGCAGTCTAGTCTGACATCTGGATCTGACAGGTCTCTGATAGGTTGTTATGATTCATATGAACCATATGTTGTCATTGCTGGTCTGTCATCTTTTGTTCTCTTTAAACAATTCCCAGAAGGAGTTGTTTTTTTTTAACTGAAGTGTTATACCTTCACAAAATGTCCAATTTGTGTCATTTATGTTTTATTTACGCATTTTGCTGATGCTTTTTTGTAATCGCTTTGTTCACATTGAGCCCAGCTTTGATTTGGTTTGCAGATATGAAAGTCTGCATGTCATTTTGCGGTTGATGAATTTGAATACATTTGTTCTGTGTAGTCAATATCTGATATATCTACATTGGTTGCCATAGTAATGTCTAAAGTGTCAGCATGAAGCCAAGAGGCTTTCTTCCACAACAGTCAAGAGTAGCTGTCAGTATGGAACGAGAGGATGGCAATATGGAAAATGTTACCTCTTTTCGTGTCTATGACATTGCACTGTGATGCTGAACTACTCCACATAAGTCGCATTATAATATTTAAAAAGTTTGTGCATATACTGCATTTAAAACCATTCACTTTTTTAAATAAATACACAGCAAATTTCTTATAGATCAACATATAAGGGGAAAAAAGTTAATCAATTAGCTAATGCGTTTGGATGGCTGTATACACTAATCCAAATATGCATTTCCCAAAATCAGATTTTTAAAAACAAAATGCTTTAGCAATGCATGAAAAAAGGAAAAATATATCTTGTTTATATATAATATTTTTTATATTATATATAATTAATATATTTAAAATATGTATGTATAAATAGTCATATACACACAATCTTGGTGTTAATGTTTTTTTAAAGAAATAAATTTATATTTTATTTAGCGAGGATACAATAAATGAATCAAAGTGACATCAAATAAATAAATCAAATACTGTCCATTTAAACTTTCTATTAATCAATGAAAGCTGAAAATATGTATCACCGTTTTTTACACAAAATATGAAGCAGTACAACTGTTTTCAGCATTGATAATAATAAGAAATATTTTTTCAAGTTATTTCTACAATGGTTTCTGAATGGCTGCTGAATATTCAGCTCTACAATCACAGGAATAAGTACATTTTAAAGTATAGAAAACAATTATTTTAATTGTAATAGTCTTTCACAAATTTAATCCAATAAATGCAGCCTTGATGAGCATAAGAGACTTCTTTTTTTTAAACTACAGAAATCCGGATTTCTGACCTTGCTTTTGCTAACGCTATGCATGACCATTTGAACTACAGGAACATCCTATATTAATACTGTTGCCATTTTTCTTCTCAGTGTATCAGTACATAAATGTAACAAAGCGATATCATTGATCATCGTGCTAATCCACGCTGCTGTGATTCATGCTCGACAATAAATACATGGAACCAGCGATCATGTTCCTGTAATCTGTTAATATGGCATTAATATGTCAACATGAGTGTGCAAGTGAAAAAAACCACAGCATGTCCGCTGTATAGCAATGGAGTAGAGTGGAGAGAGAGCATTGAGCGAGCACAGACGGGGGGTTGGGCCGCCACTAATGCTGGGGAGGGGGGCTGCACAAACAGTTTAGTTCTGCTCTGGTTGGCAGCACATAAGCCTGTATGATCCAAGCTCCAGCCTGTCCAGAGCCAGGAATAGCAGCAGTGTGCTAATGGAACTTGAATAAAGGCAAATCAAAGCGCTGAAATAGGTGTAGGAGAAAAAGTAGGAGGGGCTTAACTCTGGCCACATGGGCAGAGGAACTGGATTATAATATATTTGCGCATATACTGCATTTTAGTGGTGTGTGAGTTTATATGCGAACGTAAATCAGAGAGAAAGACATCAGGAAAGAGATTTCACTTGGCAACGATAACAAGACGCCTGTACAAAGATTAATGTTGCTTTGGAAGGTGAAAATGTTGTTTAGCAAAACCTAGAAACAAAATAGAAGTGGTTTGTATTCATACTTAATGCATATGTCAGTTTTACTGAAGGTAATAATTACTTGTTTCCGAAACAAGAGAGAGAAAGAGACAACTGCATTTGATTTAGTTTTGATAACTAAACCACCGTATTTTATGTTTGTACAGGGTTGCCACGTCTGTGTAACAAAACCAGCCCAACTGACCTATTGCAGGAAGTTTGATTGACAGGCGATCGGACCAATCATAAAGCAGAATCTGCCATTTTGGTCCGACAAACAAACCAGACAGGAGAGTAGATTAACGCTGGTGGACTTGAACTTGAAAAATGGTGTTTATTAACGTCATTCCATGATTGAAACAAGATAACTTCTGATGTTCATTCATGTTTATATCACGCCAGAACTAGTAAAGAGGAAGAGATGATCGGTTCATGTGTCGCTTGAACTGAGGCGCTACAGCGATCTGTCACGGCCCATTAAAGAGCCACAAAACGGTATTTATTGTTTGAAATTCTTAAATGACAATTTTAAAGAGTAGACTTTGTTTCTTACCAAAAGTAACCTGCTCTGTTTGTCAGCATGTTGTCAGTGTCCTCTGCTCCGCAATGTATTTTTCACTGTGTGAGAACATGATGTGTGGTGTGAGAGCGGCATGGCTTGTCGAAATTGCAACAGTAATGAAGGGGGGGGGGGGGGGGGGCGGGTCTTTGCAAAGGGTCAATTGGTACTTAACTGGTTTCCGGCAGAAAATAGGTATCAGAATTTCTCCATGTTCTGGGGGTCCATAACCTCCTTCCAGTTGTTCCACCTCAGGTAAAGGGATACTCCACCCCAAAATACAAATTTTGTCATTAATCACTTACCCCCATGTCGTTCCAAACCCGTAAAAGCTTCGTTCGTCCTCGGAACACAATTTAAGATATTTTGGATGAAAACCGGGAGGCTTGTGACTGTCCCATTGAAGTAAATTACACAGTCAAGGCACAGAAAAGTAATCGTCAAAATAGTCCATCTGCCATAAGTATATTTTCTTTGCTTATAAAATGTATTCTCATCGCTTCATAAAATTCAGATTGAACCACTGATGGCAGATGGACTATTTTGACGATGTTTTTTATACTTTTCTGTACCTTGACACTGTAATGTACTTGGCAGTCAATGGGACAGTCCTAAGCCTCCCAGTTTTCATCCAAAATATCTTAACTTTTAGGACAAACAAAGCTTTTACAGGTTTGGAACGACATGGGGGTAAGTGATTAATGACTCAATTTGCATTTCGGTGTGGAGTATCCCTTTAAAATCACATTTCAAGCAGACGGGGTTTCGTTTTATCCCACGGACTAAAAACACAACCTGCGGCAGCAGCATAAAAGTAGCCCGATTACGCGGGTAAACGGAGGGCTTGGCAACACTGTTTGCAGAGTGCACTCCTGGAGGCCATGTCCACTTATTATAAGTGATGCTTATTAAATATGTGTTTGGGCTTGTTTTTTGAGCTCAGCTCATATAGCGATCCAGTTTATAAAGTTAATAACGTGGACAGGTGCAGGATACAGTATTTTATTATTTCCAAGGTAACACGTTTGGAGTTAAATTTCTTGTAGGCTTATTCTTGTTTGCTTGTTTTATAGAAAGATCTGGCAACATTAATGCGTCAAGACATACCTCGTTCCCTCTGATTTCTTGCATCACAACTCTGATACACTTTAAATGTCATTAACAACTAGTGTTCCAATTCCATCCACACACTGCATAGAATTTCTGTAAACACCACGTGACAGAAATGTCCCCCTTCGCTACGTAATTAAACCTGCGACAGAGTCCACGAAGTGTCTAACATACACACTTCAATTTTTCAGTTATTTAAATGCATCATCCAGGTATATAATGTGCACTTTTTCTTTTTGGAATTTTCAGTGCGAACACTATACTCGCACTATTTATAATACAAAATGTGATTGTGTATATGGGTGGTTCCCAGGCCATTGCTAAGTGGTAACCAAAGTGTTGTTATTAATTTGCTAAGGTTTTGTTATTGGCAATACCTACACAGATTTGAAGTTATTGATTGATTGGCATTGTAACTTTTTTTTTTTTAGGAAGCTTGAAATTATGATTTTCAGGAAAGTAGTAGTAATGTTTTCTTGCAGTGTTCGTTCTTTAAAACATTATTATTTTTTTAAGTGAACAGTATTTTGTATGCCTCAGTTCTGGGCACATTATTATACTTGGGGCGATGCTTTCTGTTATTTTTATGATAAAATGTCTTGTTCCTTTAGAATTAAACCAATTGGAGCTATGTCTGTCAAAACAACACTCTCATGCGAAAGAGATAAGAGGATTATGATAGATCTTTAACCTAAATATTTTTTGTTGTCTACGCATGTTGTTATTGTGTTATTATTTTTGTAGGTTTATACACATAGTAGTACATTATTTCAAAGTATACCTTTGGTACCACAATAATAGAGCAGGGCTTCATAACTTAGGGTTAAATGTAGCCTTAACCTGGGGTTAAAAATGCATTATGGGTTAAGCAAAAAAAATTTTTTGAGGACATCTGCTTGTTTGTGTAGTGGTTAGAGCTTTCAGCAAGTCCAAGGACAAAGTGAACCACCTGATATATTTGTGTCTTGTTGTATGGTTGTTTGTTTTCCCAGTGGGGTGTTTTAGCTTTGAAAGAAAAAAAGGAATGCCAGCGGTGCTCATCAAGGAGCCTTGTTCTTCACTGCTTTTACACTTTGCCCAATCAATAAAGGATCATCAGTTACAAATAGGCTGTTTGCAGCATTCAGGATGTAATCATAAATGAAACATTTACACCTATACATTAAAATTGAACAGTACAGGTTTAACAGGAACATCTCACGCGTGTTCAGCTTCATCAGTGCACTGCCCTTAACCTTTCACACGGATGTATAATCACTATTATTCATTTGTAATAGGCAGTCCCACTGTGACTCTATTTTTAAGTTATTAATAATAGTAATTTCTCAGGAGTCTCTTCAACATTCATTCATAACCTGATAAACTGTATATGTTCAGCGGGAAAACAGATGCTGTTTATGCTTTTTTTTTCTGGAAAGTAACTAATACTTTTAAGAATGTATTAAACTTATCAAAAGAGAACGGAAAGGCATTTATAATGTTACAAATGATTTCTATTTTAAATAAATGCTTTTCTTTTGAACTTTATAGTTCTCAAAGCCTGAAAAATATATACATATTTCCACGCAAATATACATTTAATAGTAATTAATATTAAAATATTATTTTTTAAGGATCATGGGTTGCCATCACAGCAATAAATTACATTTTAAAATATATTTAAATGGAAAACAATATTATAATATTCACAGTATTACTGGTTTTACTGTATTTAATCAAATAAATGCAGCCTTGATGAGTACAAGAGACGTCTTTCAAAAACAATTACAAATCTTACCGAGCTGCTTATTTTAACTTTTTTATATAATTTTTTTTTTTATAATAAATATAAAATGTATTACATTTAAAATCTGACCTTGCTATTAACATATCCATGTGCATGCATGTATGTATATGTTTTACATAATCTAAAATGTTTTTATTTATATATTTTACTTCAGAAGTGTAGTGCTATTTACAAAAGAGAAAAAGTATACTCCTATAGTTTATTAAAGCTTGAAAGTGATATATCTATCAATATCTACTATTTCTCCTTTTTTGTTCCACAGAAGAAAGCCATATGGGTCTGGAACGATATGAGTAAGTAAATGATGATGAAGAATTTTCATTTTTGAATCAACGGTCCCCTTAAGCATAAATCTTTTAAATCAAAAGTATTTTAAGATCTAAAGCATAAATTCAGTCAAGTGCATCCAAACCTTTGACTGGTGCTGTCAAACTGTTTCTCTCCCAGCACCTATAAGTATACGCTTGTATATTTGTATTATTGTACAAGGGCTATCGGAGGCCGCAGTACACTAGCTCTTCGCTTCCACAGTCCCTTTGAAGCTGAGCCTGTTGGCTCTAAGCCCAAATCTTGCACTCAGAGAGCAGTGTGGGAACCAGTAGGGGGGGGAAAGGAGGCGTAAGGACAGGGTTAATGAGTCTGTGGTGGGAAAATATCAAATCTTTGAGACTTTTTAATTGACTGTGATCAGTTAAGATTAAAAATAATTTATTATATAACGCACAGTGTTTTGTATATTTGCATTTATTTTTGCTGTATATAATTTTTTTGTTCAGTGAATAATCATATATCCTGTTTGAAATATGTTTGCAGTAATATAGTATATGACCCCTGTAGGTTCAGGAAGTGCAAAGAGAGAAAAAAAAGAAAAGCCACCCGGTGAAACTTTGTTGATTTTAAAGAATGTCTTGAAAAAAACGGATGTTACCGACCAAAAAATTGCAATGAGGCATTGTTGCATGCTGAAATGCATTGCTTTCATGTCCATGTTCGAGCACATGTTTCATTACAATGGCAAGAAACATACAGAAGAGCATTTTTTCATGCACGCATTGAATCTTCAGTTTGAAGGGTTTTCTTTTTTTGCAGATCGTTTTGTTTTTATCTCACTTGTGATAGCTGAATAGGTTTGGAGGAAACTTTCAGTGTAAAGTCATGGCATTACGTTTCATTTGTTCCATTATGTTACTGAAGGACAGTCTGGCGATTTATCACTTCTTGATGAAACAATGCATTTTGTGTTCTTTTTTGCTGATAGCATTAGTTATTTTTCCAACCAGAAGAAAGAAATTTCGACCTTGGACAAAGTGAGCGCTATTAACACACATAGACCTCAAACCCTAGGCACTGGTGAACCGCCTGTTGCTGGTCTCTTGTCTTTCTCAATGGTACTGTGTGGAAGAATGCTGCCGACCCCCACCGACACCTCCAGCCCTCATGCATTCATCACCACAGCCGGAGGAGTGTATCTCATGCCTCCCGCCCCTCCTCTGCTTTATTGTCCCATTCTCCTCGCCTTCAACCATCAACCCGTAAACAATCTGGACCATATCACAGCCCTACATAATATATGCATCTCATCTGGCCTTTTATGTACTTTTAATTGATTTAAATTAATTATTCAAATCTGCATGTCCCTGTGCGTATCTGTCTGTCTGTCTGTCTGTGGCTTAGTCTTTCATATCCAAACATTTGTATAAAACAAAAAATACTGTTATTATTACAATGTGACATTACACTATATTGCAAAATATCTATTTTCATATTTCATATCCAACATATATGCTAATACACAAGCAGCAAAATCCACAATTTGTATAAAAAAGTATAAAAATATATAGTATATATTTTTATAAACCTTTTATATTTTCACAAAAATTATATTATTTATACTATTATTGTATATTTGGTATATTATTGTACATTTACTAAATTACACAATAATAATTAATTTTGTGATTTACAAAATTATCCAAATTTGCCATCAAATGTTTTTTTTTTTAACCTATATGCTAATATTTGAATATAAAAGACTAAGCTTTGAATAAGCCATGAATATGAAAGACAAGCAGCAAAATTCACATCGGTTCCAACTGTCCAAGATAAAACCCGTCGGATGAGCAAAGCAAAATCGCGCGTGTACAATGGAGGCCTGTTTTTGTGTCTGTCAGTAGTTGAACATTATTGAAAGGAGTAAGAACTTGGGGAGGGGTTGGGGAGAAGAGGGGGTGGGGAGACGGTGGGAGCCGAAATCATTTTCCCTCTCATACTGTGAGAACGCGTAGAATCGCATCTCTCCAAGTGGACGCGCGTCGGTTTGGTTTCACAACCCGATTGATTCGGCCGTGTCCGCGCAGCGCCGTCCGTCCGTCCTCACGCTTCTCAGCAAGATCACCGACTTGTATTTTGTCTGTGGCAATGGGACCATAAAGGGACAAATTCCATCGCATAGAAAAAAATAGAAGTAAACACATACAACCAGTGAAGACGCCTCACAAAAGAAGTGGACATGGAGACGCGCAGAGGAGATACGCTATAACAGATTGGACAAACCATATCTAGGATTTACTTCTCGACTTGAACACTTTTTGTTTCCAAAGGGTTATAGAATTCTTCTTCTGCTAGATTTCTTAGTTACACGCAAGCATGAACCAAAAAGAGAAGAGGTCGTGTTTGAGATGCTGGAGCGTGCCGATGCTCTCTGTCCTTCTGCTTGTCTTCTTGACACCGCTGTTTGCACATGGTAAGATATGTTTTTTCACATGCATATTAAATCAGCTGATAGTTAAGACTCAGTAGCCTTCAAACACGAGGTGACATGACAGAACAGCATCACAAAATGAGAATGTCGGTCAGTAGTGCAGCCGCTGCTGGGTTTTGCTGTGCGTAAATCATGACTTCGCGCCGGCGGCGGCTGCTGCTGCTGATGTGCCTGGATCAGCGCCGTGGAAATGTAGGTTAAATGTCGAACTGGGAAATTTGGGGCTTCGTCCAAAATGCACATCATTAATTAACCCACATTAAAAGGAAGGGACACCACAGAAAACATCTGCAAGCAATTTGCAACCATTTTTGATATTGATGAGCTTAAAATAATGCTTAAATTCCTTATTCCCCCTGGCTGCTTTATGCAGTAGTAGTGTAGAGTTACTGCGCTGTGATTACTCTACAGAGCAGCTGTTGTCACTGGCAATGATGGAGGCGCACAAAGACAAGATTAAAGCGCTAAATAATTTATGCTCGGACATTCTCACGCAGCAAATCACACTGTTTGATTTTACGCACAGAACAAGAATGTCTTTATAGTTGTAACGGTCAGCCATTTGGGTTATTCGAAAGATTGTGTCGTTGTGAGAATGCCAGAGAAGGATGGAGGACCAACCCAATGGGAGCGACGGTTTCCTTGACCAGTGGTGTGTTCAAAATTCCGATAGATCTCTGAGCGTTAGAGAGAATCTCATTGAAGCGCACTGTTTTTATGTAAAAAAGCACGAAATCATATAAATCTATTGTAGAATTCTTCAATGGTGGTTAGAAGGTCCATTGTCCATCTGGCTGGATGCTCAGTTTCGCCCAGCAACAGGACAGGGAAAATATGGTGTCTTGGAATCTGCTAATAGGAATATGAATATTGATGACAATTATGGTTTGTAATTAGGCTACACATTTTACCTGATGATTCCCAAAGCTGCACTACACCAGCTGTACACCTTTGTTAAATCTGCTGTGATGGTGGCCAGTGTGTTCTTGTCTCAGACAGGTAAAAATGATGTCACCGGTGGCCATGCCCTTTGTTGGCTTCATGCATGGACCTGCCTATGTAAACGAGAAGGGATTTTTAAATTTTATAAAGCAATTTTTGTAAAATGGTAATTTGAGTAGATGAAGTATGCCACTGGCTTCCATAGACAGCCTTTTCCATTCCATTAGGTCATTACTGGCGTGGTGTAACCTGCAGGAAAATTTGATTTGTCCCAATAACTGATTTGATAATGTATTTGCTTTCAATGCTCTGATCCATATTTGCTGAATTGCCTTTTTATTGCCACACACTTGCCATTTTCTGTGCAGAAAGATTCAGCTGCCGGTAGGGAAAAAAAGGTGTTGCCCACCACATCTTGCCGATCAAACCATACACATGAGCTTTCAGTACAGTATATATTATATTATTTTATTATGCATAATGACTGCACTGATGTCGGATGCCATTTTAATCTAATTTTGTGATTATTTTAGATGCATTGAGCCGTGCATAATTAATATCTATATATGTGCCACCTGTTACTGTGCATTGAACACTGGATTCTGATCTCAATTCCCTTCAGATTTAAAGGAGGATATTGAGATGCTTTATCCTCGAACACTAAAACCCTCGCTCGATTGAGGTAATGATGTTTGTATCAGTCCTCCCAAATGGAATCCACCATTCGGAATCTAGGCTATTATTCCCAAATCAGCAAGATGTGCAGTTTTAGTTAAAATTTCAATGCGATCCTGAGTACCAGCAATTAAACCTCGCTGTTCTTTGTTCCAGGGATATGATGTCATTTACACAGCTGCTTAAATTGCAGGTTGCAGTTTAGTATTAAGTCTTGTTGTGACAAATAGTGCATTTTTGTCATGAAATATGGTTGTTGTGTGGATGCATTTGTGCATTATGAATTGAATGGATTTGTAGGCAAAGGGCTGTGTATTTTCAGCTTGATCTGTTGCAATGTAGTCGAAAACAACAGCTTGCAGGTTTTAGATGGTTTTAGGTGAGCTTAATCAGATTTGCATTCATTCACAATCATTTGCTGCCAAAGAAAGTCACTGCATTCTGTTTTTAGAGTAAGAACAAGGGGAGGAAAAATGGCATTATTGGTGATCAGATTCATTTGTTTTTTAAATATTTTGAAGGCAGGAGTTTACTGGGTCTTCATCGGCTTGTTGTCTTTTAATTAATGGATTTAAAGCAACCAGAAGAAAGGGAGTGAATTATAAAGATGTGCTGTGTTAATGTGGGCTGCTGCCATTTTGTGTTTCATCAGAAACTGATCACCCCACCCCTAATATATCTGCCGTGTGAATTCATACATGTAATGAAAAGACATCATTAGCTTATTTAATTAGCCTATCAAAGTAGAAAAATGACAGAGAGGTTGTGTGGATGCAAGACAATTAAGCAGCTGTCTCTTTTTATTATTATTATTTATTTTTAATTTTTTGTCGAAGGCTTAGCACAAGTGTTTTTTACTTAAATGTATGATGTGGACATGAATTTGATGAAGGATTTTCGCACAGCTCATTCGAGCTCCATCGTTGCATTCACTCTGCACAGTGAGGGCAAGCTGGTTCCCATGGCAACACATCCCTCTTCCATCCAACCACCTGTTGAGTACAGAAATGAAAAGATTTATGCAACGGGAGGTGGAGAGACGTCCAGTGGCAGCTGTCAGATTATGTCTCAAGGTCAAAAGATCTGACTGTTAATACCTGCATATTTAGTCAAGGTAAATATTCCATGGAGGGATGGAATCCTGTGTTTTTGCACCGAAAACTAAGGCGTTTCATAAAAGCCTATTGAATGGAAGTATTTTGTGTTGACAACACTGATGAGTTAGACCCCCCCCCCACGTTTACCACTCCTTTGCATCAATTTACTCCCTATCTATCTTTTATATTTTGCACGTTCTTTTTTTTTTTTTTTTTTTGTATTGCAAAATTCTGGAGCAATGCGGTGATTTAAGGCACTTCATTTGGTGGTTGATCTTTGGTGGCATCAGCTTCTGTACATACTGCTATCTATCTATCTTTCTATCTGTCTATCTATCTGTCTATCTATCTGTCTGTCTGTCTGTCTGTCTGTCTACATCCGTTTAAAAAATTTAGGGTGAGTAACATCATATTTTTTTAATAAATTAATACTTTTATTCAACAAGGATGCATTAAATTCATAAGAATGATAATAATAACATTTATAATGTTACATTTGAACTTTCTATTCATCAAAGAATTCTGAAAAAAGTACATTTTTGTTTTCACAGAAATATTAAGCAACACAACTGTTTTTAAAATTGATAAGAAGAAATGTTTCTTCAGCACAAAATCTGAATATTATAGTGATTTCTGATGGATCATGTGACACTGAAGACTGAAGTAATTTGCCACAAGAATAAATTACATTTTAAATTCTAATAATATTTCAAAATAATACTATTTTGACTGTAGTTTTGGTCAAATAAATGCATAAATGCAGTTTTGGTGAGCATAAGATATTGTTCTTTCAAGAACAATAAAGAATCCTACCACTTTGAAGAGTAGTGTATATTTATACTATTATAGTTTTTAATCAACTTTTCAAATTTGATTGTTAACTTTTCATTTTATTATGAAAAAAAGTATATCTGTAAATAAATAACATTAACAACTTATTTGTGAAATAAGTAAACTTTACAGAAATCGCAATGTTGTACTACACCTATTATAAGATATGATTATGATAGATGATGACATAATAATGTTAAATGAAGCTGTTTGGTCCATGGTTTTTCTGAGTTGTACCTCCCACAGTTTTTGCTCGGGCAGCCTGTCATCAGAAACCCGTCAGAGGTACAGACGAGCTGTCAGTGCCGTTCGCTGTCCTCCCTTCACTGTCTGCAGAGCTGCACAAACAAAGAGCCTGGCGTCTCCCCAAAGTCATGCAACTAAGATCCCGTGGCCATCATTCCTCCCAGCCTGGCCACCAAACAACAAGCGACAAACCCCAAATTACCTCCTCCCCTCTGGGCTGCACTGGGGTGCCTGAGAGAAAAGGGGTAACTGAGTATTATGTAACAAGATTTGACCATCTGAGAGAAAAGGGGAAACACAAGGACCTTTTTGTGTCCACTTTGCCTGGGGCCCCCAGTTCCTTGCCTCTGTACTGCATCCCATCTGGGAGGCGCATTAAATACTATGGCTGGAGATCGTTGATAATGCCTTGGCTGTAAAGATCTGACCCAGATCTGGCTATTTAACCCACAAAATCTGCAAAACCAGCATTCCAGCTGGTGTCAAATGTTCTTATTTTTGCAAAACAAATAGTCTAGACTGTCAGACCGGCTCAGCGTATTCTGTTAGAGGAAAACAGAGTATGTGAAAATCCTGCTCCTAATTAGGTTACCGTCAGGTATTCATGACATACGTTTGCAAAAGATTGAAGGACGCTGAGCATTAACTGTTCTCGCTTATCAAATTCAGACCTTCCACACCACAGTTTGGTTTTTATCCCGAATTGAATCACTGGCTGCTCTATACATGAGTCACACTAAAACACCATTATACAATTTAGCAGATACGCTAAACTGGAAATGTGATTAAGCTACTCAAATGAGAGCTTTATTACTTAGCATTGGCTGTGTTAATGGTGCAAAGCACTTTCTTTGAACGTACAGTAGAGATTGTGAATTTTAATTACACATCTGGTTTCTATTTAGTCAGATTGATCATGTCTTCCTGTATTAGTCATCATATTTTGTGTTAGAATAAACATAGGATTCATTTTTTCTCTGTGCACTGAAACTTTGATATTTGTACCTTTTATGATATTATAAAAAAACTAAACGTACAAAACTCGAATATGTTTCCCCTTATTTGTTGTATTGTTTGCTGTTTATGCCTCAATATTGATCTGACATTGTGTTTGAAAGCGAATGCAGAGACTATAATGTTACCACAAAGGAGCTGTATCAGATTAATCTCTGTCAGATTTGTCACATAAATACTACATTAGTGATTCATGCTCACTAATAAAATCCAGACCAAGCACATCTGGCCATTTTTGGGAAACCTTTTTTTCTGGGGAGCATCTGTGCCAAAGATCTTGGTCTCTACTGTCACATGTTATGTCTCAGACGATACTCAGTTTATTTCTTTATTAGTGAAAAAACACAGATGTTTGTGTCCTGGCAATAGAGAAGTAAATAAAGTTTTCATCACCAGAGCAGTCAGATAATGGCACAGGAGAATCAATGCACATCAGCCATCTTTGGAAACAAATGTATTCAAGAAAGAGAGGCTGTCATGTATTTTAGCTTAGAATTTTACTGCAGGATCACAGATCCACTGTGTTTTAAAATACACTTTTAGCTGAGCCCATATACTTAAAAAAATGCACTATTGCCATTCTAGAAATTCACACAATTTCCTGTGTAGTGGAAGCCGCAACATATATTTGAGCTTTTAGTCCACAACTACGAAATCTTTGTTCTTTGAAATATTTCCCAGTGGCTAAATGTCAAGTTCTGAATTCATGAAAAAGAACATAATGATAATTATTTGTACTTGAAGCTGTATTGATGTCTAAGGGACTGTTAGTCATTGAGGAACAGACCTGCTTCCTTACTGTATTAGTTTGACCAGAGATTATCTTTTTAGCTGACCATTACTTCATTGGGAGTAACCATGATTTTAGTCATATTCTTGGACCTATTGTGAATGATTAATTTGTTTATATTGTTCCAAAAAAAAAAAAAAAAAAAAGACTTTGTAAACTATCATTATCTCCAAAATGACTTAGTGAAGTGTTAAAATGAAACACAAATAGTAAAAATAAATACAAATCTATAAAATTATACATTTGCTTTAGAAGAATATTTAGACTTGTTTTTATAGGTTGTATTTTCAGCACAAGTTTATTTCATAGTCACCAAGCAAGCCCTGTTATTTTTCAACCACCTGTCAGATAGTGGCATTTTTCACAGTCAACTTGATGGATAAAATCAAGTAACTCCTTATGGAATTGATTACAATGTTGTTTGATTAGACTTGATAAGATGACAAAAGAATCTATGGGCTTTTCTGGTGGTCAGAGATGGTGTGTGTCTTTTTAGCTAATTGTTCCTCTGCCAGGAGCCCATATGAATCTAGTCGCAACCCCTAATCCTGTTTTTGACAACCATGTGCATTAGTTAAATAATTGAGCCTAATCTCAAGGCTTGCTAAAGAAGGTTTTAAAGATATTGGGAAACCTACCACTGAGAAGGAAATAAGCAAAGAGTTAAATACCAGTGGCTTTTTGAATGAATGCAAAGGTTTTCATTGAGTTCTCATTACTGTGATCTGCTTCTTTCAACAGGTAACACTGTGGTGGGAAATGAAACTGAGGTTGATAGTGCTGTTAACGTGACCTCCTTGTCTACCGGGGATAAGGAGGAGAAGATAGAGGTGGTGTCACAGTTCACCAACTTGTCCAGCTCCTCAGACCAGACTCGCACTGGACGAAAGTTTAGAGATGAAGAAGTAGGCAGTGGCATGCTGGAAGAGGTCTTCCAGCCAACTCCTGGAACTCCAACTTCTAGTGAAGCTGCCACAACTACTTTGGCAAGCCCAGAGATCAGCTCTGAGTCTGCGGAGACCGAAAACGTGCTTCTCCATGAGCCTGTCAGCACTTCCTTCGTGAAGGAGCATGTCACCACCTTCATGGAGGAAGAGGAACAGGAATCGGAAGAGGAAGTGAGGCAGCAAGTGCCTACACTACCACCCTGGCAGGATGCTAAAGAAGACATGGAGACCACTGTGTTTGACCTCGACTCTGAGACATCTCCCACAACCCCATCCCCAACTCATCCCCCTTCCCCGTCTGATGTCACCGTAGATTTCTTTGACCTCGACTCTCGCCGCAAGAACCTTGGCCCACCGTCTCATTCCCCTCATGAGCTTCAGGGCCGTGTCCCAACCTCCTGGTCCATGCCCGACAACTACGACTACATGACGCCCTACGACAACAGTGTGTCTCCCACCACTGAAGATTACCCCTACAGCAGCACTACTGACTCTTACGACGATGACATCTCCACTACTCCTCCTTCCAAACGCATCCCTCCTCGATTGCCCCCCAATTCTGTTTTCCCGCTCCCCAAAGGATCCACTGTGGGTGCAGGCCCCCGTGCTCCCCCTGGTGTGGTCGACTCCGTTAACGGCTCAGAATGTCGGCAGGGTTTTGTCCGCACCAATGGCTCCTGCAAGTCCCCATGTGACTTGCAGCCCAACTACTGTTTCAACGGGGGCCAGTGCTACGTTATGGAAGGAGTTCAAATGTTCTGCAGGTAAGCGTTCAGAAGAACCAGGTTATGGCAAAAATTACTATTAAAGGTGCTGTATGAAATTTTTTGACAGTACTAAAGCACAAAAATATCATAAAGTATTTGCTGATATTTAGGAAGCAAGCTAAGTTCACATACTTTTTTCTCTGAAAAGCAATGTGTGCTGCGTGTCAGAATGTCTGTTTTTGTTTTGATCCACCCACTGCCAATTTACCCAATAGTATTTTGACTGCATGGGTTGGCAGTTGGTGGAAAACACAGCATATTGCAGCCAAGGAAACCAGCTGGGTCAGAAATCACAGATTCTACCCAACCTATAAATCCTCAGCATCCATCTAAAAAGCTCTATGACCAGAGGCATATTAAAACAACTCATTAACGTAAAGTCTAAGGCTTGTCACCTTCCATAGTCAATTGTGTTCTTGCGTGTCCTCAATCTGTCAACCCATGAGAACGTCGAGTCTGAGGAAGCAGGGGCGGGAGGAACAACTCTCTCCAATAGTTTTAATTTTGACTGCAGTACCCATTTCAACCACTAGCTGTCAATATTACATATTGCGTCTTTAATATTGCTCATACTTATCGTTTGGTTTGTTTAGGACAGGTGTGCTGTTACTTCTGTAGGTGATTAGACCTAATTTTCACCAAATGGGTGAAAAAATCCTATGCACTTAGTTTGAAGGTCTCAAACCATATCTGGTGACCTTGAGGGTGGGCTCTTCTGACTTGGGCTAGAAAGTGACCAATTAGCAATCATCCAAAACACCCTAGCAACTGCATAGCAAACATTCAGAGCACCTTAGAAACAGGGATATGTGTCGTTCCAAGTTGAATTGAGAGTGCCATTTCAATTCAACTCCCTGTGGGATGAGGCCAGTTCCATTCACATTCACACATGAATTAAAGGGGAGCCAATCTGAATTCTGACACTCTAGCATGATGATGGCAGCTTTTGCATAAACAAACACCACTGGTATTTTCTTTGGAAGATGTAATTATAAATTGGAATGAAACGGAGGGAACCTCTTGAAAAGTTCAGCCCTCCCTCATGGCACATCTGGTCATGAGGGGAACTAAGGACAGGCAGAGTGCTGCGGAGCAGAAAGTACTACATGTTTTCCCAGATTCTTTATGAGGAGAGTTTATTAGGAAACTTCCCTCTCGTTGCCAGATTATTTTGAGCACAACTGTTTTTGTCCAAACATGTGACCCACACGCGCACTAGTCTAGTCACAGTTGTGAAATGTTGTATGTTGTGAAACCTGGTTTTTCATGTGTCTTGCATTATGCATAAAATCCTTTCTTTTACTACAAAAATATTATTAAGAAGTCCTATTTAGAAAAATGATGATAACATCAGGTTCTTTTACTTCGCTATCACTGCAAATGCATTTACCATGAAAGCAAATATAGGGCCTGTGACTACCGCTACAAAGAGGTCATCATGAGGATTATGTTTAAGCTGAAAATAACGATGTAGAGATATGAAATTCAGCTTTTTCAAGGGTAGATTAGGTCAAAACAGGGGGAGGATGCTGGATAGCTAAATTCACTGCTTCCTGAAAAGCAACCATGATTTTTCTTATAAAAGTCACATACTAATGATATTTTGGGGTTTTGATGAGGTATTCCTTTAAAATCTCCTGGTTTCAGTTGCTCTCAGTATTGCAGAAATGTGAAATTGAGTGTAAATCTCTCTCCACAATGTCCTCCTGACATCCAGAGGTTGTAATTCATGCTGTGATTAAGATCTGAGACCATCCTCTTGCCAGCCAGTGACCATTAACAACTTATTTATGGTGATAAATCTCTCGCTCCTCCTCCTTTTTGGATTTGTGCAATGACCCTGCCTGCAACCACAACCTTTACGTCAGCTCAGAGGTCACGGTTAGCAGTTAGAGTAAATCCTAGAGGAACATTTTATTGCTCCGAGGTTGCTCATGAGAGTTATGCTTCATATAAGGATTTTGTCTCCGATATTTGTCCTTTTGCTACTTAGTGTGAAGAACATTTTAATAATCTACAGAATGTTTTTCCACTTTAAAGAACCTTTTGTGCAATGGAAAGGTTCTATGAAAGAAAGGTTCCTCATGGAATCATCAATGCCAATAAAGAACATTTACTTTTATTTAAATCTCTGATCTTTGACTGATGATTGAGCACAGTTTGAGACATTGAGATTTCTTTCTAAAGGTCAGGAAACATAGATCTCCATTTGCCCTCCATTTAATCTCATTTCTGTATAGGGAAACAATTGTCTGTCTGCCAGTTGTGCTAGAATAAAAATCTCTCTTCCTTCCCTTTTCCCATCTAAAATCATACCGTTGTAACATAATACGAGCAGTCCTTGCTCACAGTAAATGATCATGCTGAAAACTGACTCCCAGATACTCCTCTCACATAATTACCAGTGCAATTTATTACATTTCTATAGTAATAGAAATGTAATAAACCCCAGTAACCCCCCCTTTGGGACCGGTTACCTAGTCAAAGTGGGTCATTGGAGCTCTGGCAGCTGTGTCCTATTGTTGGCTTTGTTTATATGAGGCTCGTCTGAACACACTGATTTATTCACCACTGCAATCTTATTAGAGGATAGATGTTAATGGATCAGACATCTTTCCAGCGCTCTGTCATTCCCCTTCCCCTGCGCACACACCTGTCTTTTAGTGATCTGTCAAGAGTGTTCGAACTGTCTTCTGTTAGTATGTGCTGACTTATGACAGCTGGACATTCATTTCAGTTACAAAACATGTGATTCGAGTCAGTGAAACTTTCTGTTAACATCTCAGAGGACTTTTTATGCTTGGAGTTTGCTCTTTCATAGCTCAGAACAGCTAATAGAGTTATCAATTACACTAGTGTTCAAAAGTTTAGGGCCAGTAAGATTTTAATTGAAGAAATTAATATTTTTGTTCTGCAAGAATGTATTAAATTGATGAAAAGGGAAGTGAGAGTACAGCCTTTCTGTTCAAATAAATGCAGTTCTTTTAAATGTTCTATTCAAAGAATCCTGAAAAAAGTATCACGGTTTCCACACAAAATATTAAGCAGCACAACCGTGTGATGATGAGAAGAAATATTTCCACCAAATCAGCATATTAAAATGATTTCTGAAGGACCAGGTGGCACTGAAGACTGGTGTAATGATGCTGAAAATTCAGCTTTGATATCATATATGATATCAAACTTTAGAACAGTAATGTATATATTAAGTTAACTCTCAGATGTTTCTCCTAAAATATAAATGAATTAGAAGATAGAAGATTAGAAATTTCTGTTTTGAAATCCAGTTGTCCAGTCTTTGGGCAAGTGCACAGACAAGCTCCAAAAAGCCAATGCAGTTTCGAAAGATGAAGGTTTTGTAAGACGAAGGTGAGGCAGTAGGAAACGGGACTCAAAAAAATGCTGCCTACGTCTCCTCAACTGTCTCATTCATATTTTTCAACTTTTTCTTATTTTTGCCATCTGAGATGTTAAAAAAAGTTCACGTGATTTTCCTTCCTGTGGGGTGTTAGTCATCCACAGGAGGACATAGAAAACTAATTCAGAGAGTTCAGAGAGATATGTGGAGTTTAGAGAGAAAAAACTAATGTGTGAGTCAGACTTCTGCTCACTGTGCCAGCATGGAAACAGATTAAGGCAAGTCAGGCTACACAAAAAGTGTGTTGTTTGAGATAATGTAATAACATTCAAGCAAAAATCTATTTATTGCTTGCATCAGTTTTGTCATGACTGTTTGTGTCTGAAAAGTTTGTTGCAGTCTCATTCAAACTTCCCATGTTGTGGCACAGAGGACAAATAGAATTGAATCTTTTCAGAAAACATAAATTTACAGTTTACTCTGCTACTTTGAAAATTCTTGCTAGCCAAGCTACAATCTACTCAAAATGTAATGTTAAACTACAGTTCAGCTACCCTTTTGGAAATATTGTTCGCTACACTAAACTATTACTTTAGCTAATCATTTACTTTATTATTACTGGAAGTACCTAGCTACTAGCTCTTTTCTTTTCTATAGTCCGTTCGATTAATTCAGATAGTTTGGCAATCACATACTAGCATACTAGTATACTCTTACTATTTCTGGCTTTTCAAAATATGGCAGAAATAGTCAGATTAGTACAGGATCATGTTATTTCTAAGTGATTTGGTTTGTTCAGATGAATCATTTCTATTAAGTGGTTCAGTTTGCATCATTCAACAGTGATCACAGAAGTCTCTATATATTTATGTATTTATTGTTTATTTAGTTTTTACATTTTATTTTGTAGTAAAAGTAACAAATATAGATAAATACAGCTGTATATGAATTGATTTTTTTTAAATTCATTTATTTATTTTTGAATAATATAGATTAATACTGCGGTTTTTAATTCATCGGTCATTAATTTATTTAATAGTTGAATAGTGTGCATTTATCAGGTTTGATTGTTTGAAGTTTGTCATCATAATTAGGATCCTGGTTGTTTTGTTGCCAGAAAAAATGCTCCTATTTTTTTAAATTGTATAATTTGCTCATTTAGATTTTGAAGATCGGCAATCGCTTTGTTTTCTAGATAGATAGAATGATGTTGACATAGCGGGACCTGATTAATGATTGCTCCTAATCCAGTCCTGATCCTTCTCAGTCACTGGGTTATTACCATTGGTGGTCTCGGAGTAAGAGCGTTCTCCATCTGGGAATTACCCTTACATCACCCCAGGGATCCAGGGATCAACTAGGCTGCAGCCTCTCTAAGCCCAGTCAACTGAATATTTCAAACATTTGGCAGTACAGAATAATGTGCCATAACCCTGGTAATTTATTGATTGATTGATTTTTTCAGGAATTGAGGAGTGATGATTGTGGCAGCTCTGGTAAACCACATGTTTAGAGTTAATGAAGGGGTGCTGCTCTTGGTGGCTGTGTTTAGGACGACAAGCTGCACTGACACTTAATTAAGAGGCTGTGGAGTGCCAAGCTTTACAAAATCTCTCTAAAGGCCGTTTTACGTGGTCATTGTGAGTTCCCAGTTCATTTTTAATGGGAAAGAGGAGACAAAAATACTGTACCACTAATGTAAAATAACCTGCACTTAACATTGCTAAAAATGACAGTGTAGCACTATCAGTGATAATGCTGAATCCTCACTACTTTGCATATTAAAAGTGGTGATACAATCATGACTAGCTCAGATGGAACATTTTGATGAATATGAATTTAAGATGCATTTTGAGGCTGTCAAATCGAATTTATTAATACAGTGCTTTTAACAATACACAGTTTTAAAACAGCTTTAAAGAAAATCATGATGTTAATGTTTAAAATATCTTAATAATTTCATGCCTTATAGTCGCATTTAGTAGATTAGAGATGGGTAACAATCTAGTTTACATTTTGCGACAAATCAAGCCGTTGAGATATGCTGTATACAGTATTATGCAGTATATCACCCTACATGAATGTACAGTATGCAGATAAAGTAATAATGGGTTGAGTTTATATCTAACTTTTAATATATGCTGAGCGATTTAATCTAGTTTATTTTTCGATCATATAACTCTCAAGCAGTTGAGATTTGCTATATAGATTATACAGGTAATTTGGAATCAAAAGTGAATTGGATTTTCCAGCCCAATGTCACAGAAGTGATTTTGTAGGACTATTTACGATGTGAACAGCATGAAAACGTACAATTTCTTTTTTTTTTAAGCGTGAAGCACACACCTAAACATTGACGTCACTCAGGTTCAAGCAGACTGCATGAAACATACAAATGAGATTGTGCAGATTCATATGAATTAGCCACCAATTCGACAAAATGTAAAATAGTTAAGAATGGCCATGATATTGTTGAATCTTCAAGCGTACAAATAGATCACTGTTTTATATTGTCATTCATAAGATTTTTTTTTTTATCACTTCTGCATCACATTGGTTTTGTAGCATTTTATAACATGTAAAATATTTGCAACCACTCTTAAGCATACAGTATTTTTGCCAACAGAGAAGGTGTCATGACATTTTTATTGCAGCATACTGGCAAAAGTAAAATTATCTGTATTTATGTTGTTCTTGAAAGAGGAAGAGATGGCAGAGTGGAGAAAAAGAGAGAGGTGGTGAAATGGAGGGGAACAGAGGGGAGGTTTGGTCTTGAGAGATATTAGTGATGGAATGACATGTCATCACTACATCTGTTTCAACTACTGCTTGCTACTGCTCAGCTGGGGCTGTTTGGCATCCATCCATCTCAGCACTGCATGCAACACACACACACACATGTACACTCAAACCTGAGCCTGACCATCTGTCCACACGGCGGCTTCATAAAATGCCCATATTTATACACCGAGATTAACGGCACAAATTCAACCCTCATCTAGCTTAGACCAACATTTCCAGGTTCCAGGTAGTCATGCTGCTAAACAATGCTCTTGTAGAGTGAAACTAAATTTTTCTCTTAAATATAACAATTTTTCATCCTTTACCTTGTAAAAAAATATTTTTTCGAATTTGTACCTTAAAAAAAGAGCTGACAGATAATATAGTTCCTTTTCATGCAAAATTTAAGAATAATTTGAGTATGTTCCACTTTACGTTAGTGTACTGTATGTATACAGGATGTCCTGTATCCAGCTTTTAATATCCCTGAGCAATAACATAGTTTTTTTTTTTTGTACAATGATAGTACAACAATTTGCTATATAATAAATTCTGCTTAACATTAATGCACTGTATGCAACTGGTTAAGGTTGTATGTACACTGTTAAAAAAAAAAGTTGAGCCAACTTAAAATTTTAAGGAAACCAGCTTCAATCTCCTACAAAAATAAGTTGAGAGAACTCCAAAAAAATCTGCTGAAGCTGGTTGCCTTAAATTTTTAAGTTGGCTCAACTTTTTTTTTTTTTTTTTTTTTTTTTACAGTGTAGCTGTGTAATTTATTCATAGTTACAAATTTGTTATATTTGGAAGCCCATTTCCACCATAGAATAAAAATTAAAAGATGGAAACTGCAACTTTTTGTCTCAGTTCTTTTTTCCTCGCAATTGCGAGTTTACATCTTGCAATTCTGACTTTTTTCTCAGAATTGTGAGATATAAAGACTTCTTTCTTGTAATTGCCAGTTTATATCTTGCAATTATGACTTTTTCTCTCGCAATTTTAGCGCTTTTTCCTCAGAACTGTGAGATATAAACACAATTGTGAGTTATAAAGTCTAATTCTGAAGGAAAAAAGAGTGACTATTTTCTTACAATTGTGACTTTATATCATACAATTTCAAGTTTATATCTCACAAAGAAAGTCAGAATTGCAAAATGCAAACTCGCAATTGCGAGAAAAATAGTCAGAATGGTGAGATAAAAGGTCGCAATTATATCAGATGTTCTTTATACTTTATAAAATTTAGTTTTTATTTGGCTTTATTTCACATAATATTAATTTTGAGTAAATGGGTTCATTGCTGTAGGCTCTGTTTGAGACGACAGCTTACATGGGATGAATATGACTGATTGCATTACACTTTTGACTACTGATGCAGTCAGAAGATTTTGCAGCTATAAACATAAGAAATAGGAACAAAAGAATGCAAGAAAGAAAGAAAGAGCTTGACTGAAAAGTGGGTTGGGTTGGAAAACGGGCAAGAGAATGGGTGTAGAATGTAATTTAGATAGCATGCAAAGTTTTGCTGAAGAAACAAACACGATTAAGAGAGTGTTGAGATCTGGGAGGGTGGATGAGAAACAGCTGAGGGGCTGAGTAGACAGGCTGCTTTATACAGCCCACTGTAAGGATGCATTTAAATGCACGCACACATCAACACGCCCGTCACCTCGCTCTCCCTCCTGGGATTGAATGCCCTCTGTGGCACCACGCCAACCCTGTTCTCCTTCGTGTCGCTCAGGGTTGGCGCAGGCACAAAAGGGGCATACAGGATGCTGTAGTGAAAAGGAGTGAAACCTCAGACCCCCCTCCCGTGACCACCAAGACTGTGAATGAAGATGACTTCCTTTCATTATAGACATTTACATTTGAGTGTGTGCATATGTGGATGTGGTTGAGGGAGAGAGAAGAGCCCAGGGTTGCAGTCTTTGCAGATCATTTCTGTTTGATTGCTTGCAAATGTTTCAGTTATCATCAGATTTGTGGTTTATTATACATTTGTTTTTCTTTAATAGGGTTCTTGCCGCCTTCAGTTTTTTTTGTGCTGTCTTTCCCACGATTATCTCCATGATGACCCTGCATTGAAGCTCTTTACTACTTGCACAAGGTGCATTTCACGCTTAAAGTGATTTGCCCAAGTAGGCCATGTTCTTGGAGTAACATCAACAATGGCATGAACCAATCACATATTTAATATATAACTTATAAATTGTATAATATTTTAAGTTATAATGTAATTAAAGTATTCTATAATTTATAATAGAAAAATATTTATAATTTAGTATAATATTCTAAATGTTATAGATTAGAAATAGAAATTATTTATATTTTATAAAATGTTTTTATATATGTATATAAATAAATATTATATTATATTTAAAAAAATAAAAACTTCATATATATAGATATAGATAAAGATAGATATTCAAATTATTTCTACTTATATGTACATTTTCTAATATAAAATATTATTTTCAAAATATTAAAAATATATAATTTTAAATTATTTTAAATAAAAACTTTAATGTGTGTGTGTGTATATGTATATATGTACCTGTTACAGTAATAGATAATATATGCGTGTTATAATAAGTTACATTTATAAAAATCTATATTTTATATACATATATAGTAATATTAGAAAATATGTAATACATGTTTTATTCTAATTTAATTTATAATTGATAAAATATTCTATTTATTAATATATCAGATTTCATCCTTCAGTCTGCACCTTTGATGTTGTTTGCTGGTCTGTCCTCAAACCTACTGTTACGTGCACAAAATGGAGGAGGAATAGTTTCGGAAGCTGATGGAAAGGATGCAGATGCCCATGTGCTTCTATTCCTGACAAAACCCAGATGCAAACCCCTGCATTCTGCAACCTTTTTTGGTAGCAGCATTTTCATACACACTTAAACATAATATTGTGACACTGGATTGCCTTATTGGATTTTCAAGGCAAATGCCACTTGAGTTTTTATATGGCAAATCCTGACAGTCTTTGAAGTTAGTTCACTGACTTTACTTCTGGGACAAGTTCAGAACTGCAGTTAAGTCTAGTCTAGAAGAAACTTATGGGAAGATAAAGGCAGTGAACTTGTCATAGGGGAAGTCGTGGCCTAATGGTTAGAGAGTCGGACTCTTAATCCAAAGGTTGCAGGTTCGAGTCTCGGGCCGGCAGGGATTGTAGGTGGGGGGAGTGAATGTCCAGCGCTCTCTCCACCCTCAATACCACGACTGAGGTGCCCTTGAGCAAGGCACCGAACCCCCAACTGCTCCCCGGACGCTGCAGCATAAATGGCTGCCCACTGCTCCAGGTGTGTGTTCACGGTGTGTGTGTGTTCACTGCTGTGTGTGTGCATGTTGGATGGGTTAAATGCAGAGCATGAATTCCGAGTATGGGTCACCATACTTGGCAGTATGTCACTTCAAATCTACCCAGGTGTCTGCAAAAATGAATGGTAACAAGGCAGTGAATTTTAACGTGCCCTTGGTGTAGAAGATGCACTGAGCCCCCATGAATAATTCACATGCAACCAGAGACTACATGGGGAATCAAAGCACATTTTTGGGAAGCCAATAAGGATTAAAATATTGTGTCTCCTGTGTGTCTTAATATGGTGGGTTTAAAAAATGAGTGAGTGTTGGCGTGATATTGTCTCCTAAACGAATCCCAGTAAGAGCCATGTTGCTCCAGGTGGTTTTCATTGGAGAAGAGGCGGAAAAATTGGCTCTGCACTGGCCCCTAAAACCTGCTGGTCATGAACCAGGATGGGATAATGTCAGCATAGAGTAATGTTTTCTGAACAGCAAATTAATATTGCCAAGACTGATCCAAAACAAATTAATATCGCACAAAAGAATAGGATCATACATTGGATTTACAGTGGAAACACCAGATGTGGCCATTCAACATGCATTCAGCTGATGTTGCTGTTTGTTCACAATACATTTCTCAAATATTTTATTTGCAATTACCACATTTGAAATTCATTCATTCTATACTAAATTAACTTCTGACCATTGCATTAAAATCTGTTTCTGGAAGTATAAGCGAATTATCAATTTGGTGGAAAAGGCTTACATTTCCCTTTCTCTGTCTTGCAGATGCAACATCCAGGACTACATGTGGCACAAGGGTGCCCGCTGCGAATCGGTCATCACGGAGTTCCAGGTCATGTGCATCGCCATCGGGGCCTCCGCTTTCATGGTGCTCCTGCTCTTCATGATCGTCGTTTGCTTTGCCAAGAAGCTGCACGTGCTCAAGACCGAGAATAACAAGTTGCGCAAGCGCAGGTGAGACTCTGGCCTATGTCTGATTTTTAGAGAAAGTAAGACAAAGTGAAAGGGTTTATGGATTAAACGCTTTAAAAGCTCCTGTTGTGTGGCGGAATTAGGAGCAAATAAATCGCACACAGTAGAGCTTGCCAAATATTTGTGTAGTTATTTAAATAGCAACAGTTCAATCTCATGACCTTCCTCAGACATATACCTGTACATTGTCAAACGTTTGGAAGAATAGATTTTTTTTTTCATGCTTTTGAAAGTTTTTTTATTCTGACTAAGATTGAAAGTGTTAATATTGTGAAATATTATGACAATATAAAATAGGTGTTTTGTATATTAATATATTTTCAAATGTAATTTATTCTTGTGATGACAAAGTGAATTTTCAGCATCGTTACTCTCCAGTCTTCAGTGTTACATGATCCTTCAGAAATCATTCTAATATACTGATTTGGTGCTTAATTATTCAATTATTATGCTCCGTTATTATTAGATATAAATTAATGAATTACTAATAATAGTTATAAATTTGATCAATGGTGAAAACAGTTGTGCTGCTTAATATTTTTATGGAGATTGTGCGGTTTTAATATTTTTTCAGGATTCTTTGATGAAAGGAAAATCAACGAACAGCATTTGTATGAAACAGAAATAATTTTCTGTCTTCGAAAATGTTTATCACTTTCAGTCAATTTAATGCATCTTTGCTGACCTGTAGTGTAGGATGGCAATATGAAATAGACATTTAATATTTTTTTAATATTTAAATGTTTGTTTGTGGTGGGGAAAAAATCCCGCTTGCCTTGTCAAACCTGTTTAGTTTGTTGGTTTCAGATGGATTTTAGGGACTTATCAGCAAGTTAAACAGTTAAACCAGCTTGACCAAGCAGCAAAACTAGCTTAAAGAGACCCCAAAATCCACCCAAAAATGACATTTCTCTCTTCAATCACGCTCCCTCAAGTTGTACCAAACCTGTATGAATTTCTTTCTTCTGTTGAACACAAAAGAAGATATTTTGAAGAATGTTGTTAACCAAACAGGTTGCTGGTATACATTAACTTCTATAATATGGGGGGAAAAACATGTGGCTACCAGCAACTGTTCAAAATATCTTCTTTTGTTTTCATCAGAAGAAAGAAATTCATTCAGGTTTGGAACAACTTGAAGGCGAGTAAATGATGACTACACCTTTAAACCAGCTGAGACCAGCAACCCAAGCTGTATTTTACAGCAGAGTGAAACAAAAAATTAAAAGTTTAGCTGAGAGAAACAAAATGGTGCAGAAAATGTTTTTGTGATGTCTGCAGGATTTTTAATTCCGTGAAAAGTGTTCCGATAGCGCAGCTGCTAATCGGATGCTGCGGAGACCAAATAATGCAGTGAGTGGATGGCGTGCTAATGTTTAGCATACTGCGCTAGCAGCGGGCAGACTGCATGATGTCATGGAAGCTACAGCTGAAAGTAGGGCAGTGTGATGGGGGAGGAGGGGCTGGCTGACCTACATACAGCTGTGAGACCCAGGGGGGTGTGGGGGTGGAAGCTACGGCCAGGAATTAAACAGCGCACACCCTCCTCAAAGAACAGAAGGAAAATGATGAGGGAAAAGAGGAGAGCAAGTGCCAGAGGAGAAACAGAGTTTTATAACTTTGCAGAGGAGGGTGGCCATGTTTGGAGGTGAGAGTGATGGAGGGAGAGGAGAAATAGAGGCAGCAGTGCTACAGATGAGACTAGTCGTGAATACATCAGACGCCCACCTCTCCATCTGCTACGAGTAAATGTGCTCGAATTCATTCAGCGCTAAACAAGATCAAATCTTCAGAACGTATAGGAAGGGATGGGATTTATTATGGCAAAAAAAGAGAAAGGAGAGGATGCTGATCCTATAAATTCTCAGTTGGTTTCAGTTTAGGACTCAAATTTACATCATGTGGCGACTCAACACTAAAACTATCCAGAGACCTACACTATGCCATTTAAAGTTTGTGTTCTGAAAGATTATTTGAATGTTTTAATGTCTCTAATTCTCTCCAAGGGTACAGTCATCTGATCAAAATAATAATAATTTGATTGTGAAAGATTATTACATTTTAAAATAACTGTTTACTATTTTAATACATTGTAAAATGTCATTTATTCCTGTCATGTCAAAGCTCATGATCCTTCAGAAATCATTCCAATATGCTGATTTGGTAGAAATTCTATTTGAAACAATGTAAAAGTTTTTACTCTTGATCAATTTAATTTGTCCTTTCTAAATAAAAATAAAAAAAAATAATACTTTCGTTCAAAAAAAAAAAAAGGTTACTGACCTCAAACTTTTGAACATTAGTGTAAGTCCTTAAAATACCTTGCAACAGATTTTTTATTTTTTTTAATCAATATTTTTGATTGCTTCTGTTGTCGTCATTTGTAACAAATAGCTTTGGATAAAAGCGTATGCTAAATGACTAAATGTAATTTGCTAATATTGGAAGTAAATCATATCACGTCTTATTTTAAACTTTTTTTTTTTTTTCAATTGTAAACACTCAGGTCACAGTAATACTAAATACTAATAGCTATTCTATGTATTTTTTTATTTGATTATTATTTATTTATTTATTTACATGTTCTATTTATTTTATGAAATTTATTAAATAGTTTAACTTGATAATATGAGCCATCATATTAATTTGCAGCCTTTAAAAATAATGATGTCTGAAGTTTCCTTTCCATCACCCTGCCAGCCAATGATACAGGTTATTTTATTTATATATATATATAATATTTTGTAAACACCTCTGGCAAAGTGTGGTTTTGGACGATATCAGCATAAATCCTTATCATTTTTTGGTGCAAATACATTAAAGTAACTTGACATTATCATTGAAGACCAGCAATAAAACATAATAATGGCAATATATACATGTCAAAGTCAGACATGCCCCAACTGTGATGCCTGGTTACTGGTTTAAACTTGGCCCAGGTTTTTAAAAGATTTTTTGGGTCAGCACACCTTAATACTGTAGCTTCAACAATTGATTGATTTCAATTGATTCAATTCAAAGTCAATGTTTGAATAAACTGACAGCTCGGATGCCCAGATTATGCAGAGCTGTAATAGCTGCTAATGGTGGATATTTTGATGAATCGAAAATTACATTTTCTTCTATGTATAAACTGTTTATGTAATAAAATATGTTTTCGTAGTTTGTGTTGTCCCTTATCAGTGCACAATTATCACAAATATAAAAAATATTGTCCAAAACCCCACTTTTCTAGGGCGTTTCCAAACTTTTGGATGGCAGTGTGTATATTGCTTTTTGGCGTGTTTGCACCGCAGGAGCTAGGAACGGTTTTAGTTAGGAACTACAAGTGAATAGTAAAAATATTTACTCCACAAACATGGATAACGCCATTTGGATACCTGTCGTTTGCAGCGTTGCGTTCTTACTGTACAGCCTCGATGATAAGACTACAAGTTTTCATAGGTGATTTAGTCTGATTTTCATGCTGTTTCATTCGCGTAAATTATGCTTTTACATTCCATCTCCGTTATCACGAAACCACAACACACGGCTCTGATCACAAAAACGGCTCTGATCACAGGGCCCTCCATTCGGTGGTTGTTGACGTTTGTAAATGCCACAAATAAAGACGCCGCTGTCGACCGCTTCAGAGTTCCTGCTGCCGGTGCAAATGCAACCAGGAAAACGGCTCGAGGGGGGAAATGGTTCTCTAGAAACGACCCTGCTGGCTGGTTCCTAGAACTACACAGTGCGAAAGCCCCTTATTTGAGAACAAGAAGAGTCGAGAAAGAAATGGGAAGAAACTGCGATCTGTACATAAGCCCATGCAGCAAGCTTAATTTATTAATTATTTTGAGGTCATTTAATGGTGATGAAATATCTAGAACTTCTAATATTTTGAAAAGAATTTGATATTTATTGAATTTGAGAAAAAGGTGTGATTTGTCATGTGGTATGTTGCATCACAGGTTTTTACTGAATGTTTGTCTGAACTTCTGCCTCCAAAGCAGTCCTATAGAATTGCACTAATGTTCTCTTTTCTTATTCTCTCTCTCTCCTCTGTCCTTCATAACCTCTGTATTCATAATCCCCTGTATTCTCCATTGTGTCCTTGTCTTTCTATACCTCTCATTTCCCCACAATGATCCCTCCATTCCATCGCTCTTCTTCTTTTTCCCTTTTTTTCCGCCTCTCCCCGACCTCGCAGCAATAAGTACCGTCCTTCCTCGGAGCACCACAATGATAATTTCTCGTTGTCCACCATCGCTGAGGGCTCCCATCCAAATGTAAGGAAACTTTGCGACACCCCTCCTAACCTCCCTCATGCCCGTGCTTTGGCTTACTATGATAACATTATCTGTCAGGTAACGTGTTTCTCGTCTTTCTCTTTCCTCTCCCCCTCCGTCCCCTCTCTGCATGGACCCTGAGCGTAACCTTTGGTAAGGGAGGGGGTGCACAGCGCACAGAGAGATGGGAGCGTTTTCTCTGCTGAAAAGGTCTGCTCTCAGATAGGAGTGTGGTTACTGAGGCAACAGTTGTTACCATAGCAACAGGGTAACCAGGAAACGGCAAAAAAAAGCTGGCGTTTTTTTGTTGCGAGCACCGCTTTCGATGCTCGGTGCTGTGGCTGACCCGAGTCTGTCAGCCTCTCTCCGACAGGCCATCCATCTGCCCCACCGTGTCTCTAGATGAGCGGATAGTCTAGCCTGTAGACGTGCTCTTTAACAGCGGTTTGAGAGACTTGTGGGAAAGTGGCCCTATTGATCCCACGCAAGAATCAATATAGAGGCAGACCTGGAAGACACGTTCTCCCCCGACACATACATATACATACTCACGCAGACCATTTGTTTTAAATGTAAACGCAAGTGACAGGGTTGAGTGATTTCATTTGCACCTTTTGGAATTTGGCTAGAGGTGATTCATATCCGTGATGTTACGGTTCAGAGGAATATTTCTTGTTTTATGTGTGAGAGGTTGCGAGTTTGACTCTAAAATGATTTTATTAATTTTTAATTTAATTATTATGTAATTTAGATTTTTTTATTAATAAATCAGAATTGCATTTGTCAGTAAATCTATAATGGATATGTGGATGATTTTTTAAAGGAATATTTTATTATTATAATATTAATATAATAATGCTTGCTTCATGTGTGAATAATTACAGGTGTTTTAAAAATGATTGAAAAATTTGCATTAATTTTATTTTATGAAATATAGTAATTAAGCTTTTTACTAATTTTAATTTATTATTTTGTGTTGATTTAATTTCTTAATAAAACATGAAAGCAGAAATGTAATTTATAAATTTTTATTGTTATTTATAAATTTGTAATAGATTTTTAAAGTAAATTAGAATTTAAGATATTTTTTAATAATATTAATTAATAATAATTTATTAATATTAATTACAATTAATACATAATTTATGATTAAAACATAATTTGTAGTATTTGTTTTATTGATTGGTTTTGTAAAAAATAGAAAGACGGACAAAATAAATTAAGATAGCAGTAAATGTTATTATTTTATTGTTATTGTTTTTATAAAATTTTATTTATTATTCAGTTTCATTTATTTGATTAAATTAAAAATAGAATTAAATTAAATGTATCCATTTAATATTAATTTATATTAATTACAATGATTAATACATCATTTTATTTTAATTTAGTAATTTTTTTTGAAAAAGACTGAATACATTATTTTTTATTCATTTTTAGTAGATCAAATCTTTAAAAAGTAAATTCTAATTAATTTTTTTTAGGTTTCTCAGTAGGTGTATGAATAATCGTGGTGTATGTGGTCACATTGTATTTTGTGATTTTGTGTTTTTGCGTAACTGGAATAGAGAGAGTTCAGATTAGATGTTTTCTGACTTGAAGGAAAGATAATGCATAATGTAATTTTTCAAGGTCTAGAAAGGGAAGGAATTCCATTCAGATATCTTAGTGCTGTCGCTGTTTACAGCAAACATGATGAGCGATCACACAATGACAGAGTTTTAAGGGTGAGTTAATGGCAGCATCTCTAGTTCCAGCATTGTGCCCTGACTGCAGACCTTGGACTCCGCTGAGAGAGCCCACCCACGCCACCCTCCTCTCCCCTCTTCACCCCGCTCCCCTTCTCTCTTCCTCTGCACCGCTGCATGTCTAAATCTTCACACGGGCCTACTAGTGGTCCTGTGATCTGCTGCTGCTTGTCCACTGCATCGCATTAATATACCTGTCTGTCGTTTCACTCGTTTATCCTGGTTCAGAAAGATGAGAGGGTGAGTGGGCTCTCTCTGTGCCAGATCTCACCAACCAATGAAGTGTTGAGCGAAAAATGCAGGATAAACATCTGAGATGCAACGTCTCACTGCTGCCCATAGGTGGTGTAACACTTGGCTAACATGTCTGGCGCATGGGTAGATGTAGATCTAACACGGGCGTCGTTCTCTTCTGTGGGATAACCATAGCACAGCTTTCTTTTCTTTTCAAATCTGATATGACTTGGAAAATACATTATTTCAATGGAAAGCAATGGAAAATACAGTATTTTTTGCAATAGAAAAGATATTTGCATTTTTGAGCCCCTCGGTCATATTATGTTTACTATAGCCCAACAGAGGATTGTTTAATACAAACAGTCTCAAAAACTCTCAATAATTATAACATCTATATTACATTTACCCATCCATGCAGTTGCCACCAATTCCAGCCTGGATGCATCAGTCAGATCAAAGTAAAACCATATCAAATCTCTACTTTTTAGTACTTTAGAATTTTTATTAAATTATATATATATATAGAAGTGCAAGTCAAGGTCATATTTTTAAAGGGATCTCACCTGAGGAACATACACCCCAAAAATTAAATTCTGTCATTATTTACTCACCATGACGTTTTTACATTTATGCATTTAGCAGACGCTTTTATCCAAAGCGACTTACATTGCATTCAAGTTACAGTTTTTACATTTTATCAGCTCTTGCTTTCCCTGGGAATCGAACCCATGACCTTGGCGTTGCTAGCGCCATGCTCTACTTTTTGAGCTACAGGAAAGGTTTTGTAAAAAATGTGACTTAAAATGTGACACTTTCCAAACCCATATTATTTTATTCCATAGAATACAAAAGGAGAAATTTTCTCTCTCTATATATATATATATATATATATATATATCTATATAGATAGATATAGGCCTCAGAGCTGAAAACCTAAAGACCTTAAAGGGCCATAGACATAGTCCCACAATGTTGATGCTTGAGTAAAGCAACAACAAACAAAAAAAATTCAAGATAAGTGGCTGTAGGGTGGGAATACTTTGTCCCTTCAGTGTCTCGTTTCACCACTGAAGGATATTACACAAAGGGCCTTTCCCTGTCCTTCTGTCTGTCTTTCCCTGTCTCTTTCTTTCTGTCTTAATCTCTATCTCTGTCTCGTTCTGAATGGAAATGATATTTATGAGGTAGATAATCCTCTCAATGCCCCCACCCCTCAGAAAACCATGAGCAGATACACCTGGGAGTGTAAGACCAAAGAGGAGCCCGACTGTGAGGTAAGACTTACAACCCCGCAGCTCCGCCCAAAGGAAAGCAGCTGTCCTTTCATTGTGCTGTTCTCCTGTCAATCAACTGTACTGACCAATCCTGGCCCTTCTTATCATCATCATCATCACAGTGAAACCAACCTAACAGTATGGTCCATTTAAAGTATTAAAAGAATAGTTCACCCAAAAATTTCTGTCATCATTTACTCACCATTATGTCATTCCAAACCTGTATGACTTTTTCTTCTTTTAAACGTTAAATATGATTTAAAAAAGCACCACAAAAGTGGTCCATATTTGAATTAGTTTTGACAAAAGTTATGAAGAAAAAGGGTTTTTAGAGAACAGCTACAGAAGAAAGTTATACCGGTTTGGAACAACATGAAGGTGAGAAAAGGATTTTTAGGCGAACGTCCCTCTAAAGAATACAATAATTCTCCATTAGTGGAATTCTCATCTGTGGGTGTATATTGTTACAACTAGAGTCCTCTGCAGAAATATAATATGCCAGTATGAGATCAAGAATGAGATAAATTCTCCAAATCCTTTCAAACACTCCATGACCTTCAGACAATATAGGACACCATAATTGATTGTCTCTTCCGGCCGTGTGGAGGCTTGGAGCTCATCATCGCAGAGAAAACACTCCTGAAAATGAAATGCTTGCCATGAAAAGAGGAATCTCTCAAGACAAGAATGAGGAGGGGGGGGCAAAATGTGGACAGTCAGGCCTCTTTATTACCATCAGCTCAGAGCTGCTGCTCCACGGATCGATATCCGCTTGAGTAAGAGACCCTGGCCCTGGCTAGCAGCCAAACACCCTCTATCTCTCTCTCTCTCTCCGTGTCGCTCCACACACACAGACCTAAACCCTCAGGGAGGCTCTGTGACTTGACAGATGTTTTGGAATGAAATAGACCATATATAAACTAGAGCGTAAAGGTCAGATAAGTGATGTGGTAGCTGAATATTCTTCAGTCATTTTGATGACTTAAAGGAAGAGGTCAGTTCAAAAATGTAATTTATTCACCCTCATGTGTTGTTCCAAACCTGACTGTCTTTCATCTGTGGAACACAAAAGAATATATTTTGAAGAATGCTGGTGACCAAATAGTTAGTTTCCATTGACTTCCTTTATATTTTTCAATGGGAGCCAGGTTGCCAGCATTCTTCAAAATATCTTCTTTTGCATTCCACAGAAGAAAGAAAGTCTGAATGTTTATTTTTGGGTGAACTATCTCTCTAAGACAACACATGGACCATGCTAGTGCACTGAAAAAGCTGGATCTGTCCAACTAATCACTGCAGTTTTGACCCCTCTCCTCAACACTTTCCAGATTTAAAATGTATAAATATTTTACTTTATTCACAGAATATGAGTGTGGACCCACTGCTTTATTCCCATGTGCCCTTTGTCCCTCTGTCTACTCCAGTTTTGTGCTATAGACCAGTGAAGCCTCTGATTTTAATGTACAGTCTCCCTTCCTTGTTCCTGTCTCGTCGTCTCAGTGTCCTTCCTCAAAGCTTTGCAGTTTACTGCAACTGACACTTACTTAGGTTCAATTTCTAAAGCTCAGTTTTAGAACAGAGCAATGATGTTAAGTATATACATTTCAATGCCTGATAAAATACATATATACTATAAATACTACTGTTAAACAGATTGGAGTCGGTAAGACGTTTCTAAAAAAAGAAGTCTTTATGCTCAGCAAGGCAGTACTTGATCAAAAATACAATAAAAACTGTAATATTGCAAAATATTACTACAACTCAAATAAACAATTTTGTATTTCAATGTGATTTAAAATGTTTTCATGTGATTCAAAGCTGAATTTTCAGCATCATTTCTCCAGTCTTCAGTGTCACATGATCCTTTAGAAATCATTCTAATATGCTGATTTGCTGCTCAAAGAAACATTTCGTATTATTGTCGAAAAAAAAGTTGTCCCGCTTAATATTTTTGTGAAAAACAGACATTTTTTTTCAGAGTTCTTTGAATAGAAAGTTTAAAAGATGAACATTTATTTGAAATATAATCTTTTGTAACAATTTAACTGTCTTTCCTGTCACTTTTGATCAATTTAATCCATCCTTGCTGAATAAAAGTATTAATTAAATTTTTTTTTTAAATCATACTGACCCCAACATTTTGAATGGTATTGTATGATTTATAGACATGATTATTCAAGAATTATGGGGGAGAAAATAAGAGTTTTAAAAGTAACTATAGGGATATGTATTATATTATATCATATTATAGCTCGTCTTGATTGGCTGACACATTGTTTAAATGTCTAATTAAACTTAATATGAAACTGTATTAAAGAGTAACACATTTACATAAGGACAACACGATAGCCGCCACTTCTCATTAATAGCATAGCTAATGTTGACAGGAAGGATGTAAAGAAATAATTATCAGTCTTCTCCATCATGACTCTCTTCATATCCAAAGAAAATCCCTCAAACATCAAGAGAAGTGTAATCCACCTCCCTATCCAACCACAAATAAAAAGCACATTTTCTAGTTTCATGCCGACGGAAGAAAGGACGCCCCCTATCCGGTAACCATGGAGGTGGCGTATCCCCACGTCCTGCCCGAAGTTACAATCTAAGTCATCACTGAATGGGTAAATCATCTTTAGGTGTCTCTATCGAGTTCAAAATGTGACACACTCGTGCCTTAACCTAACTACACCAAGGGACCAGAACGCTTTATTAGCTTCTAGCTAATAAAACTAGTTAAGCTCAACCAGCTTTCCCTGAAATAAATCATGCTAGCGTCACCATCACTGGACTGAAGTTGTCAGTTATCCCTAAAACAAGTCGATTTTGTATTTAAGAGGATGAAAATCAGTTTTTATCCACTTTAGATGATCAAAGGATGTGCAAGTCTTGTCTCATTCATTTGTTTCAATTACTGCACTAATTAAAGGCCACTGAATGGTTATTCCACAGAGAGAGAGAGAGAGAGTGCTAGGCTTTAGTGCTATGGCAGGTGAGCTCCTCTTGCCAGAGCTCTTGTTTCAGTCCATGGCTTTTCCTGTTCCCTGGCGAGACAGGAGTGTGGGATGGGGCTGTATGAGCTTTGATGGGTTTGCATGTATGCATGTGTCTCAGGACGGGTGGATCATACAGCCTCCGCTCTGCCCAGAGGAGAAAACTGCTTCAGCCATTGATCAACTGCAATCAATCGATTCATTTGATGCAAGATCTGTTCCTGCTGTGCCGTCACACTCCAACTGTTTGGATGTGATGCCAAAGTGTTTTGGAAATAGTATCTACTAATTTATTATTATCATTTCAAATTATTTTGTTTATGTAAACAACTACATTTATTCACTAAATATAGAAATTTTGTTTTTGGTTTGGTGGAATTTATTTTTGAACGTTACACTAAACAAACATTTATTTATTTAATAATTTTAGCACATTATGCAATTAAAAACTTTTTTATTAAAGTAGTAGGAGATGTAATGAGCAATACGATTTATTTTTTATTTTAAATACTTAAAAATGTATTGGATAATTTGCAAATGATAGTAAGTAATGCTCATAACATCTCCTATAATACTTTAATGGATTTACTTTATTTTTTTTTTATAAAATAGTACATAATGAGCATGATATATTTTTATTTATTTGTTTAACTTTTAAAATTTAATAATTTAACACATTTAAAATTTTACATTAATTAAAAAAATGTACTAAAGTGGGCGACTTAATAAACAATATGAGGTTATTGCAGAGGTCTAACATGGGACTGTCATTTCCCAGGATGATCCTAATACCCAGAACAAGCTGGAGGACTCCGTGAAGGCGCCCCCACCCAAAGAGGACGAGTCGCTGAACATCCAGAACTCGCTCACCCCTAAGCACGAGAACCATAAGGTGCTGGGCGAGGAGAACTCTTCGGAGGTAAACTCGCTGCAGAACAACATGATGTAGAACAGAAACAAAAGCACCCCACGCCACCACGTCCACGATCACTTAAAGCATCGAGCAGCAGACGCTACGAGCAGCCACACCCACCACACCATCACCACATGACAGAAAACTTTAAAAACCCCGCCCCTCGTACCCACTCAGTCTCCGCCTCCTGCCCCACCCCTTGTTGCATTCTTTTTGCCCTGTAGTCGACCCGCCCTTGACCCAGCCCTTATATATAGATATATATATATACACGCCTACCCCTGCCTAACTTACGGCATGCGTTGGTGTATATTGTAAAAAAAAGAAGAAAAAAGTAAAACATATTCGGGGTTTAAAATATAAAATGTTATCATAAAAGAAAAAGCTACTGAGAGGTTTTGATGTTTGTCTGACTAATTCAGTGAGTATGTATAAATATATGGAAAAAAATGCTTGGATTGATATAAAGAAAAAACACAATGTGTCTTTGTTTTGATGTGATTTCTAATCCTTTGATGTACTTGTTTTATTTTGTACTTTTTTGGGAATATAAACTGCTAAGAGAAAAAATCTGTTGACAGTTGTTGAAATAAACCTTTTTAACACTAAAGTCCTTGTCCCTGTGTGGTCCTAGCCTGTGTTGTTTTCCCTGGCCAGATGCCGTCTTGCGCTTACTATCTCTTGCTTTGTTTGGTATAGCGCATGGCTTTTTGATACCTGCTCTAAGGTCTGCATCACTTTAGATCTACACACTGACAACGTTTTGCAGAAACTGGCAAGCCTGTCATAAGGTGGGTGAACCAAAATAATACACATCTTTATTATTTCCCTGACAAATATGAATTTTAAATCAGTTGCATCCCTTTCTGTTAGGGATCAACTAAGACCCATAGACAGTTTGTATTAGACGTGTCTCTCACTCTCTCCTAAACTATATTGCATTATAAGCCTGGCTTATAATAACATATGCACACTCAATACTCCGGGTAGAAGTCCTGGGTGATCCTGCCTCACGTTTCACACTGCTCATAATTTACACAGGGTTAATAAGGTGGTCCTAGGTGTTCATAAGCTGATGTTTCATACTGTTCACTCCTAAACCCAGGTTTAGCGTTCTTATTTGCATATTTGCGGTGCCCGTGTCATTGATTGGATTTTAAAATCTGAATGTCAACTTTTCAAGACATTAAATTGGTGGAAAATTGGGGCAAAAACCATGTAGTGTATTCCAGCCAAGAATTTGTTCTAAAATTAACTATCAGTCCAGTCCTGTTTCCTAATTTAAAAAGCCAAAATCTGAGGTTTGGAAAAAATTGGCTATTTTGTTGAATGGGCTATGGGCCTGTTCACATACTGAATGATGTCCCTCATAAGAGTCTCTCTGCAATCGGTGCATCTGTCAAACTGACACTCCAAGATTCCTTTCTCTTATAAATGAATCACAGGTTCTTTATTGTGGTTTCCTTTTATGAGTTTTTGACGATGAGGTTTGTTTCAGCCCTAGAGCAAAGACTCCTTCCCCCAACCGCACTAATAGAGAACAAGTTCACTTGAGACCGCCAGCAAATAGGGAGCAGACACACCGCTGAGACAATTTTGTCATTTAGCAGTGCAAGTCATGCCATTCTTTTTATTTATTATTAATGTAATATTAAAGTATTTTATTTTCCTCTTTTCCAATCCCGTGTTTTCAGTACCTCAAGGGCCTCTGGTTGGTCTCTTTGTGTGAATCTGTATTATAATGAATAATAGGGAGCACTTCATCCTCTCATATACACAGAGCGACATAAGTGCCTTTTCAGTGCACCACAGATGCCAATGAAATCAGATCCGGGAACATATAGACCTTCATAATCACGTGAGTCTGTGGTTGTATTGTCTGTGAAGCTCAGTATGTGAAACTTGTTTCTACTTCAGTTCTCAAGAGCACTTTGCTTAGTTTTGGCCAAATCTGAGTTAGTGGCAGCTCTGCTTGTTACAGCCTTTTTCCTAATCTAATTCCCACCCGCTGCCATGACAACAGAACATACACAAGTATCAAAAACATGGGAGGGTTCACAACATGTGCTACACACACTAAAAATAAAAATCCTCAGTGCCCTGAGGTGGCTGTAATTCTCTGACACTGTGAAGAAGGACACCGTAATGTCCCCAGGCGCTCCTGTCTCAAGTTTTTGTTGAACCAAAACCAGCTTGATCTCACCAGCTCTCTCTCTTCTTCTCTCTCATTTTTCACTGCTTTCTCTCCCTCCCCTTAATTTTTCTGCCGTGTTGATCCTCATGCAAATGAAATTCTGGGGGTATAATCATCATAGAAACACATTCTGATAGTATGGGCCATTGCTAGACTGAGGAAAGGCTGGTCTTTCTCTGCTTTCATTTTCTGTCACTCAAGTGGAACAGCGTACAGTGAAATACAAAAAAGATTCTGCATTTACACGAAAAAATGCTCTTTTGCAGACAAAACTATCATTTACATAAAGTAGCCTCAAAAATTTGGACACTTAAGCCAAACTGTAATATATACTATAAAATTGTAATTATTCAAAATATATCACCTTGACTTACCATTCAAATTAAAAATTTGTGTATTATATTCTATTGTTTTCTATTATTACATGTATATCTATCTATCTATATTATAGATTTGTAATAAAACACTTGCCTTACACATAGTTATACATATTTTTATATTGTATATTATTGATATAATATTGTATTTTATTGAATTTTGAGTGATTAGTCAACTCTTTTATTTAATGTAATTTACATTGTGTGTGCATGTGAACTTCAAAAGATACTAAATAAAACAATTGCTAGGTTATATATATTTATATATATATATATATATATATATATATATATATATATATACACACAAAATTGTCATTGTTTTGCCATATATATATATTTATTTATTTTTTTTTCCGGGTTGTCATACATTAGTTTTATCATGCACATTATTCATGCAATGAATTACACCTGTGTGAACCTGAGGGTAACTGACTTCATACGTCTAATAAAAATGACCTTTGGACCAGCTGTTTAAGAAAAACTACAAATAGTTCAGTGCAAAATGTCAGATATTATTTGTTTTCACATGAATTTGGTTTGTTATATCTAATGCAATGGCATCGATACATTAAAATAAGGCCTAAGTGCTTTTGGGGCCACTAAACAAGCTATAGACTGTACTGTAGAATCAGAAGTGCACTACATCATATGCTGTTATTCCAAAATTTCCTTTCAGTTCTCTTTGCTTCTTTACACCCAGAACGCTTGACTTGAATGTGACAAAAAGCAGTTTTCCAGCTGACACATATTTAACTCAGTATGTATATTATAAATGAGTCAGTTTTATCCTCTGCGTCAAGTGCTGTATGAGAGAGAGCATTTCATACTGAGGTGTGGCAACATCCGCCTCCACCAACATGGGTACATGGATGCATTATCCCCGCTTCCCCATTGGCTACAGAGACAGTGGAACGATGACATACAGATCTCAGATAGAGTTCAGCCATTGGCCATTAGAAATACGAGGACACGTGCGTGCGCACACACACACACTCAGCGTATTGGTTTAGGAGATTGTGTGGGTTCATTAGAACATGCTGAACTAATAAGAAATGCTTAAGATTATTAATGAGGCCTTTGGAATGTGGGCTGGGAAGCCTTTATAATGGAAATGGGCCTGATAGATTATGGCCCAAAAGCTAAAAACACTCCCACACCCCCCTTTTCTCCAAGTGCGGTTTGTCCTGCTGAGTTTGGCACGTCCTTTTGATGTTGAACAGCACGTTAGGTCTAAAGTAGCAGGTGCAGTTGCAGCAGAGTAAATCTCACAGAAACACGTCTAGGTCATTTATATATGTATATATATATATATTACTGCATATTAAAAGTTACTGCATATAATGAGAACTGTCATGAAAATAATTTATGTATACATTGTGAATATATTTAAATGAGGTAAATTAATAATTTATATATAATGCATATATACATTGAAATAAGATTATATATATTGAAATATGATCAAATAAATATATAAATGTCTAAAAAAAATGTCACAGCATGTCACAAAAAAATCTTGTCATAAAACAGATTTTTCTTTTTTTTAATTGAATTTTCCTAAAGCAAAATATAACCTCAAATTTCTATCATTTCTATGTAGTTTTTGTTGTTGTTGCTGTTGTTTTGGCATGAAATGTGATGTTTTAACAGCTTTATAAAGTATACACTAATTTGATTGGGGGAAAGATGATCATTTATTGCTGATATTGTGTACCAATGGAAATGTGCTTTGTGCACCTGTCTTTGCATGTGTTCTCTTTTCAGGGACGAAAGACAATTGACATGGAGCTTCACCTTCCCAAAAATGCCCAAATCCTACCCAAGTCCAACCCGTTAGTCCACTATGACGTGTTCCTCTATAAAGTGGCCAAATCGCCAGTGCACAGCAGGGTAAAGCACAGGGTGAGATGGGAAGACTGTAAATACTGTGTGTATGAGTCTCCCCTCTACAGGCCCATCAGCACACGCTCACTGCCTGCAATCATCCACAGGAGGACATCGCAAGGACATGCCATGCACTCTGAGCAGAGACTATGACCAGCATAAGAGTCATGCTTTAGTTGTCCTCATGGTGCTTGATCAACACTGTAAAAATTTAGACTTTTATACTATCTTAATAAAATTGTGCTCAGATAGTAAATATGTAGTATCAGTTGAATGTAATAAAGTAAGGTGGTTCCTTGGAGAAGCCATTCTCTAAATACTAATTAAAAGCACTGTACCATAATGCATGAAATGCACAGCGAATGTTTCTCCAAATAAGATGTTCGCTGAGCTAAGACGAATTAACATCTCTTGGGAATTTATCACCGGCAGATTGTTTAGAAAACCTTTTTCTGCAAACAATAAATCAGACTTTTAAACAGATCACCTCTTGTTTTTGCACACATGCACTTTTTGTAATTTATAGCGTGGTAAACAGGTTGAGAAAATGAATGAACGCTACCACATGTTCCACTGCGAAGTATGTGACACACTAAAAGCCTGCAAGAAAACGCAGAAGACAATCCATGACAAATTTGTTTATGAATCTTAAAAGAGCTTTACGTTATTGAATTAAAATTCAAAGTAGGTCCACTGCATGAGGACTTCATTTGACAAGCTACTTTCTACATGCTTACGAAATATGAAGTGATGTGTTTTGGGTAACAACATCTATGAAGTTCTTACACGGTTCAAGTTCTTTCTTATGGTAAGTACTCCTACAACCCCCAGAGCCGAGGTATGTGTGAGTGTGAACAACGACGTGTGGTCAGAGGGGCCTCCGCAATACCAAAAGCAACCAGGCCGTCTCTTGAACCGCAGGGAGCTCCAGGGCCTCTTTGTGTCACATGGGATTAAATTAGCACGGTCCATTAGCTTCTCAGTGACACAAAGACACTAGTGAAACCTAATACACACACACACTGTGTCAGAGTTTCTCACATGTTCTCTTTTTACATATTTGTATGCATATTTGCATTTCATAAATCACAGAAAAACGTTAATATTCTCTGCAATTACTGCAACTATTGGGCATCTAATTATTCAACTGTCAAGGTGAAAATCACCCACAGTCCACCATGAGTAAAAAGCAGCAAAGATGTGTTCAAATTTGATTAAAATATTATTTAAAAAAATGCAATAATTCAAACGGGGTATATTTTTAATACAAGACTCCAAATATGAGACAAAATGTATATATATGTCATATGTAAATATTACGTTATATATTTGCGCTTTGTGTTTAGACATAATAAAGATGCAACACATTAGTCATTTGGACTGGAAAAGACAACGATTTAGTAAAAGGCAAGAAAACTGTTAAATTGGCATTGACTGTCCTGTCATCTAGTGGTTGAGTATTTAATTACATGCTGAGTATGGGACTTTTATTTTGAATCACTCGTCACTATTGCTGCTCGCTTGTCGCTTCACTACTGCACAAGATACTTGTGTAACGGCATAAGCCGCGCTGTCAAAATTACCCAATTATATGCAGGTAACAAATGTTTTTACTTATATTTATGAAGTCAGCAGTCGTTCTGGGTTTTTGGCAAACGTTTTCACGTTTTGTCTTCCAGTTTATACTGTATGTCAGTATAAACCTTTCTTTTTATGTCTTTTCCTTCTGAGTAGCTACAAGGAGTACGTGTTATTTTCAGGATATATTGTCGTGTTTCTGTTTTATAATGAGACTCTGATGTTAACATCATGTAAAAAATGCTGTCAGACAACTATTTGTCATTCTGTAGGTTTAATATATATTTATATTTTAAGATTCGATTTTAACTTTGTCCAGTTAACAGATAATGGCCAGAAAAAAAATTCCTCTTTTGTTTGAATATGATAAATGACAGCAGAGTCACCTTATCAGGGGCCACCACCCTGTCACTCCCATCTGAGCCCATAGGGCCCCTAATCATTATCTTTCAAGTCTAGTTAACTGTCAGAGATGCATTCAATATCCAGTATGACCATGTGGCTGAATGTGGCTCAGCTTTAATGTTTATTTTCTTTCTTGGATCAGGAAAGGACAGGTTATTACATGTTTTCTCAGTAGCTTTAGTATAAGAATGCATGTTATATTATTTACTCATGAACTTGCTGATCGATCTTAGTCATTTTAGATTTGGTCAGTCTTGTTGCAGGTGAGGAAGTGTTTGGAGCTGAATGCAGAAGGTCGTAGCAGTGCTTGGTGGGGGGATTGGAGGTCTGTCTGCCTGTCATCATCTGAGCAAGAGTCCTAATGTTTCCAAGGTACAGTATTATGGAGTGAAAACGGTATCAAATCCTCCCACAAATGCACGCGAAGGATCCACACTGGCGGACACAATCCACAAATGCACGCAAAAAAAAAAAACGATTGGAACATCGACATAATTATATTGTTTATATAAGCTACGTGCATGCATGTTAGGATAATAACAAAGCAGAGGAAATGTAACAGTACAGGAAAAGGCCAGTATTTACCTTTTTTAAAATTATTATGATTATTCGTCAGAAACTTACCTATATTGTTTTCAAGGCATACAGCAAGTATAGCCTATATGTAAAGAAGCAAAACAAGCGCGTTCATATGGGAAATCAGTGGTACAGCCACTGCTCAGTTCAGCTGATGCGGCTTACACCAGTTCACTGGTTAATGAATCACTATAAATAAAGCATTTCCTGTTATTTGTGTTATTTGCAGAAATGGTAGTTTCTCCAACATTTAAAAGACATAGACTAATACACAACAAACGAAAAGAAGAGAAAGGAATATGATCGGACATGGGACTCGAACTCCTGTCACTAAAACTCCTACAGATAGGCTTGTGCTCATTTGTGAGTTAAGGCCGCGGAATGACAGTCTCAAAAGAATCCACAAATACAAAACCACGTATTTATAGACATTCTTAAGGCAGAACACTAATTCAAAGGACTCGCGATTTTTTTGTGAATGAAATAACGGGTATAACAGTATTTGAGGATCATTCTGTGAGCAAAGAAACAATAATGCACTTGCCTTTGCTTGGATTGCATGTGCGCGCGTGTGGATCTCTCTCGTGCATTTCTGGATCGCCCTGTGTGTAGATCTCTGGCGTGCATTTGTGGATTGTGTGCGCGTGTGTGTGGATCCTTCGCGTGCATTTGTGGATTGTGTGCACGAGTGTGGATCTCACATGCATTTGTGGATTGTGTGCACGAGTGTGGATCTCACATGCATTTGTGGATTGTGTGCACGAGTGTGGATCTCACATGCATTTGTGGATTGTGTGCGCGAGTGTGGATCTCTCACGTGCATTTGTGTGAGTGATATCACTCCATACAGTATCCACTTATAATTTCCATAAAACCACAAAACCAGTCATAAGGGTCAATTTTTCGAAATTGAGATTTATACATCATCTGAAAGCTGAATAAATAAGCTTTCCATTGATTTGTTAGGATAGGCCGAGATACAACTATTTGAAAATCTGGAATCTGAGGGTGCAAAAAAATCCAAATATTGAGAAAATTGCCTTTAAAGTTGTCCAAATTAAGTTCTTAGCAATGCATATTACTAATCAAAAATGAAGTTTTTAAATATTTACAGTAGGAAATTTACGAAAATATCTTCATGGAACATGATCTTTACTTAATATCATAATGTTTTTTGGCATAAAAGAAAAATCAATCATTTTGACCCATACAATGTATTTTTGGCTGTTGCTACAAATTCACCCCAGCGACTTAAGACTGGTTTTGTGGTCCAGGGTCACATATATACTACCATTTTAAAAGTCTGAAATTGGTAAGTTTATTGTTTTTGAAAGATGTATATTATGCTCACTAAAAGGCTGCATTTATTTGATCAAAAATACACCAAACAGCAATATTGGGAAATATTATTATAATTTAAAATAACTATTTTCTATGTTAATGTATTTTAAAATAGAATTTATTATTTTGATGGTAAAGCTGCTGTTACTCCAGTCTTCGGTGTCAGAAATCATTTAAATATTATTCTAATATTTTGTAACATTATAAGTGTCTAAACATATTATTGCTGAATGAAAGCATTTTTTTAATAATAAAAAAAATTATTATTTTTGTAAAAAAAAAAAACGTACTCTCTCCAAACTTTTAAACAGTGGGGTAGATATAAATGTTAAGATAAAAGGCTCTTCCATTGAAAAATGTAGTCCACTTGTTACTGTGTCTAGTGTTTTTATCATTTAGATCAGTGGTCTTCTCATGCCAAGAGCCCCTTGTCGCAGAGATAATAGTTAATTTTTATTTCATTTTCATATTTTTATTTGTACACAAGAATAATTTTGGGGTCAAAATTAAAAAACAGTTCATTTACTGCCACAGACTCAACTTTCCTAAAAAGCTTTCCCTGCTGCATTTCTCATGGTTCAGAGCTGCTTTGAAGCCTCTAGACAGATCTAGACAGCTTGTAATCATTGATGAAGCAATGAAGGTCATTGCTGCTGAAGCTGTTGCAGTTTTTAATGTGAAATTTTGATTCAGTAGACTTCATTGCTACATTAATCATGAAGGTCAGCACACATTTTAAGTCAAAATAATAACAAATGTCCTCTAAGACTGTACATCACACTCCACCTCTGCTAATGCAGGTTGTGCTGCTGGAGAAATCAGGGAGATGTGGGGGTTGGTTGAGCTCCATACGGAGAGATGACGGGGCCGTGTTTGAACAGGGACCACGAGGGGTGCGACCTGCAGGTGCTGTCGGCCAGAACACTTTGAATATGGTATGCATACGTGAATTTATGTGCATGGTTATGGAGTAATCTGTGTGCATTTTAATTCACATGATCACATTCGTATAATCTCTGATATTATAATTGGTTTGGAAAATCAGTTACCACCAAAAAAAAAAAGTGGGTTGTACCTAAAACAATGACTGCAACTCTTATGGCTTATTGCTTTGATAAAATAGGGAGACAACAGCAATATGTTCAGTAAATAGTTAAGATTATTTACAATAATAATAAACATAATTAAGTATTAATTTGATAAGTAAAATTGAATTTAATAGTAACATTAATTGTCAGTCAACTTCATACTAGAATTGAGTTAGTCTCTTTATAACAGTCTATTAATATTCATCACCAGTTTGAGATAATGTTAGTTTTGTTCATTGTTATTTTTGTTCCTTGGCATGGCCACAAGAGGGCCTCCATACATTTATAGTCACTTAGCAGATACTGTTGTCCTAAGTGACTGAAATGAAAAATTAAAAATACTGTATCGATACTGTATGTACCATAGCCTACTTTAGTCTCCGTAGATCTGTACACACTTAATTAAGGTAAGACTATATCTAACCAGAGGTCATGACCATTACCATAGAACCAAGTTGACCAACTAGTCTACTTCTTGTAAGATTGAAACTGTTGTACCAGTCGCATAGAGACAATTCAAATGATACCACCAAACCTGACTGTGAATATCAGTTGCATTCATGTAGAACATCATATCATACTTCTGACCATTCTGAGTGAGCTGAGTGAAGGGAGATTAGTGAGGGGAAGGAAGTGGATGAAAAGGATAGGTGAGAAGGGACTTTTCTCGCATCTTCTCTCAGTGAGATGTCGAAACAGATGTCTATATCTTAATACACTGTGTGTGTATTATCCATATCTCAGAAGATCAAAGTGTCTGAGGTTCTTAAAGTCTTAACAGTATTATTATAAATTTTCAAGAGTGTTGTGCTGCTAAATACATTTTCCAGGATCCTTTAATGAATAGGATGTTCAAAAGAACAGATTCATTTGAAATAATAATCTTTTGTAACATTATAAATGTCTTTACTGTCACGTTGGACCAATTTAATGTGTCCTTGCTAAAGCCTCTGTTTATTCCTAACATTATTTGAATCTCCTTATATTTGCATTATTTTCTCTTATTTACCTGAAGTAGCGAGAAAGCGTGCAAACTGCATTACATGAGACAGAAAAGACTGTATTTACAATGTACCTTTCCTCAGGCTTCAATGCATCAATATTTATGAAGGACTATTCTAGTTATTGTTTTCTTGTGCAGGTCTCTGAGTTGGGTCTTGAGTCTGAAATCCTGCCTGTTACAAAGGATCATGTGGCATCTAAGAACCGCTTCCTGTATGTGAAGGGACAGCTGCACAAGATGCCATCTGGACCTGGGTGAGAAGAAACTCCACTCTGTGTGCATTTACCTGTTTGAAGTCATAAATATTCCTTATTTTGTTCTCCTTTCCTCTAGTGGGGTAGTTTGCACCATCCCTCCTTTCTCTCGACCCATAATTCATAGCGTTCTGAAGGAGATACTGATCAGGAAAGGGACAGAGGAAGATGAATCTGTGCATGCGTTTGTGTCCAGAAGACTGGGTTCTGAGGTGAGAACTAGCATGGAGACTCAATGACCTGCTAAAAGATCCATGCTGTCCTTGTCCTGTACGACGTGCTTTGCTGCCATGACAAATCAGTCTCAAATGTGTAGCGACAGGAGAGATTCTGAAACTGATTCAGGCCACCTGATTGTCTCTCTCCTTGCAGCTGGCTAATATAGCCATAGACAGCCTGTGTAGAGGAGTTTTTGCTGGAGACAGCAGACAGTTGAGTGTACGGTCCTGCTTTCCACCTCTTTATAAAGCAGAGCAGTCTCGGGGCTCCATCGTGCTGGGCATGCTGATGGGTTCAGGTGAGGGTGCAGAAGGGCCTGTAGATGTAAACCTAGTATTCAACTAATCTGTTTTTGTACTTCCTTTTTTGTCGGTGTGCCACCATGCAATGCATTAATATGACTTTGAATTTATATTTGCTTCTATTAAGGAGCATTTCAGCTAAATGTTTAAGGCAAATATGAATCCTTTTGGCCTATATACTGTATATTAACAATGATAATTATAAAGATAATTAATAATAATATATTAACAATGATACTGAAAAAAATGAATGAAAATAATAATAATAATAACAAAAAAAAGTCTTTGTCACTTTTGATCAATTTAATATAGTGCTATATAATGTATTATCAATTTAATGGAAATATATAAATCCACTATAGCAACTGTTAATATTGTATTCACAATTTGCATGTAATGATGACATTGCATTATATTTATATATTCATGGTTACACCTTTAAAAACCATAATGCATATGTTTTTTTTTTTTTTTTATTGAAAAATGTTGGGAACATAATTTCATATTTGTTTACCATGAATAGGTAATTATTTATTAAGGTTTTATAATGTATTTTAACCATGATTGCAATTACCTATGGATAATTAAATTTTATAATTATTTATTTAATAGATTTTGGTGTTTAGATTTTATAAAAAGTGTTACTCATTAATGGTTGTTTGTATTCATATTATGTAAGGAGGTGGTCCTAAAGTGGTCCCTTCTGACTTGGCAAAGAGAGCATCTAAAGAGTCCTGGACTCAGTGGTCTCTTAAAAGAGGCATGCAGGCATTCCCAGAGGCCTTGGAAGACATGCTGAAGAGACGAGAACGAGTGGAGCTTCATCATCATGCCAAAGTAAAGAGTCTGAATATGAACGGTGGAGGCTGGGAGGTAAGATGATTGCCCAGCAGGAAGACATAACATATCAGTTACGATGAAGAAACAGAGTGCTGTTAATCTAGTTTTTAAATATATATCTTAAATAGATCAAACTAGATGATGGCACCTCTTTGAAAGCTGATCATGTGATTTCTACACTACCTGCATCAGGTAAATTCTCTAATTTTACAGTGGTGTACTCCTATTCTGGTACACAACATTTTTTGCTAATTTAGTGAGTTTATTTAATGATTGATACAAGCTGAAAAAAAGTCCAATAGAAATGCATTTACATTTACTGCTTGTTTTCTCATGTCCAATTCATAGCGAAGTTAAATGTGATCACCTATTGCTGTGGCGCTGTAGATTCTACCAGACAACATGCCTATTAATAGAAAGTAGATTTTTACATTCATTTATTTCTGTATTTTTATTTATGCATTTTAACCAGAATTAGCCTCTGTGCTGCCCCCTGCGGCTCAACCCCTGTCAGAACTGCTGCGATCCATCGCTTCAGTAAATGTTGCTGTGGTGAATTTGGAATATGAAGGCTTCATCCTTCCTGTTACTGTAAGACTTCACTCAGTGATTTTTAAATACATGAGATAAAAAAAAATTTAGACACCTAAACCATTAAATGCTCAAGTCCGGTTGTTTTGTTCAGTTCATATTCTCATTTCCTGGAAGATCTTTCCTAACTGTACATGCATCAAAGTACTTTATGTATGTGTAGGCATTTTTAATATTGAGTGTGTTTGTATATGTGCACATGCTCTAAATATTTCAGGGCTTTGGACATTTGGTGCCTTCTTCTGAAGATCCTGGTTTGTTGGGGGTGGTGTACGACTCTGTTCCCTTTCCACAACACAATCGGAGTGGAGGACCGACCACTAGACTGACGGTGAGACTGAGCTCTCATATATGCTAAGGTTTTTTTCTACCTTCTACATTCAGTAGGTTTTTTTTAAAGAAATTAGTAATTTTAGTCTGCAAAGACGCCTTAAATTTGCCAAAAGTGACAGTAAAATGGTTTTATATTGTTACAAAACAGTCAAAAACTAAAAGTCAAGCAGCACAACTGTTTTCAACAATGATGATAATAATAATGTTTTTCTGAGCATCAAATCAGGATGATTTCTGAGGGATCATGTGACACTGAATACTGAAAATTCAGCTTTGTCATCACATTTTTAAATATATTAAAATAGAAAACAGCTATTTTAAATTGCAGTCTTATTTCACTTTTTTATTTTTATTTATTTATTTAGCATTTTTTTGATCAAATAAATATAACCTTTGTGAGCATGAGACTTTCTTTCTTTTTCTTTTTTTTTTCTTTTTTAAAATCTTACCAACCCCCAAACCTTTGAAAAGTAGTGTACAGTTTATTGTACATTATCCACAAATATAAAATGTATTGAAAATGATTTTGTAGGTTTTTTCACAGGATATTATTGTGAAATATTATAAAATATTTAATTACTTTTATTATAAAATAGAAGTTAAATCATTTAGGTGGGACAAGGCTAAAAATAGGAAATCTGGCAAAGTAACACTTTTAAAAACAAAGAAACAAAATTAAAAACACAGTGGTGAATACTAGCCGGTTTAGGAAATGAACCTGATGCTTTCAAAGGTCTCTGGAGGAATGTGTCTCTAAACCAATAGCCCCATCAGCAAATTGTGAATCTCTGACATGAATTCTTCTCCCTTCCCCTATCAGGAACATATTGCATGTGGTAATAAAAATAGCCTTCGGTACTCTGTGGTCCACACAACAGCAAAAATTGCCATTGCATTATTCATTTCTCCCCCACTTAAATCATTATTAATTTAATGCTTAGAACATGTTGTTTTCCCCTCCTTGAAAACATCCATATAGTCGAGAGGCCAGGAACTTCTAGATTCAGAGTGCCATTACAGCAGCCGAAATATGCTTTGAGCAGTGTTAGCAACCTGAATAACATAATACAACTCCCTCCAGCTGGGGAATCAGTCCTGTGAATGGATGTTATGAGGATGATTCCAGCTGTTATCATCAGTAGCCATTTCTGTGAATGGTGTTTTTTTTTGTGTAATTACTAGCTGTGTGTGTGTGTGTGTGAAGGTGATGATGGGGGGAATGTGGTTTGAGCAGACGTTTGGTCATCCTGATGCAGTGACGGAGCAGACGCTGTTAGATCGAGCCACCTGGGCTGTGACCTCTCACCTGGGTGTAAACTCTCAACCTGTATGGAGCTGCATCGCTATACTCAAGGTGAGACTGTGTGAGTAAGTCATTGAGGCTGTGCATTACAGTGATTGTACAACAGGTGAGGCATGTTCTATGCAAAGCAGAGTGCCTAAAGCCCTGAATAAACATGGCCCTGAGTAGCTTATTGCTATTAGAAAATGTATGCAAGTATAAAATAAAACAACATAGGCTCATTGGAAGTACGTGCCTATACCTACATTTCTGCAAAACTTAGCAAAAAAAAGCGCAATTTCCTGTTGAAATGAACACTAGAGGCAGTAAAACTCCCACAACTTTTATTTCTTTTCACACAAAGTATGATTTGCAGGTCTACAGTTTCCATTCATAAAGCATAATTACTTGAGGAATATTATGTTATGAATTAAAAACAATTTTGACATGCATCAACAAATGCATTTTTATATCACTTTTGCGTTTGTTAACACTATCGAGTAGGTTTAGGGTTGGGTTTGCTGTAGGGGATATTTCCAACACGATTCAGCATTAATTTTTAGCGACGCTCCTCAGATATTTGAATTATGAACCACCGCAATACGTACCTGAAGCAATACAAACACAGCAATACGTGCCTATATCAATGTAACAAAAGCGTGGCAGGGTCATGTATTGAACCCGCATTTTAGCGCCACTCACTGGATATTTCACTTTGAAACTGCCGTGAAACGTGCAGTAAGGTACTTAATAACGGTGCTGCAGAAATGTATTTAGAGACATGTATTTCGAATGAGCCTGGGTTGAAATAAAAGGATAAAGATTTACTGAAGTGTATTTGATTGTGCTAAAGTGGAACTATTGCAAGTATACTTATGGTGCACTTTAAATATTTGGCATTTAAATACTGATATTATTCAAAATCATACAATCCTCATCAGTAGTGACATTAAAACACATTTTAGACTTAATATCAAGAAATGTGCATTGTGGATAAGTAGTACCCCAAATAAAGTTTAGTTATAATGTTTATATCAGTAAGTCTCGAGCGATATGTCAGTAAATATGTTAATATATTCAAACTATACTTAGCATGAAATAAATTTATTTGAAATATATTATCTTTCTACTAGGGAACCACTGTTAATAAATTGTTTCATATACATATTCATATACATATTCATGGTTTAACATCTTCTTAAAGTGTAATTTAGAAAAAGAAGAAAAATTGTGTAAACATGAATGTATGTATAATGTAATGTAATCTGTAAATATATAAGTGGTTGTTGCTATTATGAAATGTTGGCAAATTGGAAGATATACATTTTCTATAAATAATAGTAGTAATAATAGTAATAATAATAATACATTTAGTTTATAATGTTTCTATATATTTTATATGTAAAATATATAGAAACAATAAAGATTGTAAAATCGTGTTATTTTTATAGAAAGATATGTGATATTATATATTAATATAAGTAATAATAATAATAAATTTGTAACAATTTACATTTTCATTTAGGATAATTACAAAAATAATAACACTAACAATAATATGTGTTTTTGTTTCTTTAATAGATATAGATATGTGAATATATTTATCTATAAAACATCTTTATCTATAATGATAATATATTTATAATGATAATATATTTTTTGAATACTATACATTTTAGATATATTTTATACTATTTAACAATATAAAACTATATATTTATATCTTTTTAAATGTATTTATATGTATGTTTTATATAAAAATGTTTTGCTGAAGGAGCACGTATTATGGAAAACTTTTCTTGCTCCTTTGAAATAAGAGTCTGTTCATTACATAAAGGTGTTGAGTCAATCAATTCAATTCAAGTTTATTTGTATAGCGCTTTTTACGATACAAATCGTTGCAAAGCAGCTCTACAGGAATTTAAGTTTCCACAATATATTTATATATTGCAGGACCTTAATATGTTTGACTTATGGCAAAATTTGGTAATTCTGTATGTTGTCTGAGCATTGGCATCCTCTGAGGGGTTGGCATTATCTTTTCTCAGGTGTTCGGTCATCTCAGATCATTTAAGGGTTGGATCCAGACTGAAGCTTCTGTAATTCCTAGTTACCACAGGATGTTAATCAGAAACAGAGAAACAAATAGAGACATAATTAACGTAGCTGCTGTTCCATCTAAGCAAAAATGATTTGTTCAACCCAAGCTAAAGAGTAATAATAATGTACATTTGATCAGATATAACTGCAGTACAAGATTATAAGATGCATTATGTGAATGCTTGGCTAAAGAGATGTGTCTTTAAGCTAGATTTAAACAGAGAGAGTGTGTCTGAACCCCGAACGTTATCAGGAAGGCTATTCCAGAGGTTGGGAGCCAAATGTGAAAAATCTCTACCTCCTTTAGTGGACTTTGCTATCCTAGGTACTACCAAAAGTCCAGAGTTTTGTGACCTTAGGGAGCGGGTTGGATTGTAGCGTGGTAGAAGACGAGTTAGGTACGCAGGAGCTAAACCATTTAGGGCCTTATAGGCAAGTAATAATATTTTGTAAATGATACGGAACTGAATAGGTAGCCAGTGCAGAGACTGTAAAATTAGGGTAATATGATCATATTTTCTTGACCTGGTAAGAACTCTAGCCGCTGCTGTATCTGTAGCTTGTTTATTGAACATGCAGGACAACCACCTAGCAGTGCATTACAATAGTCCAGTCTAGAGGTCATGAATGCATGAACTAGCTTTTCTGCATCAGAAACAGGTAGCATGTTTCGAAGCTTGGCAATGTTTCTGAGATGGAAGTATGCTGTTTTTGTCGGGTCTCGGGTCTGATCACCTGTTCTTTGCTGTCTCTGTGTTCATGTGTTGTGCACGTGGCATTGTTTTGACAGCTCGCCACGTGCGCATTGTCAGCGTGATTGTTTCCCCGCCCTCCTTGTTTCTCTGCTCGTTAGCTCATCTTGCATTCACACCAGGTTCTAGTCATCTCATTAGCTTCCCCTTTATAGCTCCCCTTGTTACTCTGTCTTTTGTCAGACTGTTATGGTATTTCCCACTGCTCTGACTGTCTTGATTGTGTATCGCTTACCTGTCTTGTCTTGTCCCGTTCAGGCTCCAGTGCTCGTAGCTGCTAGTGTGTTATCCTGCTTCTATCTGTGTGCATTCAAGTTATCCGTGGACTCTCTCCGGCTGCCGCCGTACCCGGGTCTCTGCCAGCTCAGTTGAGGCACGCTCCAGCCGCCGCTATCCACCCTTCGGTGCGGTAGGAATTCCTGATCCACGCAAGCTGTCTCCGGGAGCGCTCCACGCTCGTTATTTTCTGTTCAATAAAGCCTCTGTTGTACCCGCATCTGAATCCAGCCTATTCCCTGACAGAACAGTCTGACCAACGATGGATTCAGCGGGATCGGATCCGCTTCGTTCCGCCCTCGTGCAGCAAGGGGTTTTACTGGGGCAACATGATACACAGCTCAACGCCACAGCGCAGGAGGTTGACGCTCTCAATGCCCGAGTCGCTGAGCTCCTCACGCGGGTCGATGATCTTCAGCGAGAGGCGGCTGACCGGGGTCCCGTACTCCGCGCTGTTACTCCTCTGGAGCCTGAACCCCATGCCAATAATCCACCGGTTTACGATGGCGATCCCAACGCCTGTCAAGCCTTTCTCTCCCAGTGTTCACTGGTATTTTCACTGCAGCCTCGCCGTTACGCCACTGAAGAGGCGAAGGTCGCTTACGTCCTCACTCTTCTCTCGGGTCGCGCCCGCGAATGGGGAATTGCCGTGTGGAGATCGCGGGCTTCCTGCTGTGCTTCTTTTGCGGAGTTTCGTCAGGAGATGGCGAAGCTGTTTGACCGATCAGCCCAGGGAGATGAGGCGGCGGCTCAGCTATCTTCATTGTCCCAGAGGAAATGCTCTGTCACCGACTATGCCATACAGTTTCAGACTCTAGCGGCAGCGTGCGGCTGGAATGAGGGCGCGCTGCGCGCGCGTTTTCTCGAGGGTCTGAATTTTGCCATCGCCGACGAACTAGCTGCTGTGGATCTCCCTCGAGGGCTGGATAACGTGATTAATCTCGCGCTCCGGGTGGAGTCCCGTCTCGACCGTCGCCGCCAACGTCGTCTACCCACCACACCGTGGCGCCACCTGGAGTCCTCTTCGTTCGATGCAGCGAGTCCTCAGTCAGCTGAGGTTGAGCCCATGCAACTAGGTCGCCTACGGCTTACGCCGCAGCAGAGACAGGAGCGTCTTGCTCAAGGATTATGCCTGTACTGCGGCAAGGGTGGCCACTTCGTACTTCAATGCCCGTTAAAAGCCAAGGCCCACCAGTGAAGCGGAGAGTCCTGGTGGGCGCCTTTCCCTGTTCAAACTCTCCCACTACACACACTCAGCTTCCATTTCTACTCTCATTCCAGGGAGGTTCTCACTCCGGCCACGCCCTTCTGGATTCAGGGGCTGAGGGGAATTTCCTGGATTCTGCCTCGGCTCTGAAGTGGAACATCCCGACCATTCCCCTGGCCAAGCCCATTACGGCGTGGTCATTAGCAGGCAGTCCCCTCACCACGATCACCCACGTCACACCATGCGTAAGCCTTTCCCTCTCTGGCAACCATTATGAACAGATTGAACTGTTAATTATTGACTCCCCCAAGGCCCCGTTAATTTTAGGACATCCATGGTTGCTGAAACACAACCCACATATTGATTGGGTCAATAGCTCTATTTTAGCCTGGAGTCAGTCTTGTCATGTGTCATGTTTGGGTGCTGCTTTTCCTGCTGTTTCTGTGTCTTGTGTTTCACAGGTGGATCCCTCTGACTTGACCGGTGTCCCGGCGGAGTATGGCGATCTGCGTGCGGTTTTCAGTAGGTCCCGGGCCACCTCGCTACCTCCGCATCGTCCCTACGACTGCGCCATAGACCTTCTCCCGGGTACTTCTCCGCCCAAGGGTCGTCTATATTCCCTTTCTGGCCCTGAAAGAGAGGCCATGGACAGGTATATTCATGAATCACTCCAGGCTGGGCTCATCCGCCATTCCTCCTCTCCCGCCGGTGCTGGATTTTTCTTCGTTCAGAAGAAGGACGGCTCCCTACGCCCTTGTATCGATTACAGAGGTTTGAATGACATTACGGTAAAGAATAGGTACCCCCTACCCCTTATGTCTTCTGCCTTTGAATTGTTGCAGGGAGCCCGGGTCTTCACCAAATTAGACCTCCGCAATGCCTACCATCTGGTGCGCATTCGGGAGGGGGATGAGTGGAAGACGGCATTCAACACCCCCTCGGGGCACTACGAGTATTTGGTTCTTCCGTTCGGTCTTACCAATGCTCCAGCCGTTTTCCAGGGTCTCGTCAATAGCGTTCTGGGTGACATGATTAATCAGTTCGTCTTTGTGTATTTGGATGATATTCTGATTTTCTCCCCTTCTCTCCAATTACACACTCAGCACGTTAGACGGGTCCTCCAGCGTCTGTTAGAAAACCAGTTGCTCGTCAAGGCGGAGAAGTGCGAATTCCACGCCGAGTCAGTTACGTTCCTTGGCCATATCATTTCTACCAGGGGGATCAAACCTGACCCTGCTAAGATAGAGGCTGTCGCCAAGTGGCCAGTCCCCGACTCCCGTAAGGCTCTGCAGCGGTTCTTGGGTTTTGCCAACTTCTATCGGCGCTACATCAGGAACTTTGGGCAGATTGCTTCACCTCTCACGGCCTTGACCTCCACCAAGACTTCCTTCAGGTGGAACCAGGATGCGCAGGTAGCCTTTGACACGTTGAAGTCCCGTTTTGTCTCTGCACCTGTTCTGTTGGTTCCAGATCCTGAATCCCAGTTCATTGTCGAGGTTGACGCGTCGGATGTCGGGGTTGGCGCAGTTCTATCTCAGCGCTCCCTCCGTGACGGGAAGGTGCACCCGTGTGCATTTTTCTCTCGCCGCCTCAGCCCTGCAGAACGTAACTACGACATCGGCAATAGAGAACTGCTGGCGGTGCGATTGGCCTTGGGTGAGTGGCGTCACTGGTTGGAGGGGTCGGCGCAGCCCTTCTTGGTCTGGACGGATCATAAGAATCTTGAATACATCCGTTCGGCCAAGAGGCTGAGCTCGCGTCAGGCCCGCTGGGCGCTCTTCTTTGGCCGATTTAACTTCACCCTCTCATACCGGCCGGGGTCCAAAAATGTCAAGCCCGACGCTCTGTCGCGCCTGTTCGGGCCCCCAGAGGGGGAGCTTACGGCCGAAGCCATCCTTCCTGATGGGGTGGTGGTCGGGGCTCTTTCTTGGGGTATCGAGCGGCGAGTAGAGGAGGCTGGTCGAGGGGTGCAAGTGCCAGGAGGGTGCCCGGCGGGTAGGTTGCCGGTGCCGGCTGCGCTGCGCCCTGAGGTCCTTCAGTGGGGTCATACGTCCAGGCTGGTCTGCCATCCAGGGATTCGGAGAACGTTGTTTGCCATCCGTCAACGCTTCTGGTGGCCCACACTGGCCGCAGATGTCAGACAGTTTGTGTTGGCCTGCCCCACATGCGCCCAATGTAAGCCGGTGAATCGCCCTCCTGATGGTCTGCTCCATCCCCTTCCCGTCCCTTCCCGCCCATGGTCACACATAGCCCTTGATTTTGTCTCTGGGCTTCCCCCATCGAAGGGTAACACTGTGATTCTCACTGTGGTGGATCGCTTTTCCAAGGCGGTTCATTTTATTCCCCTGCCCAAATTGCCCTCCGCCCGGGAGACCGCCCAACTGATCGTGGACCACGTCTTCCGGCTCCACGGATTGCCGGTTGACGTGGTCTCAGATAGGGGTCCTCAGTTCGCCTCCCGGTTTTGGAGAGAGTTTTGTAGACAGATCGGGGCCTCTGCGAGTCTGTCTTCTGGTTTCCATCCTCAGACCAATGGGCAATGCGAGCGGGCCAACCAGGATCTCGAAAGAATGCTCCGCTGTCTGACATCCAACAATCCGAGTTCCTGGTGCCAACAGCTCTCCTGGATAGAATATGCTCGTAACTCCCTTCCAGTGGCGGCTTCAGGTATGTCCCCTTTTGAGTGCTCTGTGGGTTATAAACCGCCTCTGTTCCCATCACAGGAACCCGATGCTGCGGTTCCGTCCGCTCTGGCTTTCGTTCAGCGCTGCCGCCGCACCTGGGAGAAAGTCAGAAGGGTTTTGGTCCGAACCTCTGGACGAACCAAGGCAGCAGCCGATCGCCGCCGGTCCTCTCCTCCTACCTATGTGTGCGGTCAACGGGTATGGCTTTCTACCAAGGATCTGCCTCTCCGGGCGCCTTCTCGCAAGCTGGCACCCAGATTCATTGGGCCGTACCGAATCACCAAGGTGGTTAATCCGGTGGCTATCAGGCTCAAGCTCCCTCCCGCACTTGGTCGGGTTCACCCTGTGTTTCATGTCTCTAGGGTTAAACCTGTGTTTTCTTCACCCCTTAACCCTGATGGCGATCGCCCCACCCCCCCGCCCCCTCGTCTTGTGGATGGCTCCCCTACCTATACGGTTAGGAGATTACTAGACGAGCGGCGCCGCGGAAGAGGGTTTCAGTATCTCGTGGACTGGGAGGGTTATGGTCCAGAGGAGAGATGCTGGGTGCCGTCCCGGGACGTTTTGGACCGTTCGTTGATCGAGGACTTCCGTCGGCGACGAGGTAGGCCTCCTCCTGGGGCGCCTGGTGGCGCTCCTGGGAGGGGGGGTACTGTCGGGTCTCGGGTCTGATCACCTGTTCTTTGCTGTCTCTGTGTTCATGTGTTGTGCACGTGGCATTGTTTTGACAGCTCGCCACGTGCGCATTGTCAGCGTGATTGTTTCCCCGCCCTCCTTGTTTCTCTGCTCGTTAGCTCATCTTGCATTCACACCAGGTTCTAGTCATCTCATTAGCTTCCCCTTTATAGCTCCCCTTGTTACTCTGTCTTTTGTCAGACTGTTATGGTATTTCCCACTGCTCTGACTGTCTTGATTGTGTATCGCTTACCTGTCTTGTCTTGTCCCGTTCAGGCTCCAGTGCTCGTAGCTGCTAGTGTGTTATCCTGCTTCTATCTGTGTGCATTCAAGTTATCCGTGGACTCTCTCCGGCTGCCGCCGTACCCGGGTCTCTGCCAGCTCAGTTGAGGCACGCTCCAGCCGCCGCTATCCACCCTTCGGTGCGGTAGGAATTCCTGATCCACGCAAGCTGTCTCCGGGAGCGCTCCACGCTCGTTATTTTCTGTTCAATAAAGCCTCTGTTGTACCCGCATCTGAATCCAGCCTATTCCCTGACAGTTTTTGTAACATGGGAAATATGATTTTCAAAGGACAAGTTGCTGTCTAATATAACACCCAGATTTTTTACTTTAGAGGACGTGACAGTGCCATCCGTCTAGTTGCAAATTGTAATCCAAGAGATTCTGTGTACTGTTTTTTGGTCCAATAAGTAATATCTCTGTCTTATCTGAATTTAATAGGAGGAAATTATTGGTCATCCAATCTTTTACATTTTTTACACAATCTATTAGCTTAGATAGTTTAGAAGTTTCATCTGGTCTTGTTGAGATATATAGTTTAGTATCATCAGCATAACAATGAAAACTAATCCCGTATTTTCTAATAATATTACCAAGAGGCAACATGTATATTGAAAATAGCAGAGGACCTAGGACAGATCCTTGTGGTACTCCATACTTTACTGGTGATAATTGTGATGACTCTCCTTTTAAATGAACAAAGTGGTAGCGATCGGACAGGTATGATTTAAACCACCGTAAAGCCTGCCCTTGAATACCAGTATAGTTTTGTAATCAATCTATGAGTATATCATGGTCTATAGTGTCAAACGCAGCACCAAGACCAAGTAATACTAGCAATGAGATGCAGCCTTGGTCTGAAGCAAGAAGCAAGTCATTTGTAATTTTAATAAGTGCAGTTTCTGTATTATGGTGAGGCCTGAAACCTGACTGAAATTCTTCATAGAGATAATTTTTTTGAAGAAGGAGCACAATTGAGCAGACACAACTTTTTCTAAAATTTTAGACATAAACGGAAGATTTGAAATGGGTCTGTAATTTGTCAGTTCATTAGAATCTACTTGTGGTTTCTTAATAAGAGGCTTAATAACCGCCAGCTTGAATGGTTTTGGGACGTGACCTAAAGATAACGATGAGTTAATAATATTGAGAAGCGGTTCTTCTGCTACAGGTTACAACTCTTTCAGTAGTTTAGTGGGTACAGGATCTAATAAACACGTTGTTGGTTTAGATGCACTGATAAGTTTATTTAGCTCTTCCTGTCCTATAGTTGTAAAGCACTGCAGTTTTTCTTTGGGTGCGATGAATGAAGCTGAAATACTAGACGGAGTAGAATCTACATTTGATATTGTATTTCTGATGTTATCTATTTTATCAGTAAAGAAATTCATAAAGTCATTACTATTTAACTGTGAGGGAATATTTAGATCGGGTGGCGTCTCTTTATTTGTTAATCTAGCCACTGTGCTAAATAAGAACCTTGGATTGTTTTGGTTATTATCTATGAGTTTGCGGATATGCTCTGCCCTGGCAGCTTTTAGAGCCTGTCTATAGCTGGACATACTGTTTTTCCACGCAATTTTAAAAACTTCCAAGTTAGTTTTTCTCCATTTGTGCTCAAGATTACGAGTTTCTTTCTTGAGAGAATGGGTATAACTGTTGTACCATGGCGCAGTACGTTTTTCTCTAACCTTTTTCAATTTGAGGGGGGCAACAGCTTCTAATGTGTTAGAGAAGATAGTGCCAATGTTGCTAGTCATTTCGTCTAGTTCATGTGTATTTATGGGTATACAGAGCAGTTGAGATAAATCAGGCAGGTTATTTGTGAATCTGTCTTTGGTGGCTGGAACAATAGTTCTGCCTGGACGAGAACGCGGAGCCATATAATTAATATCAGTAACACGCAGCATGCACGATACAAGGAAATGATCAGTAACATCATCACTTTGAGGTACGATATCTATATCGGTAAGATCAATTCCATGCGATATAATTAAATCTAGCGTGTGATTAAAACGATGAGTGGGCCCGGTGACGTTTTGCTTGACTCCAAAAGAGTTTATTAGGTCAGTAAACGCAAGTCCTAACGCATCATTTGTATTATCAACATGAATGTTAAAATCTCCGACAATTAGCACTTTATCAACATTAACCAATAGATCTGAGAGGAAATCTGCAAATTCTTTTAGGAAATCTGTATATGGCCCTGGCGGTCTACACAGTAGCCAGAGCAAGAGATAAGAGAGATTTCTTTTGCATATCTAACAGTGTAACATTAAGCAGAAGTATTTCAAATGAGTTAAACCTCCTGTATCCTGTTTTCTGAGTAACATTGAGAATATCACTATATATTGTTGCAACACCGCCGCCACAACCAGTCTGACGGGGCTCATGTTTATAACAGTAGCTTGGTGGAGTAGACTCATTTAGACCAAAATATTCATTTGGTTTCAGCCAGGTTTCAGTCAGGCAGAGTACATCAAAATTATTATCTGTGATCATTTCAAAACATTTATGCATGTAAGTCTTAAAGATACTAAAAAGATACCCTTTCTCTGGGTCAGAGAAAGGGTGTAAAACATTTGTGTAAAACTAAATTAGACAGTTTTTTTGTTGAACTTTGGTGGACCTGTGAAGAAAAATTAAATTGCTATAAAAGTCTAGAATATGGCCCCATTAATTCACATTCATTTGAAGAAAGGCCAAAAAATCATTACTGTCCAAGCTCTGGCTTGAGTCAGCCATGCATAGCATCAGCTTTATGGAGCTCTCAGCCACCAGATGCCCTCAGTTGTCTCTCTGGGGTTCTGTTCTGACATAAATCAAGGCAGATGGTCCATTTCTTTAAACATTACCCCTGCCCTCCATCTCTGTGGTTCTGGGAGTTCAGTGAGCAGAACAGAAGTGAGCGCCGCTGTGGCAGGAGGGCTCCGGAAGGGTCACTCGTTTCAGGCCGGAGATGACAGACTGTCATTGGGGGGGCGAGAGGAGAAACAAGCTGCTCTACTTCATTTCTGACTGACTTATTCTTAATTATATGGTCATAGAGCAAGAAGAAAATTTCCACCTTAGTGCGCCCACACACATACTCTTACATCTTTTCATGCTACATTGTCTCATTGTCTTTTGAACAGTTTAATTACCCTTATACACTCTCACAAAGAGAATAGATATTCGGGCTGCTACTTTATCTGGAATCTCGTATCTGAAAGATTTTTTTTTTTTATTAATGAATGTCATTTCTTTTGTGTTTTTCTCTGCTCTGTCATTCATGTTATTAAATAATTTTATCTATGCAATTCTCTTTTCAGAATTGCATTCCACAGTATCATTTAGGACACTGGAAACGACTTGGTGAGTTTATTAATCACCCAAACTCATTCCACTATTCTTTCCCCGAGTCATGTAAATGAGGGACAGTTGTGTGTGCTGTTTCTTATTTTCAGAAAAGATGAGGAAATACATCAGCAACCACAATCTGCCCCTTACACTGGCGGGAGCTTCCTACGATGGTGTCTCTGTCAATGATGTTATATTTAGTGGGCGGACTGCAGCTGAGGGTCTCGTTGGGAAAACATGACTTACACAACTTAATTTTGTCTGATTTTATTGAAGATTTAGGGTTTTGTGATATGCATTTTGTGATTCCTGAGAAGATATGAACAACATGTTTCACACACAGATGCTTTGGAAATCAAGAAGAGTACATCCAATTGTTTGGTGATGCACTAGATTTATCATTATTAGTGTAATTTGATATCATGTTTTGTTATAAATCTAAAGTAAAATCTAAATGTCCTTCAAAGAAGATACATTGACTTGAGAAATAAAACTGTGAAAGGTAATAAGAGTGAAAATATTTTGTAATTCATTGGCTTGATATTTTCTTAAACATCCCTACATTTTAATGTTTCTCTTTTTTCAGTGAAAAATGAGTCACCAAACAATTTACTTTACCAGTGTTATCAGTTAATTGCAACCAAATGATTGTAGAATTTGACTGTGCCCATGTGGTGCATGAATTAATTTTTTTTTTATGTTTGTCTGTGGTGAAATTGAACTTTGGATGAGGAATATTATATATTTTCATCAGTCATTTTCATCAAAGTTTGACATATTGGGCTGTGAAATTGCCAATTGCTACTGTTATCTCACCAGAACTCACTCTTGCATTAGGAAAGGTTACTCTGACCTTCATTCACATTACCTCAGCACCTGTCAAAAATGGCTAGGGGTAGACTCAGATTTTTGAAGTAGTATATTTCACCCGTTTCCTCCATTTGTCTGAAAGAAGATGGTGGTTTTCAGGTATTTTGACTTGGCTGAGATTAAGTGCCATTAGATCAGGCTGCACTTAAAAACATTTTACGCTGAAAATTTTACACCATTACACTGAAGTGGCTTCAGTGGCAAATTTACCACTTATATTTTGCATTTGAGCCAAGCTGCAGATTGGTGCATTGTCATTGACTTTCAAAGGGCAAAAAATTCAAAGTATACTATTACTCCGAGAACCAGACCTTTAATGGGTGCTTGAGAGCCATTTGTTTCACACACAGATGCTTTGCAAAGCATCTCTCTTAATGTGTCACGCAGCATCAATTTGTGATAATGCTTTACACAGAAATGCACAGGTGTGCCTTTTACATGCAGTAATTGGGAGACATCAGTGAATGCAATTTTATTGCATTGTTACATTATGGATCCACATGCAATGGAGACTGATTGTGTTGATTTCAGGTTTAGGTGCTTATGGTGAATGTGACATTTTGTGTACTATATAACTCCGCAGTAATTCTAATGAAAGATTTTTTTTTCTGACAACCGCTTAAGTGATAGTGTTTTTGCGTGATTGTCTCAGAGCAATGGCTCTTTGAGTATGATAAATAAATGAGATGTGTTTGGTTTGTTGTGTGTAATGTGGTTAAATTCTTTAATAACTTCTCCATTAATGAACAGACAGTAAATTCAACTAAGTGTGTCAGTACAGTTTAAACCAAAGAAGCCTGCAGCTAAACAGGAGTTAACATTAATAAAACAGAACATAAATGAAATATTTAAAGTGCAAATTACACAAGCCCACCCCCTGAAACCATTATCTGACAAATGGCAAGTTCACCTTGAAAAATTATTGTTTGCAATGACATGCTTCTGTTGTTTTCACCTCTGGGTCTGTTATTTGACAGAAGGCACACCGTCAAACACAGACAAAGAAAGCTGTGCCTGCCAGCAACCTTGAAATGTATTGTTCTTCATTGGTTTCATAATTCGTACATTTTAAGTGATTTCCTGTCCTGTCTGGCTCACAGCGCCACAATTTTGAAAGTCAATACTTTCAAATGTTGTACCATGGATGCATCCGTACCATGGATGCAGCAGGCGCAGTGATATTGCACAGCACCAGCATCCGTGGTACGGCAGCAAAGTTCCTTGATTATTACGCCGGAATGAGAGTATAGTTCCTAGCCATATCGGCCTAGAAAATCGCAACTTCATTTTCCGTCACTCTTAGTACACGATGTAACTACAGAAAAGTCAAGTTTTAAACAGGAAAAATATCGAAACTCATTGGTCATTTTTGAGCGAGATGCTAACGGTCTAATCAGATTCAATGATCTATGCTAAGCTAAGCTAAAAGTGCTACCACCAGACACGGAGATCGGCTGAATGGATTCAAAATTGGTAAAGCTCAACTGTGTTGAGTTGGAAAATGAGCATATTTTCAAAGAAAGTGGAGTGTTCCTTTAAATCTAACAAATTTGACTTTATTTGCCATAGCTATATTTCTTGATATATTTCAGAACGAGTTCATTTCTTAATGTAAACTTTATTTTGAGGCAGAAATTGGCTTCCATATCTGTCTCATTCTTGTGAAATAATTAAATTTCAACTCAAATCCATATATTGTGCCTATTTGTTTATTTGGTAAATAGCTGTGTACTTTAGCATGTTGCTATATAAGGACCACAACGGTTGACCAGTTCATCAACTGCATAAAATGCTGTTCTAAATGTTCAATATTACTGAGAAACCATGCACCAAATCATAATATTTAAATGATTTCTGAAAATTGTGACACTTAAAATTGGAGTAATGTAAAATGTATTAAAAATAGAAAACAGCTGTTTAAAATTGTAATCAGATCACATGATTATTGCATTTTTGATCAAATAAATGCAGATTTGGTAAACATAAGAAATTTTGTTCACACACAGAAAAATCTCTCCAAACCCTAACTTTTGAAAGGTAATGTACTTGTAGTTGTGTTTATGTATCAACTGTCTTTTTAAAAAACAATGGCTTCAAAAATTCACATTTGAGGTTTGACTGTGTGTAACTTTTGAAAACCTATTCAAATTTATTTTCACTATAGTATCCATTTAATTTCCTCATAAATCCATAACCGCCATGGGAATTTCCCAAGGGAATCCATGGCTGGAATAAGCTAATTCTCTTCCAGGTTTTAGGACTACAGACATATCTGTCTGTGGAAATCTGAGGAGCTTTCTGATATATGGAATAATCTGGACAGCAATAGTCCACTTCACGCTGTCTGCCTCTGCCTGTGAGTATCTTCAGCTCTCCACCTCCATGTTCTCCATATGCAGGATCACTGTTACTCTCACATGAGCGGAGTCGTGGGGCAGCACTGTTAAGAAATGGGGTCAGTTGTCTTTTTTTCCTTTAATATTATGCCGTGAGGCCACAGCACGATCCCTCTGTAGACAGAACGACTCGTGAAAAGCTCCTAATGTATGAAAATCACAAACCAAATGGCATATAATTATGATAATAAAAGCTGTTTGGTGGACTCATGCTCATGCTCAATCTGGGTCACTAAATACCCCCACGTCTCTAAGATACCATTTGGCTTCAGTTTCACATTCTCTGAATAAAATATCATAATTAAGATTTGTTTGTGTTTTGACATGCTCTTTTAAGTCAATAGCACGCAGCGCTTTGCATAATAATGACAAATCCACTGGAACAGCCAATTAGATCATCCCTGGCTTCTTTTTAAGCTTATAAAAGCACATCCAGGCCTGATTTTGAATACTGTCCTAAATAAAGTTGCATCTTGTTTTTCTGCAAGAAGGTAAACAATGATGTCATAATGCAAACCTGAACTATTAACGAGCCGCATCTGAATATGTGCGTTGCCAAATCTCTGTACGTTTCTGATTCTTAATATTATGAAATCCCATTATCTCTGGCTCACCTTAAGGAAAACAAACAAACTGCTCTGCATCTCTTGATTTATAAAGCGCCACAGTCCGAGTGTTTGGCAAATAGGTGTGATATCTTAAGACGCATGATTTTCTTTATCCTCGTTTCAGCTCAATCCTCTGTTATTTTCACCTGTCTGTGCACCAGAGAGTTTCATTCATCTCTGTTGTTTATTATTCTTCCCTCTGGTGCCCTTTCTTTTCCTTTTTTTAGAAATGTCTATGCATCCCATGTGTCCTTGTTTCTCTTTTTCACTCCACCACATCCGTTCTGTTTGCTACCAACACATACTTTTTAAAAATTATTTTAAAAAAGGAATATCTGGTATGTTTGTCACTAAATCTGTAGTCAGTTAAAATGCTTTTTTTCAAATCCACAACTTATTCCATTTCTAAAAGGTCCCTTTTACATGTTTGACATTTATCAACACTCAAAATGCCAACATGAAATGACCCTATTTACTTATTAATTCATGTTACTTAATACACATGCATGTTATTTCAATGCTTTTTTCTTTAATAAAATAATGAATACTTTTCGACTAATCAATTCCACCTTGCAACCCATTCTCTCCATTTGTGTTGACTTTAAATATCACAGAAATCATAAACTATCTGCAGGCCAGCTCAGGCTTGATCATGCTAAAATGCAAAATGCACATCTTTCTGCATTGTATAAAGTGTCTATATTCCTTTACTGTTTTATTTTAACTGTGAATTGACATGCTTTTGTGAGCTATTCATTTACACTTCACCCCACATCAACAGAGCAAATGTACTGATTTATTGCCGCTGCTGCACCGAAGAGCGTTTGACAAACGGAAATGATTTACCTTTATAATACATTCACGCATCAGGAGCTACATACAAAGATGATAAAATGATTCTCTTCCCCATGTGATTTAGAGAGAGAAAATCATCTTTCATTACCAAACAAATAGATGTCAGCTTCTGAACTGTTGCCTTCTTGTTTATAATCTAGTGACAAGTTTTTCTCCAGGATTGATTGCTATGTGCTCAGCAGCATTCATTGTTGGATAGATTCTCAGATGAGCCTCAGAAGAGGGTTCTAAGTCCGGCTCATCTGGTTTGCTGGTTTTAGAGCGGTTTTGGGCTCTTGTCAGCTTGGACCAGTTGAGAGAACCAGCTGAACGGCAGGCTGGCCAAATTGTTGATTATAAATATGCTAATTTCATTCAAAAGCTAAAATGAATGCTAAAATATTTAAACAAAATTTCAACCTGAGTATTTCACCTTAAAAGACAGGCACCTATATAGGTTTAGCTCACTAGATTTTGAAACTGAGCCATTTGTGATTTACTTTATGCCATCTCATATTGCTGGTTGAGGCCTTGCAACATATGCATTGAGAACACTGAGATTTAAAAAATACAAATAAATACATTATTTTAGTAAATGTCTTCACTGTACTTGTAAATGTCAAGCTGCTATAATTTAAAATCTAATTTACAATTATTCTTTCAGTGTATGATCTTTTGGTTTGACTAACAGAAAAGCTGGGTTGAAGAAACTTTTTTTGTTCACCATTCAGTGAACGGTCCATAAGAACTATTTTTTCTTAGTGTGAAGAACAAATTATAATCATAAAGAACCTTTTTCCCACTATTCAACCTTTTCAAAATGGAAAGGTTCCATTGATGTTCAAGGTTCTTCATGGGACCACCTATGGTGTGCGGTGCATTATTTATTCTGGAATGTTTTTAGAATTTAAGAAGAGTATACAAACCAAAAAATTATAATAATTATACTTATCAGGTTTTGAAGTTATTTAGAAGAGGCCACATTGAAGAAACATCCTCAGAAAATCTCTTTATTTTTCACTTAGTTTAATTTAGGAAATAGAAATGTTCAAATCTTAAATCAAGAATTAACATAAGTTTCTGAAACACAGCCCCAGATAGGCCTACTATTTTTACAGTGCTTGAAAATATTTCAGGATAATAGCCTACTCTCAAGGTGTTGCTTTCGTTTAAGTTGTCCTTTTCCTCCCATGATACGAAGTGATTTAATCTGGCAACTGTCATTGTGCCATTGCAGGTTCATTACACTTGAGGGAGTTCCTCTGGAGGCCGAGCTGTCCATCAGCGGTCTCTGTGGTCTCCTGTTGCCCCTATTGCTTGTCACAACGCGTACTTCCTTGCACCAGAACGGAGCATCTGAGTGTGACCTCCGGTCAGCAGGAGTGCGGTCGACCAATGAGGCGAATAGACAGAAACACGAGACGGTCCTCCCCCGATGCCTCATTACAAGAAGATGATGAAAAATATAGGAGAAAAATGACAGCAGGCTTGATTGCGCAGAGCGTCGAACGCTAAAAGGCCTCCAACTTGTTCCGTAATTAAAGCAGGAGGCATAGCTACGCCTGTTTGAAATTCATACGGCACGATGGGATCTCAGGAGGAGCTTTAGTTTTCGTTCGGTATTGAGGTGCCGGTTCAGTCAGCACGGCGAATTCAGGAAGGAAAGCCCTCGGGTCTGCCGTCGTTCATGAACTGCTGCTCACCTCCCACAACTCGCCACTCCTCGGCTTTGTGCAATAATGGACCTGTATCTTATTCTCCCAGTGTTTTGTTCCATGTTCCCCATCATATTAACAAAGACTTATTGCCTGAGAATGCAATTATCTGCAAAGCTGCGGAGGACATTAAACCCCACACTTCGGTAAGCAGCATAGTCAAGCTCGCCATACTCGTAATCCACAGGAGTTTAATTAATCAGAAAGTTATACTGTTTTGCAGAGTGGGGGGTTGTGCTTCAGATCAGATTATGACAGCGGATAAATCTCTCTCTCTCTTGCCTACGCTCTTGTGCGGTGGACTAGCTAAAATATTAATGGAGCTCATAGGCGCTGGAACATCTCCCATAATGAATACATGATCGTTGGTGACTGTCCCCGGCCCCTCGCTCCATTTTTCCCGACAGGGACTGAATTTTTCAATCCCTGAAACTGATTGGTCTGTAATAATTGCTATATTTCCCCCTTCCGTTCTCATCTCCTGTCTGAGTTGTGACTGATAGACGTGGATATTAATTGCAATGGTGGAGCGGAGCTGTGTGGATAGGTGAGGAAGAAGCAGCGCTTGGCCCATGAAGTCCTGTCACTCATCACCTGTCCTGCAAACTCAAGGTAGATTCATTCCTCGAGATCGTATGATGGTCCTTTCCAGTTGAGGCTGGATTCAAATTCTGCTTTATCTCGATAGGAAGTCAAGCTTTTGGTAGAGATGTGTTTATATCTAATATCTGTAAAAATCTTTCATCTTTAATATATATTTTAAAGATATATTTTATTTGCTTATTTAAATAATATATTAAAAAAATATAATATAAAATATGTAAGCATTATTTTGTATATTTTATATTCTTATATTCATATACTCATATAATTCTTATATTCACTTCACCATCCTTCACTAACTCCTCTGTGCTATATTAATAAACATTGTTATTTTAACTTGCCACCTGCCCATTTACGCCATTTACGTTACATTATTATTATTTTTATTAAATATCTTTAATATTTTATCTTATGCGTAAGATTTTAATGTTATATGTGCTTTGTAATAATTTTTTGTTAATTATTTTAATATACCAAAAAAGTTATATTAAAGGAGACCTATTATGCCCCTTTTAACAATATGTAATATAAGTCTCAGGTGTCCCCAGAATATGTCTGTGACGTTTCATCTCAAAATACCCCACAGATCATTTATTATATGTGACCCTGGACCACAAAAGCAGTCTTAAGTCGCTGGGGTGAATTTGTAGCAATAGCCAAAAATACATTGTATGGGTCAAAATTATCCATTTTTCTTTTATGCCAAAAATCATTAGTATATTAATTAAAGATCATGTTCCATGAAGACATTTAAAATTTTCTACCGTAAATATATCAAAACTTAATTTTTGATTTGTTATATGCATTGCTAAGAACTTCATTTGAACAACTTTAAAGGTGATTTTTCTCAATATTTAGATTTTTCTGCACCCTCAGATTCCAGATTTTCAAATAGTTGTATCTCAGCCAAATATTGTCTGATCATAACAAACCATACATCAATGGAAAGCTTATTTATTCAGCAAATACAAATAGATTCTTATGACTGGTTTTGTGGTCAAGGGTCACATATCATTTTGAAAATGCCTATTTTAAGTGGAAGCAGAAACCGTTTTCAGATGCAAATTAGCTGCTCCCTGCCCCCTTTTGGGCTGTGCCTTTACAGCTGGTAACTCAGATGCTCTGCTAAAAACATGTTTGGTTTTGATTATCATGTCTATCGCGCTGAAACTTCACAAACTTCTGAAAGTTATAGTTGAAACTTCTGATACAGTGTTTTCTGAGCACACACATCGAAGCATGCACAGACAAAGCGGCTGTCACAGGGCATGCGAGTACTAAACTTCCCTTTCATGTCTTATTGCGCTTAAACTCTTTCCACCAACTACCCGAAACACACAAACACAGTCGGGTACTTGGTGGAAACTTGCAGATTAAGGGGCAGTAATATTATAATAAATTCCCCTATCTACGTCAAGGGGGGAGCGAAATCTGAGCGGCTCGTTTTTTTCACAAACTTGCAGAGAAAAAACTTTTTTTTTCACGTTTTCTGGGTTGGTAGATATGCTGGTGACCTGATTATAGCACTTAAATGCGGAATAATCTGATTTTCATGATATGTCACCTTTAATTTAATATATTAAAAACTTAATATATTTTATAGATATATAGTAGATATTTGTTTGCTCAGCCTCAGGAGAGATTCATTATGATTGAAATTCAACATTTATCAAGTAATGAAACCTAATATAGACCCACTTCAGTTCTCCATTATTAAATGCTTCTCATCACTGTCAGGTCTCTGGCGGACAGAAGGGAGGACTGGCACATTCTGTACACATTCAGCTAAATAATGTATGTATTGGAAAGCGATTTTGAGTGACCTTTCAACATTGAAGGAGCCAGCAAGTTGGATTGATTCCTTAGAAAACCACAGAAATGAAGGTAAACTATCCCAAAATCATCTCTAATTAGAGAACCATAAATGTATGATTGTATTCAGCAAAGAGCTTTCTGAATCTATCTATCTATCTATCTATCTATCTATCTATCTATCTATCTATCTATCTATCTATCTATCTATCTATCTATCTATCTATCTATCTATCTATCTATCTATCTATCTATCTATCTATCTATCTATCTATCTCTGGTCTTTCTGTCTGACTATCTGTATCTGAGAATGCATGTTTTATCGTGTTTGTTTGTGCTGGCAAGGATTGATTTAAGAACACAGTATGTATACGAGATCACAAAATGAATGCATATATATTCACTCTGTTTTTCTGACACACACCAATCCGCACAAACCTGAGGAGAGTGTGCATCTCAACCACAGCAAACAATTTCAGGAAAACAAACTGATGATCTTGTTTCCACCGTGCACACAGGCACACGTTAACAGTGCAATAAAAAATAGCCATTTAATCACTGATCTCTCATGCTTGAAGGCTGTGCTGGTAGGGATGGCCGTGCAGGAAGGCGAGACACTGCTGTGTTATCTGATGTGCAGCCTGCTGGCTTTACCTGCATCTAATCAGATTCCCCAGATCAGGTCTGCTCTGTGTTACTGATAGAGATTGTGTTGTGTTGCACACTCCTCTATCCACTACTGTGGATAATACAACCTCACATTACCACTGCACTCCTGCAGGGAACTCCAGGAGGTGCTGATGACTATCATTAACAAGAGGGGTTAGATGGGAAGCAAAAATAATGCTGTCCTTTTTTGTATGTATTTTGTATTTTATTGTATTTATTTTTATTTCTTTTGAATTTGAGTTTATTTTGGGTATCCACATTGTTTTGGTCATGGGAATATAATGTGATATATAATATATTTTTGGTATTATTTTATTTTATTTTGGATGTCCACATAGTTTTGGCCATAGTGTGGATAGAAATGCAATGTGATATATCATTTATTTATTGATTTATTCATACATGCATCTTATTTTTGTTTGTTTTTTTGTTTTATTTTATTTTATTTTGGGTGTTCACTTTAGGCCATAGTGTGGATATACATGCTATGTTATTATATATTTTTTGGTATCATTTACTTATTCATTCATTTGTTCATTGATTGATTGATTGATTGATTGGTAACACTACAATAAAGTGCTATTTGTTAACAGTAGTAAATGCATTAGCTAACAATGAAAAATGTTGTTTTTCAGCATTTATTCATTCTTGTTAATGTTAGTTCATGTCAATACAGTTATTCATGTTAGCTCATGGTGCATTAACTAATGTTAACAGTGAGCGTTTGATTTTAATAATGTATTAGTTAATCCTAAAATTAACATGAACTAACATTAATAAATGCTGTATTAGTGTTGTTTATTGTTAGTTCATTTTAACTAATGCATTAACTAAATGTTAACCTTATTGTAAAGTGTTACTGATGTGATTGATTGATTGATTCATTCATTTAATACTGCACACTACATTGCTGCAGTCATTGAAATTTTAGTTTATTTATATTCTTTTATATCATTTACTAATTTTAATTTTGCTTTTATTTTTATATTTTCAGTTTTTATTTTTATTTTGTAAAGTGCAATGCAGAATGAACTGTGTCTACCTTATATTATGGGCTTTCCTGAGCTGACTCTTTTATCTAAGAACTTCTTCTTCAAGGTTAGTGGGTCAGTCGACCTTGCATGCCTTTGAATTAAATCTCAACCTCAAATAAAAAATTAAATCAAATCCAGAGGGAGAAAATTCCTCCCTGTGAGCCAGAAAGGTTTTAAGCCCACTTGCAGAACTCTTAATGCTTGAAATGTGTCCTCTGCAATAACAGTAGACTCAGCGTCCTTTGAGATCTAGTGTTGTGTAACTACCCGATTCAGCATTCGCACGGTGAAAGCTCACAGCCTGTGGAAGTCTTCACACAGCTGTGGAAGAATAAGTTCAAATGTGTCTTACACAACTATATCGTCTTAAAGGTATAGTCTTAAAAAGCTCTACTTTCTTACAGTATATAGTATAGCTATTTTAAACATTTCAATAAACCTTCAATATCAGGATTTGGAATTGCACGCTGAAGCTGTATATTGAAGAATAGCAGGGTCAGTGAGCAGCCATGTGCAGGTGAAGGACGTGAGCGCCGGCCAGTGTTTCATGGGAAGGTAAGGCTCTCGCAGCTAGCTATAGTCCTGTCGTTGTGCATTCAGTCCTCTAGTGAGCTGGCCTTGGTCAAAACATGGAACTGAACCAACGGTCCTCAAGGTACAGGTGTGCTTTTCGAGCTATTGTTCTAATGCCGCTTGTTTTTTTCATTCGTCGTATAGTACCATGGTACACAGATTCTATCAGATGGTAAATCATTGTGCTTTAATATACTCCATGGTAATTTATGTTGATTAAAACATTTGATTCTTAGAAAATTGCTTGTAAATTTCACAAACATTTGCAAATAATCAGCAAATAACACGTGGAATTAAAAACTAGAAAAACTGAAATAGCAGTTTCTTGTATGTACTCCAATAATCTTTTTTTATTACTTAAAAAAAAGGATTTGTTTAAAAACCTATTCATTTGTTAACTGTAAAATATTAAATATATTACTCCTTCTACCTTTGTAATATTATATCATATTTATATATGTATATATCTATAAATAACTCTGTCTAAATTACAGATCATGTTTTCTGAAAGTAAAAATCCATTCTAATTTACAGAGATAATATATGTTTTGTTTTTAAAAACAAACCTTTATAATTATTACAGTTGTTAAAACGTGTTTTTTTGTAAGTCGAAAATATGAATTACCTAATCATTTGGAAAAAATGGGAAAACAGTGAAAAAATGTGTTCTTTAAATGGAAAATGAATGTGTAAATAGTAACAAAAAACATCATTTGTTAACTGTAAAATTATAAAATATAATATTCAATTTTGCATGATAGTTTCACTGTAAATTATGATAAATTGTTCCTTATTTTTATAAAAGAATCTGCCAAATTATTAAATATGTAATTATTATATATTATATCTTTGTAATTGTATGTATTTATATACTTATAGATTACTGTAAATTATGTCAAAGTTACAGATAATGTCTTTCTAAAAGTAAAAATTATACTAATTTACAGTGATAATATATATTTGATAAAAGTATTCACTACATTTCCAGTGGAAAAATAAGTCCATGCGACACATCACATTTGATTTTTTTTATTTAGTTAAATGTATCTTATTTCATTTATGCACATTATATTTTTAATAATATTTAGTAGTTGAGGTAGGTTAAAATATTTACATTATATCAGTCAGTTAAACAGTTAATTGAACATCACGTTTTATGTTTTTTTTTACACTCAATCTGGCAACAGCAGCTGCCGGTTTCTTACAGGTGATGGTGATACTATTTTGTAATGGTATCTGAATCCTCTCATTGAAAATCAATCAATGCTACCAGAATCACAGGAGCTTTCATTTGAGCACTGTGGTCATTGTTCTGGGTTGAATCAGAGATGCTGCAATTAGCCTTACGCTCCAAACATACACATCTCTTCTTATTCCGCTGTAGGTCTGTGCCCATGCATTTGCATGATTTAACATTTGGAGATGACAGGAATAAATAGCAGATCTCTCCACCCTGTAATTGCGGCCACAATCACTGGGCACTGGCATTTGTACTTAACCGATGCTCCCTCTTGTTACTGAGATGTGCCTGGCATTAAACACCAAAGCCTGATATGCTTGCAGCTCGCTGGTTACATTGCAAGACCATCGAGGAGGTCAGGAGGGGGGAGACAGGATGTGAGGAAAATTAAAATTTCTTCCAATTGACTTCCACACACACACACGTTGGTTTTTGTGGTTTATGGGGACTCTCCATAGGCGTAATTGTTTAAATACTGAACAAACTGTGCGTGCTATTGCCCTACACCAACCCTGCCCTACACCAACCCTACACCTAAACTTAGCCCTCACAGGAGACTTTGTGCATTTTTAGATTTTCAAAAAAACACCATTTAGTATGTTTTTTAAGCCTTTTGAATTACGGGGACATAGGCAGTGTCCTCATAAACCACCTTCATATTGTAATACCTCTGTCATACCCATGTCATTATACAAATTTGTGTCCTCATAAACATGCACACACACAGACACACACATCTATCTGGAAGTCGAGGCCCAGTTTGGTTTTAGGGAGAAATAGTCTTTATGCTGGCGGTGTGATTTTAGCTCCGCTATTACTTCATATATTGGCAATGAGATATTTTTTTCAGCTTTCAGCAAAATAATGGATTGTCTGCTCGGATTAATTTGGTTGGCATTGTATATGTATATTTCAGTACCATTTGCATCTGGCTGGATGCTTCTCTCTTTCTATCCTCAAGGTTGTAACAGCAAGAGAGGTTCATTAGCGTGTCCTGGAAAATCTGTTGGGTTTGACATTCATACTTACAAAATTCATTCATGCAAATGGGGTTTTTGACTTGATACGCCGCTGATTATTCATAAGTGATTAAACGTGGTGACTTAAGTTAGTGGATCATGTTTAACTGGCATAACAAAGCAAGTTTTGCATTTTTAAGCTTTGTTCAAATCTTGTTCTCAGTTCTCTTGACTCGCACAAAGAATGCAAATTCTGGCTACATATGAATTATCAATGTCGATCTACTAACTAGAATAATACATTCTGGTTCAAATAAATTTGAGAACTTGCTCTCTTTCAGTTCTTTAGAGCAAATATGAATTGCATTGAGTGACAGTAAAACTCAATTTTAATTGAAAGATATTCAAAACAGTCATCAGTTTTGTGTCACTTTAATTTTGAATAATTAAGTTTATGAATATGTATTTTTTTACCCAACTGATTAGACTGATTATGAAGGCACATCAGAATATGTTAATTTAGAGCAGCATAAAATGTCTGCCACATTGTGTCCTGAACTTTTATCAAATTATCATACAATTATCAAATTCTTCTGGAAACACCCCATATTTGGTATATTTAACAGCTTATGGGTAATTCATAGTAAAAAAAAAAAAAGAAATGAATACAAATACTGAACTGAGCCTCCTGACCGTCTTATATAATTCAGAGGGAGGTTGAAATGCAAAAGTTTTATATTTCCTTGTATAGTGCTATAAAACATGAAACTTATATGAGCAGACAGATGTCATCTTTACTTCGGCTACACTGAATCAATCTGGCACCGGTTACATTCCAAGCTCATTCTGTCACTTAACATCTGCAGGGGCACTCAAGCTGGCGCTGCCCGAATGCTTTCGATTTCCACTGCGTTCGTTAAGCAGGTCTGCAACTTTCTGTTATCTTAGGAATAAATGCTAAATCAGCATCAGTCGTATCTTCCTGCTGTGTGTTGTTTCTTCTCTATATCAGTTTCAGTCTGGCTTGTCGTTCCCTTAATTGCCTCTTTGAACATTGATTGACCCAAATGAAAATTGTTCGGACGGAGGGGCGCCAATGCCTTTGAGGCCAGATGGAATTGGTTAAATGAAATGGAAATGACTTGTTAGAATTGGTTTGCATATATGAGACTGAAAGAACATAGATGTTAATCTTTAAATGAGCTGAATATGTGAAGTGCACACACAAAAGATTTTCTTGCCCAACAGTAAACACAACACAATATACAATACAACACAAAGCAGTTGTTTTATAGATTTCCCTCATTTTAAGTAAATAGTTCTTGCAAAAAAACATATTTGATATGTAAAATGTGTTTTTTTTTACGCCATTAAACATTGAGCTGAAAATCATTTTGAAACTCATTCAGTAATTGAAGTAAACAGTAGGTCAGTAAATTTCACAAAAATACAATAATGTTGGAATGTATGGGGTCAATAAGATTTGTTATGTTCTTGAAAGAAGTATCTTATTCTCACTAAGGCTGTATTTATTTGGTCAAAAATACAGTAAAAACACTAATATTGTGAAATATTATTACAACTTTTTTGTATTTTAATATATTTAAAAATGTCATTTATTCCTGTGATATCAAAGCTGAATTTTAAGCATCATTATTCCAGTCTTCAGCATGATCCTTCAGAAATCATTCTAATATGCTGATTTGCTGCTCAAGAAAAATGTCTAATTATTATCGATGTTGAAAACAGTTTTTGCTGTTTATGTTTTGGTGGAAACACAGAATAGAAAAGTTCAAAATAACAGCATTTATTTGAATCTTGTATATAATTTTAAATGTATTTTACTGTCACTTATGATTATTTTATCTGTATTAATAGATATAGAGAAATATGAAAGGAAAAACTTGTGCAAAGATGGATGAAGGGATTGGAACGGCCTAATTCTCAGTCTGAGGGAAGTTAGCTAAACGACTGAAATGGCTTCAGTTGCTGTCCTGATGGTGTTTTAGGATACTGTGGCTTCAGTCGCTCCTGCTTGTAATACCTGAAAGACATCGGCTGAATTCTCAAAGGTGGTGATCTCGGCAGCATCAGGCTTTCGGATGCTCTGTGGCCGTCCGTCAAAGTGGCTGACACGATTTAAAGTGTCTGATATTTTCATTTCATGCCACACAATGACAGATCTGTGTCCTTGTCTGTGAATCCAGCAGAGCAAATGGTGGACTTTGAAACGAGATCTTGATTTGCGCAGATTGGCTGCAGTTTCTTGTTATAGCCTTTATGTGCCTTGTTCTGTCAGCGATTTTAATTATTCCTTTGCGTAAATGGAATGCCAATTTTGCACCGATGTTCTCATTAGGCTCGTCGGGGTTGGCTTGCTTTTGAAAGGATAACATTTAGCGGCTTTGTGTTTAGAAAGTGAGAGGCGAGAGAGAATGTGAACGAGAGAAGTCTATCGATATTCTGAGGCCGAACCATTGAAGTGAGTCATTTAGCGGAACAGATTCAGACTAAACCAGAATGTCAGTGTGTTCTGTGTGTGTTTGTGTGTGTGTGTGCCATCGAATGACTAAATTCGAAAGACTAAATAATGGTTTAAGTCACAGTCTTGGCGTCATTCTCAGGATGAGACCTTGAGCAGAGTTGGTTGAAAAGGCAGTGAAAGCTTTCATTTTTTTGAAGCAATTGCTCTGGATGTCACATTACGCCTTGACAGGCATCTGTGTGCAAGACTTTCATCAGGTTTCCTGCAGGTTAAGGCTAGTCCATAGAATGCATGAACTGTTAAGAAGCAATGTAAGTTATTGTTTTAAATAAAAGTATAATGCATAAATATAATTTTATATATATTTAAATTTAATTATAGATAAATGTTACTACATGACAGATATCAATGAAATGGTTGTCTTAAAGTCCGCATGAAATCATTTTTGTTAGTGCACATTTTTAGTCTTAAGGTGTACAATTAATCTGTGCAAGAAAAAATAGTTTGTTTTGGTAAACTTTAATGAAAATCTGATCATTTGCTTCTGCTCCGGAGTGGCACTCCTTCTCTGATGACGTCAGTTTGATGGCTTGGGCAGAATTTGCTTAACCACGCCCCTCCAACCATTAGGTTGCTGCGAGAGATGAGAGGAGGAGCGCAAAAATAAAACCCCACCCTTTACTCAATATTCCTTTTCAGTTGGAAATACTGAAATACAGTCGGTAGCAACTTCCGGTTTACGTGGACTTTAAGATATCAGACCTGTCTCTGTGACAGCGCTTGACTCTGTAAACAGCAAAAATGAATAGGCAGAGCATCACAACTCTCTTCACTCTCTGCCTGTCAATCATTTTATATGCTCAAGTTTGAGGGCGGGTGTTGCAGCATTTTGATGGCTAGTACAATTTGTTTAGCGTAGATCAGATGTAGTATGTTTAGATTTATGTATTCTGCCGGCTCCTTTTGTATTCTACAGAAAAAAATAACACCATGAAAATCTGGATGAAAAAAAATGGTTCATTTTTGGGGGACCTGTTCCTTTAAAGACATTTGCACATATATAATAAGGAGACTCTTGAGAGAAAATGTCAGGCAAATGGAGAGGTCAGCATGTCTGAGTCAGATGGAGGTGAATGATTAAGAAGAGAGATGGAGGTGATCCAGTGAGCAAGAGGCTAATGTAATATATCTGGGCAATAATCTCATACTTCCTGTTTGATCTCTACGGGGGTTGAAATTGCTCTGCAATAATAGAGTGATTATTATATTGTCATTTGGTGCTCAATTAATGAAGTGCAGGGACCTGGTTTCAATGATGTGACATGCTTATTGAATATTTGTATGTATTCTCATCATTGAAGCCTATCAGAAAATTTTGTTTAATCAGATTTATGTTTGGCCTTCAGATCATGGTTTTTATCTCTCTTTTTCTCGGCCTGCCCTTTTCACTAGAGTTTTTTTTGAAAGCGCACAGACACGCGCATATACTGAAGCAATGGCGCTGACAAGATTTGTTCTCTTTCATTAACTTTCACTGCCTAAAGTGTGTTCCATTTGCAAAAGAACTTGAATCATTAATGCATGAGGTATTTTGACAAGAAAGCAGCCTTTCTTTTAGCCACGTTAGAATTAGGACATCTTAATGTGAAGTGTAAAGGGGGTTAGAGACCGAACAAACACTGTTTGTGTCAAGGTTTAATTAAGCAGCAACAAAATTATACCAATCAGCTTTTGCATTGAATACATTTATCGTCAATTTCATTTCAAATATGCAGTCACATTTTAGTGATTCTAAAAAGCCTATTAAATATTATGAAAAATTAACTACCATTTAGACATTTAAAGGGATAGTTCACCCAAAAATGAAAATTTGATGTTTATCTGCTTACCCCTAGGGAATCCAAGATTTAGGTGACTTTGTTTCTTCAGTAGAACACAAACAAAGATTTTTAACTCAAACCGTTGCAGTCTGTCAGTCATATAATGGCAGTCAATGGGACCCACGGCTTTGAAAGACAAAAAAAACATACACAGACAAAACCAAATTAAACCCTGCAGCTTGTGTCGATACATTGAGGCCTTAAGACACGAAAAAAATCGGTCTGTGCAAGAAACTGAACAGTATTTATATAATTTTTTTTTACCTCTGCTCCACCGCAATTCACAACAGTTGGCGCGTGACGCGTCAACGTGCTCTTGCATAGTAGACGCATGCACGGAAGCGATCTCAAAGCCACTAGAAGGCAAGCCTGCAACCATTAGCCGAAAAAGCGTAATGGCTAAAGCTTCCGGTCTGGCAGTACGTGGAAAGGAAACCAGAGGCCGATTTTTTTATTTTTTAATGGATGTCAGTGGAGGAAAGGCTTCACTGCGCTGAATAAACAGCTTCTTTCTAGAGGAAATGGCTTATTTAATTTATTATTTATTATTTACATTTATTTTTAGAGTTTACCACGAAACAAAAATGCTGTTTTATAAGAGAAGTCTTCTTCTCATTCATTCCTATGCTATCCGTAAACGGCGATTGAGTGTCGCACAATTCTGACTGAAATTCAGTGATGTCAAGACTGTAATGTGAATGGGACACGTGATCCGAGTTACGCTTCTCCAATAGTAAGTAATCCAGGTCCTCTCATCATAATCTCTGGAGATCTTCTTCTTCTTCTCCTTCCTTGATGTTTAACGGCGGTTGGCATCCAAATTCAATGGTGCATTATCGCCACCTACTGTACTGGAGTGTGAACCGGAGCTAGACAGAGATAACCTATAACTAGTAGGGAGACTTCCATCTCTCTTCTTCCCCTTCCCCTTTAATTAACAATAATGATTTCCAAAACTGTATTCTGTATCCTATTTGCTATACCAGTGTCCCTCAGGAAACTAAATAAATGCAGAAGCGATCTAAACAATGAGTGACGTATACGCACGACAGATCACTTCCACGCATGCGTCTACTATGCCAGAGCACGTTGACGCATCACACGCCGGCTATTGTGAAAGATAAAATGATAAATATGGTAAAAAATGATATAAATACTGTTCAGTTTCTTGCACAGACCAATTGTTTCGTGTTTAAAGACCTCAATGTATCGTCACGAGCCGCAGGGTTTAATTTGGTTTTGTCTCTGTAAGTTTTTTTGGACTCACAAAGCCGTGGGTCCCATTGACTGCCATTATATGACTGACAGACTGCAACGGTTTGAGTTAAAAATCTTTGTTTGTGTTCTACTGAAGAAACAAAGTCACCTACATCTTGGATGCCCTGAGGGTAAGCAGATAAACATCAAATTTTCATTTTTGGATGAACTATCCCTTTAAGGTAGTTCAGCCAAAAATGTCACGTTGTTCTAAACATGTATGACTGATTTTCTGTTGAGTGTTTTTTTCCATACAGTGAAAGTCAAATTATTGTTTAGATCCCTATGTTCTTCATAATATATATTTGTTTGTGTTCCACCGAGGAAGCAGAGTCACACCGGACAGGTTTGAAATGACATGATGGTACATCATGACAGAATTTTCATTTTTGGCAGACCTATCCTTTTAACCTTCATGTTGTTTTGAGATTGACTTCAATATTATTATTAATCTTAAGACTCTAAAGTTGCATGTGTAAACATAATAGTAAATTAAATGAACATTTCATTTTATCTTTTGTAAGAAACAAATCTATCATTAAGGCATCTTAACTTTAAATCGTTGCTTCTGGCTAAAAATGGAGAGTCCTCTATCCATAATATTGATTTCTCCATTAGAAAATATCTAAATCAGGAGAGAAATATGCACAGATCAAGCACCATTTATAAGCAGATGGACTTTCTCACTGGAGGAAGGGTTATTATTGACTCCTATTTTGGTCAGAAGTGAGGGTTTAAAGGGATAGTTCACCCAAAAACGAAACTTCTGTCATTAATTACTCACCCTAATGTTTTGTTCCAATCCCCTAAGACTTTTGTTCATCCTTGGAAACCAACTGAAGATATTTTCAATGAAATCAAAGAGGTTTCTGTTCCTCCATAGACAGCCTAAGTAACTGACACTTAGAAGGCCCAGAAAAGTAGTAAAATCATTCTGGAAATAGTCCATGTTACTCCAGTGGTTCAACTGTAATTTTCTGAAGCAATGTGAATGCTTTTTGAGCACCCAAAAAATAATTATATTCACAATTTTTTTTCACTTCTGCTTCAATCTTTAACACGTTCACAAGAGCTTCTTCTTCTTCTCCCGTCCTCGAGATCACCATGACTCATGCATGTTGTGTTGACATCAGCGCTTCTGTTTGCAAGCAGAACAAGAGGAACACTACTGTAAAATATGTCTTAAGGATTCAAATTGAGGAGGACTTGCATTTTTTTGCTGAGTCTTACTTATTCAAACCAGAATATAAAGACAGCACCTCCGGTACGAGTTGTATTGAGTCGTGCTCTCGCTTCAACACGACACGCATGTGTCGTAGTGTTCTCAAGGATGAAGCTCTCGTGAACGCACATGGAGATTGAGACGGAAGGGAAATCGTTGGAACAACATGAGGGTGAGTAATTAATGACAGAATTTTCAGTTTTGAGCGAACAATCCCTTTAAAGTTGATTTGTTTTTTTGTTTTTTTGCAAATACACAGCTTTTCACTTTACAAAATGTTCATTTATGGACTGGAGTCATGTTGATTACTTGTGGATTATTGTGATATTTTTATCCTCTGTTTGGACTCTCATTCTGACGGCAGCCATTCACTGCAAAGTATCTGTTGTTGTGCAAATGATGTAATGCTACATTTCTCCAAATCTGTTCTGATAAAGATCATGTGCATGTTTCTCATGCTCTCATGTACATCTTGAATGGCCTGAGGGTCAGTAAACTTTCAGCAAATTTTCATTTTGAGGTGAACCATTCCTTTAAATGTCAAGTATGTTTTTAGAGTTATTAAAATGGCCTTGGAGTCTCTGGAGAGAGCATGATGGTTAAATTTCTAAAACATTCCAGAAAATTGCATTTATAAGCATTATCCTTCTGCACAAATTTTAATTTGTTGCTTTAATGTGGTCAGTAGTTATTAACACCCATCAATGCATGCGGCGCAGTCTTCTTGAGATACACTAATCGGACGAAATGCCTTTAAAACAGCCGCCTCATCAGAGTCACAGAGCTTGTACACGGGGGATTTCTCTTTGTGTCGCTTATCTCAAAATAATTCCCTGTAATATGTAATTTTGCAGTGCGATTAAGCCACTGAAGTGTCCACCAGGTCATCCATTTAATTATAGGGATGGTAGCAGCTCATCAACATACAAATCATCTTTCTGGTTCTGATAGCTATCTGCCCTCACCTCAATGCCTCTCTCTCTCTCTCTCTTTCAAACTCTCTTTTGCTTATTCATTCCTAATACGTCTCTGGCCACAGAAGGAAGAAGCATTTATGCATCGTTCAAAGGAACCCTTGAAGCCAGAGACTATAATAGACTCATTTCCAGCATTTAGGCATGTACGGTCATTGCGATGTGCTATTTAGGAATGATTGAGACGGACATGAAGCCGCAGGGGGGCCACATTTCACTGATGAAGAGATTTGGAAAGCCTGTGTGTCTTGCTGTGTTGTTGAATGAACATCGTGTCTCTCTGAATTTTAAAAGGCACAGTAATTGCAGGGTTAGACCAACTTCCTGGGAGGCAGGATTTGTTTTCCCAGTTCAAATCATACAGTGTTCATATACAAAGTCCTTTTTTTAAACCAAATTCCTTTTGTGACCTGGATATCTTTGATTTTCGTTTTGAAAAGGCAATATTGAACTGTCTTCAAATGATTTTATAAACGTTTTAGTGGATATTAAATGAACATTTCACACAAAGCTGATAAATTCTCATTTGTGTCTCACACAAACGCTCAGTGGCACACTGGGACAAAGACGCTGATTGCTACTTACTACATGAACTGTCTGGTCCATGTCAAAAAGGTCGGTCAATCCATGCAAAATGATAACTTTCTACATATTCAATAAATGACCCTCATATCCTTTGGAAGACTGAACATTTTTCCTTTAAAAAAATTTCTATAGCCAGAGCATGCCATTAGGTTGAAAAACTAAGCTATTGTTTATTGGGCTTGCAGTAAAGAAAAAGTAATAATTTTTAATTATTATTGAGGCCACAGTTTTCTGTGAAGAGTCCAATAAAGCAAAGACTGTGAAATAGAGTGACTTTATTTCCCAAATTTAAAACATAATCAGGTAGCACTGAATCTAATACAAAAGCTGTGATGTACAACCTCATTTACCATTTATATTAAATTTGTCTCCATGTGTATTAATTGTTTCTGTTTTAGTTTTCAGGCTGTTTTTTTTTTCATTCATCCTCAGTAATTTAATCTTAACTAACTTTCATCTATGGACTCGTTGCTGGAAGGAAGCATTTGAGTCTGAAATATGAAGATCCTGATCTCTAAATATTTGAAAAAATGTTTTTAAGGTATGAGATAAAATATAATAATTACTGTATAAATAATATATGCAATAGGCACACTATCTGTCCATTTAGGGTCGTAAGATTTATTAATGTTTTAAAAAGAGGTCTATAATTCTTATACCAAGACTGTTAATTTGATCAAAAATGTATTAAAACTGTACTATTGTGAAATATTATTACAATGTAAAATAAAGAATATATATTAAATTTATTCTTGTAATGGCAATGCTGAATTTCCTTCAATGTCAAATGGAAATAATTCTAATATTTAGTTTTTACTATTTTTACCAAGGTACCAAATTACCATATAAAAGCTTTGAGCAGACCAAAGGCTAAAAATGATCATTATTTGCTTACATTCTTACAAGTTAAACATTAACCTCTTGCTGTGTTTGCTGATGCAGTTTTTAAGTGAGTTGTAAAGAACACACTTTCCCTAATAAAGGCAAAACTGCCTATATGGTAAGACTCACAAGCACTCTAGGCTTTACTTTTGTCAGATAAATGACTTGTGATCCTATATAAAGTATAAATTATGTGTGAACATAAAACATAAGCTTTTAAAACGCATATATAGTTCACATATTAGTGCTTCAGACATTGTCCTCATGTTTCACGCTTGCGGTATGCAATAAAACGGGCCTGTGATGTCAGATACAGGAGGAATTACCTTACCCCTGAGCTGTAATGGAAAAGTGAAAAATACCACATAAAGCTCTGAGCGCAACACAATGGTGTAGTATTCATCACAGTAAAAGTCCCTGGATGCTTTTGCCCTTTTAAGATGGTTTGTTTCTGATTGAAGCTGCATACACAATAGCTGAAGGTCAACGAGTAAAAGAGAATATGATAAAAGAGAACTGATAACTTGACAGTGTATTTTCAATGATGGTGCCAGGTTTGTTAGGTTTTTTTGTTTTTTTGCTGTTTCGTGATTTTCTTTTCACAACTATCTTCCCCTGGGTAATGAGGGTTGAGTTAATAACAATAGAAGCTATTTCCACAAATCACCTGTTCTGCCATCTCTGCAGAGGAGGCTAATATGGTGGAAAAGCCTAGATCAAAAACTGACACAAGTAATCATAGATCATTATAGCTTCAGTGGCTTCCCGGTGCTATAGAGCATCATGTCCATCCCTCTCTGATCATCCACACCTCATCAAAGAGCCCTATCTGGGCCCCTGCAGAGTTCAGCCCCATGGTGTCTCCTCTGTTTGCTCTTATAACTTTAATATGTGCACCATGGTGCAGGAAAACTTGTGCCAGTGCTGGTGTCAGCGGTTGCTTTTATCTGAAGATGGAATATCTTTGACTGAAAAGTGTGTTTACTTTTTTTAGACATGCATTTGGGTCATTCCTACAGTTTGGGGGATTTTATGCCCCAATGAAACAATAATGCATATTGTACATAGTTAATCAATTTAATGTTACATGGTTTTCTGTGCATAAAATTGTACTCACCCTCGGACTATCCAAGATGTAGATGAGTTTCTTTCTTCATCAGAGCAGATTTAGAGAAATGTAGCATTACATCACTTGCTAACCAATGGATCCTCTGCAGTGAATGGGTGCCGTCAGAATGAGAGTCCAAACTGCTGATAAAAACATGACAATAATCCACTTGTAATCCAGACCTCTCTAGTTTATCGATTAATGTCTTCTGAAGTGAATAGTGACTTTAATCCATTGCTTCTGGCCAAACTACAAGTCAATAATCCATCATAATGCTTATTTCAGTGAGACAAATCTAAGATATAAAATCTGTTTTGATGAGGAAACAAACTTCTCTACATCTTGGATGTCCCGAGGGTGAATACATTTTCAGCAAAGCTTCATTTTTGGGTGAACTATTAATTTAAGAATATTCCCAAAATCAAATGACTTCCTAAATGTAACATAATTTCCTTCATGGGAAAGTATTATTCATAAACTTTAAGACTTTTTTAAATAGCTTAAAACAGTACATGTCCATCCTGTTCTGTCAATTTATACTAAACATGAAAATATGTTTTATTATTTATGTATAAAAGTTATTCATAATTGTTAAAGATAAAGATTTGTATGTTTTTTCAACAAATCTGCTCAATCCAAAATCCACCAAACTTTTGGTAATGACCCATATGTGTTGTTGTGTTGACCAAACACATCCCACATACAGAGTATGAAAGCAGATATACTTTTTTTGGAATATCTGTCAATTAATTCATTTATAATAGTATTAAAACAAATAAAGTTTATGGTATTAAGGTGATTGATTTATATTTTTTCTTTCCAAATGTAGTGCCCTCATTTTCTGAATAATAAATATTTTCTTTCTCCCATAGCCTGCAGTTGTTCACCACAGGTATTCTCATTAACATGTTTCATTCACAGGTAACATGTCATACTTGTTGAACTTCAATGATGATTAATATTCTACCATAGAACAACCAGTATGTGGTGGTGGCTCATGAAAAATAATATTCTCTTAGAAATACATGTGGAAACTAAGTACAGAGGTAACATAACTGAATTCAACCAACTGACACTTGATTTGTTATTCTTAAAGGGGGAGTTCACCTAAAATTAAAATTTTGTCATGATTTACTCATTCTCGTGTCTTTATTCTCCAGAACACAAAATATATTTTAAGAAACACTGGTATCCAAATAACACTGGACTTAGGATAAAGATGAGTGTATATATAATCAACATTTTGCACTTTCTTGGTTATATCTATCTATCTATCTATCTATCTATCTATCTATCTATCTATCTATCTATCTATCTATCTAATTTGTGTATTTATTTTTTTATGTAGATTGTAATGCATAATGCAAAAAAAAAAAAAAATATATATATATATATATATATAGCCTATATGTAAATGTGTCAGTAAAATAAAAAAATAAAAATTATGTAACTTTTAAATTATATATAAATAAGTAATAAGAGTATCCGAAGTCCAGTGTTGTTTGCTTGTTTGTTTTTTTTTTTTTTTTGTGTAGTTTACATAATGCAAAAAAAATAAAAATAAATAACCTTCAAAATAATTGCTAATGTTACACATGCATGTGACCCTTGCCTTGAGACAAAAGAGGTTGTCATTGATCTTACCGTGCGGTTGCATCACATATGCCATTATTGAATTATCCTGAATCGATTTACAACTGCATGATATCTTTAGCAGCACTCCGTGTCAAAATGCATTGATGAAATGAGTGATATAATGCATCCGCGAGCCGTACGCGCTTGGAGTTGAGGCAGGACCTGGGGGAGGAGACATGTGTATCACGCTTTCGCTCATGCTTCTGTGTGTCGCCTACCAATTCCAGCTCATCATGTACATTGTTCCCGCGAACTGAACGAGCGCGCTGGACACTTCGATCATCCAGCATCCCTCCAGCACACCTTCATCTTCTGTGGATCTGCTCGCGTTCGGAGAGCGTTTCTTTCTGCGCTTGGAGACAATGTTTTAAAGCAAACACTGGCGTGCGCGCTTCGCTTTAAATGAGCTCAGATTGGAGAGCCACTGGGAACCCAAGCAAGGAACTAACTTGAACTACGAAAGTGAGTATTACGCTTTATTTTTATCGACTGCTTTACTTGTTTCGTGATTGTTTTGTTGATATGTCAAGACTTACAATTCATGACGCGATTTTGAAAGATAATCGGTTGTCAGTGTAATTTTTTTGCACTATGTTTTTGTATAATATTCCAATATCGGTCTGCTTCAGATTAAAGTAGTTTAGAAACCTGGTATTTGTCCCTTAACTGTGTAAGTTAGTGTCAAGTCACCTCACTACCAAGGTGTGTTGGAACTGATAGAAAACATGGTCATTTGTACATTTTTTTTTTTTTTTTTTTTTTTTTTTTTTTTTTATTGTGGTAGGCTATACAAATTTACTTAATTATTATAGGCTATCATTCCACCACCCTCACTTCATTTGAACTATTTTAATTTATAAAGGTAAATGAAAAGGAAACATTTTAATCTAATCAGCAAATTAAGTTTGGAAGCAGATATAGAACAAATAGATAGCCTATCATACTGCTAAATGTTTGTGTGTGGCAGATATGTAGGCCTTACACTGTCCCATTTTTGTGGGTATAACAAAGTATTTGGAAAGTGTTACAACCCTTCTCGGTCTGGTCAGCCAATGTTGATGAAAACTGTGGTTAGATGTTGTATATTAAATTGAACGCAAGAACCTGCAGATTCAGATGAGACACTGATGAATGGTCTTAAATCACATTATAAATCAGGCTAGAAATGTGACTTTCTTACACTGAAATTGTTTGTTTTTTTCCGTCCTGTACATTTCTGTACACATTGTCACCTCAGGAGGGTAGTGATCATGTATAGTAGTGATTTCACCCCTGTAGCTCATTTTTGATTGGCTGAGCTGGTAACTGACTAACTAGACATTAGTGAGTTCATTTATGTCAATGGCACTTCCCTTCCACCACAGCTGGTGGAGGATCCCATCTTAGCTCATGAGTGTTCAGTTATGCTGCCTGTTTTTTTTTTTTACTGCATGAAAATTACATCATGACAATGATGACACTACAAGAAAATGTACAGTCCCAAACCCTTCGCTAATGAGCTATAACGTTAAAGGCAGCAGACAGGGAAAATTATGTCAATTTCACACTTTTTTTTAGAGCCTTCTAAAAGGATCAGGCACATGTGAAATATCTATCATCTAACATAATTGAGAATGTATTCCAATGTATTTCTTTAATGGAGAAATATGGTGTAGTTACATAATCTTCCAGAAAGGGTTATTATGGAGCCAATGTTAACGAGCTAAACCTTGACCTTTGGTTTATCATCCTGTTATACATTGTTTCAGTCATTTATATATGATTTAAAGTACTTATTTAAGATTCTTCTTCATTGCGTTTTTCCATACCAGTATGCAAGACCATTTTTCCACTTTTCTACACGTGGTTTACAGCTGTCTTTTGAAAAATGAAGAGGCTTTCGCTGTCCGAATTACATGCATGCTTAAATAATTGCCATGCATGAATGATTAATTCAGACATAAACCTGAGCATGGTTTTCATAGGAGTACAGGAGCTGGCCGTTTGTTGCTCGTGCTTCTAGAAGGCTACTGAATAAATCATCGTTCTAGAACTGACAGGGAGTGAGCCTCAGGCACTGTGAGCTCATCACGCCTGTTATTCATATTAATGTTTTTAAAAAGGCAAAGTCTCACCAGACCTAAAGGCAAATTTAGTATTTTTTTTCTAGCCAGTACAGTGGCATATGTTTGGGTGGTTCAGGGAACATTATTCCAAAGGTGAACAACATCCAGCCTCTGTGAGGTGTATGAGGATGCTTAGATGCAAGGGCGTAGTTTTGGTTTGAACCTTGGGGGGGTTGAAGTGGACCCTGGGTCATGCTCCCTGTTAAGGTTTATTTATTTGTTTGTTTGTTTGTTTTCTTAAATGTTTATTTTTGTAAAATGGTCTTTTGTGCTATCCACCACATGTAAAGTTGGTTGATTGCATAACTTCAATAAAGTAATAGGCTAGTTAACAATTACTTGTTTACATAGGCTATATAATGTATTTTATATTATTTAGACACTTAGGCTATAGTTTGACAGAATGTTCAAATTCAGCACACCATGGGAAGTCAGTCTAACTTAACATTTTCTTTTATTGATATTGTTTATTTCTTACTCCTTAACAGTTCATCAGGCTCTTAATGATTTAATCTATGCCATCATTGGAATATTATAGGATATTGTTGGATTGGATATTGGATATTGTTGGCCAATTCTCTCTGATCATAAATTAACTCTTGTAAATTATCCTGATCTCTTGAATTTGTACACTTAGTATTTTTTTCCACAAGAACCAAAGTTCTTTTCCACATGTTTTTCTTTTTTAAACACCATGATTGTATACAGCACTTCGGAGACAATCACATACTGTAACAAGGACTTGCATCATACATGAAACACAGCAGAGATTGGATCCGCAAAACAATGAGGTCCATAACTGCATATTAACTCAGCCAAAGTTGCAGTAGTTTTCACATGCAACCACGAACATCTTTAACATCAGCAGTGCAGATTGGCTCAAGCACTGTGGCTTTCGTTGCCTCGGCATCCCGGCTCACATTGATGTTGTTTTTTTTGCCTGTCTCAAGGTTGACTCAGGGTGATGAGCGCTGCCCATTTCCTCTGGTGCGTGTGGAGTTTCTCACTTATGGAGATCACAGCTTACAATCCATTATGATGTAGCCCAAACCCCCAGGCAGCTGTGAACTTAACTGAAACATGGTTACACTCTTAGTGTGAACTGTGGTTGGGAAGAACAGAGGGACTGTTGTGTGTTTTATGAGGTGGAAGATTCAAAATTCAAGTCGTTATTTTCTCTAATCTAATAGTGTTAGCTCTAGAATTCATGACACAAATTTGTTCATCCTTATTTAGTAATATGTTCAAAATTGCACCCATGCATCTGCCATAAATTGGTATATTGAACTTGTCAAAGAAGTAATGAGCAATATATGTTTATATCCCATCATAGTCCCAGTTTATTACCATTTATATGGAGACAAGTTCACCTCAGGCTAAAAGACATCCATAGTGTTTCATAAATGTAATGGATTACCTTCCGGCTCTATAGATTAATGAGGAAATGGTAAGGCCTGGTCCAGGTCCTCTTAAGTGCACTTTGGTTCATTTGAGATGAAATGGAGACATAGGATGTAACCCAAGGCTGTAATTAAACTCAAAATGAAACAGGACACACAATTTTCCCAATGGACAGCCGCTTTCCCAAGGGAAACCTAAGACTCAAACTTTTTCAAATGGGTCTTAGAAGAGTGTTAGGGAAAAAAAGTGAGGGAAAAATAGAGTTTTAATGAATAGTTCACATAAAAATGAAAATATTGTCGTCATTTACTCACCTTCATGTCATTCCAAACCTGTATGATTAGAAGATATTTTGAAGAAGGTTGGTAACCAAACAGTTTTGGCTCCAATTGGTATTTGGTTTGGACAAAAAATGGAAGTCAATGGGAACGGAAACTGTTTGGTTATCAAAATTCTTCAAAATATCTTCTATTGTGTTCAGCAGAAGAAATACAGTCATACAGGTTTGGAATGACATTAGGGTGATTAAATGATGACAGAATTTTTGGTCGAACTTTAAACCTTTAAAGACTTTGATTTCTCTTTCTCCTTGTTTATTGAAAGATGCACGAGATGGTATCTATGAAACTATGATGTCCAAACCCTTACCTGCTCTCCACGTGCACCATAATGGAGTGGCACCACTGAACCAAAAGCCTTGGAAATGCAGTTCTATTTTTGGCCCATGTCAGATGGCTCTTTCCTTTCCACTCACCTGTGTGTTGTTTGCACAGAGAATAGACAGCTTGAGATGAAGATGCCCTTCGCTGCTGATAAAAGGGCTTTGTAAATACACAAGTGCATAATGAGAGGCCATCTAATTCTGACAGCCTAAATGATGGAAATTTTCCCTCCTGCTTTTTCACCATTCAAGTCTTGTCATACTGAGTGTATGTACAAATTGTTATTAATATGTTTGCTGTATATAGATATTACATAGGATATACACTACTGTTTGGGGTTGGTAGGATTTTTTCTATCTTAAGTCTACAGTAAAAACAGTAATATTGGGAAATATTATTACAGTTTAAAATAACTCTTGTTTATATTTGTCACGGTGCACACACGAGGAGGATATAGGAACACGCAGACAAGGAGTAAACTCAAAAATAACAGTCTTTAATCAAATCCAAACAAGGCAGTGCAAGACAAGGCAAGGCTGACACAGACAGGAACGAGTAACGAATAGACCAGACGACATCAAACTGAATAGACAGGACTATTAATACACAGGGTAATCATAGATAATGAGACAAACACAGCTGGACAAGAATTAACTAATAATCACACTAAACGAGGACAGGAAACAAACCAAATATGGAAACAAGAGGTGGGAACACAAGACACACACGACAGAGGACTGACAATATTAATATATTTTAAAATGTAATTTATTACTGTGATGTTAAAGCTGAATTTTCAGCGTCATTACTTTAGTCTTCAGTGTCACATGATCTTTCAGAAATCATTCTAATATGATGATTTAGTGCTCAAGAAATATTTCTTATTATTATCACTGTTGAAAACAGCTGTGCTGTTTAATATTTTTGTTGATACCGTGATGCATTTTTCAGGATACTTTGCTGAATAGAAAGTACATTTTTCATTTATTTGAAATATAAATTGCTTTTAATGTATAAATGTCTTTACTGTGTCTTTTGATCAATTTAATGTTTTTTAATATTACTTGTGGTAAAAAAAAAAACTACAGTAGAACAAATAAATTAGAAATGCAAAGTAATCAAGTGTAAAAAAAACCTGCATATTCTTCACTGTGTAAATTATATATACATTTCTTCTTATTAAAGTTACAAAAGTGATATTGTCAAGAATAGTGAGAGATTTTCTCTCATTTGTTGTTTGATTAACATGAATGACAGACAGCAGGAATATTAGACTGCTGTCACTTTAAGAGCTGCCTAGATCCAATATACTGTTACACATGCTTTCTTTCTCAGCTGTTTGCTTTCACTTAAGACCTAAATTACTGTGTTTATAAGGATACTTGCAAAGACAGACATTTTGACACATACAAGTGTGTGCATTTAGCTAACCGTTCAAGGCCTATAAAGTGGCAAAGATAACTCCTGCCTCTCTGACAGTACATGCATATAGAGAATTGAGTTCTCTTTTGCTGCTAATTGCGTTTGAACAGCTTAAAATCACTTGTTTTTAAACTGCAATGCTTAAAAATGCGTGCAAGCGATACGTTTTTGTGACCGTGTAGCATGTATTTGTTTATTCTTATTAATCTGAGATAAGAAGGGACTTTTACATTTCGATTATTATGATCCATGTTTATCAGCATCAATATCAGAATATGCAACATATTGAACAGACGTATGTTTATCCCTCGCAGCGCTGTTTTGATTATTGTGAAATTATATAAAGCATCTACTTTGATGCATGTTGTGCTACTCTGAAAATCTGTGCAAACTGCTATCGGCTTTTAAGGACACATCACAAGTAAGTTGAACCATTAGAGTCTCCCTCTTGTGAGGTGGTGTGACAAAGCTTATTAAATACAATTTAATGACCAGACAAGCTTCCAGAGCATCAGACCTTTGCTTATGTCAGCATTAGCAAAGGTTGAAGAGTCGCATCAGTGGATGCATGTAGCATGTAGTACAAATAGGAAATATTTGAATACACACAGGACATCCATGATGCAATTAGACCACAGCTAAAAGGACTTTTTTTTTTACTTAAGGTGAACTCTCCAGGCGTCATTGGCTATGATGATCCGGTCTATCTCTGAAACAGAGGGATTTTGTAAAAATTGTTGAAAAGGTAATTATGCAAATCGTGGGAGCGGTGAGTTCGTGTTCTATGTCAGCGCTCTCCAGTTCCCCACTACTGGATGGGTCTGCAATAGAAAAGCCTGTTTTTGCTCTTGAGGTAGTCATAGGCTTTTCTCACCACTGATTATAGGCTAGATCATAAAGCAGATGAAGTAAGACATTGCACATGTAAACCACGGTGGATAAAGGTTGCGTGAAGGTCAGATCCTGTGACGAAGATCAGTCTAAGCCATCTCAATGGGTCTTTCCTTGAACGCTGTATAATGCATTTCAGCATTGTAGTCATTTTTATGTCTTCTCCATCTGTCACAGTGCTGTGTGGAGTCTAGCATTCAGCTAATAGAAGGCTGACTGAAATAATAGTCATGTTCGGCGCCAAAGTTATATGCCATTTCTTCTTTTAAAGGTGACCTCATATAAAGAGACGTCTAATTAGTGGTGCTTGCTATATTTTTATGATCAAGGGGTTGATTTTTATTCAAATTAACAGATTTTGTGTTTTTCTTTGTCTTTTTGTTAAATGGAGATTTTTACCATGATTATAATTTTTCTGGATGTATTTTATTGTTTTAATCTTGACACAAACCCAGACATGAGACATTCCAATCATATACTATGAAAATCCATCATGAATATGAATAGGATATAAATAATAATGAAACATTTATAATTAATAATTATATATTATTAAAAAGATAATCAAAAGGAAGAATTATTACCTGTGATGGCAAAGCTGAATTCCTTCAGCTGCTCAAGAAACATTTTTTATTATTATCAAAGTTGAAAACCGTTCTGCTGCTTAATATTTTTGTGAAAAAAGTGATATATTTTGAATGTTTCTTTGATGAACAGAAAGTTCAAAAGAACAGTGTTTATTTGAAACAGAAATATTTCATAGCATTATAAATGTCTTACCTTTGATCTATTCTTAAAGGTCCTGGAAACTTTTCATCATTTTCATAATTATATATAGTATATATTGTTTAAAAATAATCAAAACAAAGAATTAAGTATACCATTTCAATATTTATTGTGTGAAAATTATTTCTATACATTTTTCAAACATAACGTATGCTAGCTGCAGTGTCATTTTCACTACGACAATTTTTTGCCCTATTTTTCCCCCATAGTGTGTTAGTGTACAAAAATATATTAGACATGAGATTAGATACAAGACGAAATTAAGGTCAATTTTGATCATATCTAGAATAGTTTTATTATCTTTCTCTGTGCTATTTCCAATTTGTCAAATTATGCAAAAATTGCAAAAAGATTATTCATTATTTTATATATTCAAAAGTTTGCCAGTTCCAACACAGAATGTTATTAAACACAAGATATAATTTGAGATATGGAAATGTTTTTGTTTCATAAAAAAAAGAAAAGCACCATGACAGTGAGTTTTGCATATGTACAACTTACATTTCTTAAGATAATGTAAACATTTATTTATGTTTTATGTTGACCTTAAATAGAATTTTAGAGCTTAATAGAGATTTAGGAGATAATGAAACCATGATTAAAAATAGGCAAAGTGCTTTAATCCCTCGTGGCTTGTGGTGGTTGTGTGCTCTGCTCCGTCTCGGTGAGAGGCGCAGAGGAGCAAGAACGCTCTCCTGCTGCTCACTCCAGTTGGTGACATTTTACACTGACCCCTGGTGCTATCCAGTGTTCTGGTTTGTGATGACGCAACAGTTCAGGCAGAGTGACAGTGGCACAGTTGTGGCCGAGCTGCAGGGTGTTTGACTGTGAAATGTGTCTGGGACAGAGACGACAATGTCCTGGTTGATTCAGCCTCCTGGGATCCTGATTCAAACCAGGCAAAGTTTTTCATTTTCTGCACTGGTTTGAGGGAAAAATACTGCACTCTCAATGCATGAAAGCATGATGAAAATAGCCAAAATATTAAATCAGTAAATATGCAAGGCATTCCAATTCTGAGGAGATCTGCAGAGCTTTGTTTGGACCTGAGGATAAGCCACAGACATGAAAAGCATCGCTGCTGTGTCTGCAGTGTGGTCATCTCTAGTGTCCGCCCACAGCACTTATCCAATGATATGGCAAAGGCTAATGACCAAAGTTACCATTCTCTCCTCTGCTAGTTCAGCATTCTGAAGTTGTGACTGTTTAATGGCATCTCCTCCAATTTGGACTCAGTGTTCTGGTATACGGAGTTCAGATAAAGCCTATTCATACAATCCTGCAAATCACAACACTAAACCAGAGTCCTAAACAGGTGGGACACCAGGGTTTTTTGCACCATTTGAGGATGTTTTGAAGTTCCAATTTAGTTCCTGAGTGTAATTTAAATTCAAATTAACAACGTAACACAGTAAAGACATTGTTCCAAAACAATACACATAATTCACACAAAATACACACAATTCCGCATAAAAATAAATAAATAAAATAAGAATAATAAGAAAGGTTTCTTGAGCACCAAATCAGCATATTAGAATGATTTCTGAATTCATATTTAATACAGTAGCTTGTTGAACATCTATATTTATCATACAACAGTTAGTTACATTCAGAAATGGGATAAGTGACTCTCTTTTTTATATGAGTCACTGAATCATTAACTCAAAAACAGTTCATGAATTCAGAATCACATACTGCTCTTATTTTTTTTTTTTTTTAAACATATCTTTGTATTCAGCTATTTTTTTATTCAGGAACTGCTTTATTAAAAGTCATTATATCATTCATTTAAATGATTCTTTTATAAACGTTGATTCATTCAAAAACACCACTACTAAGTAGCTAGCAAAATTAAAATGAAAGAACTTTTAATTTCTTGCCGCTTTATCGCACCTGGTTAGGAAGCATTGAAGAAAGTATTCAGCTACCTACATAAAGTTCATTTTAGCTTGTTTATGGTCTTGCTAAATAGGGACAGATTGTTTTCTTGGCTCAGAAAGATATTTGTTGCACACCCTTATAATCTTTCACAGCTAATCTGTCAACAAAACAAACTATTCCCGATATCAGCACTGTATAAATAATTCATCAGTTCACACAGTAAATCATTTTATGTAACTTTGGTTTATCTGCGTTTGAGTTGTTATCTGTCACTTTTTCAATCTGTCTCTTTCTCTCACTCTATCATCTCTCACTTTCTCTCTCTCTCTCTCTGGACCATATCTGTTCAGATCTCCTAGTGGGTGCCGTCTGCCCCCATCTGCCTCAGAATGCCTCGCTCCTTGTTCCCCATAGAGCTTACCATCATTAATATTGCTTTGAAAAAACCCCACTGGTACTCACCTGCACCTGCTGTCGGTGCTGTTGGGTGATGCTTGGGCAGAGAGGGAGAGACGCAATGTCTTTAGAGACTTTGAGCTAATGGATAACATGTTGAAACAGATGTGGACTTCAACATTCAGTGAACATGATCAATTATGTGGAAATAAAGCATTTTAGGTATACGAGAGGAGATGAGGCTGAATCGTTTGCAGGGTTTTCTTTCAATTTTGGCTAATAAAGTCATTGGTTGTGGTGATCATTGTTTTTGCATGCAAAATACTCATAGTAAAACCTCTGCTGAAAAGACAGCTCGTTTAGTCATGGCTGATGGACCAGCATAGTTGTGTTTACCAGCAAACAATGAAGCATGGCATTTAATTTAAGCTAGACAGTTCACCAAAAATGGCAATCCTGTCATCATTTACTCGCCCTCAAGTTGTTCTCCTCATTTCTTCTGTTGAGCACAAAAGATGATGTTGATGGTAGCCATTGACTTCCATATGGAAAAAATAGTATGGAAATCAATGGCTACCGTCAACTTTTTGGTTACCAATATTCTTCAAAACATCTTCTTTTGTGTTCAACAGTAGAAAGAAACTCATTCAGGTTTGGAACAAGTGGAGGGTGAGTAAATGATGACAGAATTTTCATTTTTGAGTGTATTTTTCCTTTAAGAAGCCTGATGTGGGTCACCAGTATCCCATGCTGTGGTACAACATACAAATAACAATGTAAAAAGTGCACAGTAAAAATAATTTTTAAGTTTTGTTTTTTAAATAAAACAGACTATTGGAGCATGTTTTAGAAGTAAATACTATTTCAGTCTTTCAAATTTATTAGCAATTTCTGATTTTTTTTTTCAGAAAGTAATCTTTTTAGTGTGCTGGTCTTTTATACAAATGTAAATAAAATCCATATATTTATTTTATAAATATCTAGTTTTTGAAGTGAAATGTTTGATTAACATTTTTAAGTCAAGGGCTTTTGGTTTATTTGGCCTATTAAAATTATAGCAAACCAATATAATAATTTTGATCAAGTTTTAATGTATTAATTCAAGTTTCTGTGAATTTATACAAATATCAGAGCTGACTAGGGGAAAACAAACTTTTTTAGTGATGACGCTTGCCTTTTAATTCATTATGTATTCAGTGCTGTAACAACTGCACTGATTTGTAAAACTAATTGTGTAAATGTGGTGTGCAGGTAAGTAAACACTGTAGAGCAACATAATTTAACACTCTGATTTTAATCAAGACCGCTTGCAGGCACATTTATCTCACTCTTTGTGGTAAATTACTCTCTAAGCTTTGCTCTCCATTATGAGTTTCACCTACTAGCTTTCATGTGTTTTCTTCTAATAGTTGGAGAGCTCCAGCTACTGTGTTGGATCAGAGACGACGTCTACGGCTTCCGGGCCATGAGTAGTTTTAAGGATGTGGAAAAACAAGGCATCAAGCTGCCAAAAAAATGGATCGATTCCAATGAAAAAGTAAGTTCAGTTTCACATTTACTGTTCTTTTATGATTTTTTTTTATGCATGTATGAATTTTGGGGAAGCTACTTTGCAACTGTAACTTGTTAAGCAACTACTCAAAAGTAGCTAAATACAATGAAAGGTTTGGGGTCAGTAAGATTTTGAAAGAAGTCTCTTATGCTCACCAAGGCTGCATTTATTTAATAAAAAAAAGTAAAAACAGTAATATTGTGAAATAGTATTACAGTTTATTATATTTTTAAATGTAATTTATTCTTGTGATGCAAAGCTGGATTTTCAGAATCTTCGCTCTAGTCTTCAGTGTCACATGATCCTTCAGAAATCACTCTAATGTGCTGATTAATATGAATGTTGAAAACAGTTGTGCTGCTTAATATTTTTGTGGAAACAATGATCTTTTTTTCAGGATTCTTTGATGAATAGAATTTATTTTAAATATAAATCTTTTGTAACATTATAAACGTCTTTAATGGCAAACTTGGAAATATAAATTTAGTGTTTAGTGAAAGGATTATTGCTTCAGCTGCTGGAAAGCTTGTTACTGAAAAGCTACTCTACTTCAAAAGAAACAATAGATTATACCAAAAACAGTAGTGTCACTACTTTTAGTTACTTTCCAAAACTGATATCGATTCTCCTTCTTTTAGAAAGTTTTGTTTACAATAGTGATGATATTAACTGCTATTGTTTAATCTTTTCTTTTAGCCAAACTTGAAATGTTTCTTTTCTGACTTCTTTTTCCATTCTTGTCGGTAGATCCCCACAGACCGTACGATGGTTGTCAGGGGAGTCGTGGGAGGAGGAGGCGCTTCTGATCGCCCAGGAGGTCAGTTGAGAAAACGGCGCCAACGTTATGTGGAAAAGGACGGCAAGTGTAACGTCCACCACGGAAACGTGCGTGAAACCTATCGTTACCTGACGGACATCTTCACCACGCTTGTGGACTTAAAGTGGCGCTTCAATCTGCTGGTCTTCACGCTGGTCTACACCACCACCTGGGTGTTTTTTGGCTTCATTTGGTGGCTCATCGCCTACACCCGTGGAGACCTGGACCACACTGATGACAACGAGTGGACGCCGTGTGTCAATAACCTCAATGGCTTCGTCTCAGCCTTTCTTTTTTCCATCGAGACCGAGACCACCATTGGTTATGGGTACCGTGTCATAACGGACAAATGCCCAGAGGGCATCATCTTGCTTCTGGTGCAGGCCATCTTGGGCTCCATCGTCAATGCCTTCATGGTGGGCTGCATGTTTGTGAAAATCTCACAACCAAAGAAACGCGCCGAAACGCTCATGTTTTCAAACACAGCTGTGATATCCATACGGGACAGCAAGTTGTGTTTGATGTTCCGCGTTGGTGACTTGCGTAACTCACACATAGTTGAGGCCTCGATCAGGGCAAAGCTCATCCGCTCTAAGCAGACCAAGGAAGGAGAGTTCATCCCTCTAAACCAGACGGACATCAATGTGGGCTTTGACACGGGGGACGATCGACTGTTCCTGGTGTCACCGCTGATCATTTGCCATGAGATCAACAAGAATAGCCCCTTCTGGGACATCTCGGAGAAGCAACTGGCGCGAGAAGAGTTTGAAATAGTGGTCATTCTGGAAGGAATGGTGGAGGCTACAGGTGAGAGTAGATCATGGAGAATGAGAGAGCGAGGGGGAGCATAAAAAACATTTCTCCATTGACTGCCATTCAGCAGGTGACATATATTTTGGTAAAATAATAATAATTGATTATTAAAATATATCTTTAACCAATGCTCAGTTTAAAAATGTAAACATAAACTTCTCCCTTGACTGCCATTACGGGATATTATAGTTACCAAATGTATATGTTTATATCCATGTACTTATATATTTATGTATGTATATTTAGTTAAATAAAAGAGATGTTAACTGAAGAACAATACAATAAAAAACGTATTTCACCTACTTTCCAAGGTACAACATTTCTAGTTTTCATATAGTTTAACTTGATGTACTAAAATAACAAAACTTAAAACTGAAATAAAAATTAACAAAAACTATATAGGCATATTTAAAAGCAACAAAAACTAATAAAAATCACAAAAACACGCAACAAAATTATTAAAACTTTAACTAAAATTTACATGAAAGCAGGAAATAAAATCTAATTCAAAATATTGGCTAAAATTGTAATAGGATCTCAGTGATACTAAAACAACACTGCTGCCATTCAAAAGTAGACATGTATTTTAGTTAGAAAACAAAACTGATATTTGCTATCTATCTGTCTGTCTGTCTGTCTGTAAAAACTTTTTTTTGTTTGTTTGGTTTTTTGCATATTTGTCACACTTGATTGATTCAGATCATCAAACTGATTTTAATATTACACAAAGATAATCCGAGTAAATACAAAATGCAGTTTTGAAATAGTGATTTCATTTATTAAGGGAAAAAAGCTGCCCAAACCTCCCTGGCACTACGCGAAAAAGTAATTGCCCCCTAAATCTAATAACTGGTTGTGCCAGCTTTTGCAGCAACAACTGCAATCAAGCGTTTGCGATAACTGGCAATGAGTCTTTCATGTTGTTGTGGAGGAATTTTGGCCCACTCTTCTTTGCAGAATTGTTTTAATTCAGCCTCATTGTAGGGTTTTTCGAGCATGAATGGACTGTTTAAGGTCATTCCACAGCATCTTTAACTTGGCCACTCCAAAACCTTAATTTTGTTTTTCTTGAGCCATTCAGAGGTGGACTTGCTGGTGGGTTTGGGATCGTTGTCCTGCTGTATAACCCAAGTGTGCTTGAGCTTGAGGTCACAAACTGATGGCCGGACATTCTCCTTCAGGATTTTCTGATAGAGTGCAGAATTCTTGCTTCCATCAATTATGGCAAGTCGTCCAGGTCCTGAAGCTGCAAAGCAGCCCCAGACCATCACACGGCTCTCACCGTGGTTCGCTGGAGTCCCAAAACCTTAGAAATGTCTCTTTCCAGACTGATACATGTCAGCTATTTTGTTTCTCATCTGATCTTGAATTTCTTTAGATCGCACCATGATGTGTTGCTCTTTAAACATGCTTCATGTTGTCAGACAGGTTCTATTTAAGTGATTTCCTGATTCAACAGGTCTGGCAGTAATCAGGCCTGGGTCTGGCTAGTGAAATTTAACTCGGCTTTCTAAAATAATGTGGTTAATCACAGTTATTACCCTCTAATGTAGCTGAATTAAAACAATTCTTCAAAGAAGAGTGGGCCAAAATTCCTCCACAGCAATGTGAAAGACTCATTGCCAGTTATTGCAAACGCTTGATTGCAGTTGTTACTGCAAAGGCAAAACCAGTTATTAGATTTAGGGGGCAATTAATTTTTCACGTAGGGCTAGGTAGGTTTGAACAGCTTTTTTCCCTTAATAAATGAAATCGTCATTTAAAAACTGCATTTTTTATTTATTTGCATTATCTTTGTGTAATATTAAAATTTGTTTGATGATCTGAATCTTTTAAGCGTGACAAATATAGAAAAAAAAACAGGCATATATATATATATATATATATATATATATATATATACACTCACCTAAAGGATTATTAGGAACACCATACTAATACTGTGTTTGACCCCCTTTCGCCTTCAGAACTGCCTTAATTCTACGTGGCATTGATTCAACAAGGTGCTGAAAGCATTCTTTAGAAATGTTGGCCCATATTGATAGGATAGCATCTTGCAGTTGATGGAGATTTGTGGGATGCACATCCAGGGCACGAAGCTCCCGTTCCACCACATCCCAAAGATGCTCTATTGGGTTGAGATCTGGTGACTGTGGGGGCCATTTTAGTACAGTGAACTCATTATCATGTTCAAGAAACCAATTTGAAATGATTCGAGCTTTGTGACATGGTGCATTATCCTGCTGGAAGTAGCCATCAGAGGATGGGTACATGGTGGTCATAAAGGGATGGACATGGTCAGAAATAATGCTCAGGTAGGCCGTGGCATTTAAACGATGCCCAATTGGCACTAAGGGGCCTAAAGTGTGCCAAGAAAACATCCCCCACACCATTACACCACCACCACCAGCCTGTACAGTGGTAACAAGGCATGATGGATCCATGTTCTCATTCTGTTTACGCCAAATTCTGACTCTACCATCTGAATGTCTCAACAGAAATCGAGACTCATCAGACCAGGCAACATTTTTCCAGTCTTCAACCGTCAAATTTTGGTGAGCTCGTGCAAATTGTAGCCTCTTTTTCCTATTTGTAGTGGAGATGAGTGGTACCCGGTGGGGTCTTCTGCAGTTGTAGCCCATCCGCCTCAAGGTTGTGCGTGTTGTGGCTTCACAAATGCTTTGCTGCATACCTCGGTTGTAACGAGTGGTTATTTCAGTCAAAGTTAATCTTCTATCAGCTTGAATCAGTCGGCCCATTCTCCTCTGACCGCTAGCATCAACAAGGCATTTTCGCCCACAGGACTGCCGCATACTGGATGTTTTTCCCTTTTCACACCATTCTTTGTAAACCCTAGAAATGGTTGTGCGTGAAAATCCCAGTAACTGAGCAGATTGTGAAATATTCAGACCGGCCCGTCTGGCACCAACAACCATGCCACGCTCAAAATTGCTTAAATCACCTTTCTTTCCCATTCTGACATTCAGTTTGGAGTTCAGGAGACTGTCTTGACCAGGACCACACCCCTAAATGTATTGAAGCAACTGCCATGTGATTGGTTGATTAGATAATTGCATTAATGAGAAATTGAACAGGTGTTCCTAATAATCCTTTAGGTGAGTGTGTGTATATATATATATATATATATATATGTATATATATGTGTATATATATGTGAATGTATGAAGAAGCTAAATGATAACTTTTTATGATGAGAAGGCAGTTGAATCTTTTAATGAATCTGTTGATCCAGTTCACAAAATTGAATGATTTGTTAAAAAATGGGAGTGATTCAGTTTAACTCTCCGACTCACTGATCTGGTTGCAAAGGTTAAATGCTATCACATAAACTCAGATGCACACAAGTCACTTTTATGATACTATTACAGTGCTTTTGGGTCCTTCAAACAGCTTGACAGCCCTAGTCCACATTTACTTTCATTATACTGAAAGGGTTTCCCAGAATCTTCTTTAAAAATTCTCATTTTGTATTCCATGGTAGAAAAAAAGGTCATAGAGTTTGGAACAACATGACTGTGAGTAAATGTTTTTTGAAGTGATGCTGGATGCACAGGCCAAGTTACTGCCATTGAGATGAATGGGAATGGGAATGGATGGCTCTCTCCAGGTATATCAGAGCTCTTTGGATGAGTCAGGAGTATTTAAATGGGTGTTGCCTGCAAGTCAAACATGAAAAGTGAACAGATTTACCACAGTTCCCCTGGTAACTGAATGCTGACAGCAGGGCGTGATGTGGTATTTTCATGGGATTCACTAATTATATTGACAGTGAATTCATGTGACAGCAGTTGCAATTACACTATGCTAATGAGCTTTTGCATTGTGCTCTGTGTCAGTATAGACAGATATTGCTGCCTGCATGGAGCAGAAGGATGGAGGACTCTTGAGATGTCTCTCAGTAAGACAAGCTCATGGCCTGTCAATAGGACCGCCTCAGGGAAATTAGCGAGCAGAAGACAATTGAAAGAACTATAATGCAATTCACTTTCACGCACTCCCTTTCACGCACACATAAATACACACACACTCACAAACACACTTTCTCCTACATCTAAAATAATGAATCATTGCTCAGGAGTGGGATGCAGTGAGTAGCTTGATTCAGTCCACAATCATCACTTGTTCAGTGCAGTTATACTGTTTTAATCTCACATCTGACATTCAAGAGCATCCCACTTTCAGTCGATGTAGGTTTAACCAATCTATTATTAGACAAAAAAGCAGGATAACAGTAAAAGAATCAGTATCAGAAAATGATACCAAACTATTCAGGTCAGGATTTTACCTCAAGGCCTAACGAAATTGGAAAATTATAAAGAATAATTATTGATTTCCTAAATAAAGTCCTTTTTCGACCTTTCAAGTGATAAGTAATGGAGGTTTAGGATTGGTAGCTCATGGCCAATCAGGGTAAAACCATCAGGGAGACCAGAGTAATGAACAAAGAGTCCAAGTCTAATAACAAATATAATTGTTCTCATAGCATTTATAGTTTGAGTCTCATCCTGAGCGACAACTCACTCTTAATAAAGGGGTCACCGGATGCCCATTCTCCACAAGTTCATATGATTCTTTAGGGTCTTAATGAAAAGTCTATAACATACTTTGGTTAAAATTTCTCAATGGTAGTGTAAAAAACACCTTCTTTATCCTGTCAAAATCAGCTCTGTTTTCATCAAGCCGTTTTTTAGTCCACGTTGCTTTAAATGCTAATGAGCTCTGCTGTCCCCACCCCTCTCTTCCGTGGGGTGACGAACAGTAATGTTTACTTTAGCTGCAAAACTGGCTAACTAGCACATTATTAGGAAAGCCGATTTGCAAAGATTCATAAAAAAAACTTAATGGATCACGAATGATTCGCGCGAACATAGACGCATTTAGGCAGATCGGGGGTCGGCGCATTCACTTCAAAGCGAAAGTAATGTTAATCCTCTGCGTCTTCAGCGGCTCAGATGTCGGGGGTAAAGGACGACTGCTTTATTCATTATTACATGCAACAACTAAACACTTCAATCGCTTAATCTGAGACATCTTGTCTTCCCTTGCAACAGAGGCTGACAGCTCTCAGTCGGTCTTGTCAATCAACTATCGTGGGAGGGGCCTGTACAGAACTACGTCATTCTGACAGGAACCTCAGAACAGCCTGATTTGAGAAAGGGGATTTTAAAATAGGGATTTTAAAAAAACACTGTGGAATTTTATCATTGTTGGATGGATGTGTACACTCACTTCCAACACACAAATATGTTCAAACAACTTTTTGCATCCGATGACCCCTTTAAAGAGATGAGAATTCTGTCATTATTTACTCACTCTCAAGTTGTTCCAAACCTGTATGAGTTTCCTTCTTTTGCTGAGCATAAAAGATGACACTTTGAAGAATGTTGATAACCAAACAGTTAATGGTAGCCATTGACTTCCATAGTATTTTTGCCTTACAATGCTAAGTCAATGGCTACTGTCAATGTCAAAACGCCTTCTTTTGTGCTGAAGAAACTCATACAGGTTTCAAACAACTAGAACATGAGTAAATCTTGACAGAATTTTCATTTTTCTTTGAACTATCCCTTTGAATGAAAATGTTGTCCTCATTTACTCACCCTTATGTTGTTTCAAACCTGTATGAAGTTATTCTGTGGAACACAAAATATATATATATATTTTTTTTTTTTTTACTTTTCTTGACCGTATAATGAGCATCAGTTGGGTCCAAAGCAACATTGGATGCTCTTGACTTTAATTATATGGATAAAATGAGACACTTTTCTAAATAGCTTATTTTGTATTACACTTAAGGAAGAATGTCATAACGGCTTTGAACATATTGTCAATTACCACAGACAAGAAAAAAGGTCACCCTTTATACTCCAATTCTCGCTATTAACAAACATTAACTATGACTTTTGCCTGAAAAAACTCCTAATTAACTGCTTATCAATAGTTAGCAAAGTAGTTATTAAGTTTAGGTACTGGGTAGGATTAGGGATATAGATGTTTCTAACAAGTGGCTGAACGGGACTACAGAGGTTGTCGGGGACATTTAGGCAACGTCACGCTATACAGAAAAATCATCTACTCACAAAGGAACCAGGGTGATGCTTCTGGTTTGGCCTACAAAACTTCTGGTTTGGCCTACAAAAATATGTCATCACAATTGCACTGGGACAAAAAGGCTAAAATACACTCTGTTTCCTAAGTAAAACAAAAAAATTCAACATTGTATCTATTAAGTGTGATAAAAGTGCTTATTAATCTTGTCTGTGCAAAGTTCCTGTCATGACCAAACAGAAGAAACGACTTGCGTAACCAGAGGTTCATCCACCTAGAACAATAGTGTCACCACTAAAAAGATGATTCAGACAACTTTACAGCTTTAATAACCTGTATGGAAGAATTAATGTAAGTGCTTTAACAAAAAAATTCAAGCTGCACATTTTGGCTTTTAACCCCTCTGGAATTAATTGCACCGTAGACTTCAATTATTTTAAACATGTTTTTTTCATAAACTTGCAGGAAACATGATTGTCTGTGGTAGTGAATATCATAGCACAGATGCTTTTGAGAGAGCTTAACATGTGTTAAACCTGGAACAGACCCTTAAATAAAGCCATTTAAACTTAGCAGAACCTGCTTGGTGCGGCCCTCAGAGGCGTTCAGGTGTTTTAAAACCTCTTTCCTTTAATAAAGTAAGGCTTCAGTACCAGTGAGGCTTTGGTTGTTCTTCTGCTTGGATTCTAGAATACTCTAATGTTTTAGATTTTCCCTGGGTGGCTAACAAAGCATTTTGTGAAATGGTTTTAAATGTACAGTTTAAAATGTCTGTATGGAGGTGTTTAAGTCAATTGCAGAGCGTTATCAGTGAAAGAGAAGCTTCTCTTGCAGTAGCTTTCATTGATTATATAGTTCGATGCATACCCTGTGTGGATATTGAACTACTTTACAATGGGAATCTCATGAATTTTGATGTGTTTGATGAATGATATCTGCTGAGTTTCCTAGATGTCATTTATATTCATTATGACAGCCTCTATATATCACTCTGTGTGTGTTTACTTGTGTGTGTTTGAAAGTGGTCGTAAAAGAGATGCTTGTTGAAAGTGTGTTTTGTTGCTCTGTTTGTCACTGCACGTCCCTGGAGTAATTGATGCAGTTATTCGAGGTTCACTTAAGCAGATGATGAGAAAGCTTGTATTCTATTTTTAGGCGCTGTGCCCATAAATATTCAGCGGTGCATGTGCATGCATTTCTGTGCGTTTCATGGGAAACATGATATGCTTAATTAATTAAGCTTAAGTACATTCCTATTGGCATATTAAAAGGATCATTACTAACTTTAAAAGGTCTAAAGCACAATTAAACAGTGACCTTTAGATATTTGAAAAAGACATAATGGAACAGTTCTTCAGCAAATGTTATAAAAGTGGTTTTAATATGTAACCAATACTGAACTAATCAAGATAAAAACTATGCACTACAGTCTTATCTCTATATTATTAGCTCATACAACAGCCCCAAAAAGTAATTAGAAACTCAAGTATTTTGTACAGAACTATATCTATCTACTGTATCTATACTGTTTATCTCTCTTACATAAAAAAAATATATTCATTTAACCCATCCAAGTGTCCACACAGGGGGACCTAGTGAATGACCTGCAGAGAGCTGGGACCAAAGTAACAAAGGCTACCATCAGTAACGCACTACGCCACCAGGGACTCAAATCCTGCAGTGCCAGACGTGTCCCCCTGCTTAAGCCAGTACATGTCCGGGCCCGTCTGAAGTTTGCTAGAGAGCATTTGGATGATCCAGAAGAGGATTGGGAGAATGTCATATGGTCAGATGAAACCAAAATAGAACTTTTTGGTAAAAACTCAACTCGTCGTGTTTGGAGGAGAAAGAATGCTGAGTTGCATCCAAAGAACACCATACCTACTGTGAAGCATGGGGGTGGAAACATCATGCTTTGGGGCTGTTTTTCTGCAAAGGGACCAGGACGACTGATCCGTGTAAAGGAAAGAATGAATGGGGCCATGTATCGTGAGATTTTGAGTGAAAACCTCCTTCCATCAGCAAGGGCATTGAAGATGAAATGTGGCTGGGTCTTTCAGCATGACAATGATCCCAAACACACCGCCTGGGCAACAAAGGAGTGGCTTCGTAAGAAGCATTTCAAGGTCCTGGATTGGCCTAGCCAGTCTCCAGATCTCAACCCCATAGAAAATCTTTGGAGGGAGTTGAAAGTCTGTGTTGCCCAGCGACAGCCCCAAAACATCACTGCTCTAGAGATCTGCATGGAGGAATGGACCAAAATACCAGCAACAGTGTGTGAAAAACCTTGTGAAGACTTACAGAAAACGTTTGACCTCTGTTATTGCCAACAAAGGGTTTATAGCAAAGTATTGAGATGAACTTTTGTTATTGACCAAATACTTATTTTCCACCATAATTTGCAAATAAATTCTTTAAAAATCAGACAATGTGATTTCCTGGATTCTTTCCCCCCATTCTGTCTCTCATAGTTAAAGTGTACCTATGATGAAAATTACAGGCCTCTCTCATCTTTTTCTCTCAGAACTTGCACAATTGGTGGCTGACTAAATACTTTTTTGCCCAACTGTATCTATAATGTTTATCTCTTTTACATAAAAAAAATATATTCATTTAACCCATCCAAGTGTACACACAGTAGTGAACATACACCCGGAGCAGTGGGCAGCCATTGCTGCGGCGCCCAGGGAGCAGTTGGGGGTTCGGTGCCTTGCTCAAGGGTCTCACCTCAGTCGTGGTATTGAGGGTGGAGAGAGTGTTGGTTATTCACTCCCCCACCTACAATCCCTGCCGGACCTGAGACTCAAACCCACGACCTTCTGGTTACAAGTCCACCAATTTTCCATTAGGCCACAACTGCCCCGTACTATATATTATAATAATTATTACATAATTAACATAAGTAACATCAAACATACATGTCATTGCATTAGATAACAAATGATGAAAGAAATCTATATCTAATAATATCTAATATTTACCTAACATTTATATATCTCTAGTATTTCCTGTATTATATTAATTGTGACCCTGGACCACAAAACCAGTCATAAGGGTCAATTTTTTTAAATTTAGATTTATACATAATCTGAAAGCTGAATAAATAATCTTTCAATTGATGTATGGTCTGTCAGGACAATATTTGGCTGAGATACAACTATTTGAAAATCTGGAATCTGAGGATGCAAAAAATCTAAATATTGAGAAAATTGCCCTTTAAAGTTGTCCAAATGAAGCTCTTAGCAATGCATATTACTAATAAAAAATTAGTCGGTTTTGACATTTACGGTAGGAAATTTACAAAATATCTTCATGGAACATGATCTTTACTTAATATCCCAATGATTTTTGGCATAAAAGGGAAATCAATCATTTTCACCCATACAATGTATTGTTGGCTATTGCTACAAATGTATCTGTGCTACCTATGACTGTTTTTTGGGTCCAGGTTCATAAATGTTAAAGAAATATGTCACAAGCACATTTTTCAAGCAATAAATTTTACTAAAAAAGGTTTGTTAAGTTGTAAACAATAGATTTGGTGTTTAAAATGAAAGGGGGAAATGAAGAAAAAGCAGTAGCTCTTTGAAATTAATAATTTTTTAAATCTAATGCAAAGCTATTTGTACATTATACATACATTTATACGTAGGCCTATGCCTTAAGTGTCTCAATTCATTTGGGACCACTATATATCCAAGTATTGCTCTAAATAATGAACATTACAAATTATGCTCTTTGTCCTACTTTGGATTGAATTCATCAAGAGTCTCGCTCCTTCATGTCTCTCATTTTTTGTGTCATGCATAAACTATTCATGATTGTCCACACCATAGTCATTTGGAATCAGCCTCCTCTCTTTTCACTGCTATTTTTGCTGACTTTTCTGTGCTCACAACCGTTTTCCTCTGTCTTTTCCCGCAGGAATGACATGTCAAGCCCGCAGCTCATACCTGAACTCAGAGGTGCTTTGGGGAGAACGTTTCACCCCTGTGCTCTCACTGGAGGAGGGATTTTACGAGGTGGATTATGACACATTCCACCACACCTACCCCACACCGACCCCTTCCTGCTCCGCTCGGGAGCTTGCAGAACTGGCAAAGAAAGGGGAAGCTATCCCTTTGCCCCCTATTTCTCCTCCAGCAACCCTGGGAGAGCCCCCAAGCCCAGAGGAGATGCCTGAAGAGGAGAACAAGGCAGAACAAGAAGAAGCAGAAGAGACTGTTAGCAATGGTGATGTGAACAGAATGGAGTGTGTGCAAGAATGAGTTCATGCATTGCAAACTCCAGTCTTTTGCTGCCCCTGTGTGGCAGAGGGAAATATACGGAGATACAAAAACTCACTTCAGCCGTATAAACGCCATAAACTGAGGAATTGTTACAAATCTATAGGTCTACATTTTGTCATTGACCCCACACTGGTACTGTTTGTTATTAACTGTTTTCAAGAACAGAAAAAAAGTGCATATGGTAAAGTTTTTGATAACACTTTACAATAAGGTTCATTAGTTAATATTAGTTAACTACATTAGTTAACATGAACTAAGAATGAACAATACGTCTACAGCATTTATTAATCTTAGTTAATTTCAGCATTTACTAATGCATTATTAAAATCACAAGTTTTGTTTGTTAACATTAGTTAATGCACTGTGAACTTACACGAACAAACAATGAACGACTGCATTTATATTAACTAACATTAACAAAGATTAAAAGGGTGGAATGTAGTGTTCATTGTTCGTTCATGTTAATACATTAACTAATGTTAACAAATGACACCTTTGTAAAGTGTTACTAAGTTTTTTAACTTTAGGCACAAAAATGCTTAAAACCTCTTTCAGCTTGAATTTATTCAAATAAGATGTATAGCTATATTCGCAGCTTTGTACTGTGATTGCTTAACATGCTACTGAGCTTGCATTATTGCTTTTGAGGGTTATAAGTATTTCTGAATCCAGTTTATAGAGATTTAGATGTATATATATGCAGGAACTTGCAGCTTTGATCTCACAATTCAGACTTCTCTTCTTGGAATTCTGGTCATAATTGTGATAAATAAATAAATTAATAAAAAAATATATATTTATTTATTTGTCTCACAATTATGACCTCTTTTTTCTCAGAATTCCAAGAAGAGAAGTCTGAATTGTGAGATCAAAGCTGCAAGTTCCTGTATTTATTTATCTATTTAGCATATTTTATCTCATTGCAGAAACAAGCTTCCCTGATATTTTCTGTGTGAAACTGCTGGTTAAAAAAACAAACACACGTTTTTCATTTCATTAATGAAGGACATTGCATTCAACTATAAAGGCCGTGTTGAATATGCATAGAATATACGCTTAAAATTGCACATCATGTATGAAACTATACACACATGCTGTATAGAATATAATTTCTCTAACAAGTAGATTTTCTGTGTTAGCCAACAGCGGACCTCTCAAACGACCAGACAGAATAACTGAGTTTTGCCAAAGGGTTAATGGTGGGAAATAATTATTTAATTACTTCGAATGACAGATATGTAACACAAACACTAAAAGTTGGATATTAACACCCAACAAACAGAATGCACAATGTAATTGTTGCTTGTTCATTTGATTTGAAATGTATGAAATAGCCTACTTTTTCTATAGGCTATTTGGTTAATTTAGTCATATTCCACATCTTCTGTCTATCATTAATATTTCTGCTTGAGAAACACCCTCACTGTTATTTATAGCTCTGCTTTAGTTTTTTGTTTGTTTTGTTAGTTTTTTAACACCAGATTTAATAAAATGTTTCTGTTTTATTTTACAATAAATGAATAATAAAGTGAGTAAAATAAAAGATTATCCTTCTCAGACACAATGCTGTGAGTTTCTATGAGAATATGAAATATGAATTATAATGTGAAACAGCATCTACAACCCCTTTGAAAAAAAAGATTTAAACCAGTCTTAATCCAGCTCTATCTACAATGTATTTTGTCAACTGTTTTGTCAACTGTTACCTAATATTATCATATGCAATGGCATAAGCAATTAATTTTTAATGTTTAATGCATGACAGAGTATAAACAATGTTATAATCACATCCCCTATGACTTCTATGGCCTCTAGACTTCTAGAACTGATTTTTTAAGGAATAGTGAATAATGCAAAGTACACTCGCCTTTATAGTTTCTCCCTCAAAGAATTTCCCAGTGATCTTGATGCAGAAGGTCCCTGATGCATGTTTCCTGAAAAATTAGCTAATAAGCAACTGCGCACACAGCCATAATATTGAAACAAATGAGTCCTTTGAGTTTTGGTTTAAAGTCTGTGGAGACCTAGCTGACTTGTACTATTTGTCTGTCCAAAAACAAAGTATCATTTCAGTTGTAATATGTACAAAACATACACTACCAGTCAAGTCAAGTCAAGTCAAGTCTGCTTTATTGTCAATTATTCCACATGTACAGCACGTACATACAGAGAATTGAAATTGAAACAGTCAAGGTTTTGAACAGTAAGATTTTTAATGTTTTTGCTTCTGCGCACCAAACCTGCATTTATTTGATCCAAAATATAGCAAAAGCAGTAATATTGTGAAATATTTTTACCATTTAAAATAACTGCTTTCTATTGGAATATATTTTTAAGTGTAATTTATTTCTGTGATTAAAGCAAATTTTTCAGCATCATTTCTCCAGACTGTCACATTATCCTTCAGAAATCATTCTAATATGCCGATTTGCTGTTGAAGAAACATGAATTATTATTATTATCATTCATTATTATATATATATATATATATATATATATATATATATATATATATATATATATATATATATGTGAGTCCATTTATTCAGGATTATTTGATGTATAAAAAGATCCAAAGATCAGCATTTATCTGAAATAAAAAAGCTTTTGTAATATTATTCAATAGGCCTATACAATTCAAAAACTTGGAGTCAGTATATTTTTTTGCAATTTAGCAATGCTTTAAATTGATCAATGGTGATAATAAAGACATTTATAATGTTACAAAAGAGTTCTATTTCAGATAAATGCTGTTCTTCTGAACTTTATATTCCTCAAAGTAATCTGAAAAAGTTCTTCTCGGCTGTTTTCAACGTAATAATACTAATAAATGTTTTTTATTCAGCAAATGAGAATATTAGAATGATTTCTAAAGGATCGTTTGACTGGAGTAATGGTGCTAAATTTCAGCTTTGAAATCGCAGGAATAAATTACATTTTTAAATATATTTAAATATATATTGTACTGCTTTTGCTGTTCTTTGGATGAAATAAATGCAGGCTTTGTGAGCAGAAGAAAAAAACATAAAAAATCTGACTGTTTTTGAATGATAGTGTATGTGTAGTCTTGACCACGCTGTAATAAAGTTGTATTCCTTGAAACACTGCCATGAAGTTGCGGAGTCTCCCACTAGATGGCGGAATAAAGGAGCAAGAGCCACGTTTTTTTGGAGGTGCATTATGGGAAAAAACGTTCGACGCACATGTATCCGTCTGATCAGAACGTGTTTGGAGCAAAAGCAGCGGGGTTGTGTTAGCGGCTGTTATTTGTCTAATTAAAACAGGATTAGCCATACATAAAGTAAAATGAGACCAGGTAAGTTATTAATAGCCTTTTTGATGCATATAAGGTTGTTTTCATTGTCGGGCGATACAATTTTAATGTTTAGAAGTGTTTGCTCGCGTGTACGCATGCCATGCGTTAGCCACGCGCTTAAATTTAGTGCACGAGACGCTCTTTCTTTGAGATGTAATGGCGTTGTTTGTTATTTTATTAATATCTTTAAGCATATTAGTGTGGTCTTATGAAAGCGTTGTTTTAATTTCGGCTACAATAGTTCTTGCTGCGCATAAACCGAGCCATGCTGCGCACGCGGAAGCTCCACATGCCTCTTCACTAGATAAGCTATTGTTTCTTAAATCAGACTAGTTTACTAAGGTGTATATATATATATATATATATATATATATATATATATATATATTTGAAATTAAAAATTAGATTTTGTAAGCTTCGTACATCTGATTTTGTCTGGACATTGTGCACAGGATTGTATTCATAGTCGAGCTTCCACACATTATTGAGGACCACATGGGTTTAGGAAATGAACTTGTCTGACAGACCATGTTCATGTGGAAAACCTGGTAAAAACCAATAGTTTTGGTTTAGTCGACAACCTGTATCAAAGACATGTTACACACAGACTAAGTTACCAGGGAATGGATTTTAATGCAGTTAGTTGAGGACACTTGAACACAAGGGATCTGTTGCTATCCTTGCTTCTAAATATATGGTCTCTAATGGCATTTTTTTGTGAGAGCAATCATATCTAAAGATTTTTCTAATATAAGGTGTTAGTTGAAGCTGACTACGGTTTGAAGCTGTTTAATGGTGGGGCGTCTGATTACAATATACTTTGTTTTGCCATAAAGTTTTACTGTGGTCTATTCAGTGAATTGATATATTTGACTCTTTTGACAGGATTCAGCCCAAGAGGAGGTGGACGAGGAGGTTTTGGAGGAAGAGGAGGAGACCGGGGTGGAAGAGGAGGATTTGGAGAAAGAGGAGGTAGAGGAGGAGGATTTGGAGGAAGAGGAGGATTTCGAGGGGGTAGAGGTGGTGGTGGTGGTAAGCAAGTTTGTTTATTTTTTTCTTTCATTTTATTTGCTTTATACATGTAATGACTTGGTTGGTGTGTATATATTTATGTATACACACACACACAAATATGTGACCCTGGACCACAAAATGAGTCATATGCGTAATTTTTTAGAAATTGATCAGTATACGTCTTCTGAAAGCTGAATAAATAGGCTTTCCATTGGTGTATGGTTTGTTATAGAACAGTGTTAGGCTGAGATACAACTATTTGAAAATCTGGAATCTGAGGCTGCAAAAAAATCAAAATATTGAAAAAATTGCCTTTAAAGTTGTACAAATGATGTCCTTAGCAATGCATATTACTAATCAAAAATTAAGTTTTAATATATTTATGGTAGGAACTTTAACAAAATATCTAAATGGAACATGATCTTCTCTTAATATCTTAATGATTTTTGGCCTAAAAGAAAAATGTGTAATTTCGAACCATGCAATTTATTGTTGGCTATTGCTATAAATATACCCGTGCTACTTTTGACACTTTGGTGCAGGGTCACATGTGCAAATACATACATGCACACTGCCATTGAAACGTTTGGGATCAGTATGATTTGTAAGGTTTTCTATAGAAGTCTCATCTGCATTCATTTGATCAAAAAACAGTAATATTGTGAAATATTATTGGAATTTAAAATACTGTTTTTACTTTAATTTACTTTAAAATATAATGTATTCGCGTGATGCAAAGCTGAATTTTCATCATTACTCCAGTCTTCAGTGTCACACGATCCTTCAGAAATCTTTATATGTTGATTTATTTTCAGTGTTGGAAACAGTTGTGATACTTTTTCAGGATTCTTTGAATAAATAGTCAAAAGAACAGCATTTATTTAAAATAGAAATCTTTTGTAACAATTTACAATACTGTTCAAAACTTTGGGGTCAGTATTTTTTTTTTAAAGAAATAATAAAATACTTTAATTCAGCAAGGATTTGTTAAATTGATATAAAGTAAAGACTTCTATTGTTAGAAAAGATTTCTATTTTGAACATGCGTTTCGTTTTCATTTTTTATTCATCATCAAAAAAAAAAATCCTGAAAAGTATCACAGGTTCCAAAAAATATGAAGCATCACAACTGTTTCCAACATTGATAATAAATCAGCATATTAGAATAACACTGAAGACTGGAGTAATGATGCTGAAACTTCAGCTTTGCATCACAGGAATAAATTACACTTTAAAGTTCATTAAAATAGAAAACTGGTATTTTAAGATATATATTTTTAGGTATAATGCTTTTCATTAATGCTAAATATTTAAATATCGTGTATAGTCAATATTTCAGTGCTTTAAATAAACTTTGTTTTCTAGTTTAGATATCAAATTTTCTTGCAATTGCATTTCCATTTTTTTTTTTTTTCGTTTCTGTATCTAGGATTCAGGTCCCCTGGAGGTGATGGTGGCTTCCGTGGACGAGGGGGTGGACGTGGCACTCCTAGAGGCAGGGGAGGACGAGGAGGGTTCAGAGGGGGCAGACAGGTGACTGTAGAGCCCCATAGACATGAAGGTGGGTCATCAACGTTACATTTTTGAGTTGCTGTTGTTTCTGAGAATGTGTTGAATAACCATGTTCTGTTAAATTCAGGAGTTTTTATCTGCCGTGGTAGAGAGGACGCCCTGGTCACAAAGAACATGGTGGTTGGAGAATCTGTGTATGGAGAGAAGAGAATAAATGTTGAGGTGAGCCTATTGAAGCATGTCTTTAATGTTCACTAGAATACTTCTTCTAGAAAGCACATCATTCATTACGTGTTCATTTTTTCTAATGTAAGGAAGGAGAAACTAAAATTGAGTACAGAGCATGGAATCCTTTCCGGTCGAAGCTGGCCGCAGCCATTTTAGGAGGTGTTGACCAGATCCACATTAAGCCAGGATCGAAGGTCATGTACTTAGGAGCCGCATCAGGAACTACTGTATCTCATGTTTCTGACATTGTTGGACCGGTATGTGTATATCTTTTTATAATTGTTAAAGTCCACGTCTGCACTGAAACATTAAAGTGTGGATTTTTTTTGTGTATTGTAGTAATTTAGTTGTCTAAATTTAAAGCTGGGGTGGCATTTTACATAAATTTATCTCAAACAATAGAAGCAATTTACAGTTATTCCAATAGCAGTTTTTTATATGCTACTATAGCATTTCAAAATATTTTCATAATATTTAGCTTTATTATATTTTCAGTTCATTTTAATTCAGTTGAAGATTTGGTCTTTTTTTTTTTTTTTTGCAGCTGTTATTTGGCTTTTTTTCAGTTATAGTTTTAGTAATTTGTATACTTTGACACTTATTTAATTTAAGTTTTTAATCTGTGCTTTTTCAGTTACTGAAATATTTTGAATTTAGTTTATTTAACTGTGCTGTTTAATAAAGTATTAATATGAATTTAAGTTTAATTTCTGGAAGCATTGATGGACATTTTATGTTTTTTATTCATTTTCTCCTCGTAGGAGGGATTGGTGTATGCTGTCGAGTTCTCTCACAGATCAGGCAGAGACTTACTGAATGTGGCGAAAAAGAGAACCAACATTATTCCCATCATCGAAGATGCACGACACCCGCACAAATACCGCATGCTTGTTGGTAAGTTCCTGTGATGTGAACATACGAAAGGTAAAGAATGCACATTACAAGGCGGTTTGGTGAAGCATTACACTGCTTTCTTTCAGGTATGGTGGATGTCATCTTTGCCGATGTTGCCCAGCCTGACCAAACAAGAATCGTTGCCCTCAATGCACACAATTTCCTGAGGAATGGAGGACATTTTGTTATTTCCATCAAGGTAAAATAAGTATAATACTGCTGTTTACACATTATTTCTGCAAGTATTCATCAGTCTTCAGTTGTTAACTTTGTCATCTTTTCTTCCTCAGGCTAACTGCATTGATTCAACAGCCGCTCCAGAGGCAGTGTTTGCATCAGAGGTCAAGAAGATGAGCTCTGAGAACATGAAACCTCAGGAGCAGCTGACACTCGAGCCGTATGAGAGAGATCACGCAGTTGTTGTGGGAATCTACAGGTGAATCTTGATCCATAAACTTCCAAGAACTATGCAGGAACTTTCATAATAATAGAAAGCATGTTTTGCCCAATCATATGGCCGCTGGTTTGTGCAGCTTCATTTTCTGGTCTGAAATGTTTCTTTTATAATTGTGTTGTGCTAAAAGTTTCTTTATTTTTTTGCAGACCACCACCCAAGCAGAAGAAGTGAGGTTTATCACAATTCACATCCTCCTTTCTCCTGGAATAACTGCAGCTGCCACTAGATGGACCCACAGTTTGCAGATGACAAAAGACTGATATAAGTGAACCATTTTCTTGTGTCCACGGGGTTGGGAGTGTATCCCTTTATACCTGATTGGCACAGGCAACATATTCTTTATTGAGAGTAACTCTGCTCCCGTTTTTTCCTTTGTATGATCATCCTCTGTCATGTAGTAATATTACCGTACTGAGATGAATTTTGTTTTGCTTGTAAGAATTATTGGAAGCTAGATGTGTTATGTTAACTAAATCAACAGTTTTCCAAAGCATACATTTGTTATTGTTTCTTTTGAATATTTTTAGTAAAAAATTAATCATTTTTCATTCTTTTTCTGAATTTTGTGTGTACCTCTAAAAGAATGTTAATTCAAGACTTCTTGTGAAGCGGTTTCAGAAGTATTAGTATAAACCCATATCACCAACTCTTAAAAAGGCTTTTCATACTAATACTTGTTAAACCAGTCTAAGCTTGTTTGCTGTTTCTTTTTTTTCTGGTTTTCTCAGCCTGATCATCTGACAAGTACCCAGAACCCCCTTCTGAAATACTCCAGTAAACTAGTTTGAGTTAAATTGCTTTTTTCTTGCAAGCCACTGTGTGAGGCATGTCTTTGTTAGGGATATTGTTAGTAATCTGAATAAAAGGTTCAGATGCTTCTTTGTCCAGAAGTTCTGGTATAACAAGTAGGTCATTTAAAATCAACATTTTTGTAAATAAATATTCAAAATCAATACGTTTCAGTTCATTGCTTAATTAAGTTTGAAATATATATATATATATATATATATATAGGAAGTTAATCATCATAATCTCAAACAGAGTATAATCTTAATTCTCATGCACATTTATATGCCTGTTGATGGCCACATCTGAAATCTAGCTATTTCTGCACCTCTGTCGAACAAAGGCCTTAAATAATTGTCTGCATACTGAGAATGCTGCATTTAGATTTGAAAAATACCTGTGTATGAAATGATAGATATGGTTTAATCTAATCTCTAAACATTTAATAATTGGTTATTGCTATCGTATCAAAATCACCTAATTATTCCTCACGTCTTGCAACGTAAAGAAAGACTGATTTTCTGTCACGTTCTTTTTAAAAGATACGTGTTTATTTTGTGTAGAAATCTAAAATTTCAGAAAAACGATAGGAACCTACGCCTCTAGGAACCAAGTATAAAGATCTGGCGAGAGGGGGACAAATATGCGGTTGCACAATGGAGAGCAGCATGGACAGCACAAGAAGTGTCAGAAGAGCTAAAGAGGCGAAAAAACTGCTTCGAAGGCAGATTAAAGCCAGTCACACATTATTGAAACACGAGGGCATAAGCACAGTTTCACGTCCCACAAAGGTACTTACGAAGCTTCTTTTGATTAATTATCAGTAGAATATGGATTGACCAAATGACATGATTGAGTTTGAATAGCCAGTACTGCTGTTTGTTATGTTTGTGTATCTGACAGTGTTGGGCTAGTTATGCATATATATTACTCATTACTAGTTACTCCTTAATATAAAAGTAATATTGTTACTTATTGCTTTCTGGCAACAGTAATTATTTACATTGCTAGATACATTACTGTTTCTTCACGCCCCACAGAAGTTGTAACTGTGTATCTTCCACATAAAATTCTTCTAGAATGTTACTAATAACATATTTCTTCCTCGTCATTTGACCAAAATCCACATTGGATCACAGCCAGAAGTTATTCCAAACACTCAATAGTGATTGATAGTGACATTCAAGTAGAAGTGTAATTAATCTCATTAATTGTCATGTGTAGCTTGAAGCTGCTTCTAATTTCTCCGTTACCCATATACGATTATATTTCATTATGTATTTTATCAAGTTTGTAAGAAACTGTTTAATTTTCCAAAAACATTTTTAATTGTAGTAATATAATGCTGATCAGAGGAATGTGGGTGGGATGTAATGCCAGAGTATAGTGAAGCCACAATTTACACAACAGTGTTCAGTTCATCTTTTTTCCGGACAAAATCAATATAATACAATATTTCTATCTGCTGAATGTAAGCTTTTCCCTGCTGCACCGGGGACATCACATGCATGAGTAAGTCGTGAAAATAAATCTAGAAATTATTTGATTGTTGGATTTTAAATCAGCGGGGTTGAGGCATCAAAAGTAATTAAGCTGTTTTATTGATGGTAACTGAAATCTTATTAGTAATTAGTTACACTACTAGTTACTGCAAAAAGTAATATTATTACAGTAAGTTATAGTAACTAGTTACTGCCCAACACTGGTATCTGAATACTAAATACTTACTGAATCTACTTACTCTTTTGTAAATGAATGCAATAAAATTGATGGTAAACAGTTATGAAATATATAAATGATTTGTGGTTTTGACAGTCCCACCATCAGTAATTGTGAATTAATATTGGATAAAAGTTGCTTGTTTATGCATATCTCATACAGTAACAAGTCTCTTGGTGAAGTTTGTCAAATGTATAAATGCCCCATTCTTTCAAATGGTGAAACATGCAGTTCATTGCTTTGCATAAATAGCTCATAAAAGCAGTCAGTAATGTGTATATTCATGGTTGTCTGTTATGTAGCATCTGGTGGTGTCTAATGGAGGTTTGGGGAATGGAGTGAGCAGAGAGTCGCTGCTGGAGGTTCTTAAAGAGGGAGGTTCTGTCGAGTCTCTCCTCACTCCTCCAGCGAAACCATATGCGTTTGTAACATATTCTTCAACTGAGGCAGGCCAGAACGCATATACACTCCTCAATGGACGAGCACTGCAGTGTCACGATCAAAGTGTGACGCTTTATTTCAGTTATGTTGAGAAAGGTGTGTCACATGAGTCATATTTATAATCCTTTTCAATGAGCCTTAAAGCAAAGTGTTTCTAATGGATCTCGACTTTGTTTGTCAGTGGAGAGTGACAGGAGTGTGTCCTGTGCTTTGCCTCCTGGTCTGTCTGTGTTGGAGGATTTTGTGTCTCCAGAGGAGGAGCTGCAGCTGCTGCAGGCTGTTGATTGGATGCCAGATACTGAAGATGTCACAGGTAAGAGATACTTGACAGCCTCAGTTTGAATTATTGTAAATCAGCAAATAAAATAAAAAAAATTCATATATGTGACCATGGACCACAAAACCAGTCTTAAGTCGCTGGGGTATATTTGTAGCAATAGCCAAAAATACATTGTATGGGTCAAAATGATCGATTTTTCTTTTATGCCAAAAATCATTAGGATATTAAGTAAAGATCATGTTCCATGAAGATATTTTGTACATTTCCTACCGTAAATATATTAAAACTTAATTTTTTGTTGGTGAAATGCATCGCTAAGAACGTCATTTGGACAACTTTAAAGGCAATTTTCTCAATATTTTGGTTTTTTTGCACCCTCAGATTCCAGATTTTCAAATAGTTGTATCTCGCCCAAATATTGTCCGATCATAACAAACCATACATCAATGGAAAGCTTATTTATTCAGCTGTCAGATTAAAATTGACACTTATGACTGGTTTTGTGGTCCAGAGTTATATTAATATTTGCGGAACTTATATTATATTGTGACTTTTATAGATTTGCTTTCCGCAAACTAGTGTTGTCACGATACTGGAATTTCTAACTTCGATACGATACCTTGAAAAATATCGATACTCGATACCATTTTCGATACCACGGTGAAAAAAACTGCCACAATATTAAGGGGGTAATTTTTTTAATTTAAAGATAAATGTAACAAGTCAAGAACATGCGGTATATTTTACATGAACAAAAAAATGTCTTGAGGTACTGCATTTGTTGATTTATTTATTAATCTTTTATTAATCTTAGTTAAATGTTAATTGAAACTAACGTTTACTAATACATGTACTAATTAAAATCCAAAGTTCTATTTGTTGATATTCTCATTTGCTTCATAACCAAAATATTTCCAGATATAGGCCCCTATGAAATCCGTTTTATTTTTCCCCAAATTCTGTTTAATTTTTTGCTACATTAAATTTTGTATTTTTCTGGATTCCGTTTTTTTTTCGGTTTTAATTTTTCTGGACTTTTTTTTTAATGGTCAAATTAAATGCTATTAATCTAAAAGCATGTCTAATTCATTAAAATCATGAAAATTATACAATTTAACATTTAATTTATTAAAAGTGTAACAAAAATGACACGTTTAGGGCCGTATGAAATGTTTTATTTTTTTCTCACCTTATGTTTTATTGTTACCAAATTCTGTGTTTTAGCATATCTATTATTTGAATGCATACAAACAATTTTTATTTATTCTTACAGTAGCCTTATGAAATGTGTTTTCCCCCTCAGAAATTATGTGTTGTGTATTTAAATTTTACTGGATATCAGATGAAGGCATAAAACAATTTTAATTAATTTATATTTGAATTAATGAAAATTAAACATTTACATTTTTGGCAAATGAAGGGGATTTACTATTAAAATAAAAATATTTTGTGATTATTTCTTTTTAAAAAATTAACAGTAGTAGTAAGTAGTAGTATTATGTACATTCTACTAAATAATAGTAATATAGCCTATTTCTGGCACACGGTCTTTAATAGGCTAAGTTAAACCGAACTTTTATTTTGACGGGTTGCCGTGAATACTTCTAAAGTTCTGTGTGTATATGACGACGCTAGTTTTACTCAAATTAAATGTTAAAATGCTCGTAAAGTGCCTTTCAGATCAGTTCTGGAGATATTGTTGATGTATTTGTCCTCATTGAGACGGCAGACGCTGAAATCACCGCGAGCGCCACATTAGTAAACACAACCGCAGGTGCAGCACATTCACACAGAGACGCGCAGAACATGCAGGATTTATATTTAAATCGACTTTTGCAGCTTAATATTTACAGATACTAGTCCATATCGCGATTTGATTTAAGTGTAATGACCTACTTTTGATTAATTCATCCAAACTTTGACAAATTCCGTGACATTCCGCGTTAAACTGTCAATTCCGTTTTTATGACTGGATTCTGTGCGCGTTCTCTGCATCGCGGAGATCATAGATCCCTACAGATAGCGCTCCTGCTGTGTTCTTTAACAACCAGAGCAGTCATCTTTCTATTCACTTCACTTTTGCTAATTAACCAGAGCAAAGGAGACGAGTGCGGTCACGTGTGGTGCTTGTCCTCGCGCCTTTGGAGAGAAGAGAAAGTGACAGCTCGGCTAGTATCGGTGTATCGATACTTCGGGAAATTAATATTGGTACCGTTCAGATATTTCAATATCGATATTTATCGAAATATCGATATTTTTGACAACACTACCGCAAACTAATACATTTATTTAATAGTAATAATAATAATGTTTATTTTTGTGTTGCAGTGCAGAAAGCTTTAAAACACAGAAGAGTGAAGCATTATGGGTATGAGTTTCGATACGATAATAATAACGTTGACAAAGACAAGCCCTTAGCAGGTGGTAAGTATGAAAATGTTTTTTGAAATGTTTTTAAGAAGTCTCTAATACCCACTTATTACTTAACAAAAACACAGTAAAAAATAGTAATATTGAAAAATATAACATGTAAAACAACATCTATTTTAATGTTTTAAAATTTAATTTCTTCATGTAATGTCTGAATTTTTAGCTGCCATTTACTAAAATTTTTTAATTATCAATGTTGAAAACATTTCTGCTGCTTAATATTTTAATGGAAAACATTATAAATTTTTTTAGGAGTCTTTGATTAATAAAAAGTAAAACAAAAAACCCTGCATTTATTTAAAATAATATATTTAAATAACATTTTTAAGATTTAAATGTTTCTTTTTGATCAATATAATGCATCATTGCCGAATAAAAGTAGTAATTTTCTCCAAATATTTGAATGGAAGTGTATGTATTTACTCATAATCTAAGTATTATATGTCTAATTAATTCTAAAATTGAGTAGACACCTGTCATTTCAGGCCTCCCTGCAGAATGTGATGCTTTATTACAAAGATGTTTGGCTGATGGCCACATAAGTGTCCTTCCAGACCAGCTCACTGTAAACCAATACCAAAGTGGACAAGGTAGTACATCATGTATTTGTGCAGCTGAGGGGAGATTTATGTCTGCTTATAGGACTAAATGTTATTGTGTGGTACAGGGATTCCCCCTCATGTGGACACTCACTCTGCGTTTGAGGATACCATCCTTTCCTTGAGTCTCGGAGCAAAGGTATGAATAAATTAAGCACTAAAATCTCGATAATTATGGATTATAAGAATGTGTTTATTTTTGGGATATGTTTGTAAGGATATGTTTCTGTTTGCATTTTCATATATCAGTATAATTAGTGGATCAGGGTGTTCTGTTTCATCAGACCTGTTTGTAGCTTTATTGATTGGTTATGGTGCAGCAACATTATTGATTATTTGATTTTCCTTGGTCAAAACAAAGATGGAGAAGGAAAATGAACCTCATGATTTTCTTATATGGATAAATATAAACATCTTGCTATTTATCTGTAGACAGTAATGGACTTTAAACATCCTGACGGACATTCTGTCGCTGTGGTGCTGCCAGAGCGAAGTTTGCTAGTGATGACAGGAGAGAGCCGTTATCTGTGGGCTCACGGGTGAGAAACTGCATTATTTTTTTGTACATATACATTAAATACAATATATGCCCAAATATATGCAAACAGCCAAACACTAAACACCTATATGTTCTTTGGATTTTTGCTTGATTTTGTGTTGCATCATTATAAATATTATTTAATGAATATTATCATTCAATATGTACAAAAAGTCAATTGTATTCTATTCTATTATAAATCCTTTGTTCTAGGGAGGGATGAACATGTTTTGTGTATGTTTCATGTCAGCATAACACCTCGGAAATTTGATGTGGTACCAGTGACGGAGGTTGAAGGTTCAGGGGTCATGACCTCTGACATGAGTAATCTGACCCTGAGCCGGCGTGGTACCAGGACATCGCTGACGTTCCGCAAAATCAGGCATACACCCTGCAACTGTGGTGAGTATGTGAACTATTTGCTTAGGCAAGCAAATGCTTTTTTTTCATTTCTAAGTACAGTGCCACTTAAAAGTTTGTGCTGAGGAAGATTTTTTTTTTTTTTAATTAGTACTTTTATTCAAGAAGGATGCATTACATATGACAGCAGAAAAATGTTCTACTAAAGATTTCTATTTTAAATAATTGCTGTTATTTTATAGTTCACCCAAAAATGAAAATTCTGTCATTAATTGCTCACCCTCATGACGTTCCAAACCCATAAAACCTTCATTCATCTTCCGATCACAAATTAAGATATTTTTGATGAAATCCGAGAGCTCTCAGACCCTGCATAGACGGCAACGCAACTACCAGGTTCAAGGCCCAGAAAGGTAGTCATCATTAAAATAGTCCATGTGACATCAGTGGTTCAACCGTAATTTTATGAAGCTACAAGAATACTTTTTGTGTGCAAAGAAAACAAAAAATAACTTTATTTAACAATTCTTCTCTTCTGTGTCACTCTCTGCTGCGTATTCACAAGAGTACCACAATGCATGTGTGATTGTGACTATTCTTTCCGATGTTACCTTTCTGGGCCTTGAACGTGGTAGTTCCTTTGCTGTCTATGCAGGGTCAGAGCGCTCTCGGATTTCATCAAAAATATTTTAATTTGTGTTCCGAAGATGAACGGTGGTCTTACAGGTTGGGAACAACATGAGGGTGAGTAATTAATGACAGAATTTACATTTTTGGGTGAACTATTCCTTTAAGGATCCTGACAAAATATACCAAAGCAGCACAACTATTTTTAACAGTGATATTAATAAGAATTTTTCATGAGCAACAAATAAGCATACTGGAATGATTTCTGAATGGATCATGTGACACTGAAGACTGAAGGGATGGCTGCGGTAAATTCTGCTTTACCATCACAGTTCACGGTTATTTTAAGTTGTAATTATATTTCACAGTATTACTGTTTTTTTACTTATTTCTTATTACTTACTTATTTCTGATCAAATATATAGAGCCTTGGTAAAAACATAAGAGACTTTAAAACATTTTTTAAAAATCATACCAACCCCAATCTTTGAATAGTAGTGTACAAACATAAAAATCACATATATGAAGGTCACTCAGCATTTGTGTATTTTTGTAGATATAAAAATGATGAACATTCATGACAAGAATAATTTTATTTCCTGTTGTAGCTTATCCGTCTGTATGTGACAGCCAGCAGCCGCCTTCTCCACCTACTGTGCCTGTTGCTGAAGGCGATGCGTGTCGTTTGGAGGAGCAGTATGTTCATCAGATCTATGAAGAGATTTCCTCCCACTTCAGCAGCACACGACACTCACCGTGGCCCCATGTACGAGATTTCCTACTGTCGCTGCCACCTGGAAGTATTCTGGCAGACATCGGATGCGGTAATGGCAAATACCTGGGGATCAACCCTGAAGTTATATCAGTAAGTAATAGTAACCACAGCAGAGTTTACCCAGAAGTAAGATGGACTTGGTCGGACATGTCATGGTTATTAGTTACAATTATGATGATTTCCATTACTTTAAGTCTTTCACTAATGGAGAACTCAGATGTAACCTCTATTTTCTGCCCATTTGTAGGTGGGCTGCGACCGCAGTGCTAATCTGGTGCAGATCTGTGTTGAGCGGGGTTATGAGGCATTTGTGTCAGATGCTCTGTCTGTCCCCCTGTGCAGTGACAGCTGTGATGCCTGCATCTCTATTGCAGTCATACATCATTTCTCCACACAGGTGAGCATACTATGTAATTAAAGGGAAAAAAACTTATTTTAATATTATTTGTGAGCCTGGACCAGGCTGGTCTTAAGTCGCTGGGGTATATTTGTAGCAATAGCCAAAAATACATTGTATGGGTCAAAATTAACAATTTTTTCTTTTATCCCAAAAATCATTAGGATATTAAGTAAAGATCATGTTCCATGAAGATATTTTGTAAATGTCCTACCATAAATATATAAAAACTTCATTTTTGTGCTAAGGACTTAATTTGGACAGCTTTAAAGTTGATTTTCTCAATATTTAGCACCCTCAGATTCCAGATTTTCAAATAGTTGGATCTCAGCCAAATATTGTCCTAACAAACCATACATCAATGGAAGCTTATTTATTATGCTTTCAGATGATGTATAAATCTAAATTTAGAAAAATTGACCCTTATGACTGGTTTTGTGGTCCAGGGTCACATTTGAACTTTCTCTGAAGTCCACTTGCACTGTAATAATTTTATTTGTCCAAGAACTGTCATAATTTAGTTTTCACAACCATTTTCCACCTACTTTGTGACATGAAACATGCCTTTTAAATAACCAAAAATAATTTGAAATAACCCCTTTATTTGTGCATTTAGCAGCAGTCCTTTGGTCCACTAACATAAAGTTTGGCTTTCTGGTCCAAAGGCTATAGCTCAAAAGTGTTTATTTTTTTATTTGTTTATTTTTAAAACCAATTCCTACTTTTTTCAGCAAGGATTCAGCATTAAATTGATCAAATGTGACAGTAAAGACATCTGTTACAAAAGATTTCAATTTCAAATAAATTGTTCTTTTGAACTTTTTTTGAAAAAACAAAAACAAAACAATGTATCATGGTTTCCACAAAAATATTAATCTTCATAATTGTTTTCAACATTGATTATAAGAAAAGTTTCTTGAGCAGCAAATCAGAAAATTATTTCTAAAAGAACATTGGAATAATGGCTGCTAAAAATTCAGCTTTGCCATCACAGAAATAAATTTTACATTTTAAAATGTATTCAAATAGAAGAGTTATTTTAAATTGTAATATTTTTTATCAAATAAATGCAGTAAGACTTCTTTCAAAAACACACAAAAAAACTTTAGTGTGTGTTTAACAAACTTTACAACTTTTACATTATTCAGCAAATCTGTACATGATGCTGAACAAAGTGCATGTGTTCTTAGGAGAGAAGACAGGCTGCAGTCAGAGAACTGGTCCGGTTATTAAAGGTGGGAGGAAGAGCTCTGATCTACGTTTGGGCCATGGAGCAGGAATACAACAACCAGAAATCAAAATATCTGAAAGAAAGAACAACTGGAGCTAGTGTGGAGAGCAGCGATGAGCTTACAACAGAAGAAAACATGTTCAACCAACAGGAGGAGCATGATAGTAAAATTACTTCAGACATGAAATGCACAGAGGAGCAGAATGTGACACAGCCCAGAATCCACATCCATACTAACCGCACAGCTTTCCTTTACCAAGATCTCTTGGTGCCATGGCACTTAAAAGGTAATGCAGATAAGAACAAGGGAGCACGGAGTGGAGGCACAAACGGCCCCTTGGAGAACACGAGTCAGGGGCCTGTATTTCACCGCTATTATCATGTCTTCCAGCAGGGAGAGCTGGAGGAGATGTGTTGTGGTGTGACAGGTGTTAAAGTGCTTAGGAGCTACCATGATCAGGGTAACTGCTGTGTGGAACTGGAGAAGACACTTGGTAACTCTTCATAGAATAATATTCCATAGGAAAAATTAATTCTAGTTTATTGAATAAATGCAATTTTAAAATAACATTTTCATGCATGCAGTCACAGCTAATAAAACACTGAAGAATTGTCACTGAATATGTTGATGTGTTTTTGCAAAGCTGTGCAAAATGTTGCTTTGTATTATTTCTGGTACAAAACCTACCTCAATTAATTTCTCTTCTGCAATGAAAAACTGTGTTAACAATGTCCTGACTTCTGCTGATTTGATCACTTAACAACCTCTACAGTAAAGCACTGTAAGCACCATAAGTATGTCAGTACATTAATATAGTACTTTGTGCATGTTATTAGTGCCCAGGCTTAAAATGCAACTTTATGATTTTCTGCTAAATGTATACAGGGGCTCCCAGCTCCGTCTCTCTACAGTACGGTTGCATTTTTAAAAATAAAATAAATACAGTGAAATTATTTCAATTTAAAATAACTTTTAATATATTTTAAAGTGTAAGTTATTTCTGATGGCAAAGCTGAATTTTCAGCATCATTACTCCAGTCTTCAGTGTCACATGATCCTCAGAAATTATTCTGATATGTGACCCTGGACCACAAAACCAGTCTTAAGTCGCTGGGGTATATTTGTAGCAATAGCCCAAAAAAATGGGTCAAAATTATTGATTTTTCTTTTATGCCAAAAATCATTAGGACATCAAGTAAAGTTCATGTTCCATGAAGATATTTTGTAAATTTCCTACTGTAGATATATCAAAACTTCATTTTTGATTATTAATATGCATTGCTAAGAACTTCATTTGGACAACTTTAAAGGCGATTTTCTCAATATTTAGATTTTTTTGCACCCTCAGATTCCAGATTTTCAAATAGTTGCATCTCGGCCAAATATTGTCTGATCATAACAAACCATACATCAATGGAAAGCTTATTTATTTATATAATAAATCTCAGTTTCGATAAATTGACCCTTATGACTGGTTTTGTGGTCCAGGGTCACGTATAGTAATTTACCCTCAAGAAACGGTTATAAATTATAAATAACGGTTATAAGTTATAAATAACTTATTATTATCGATGAAAACAGATTTTCTGCTTAATATTTTTGTTTGCAATCATTTTTTTCAGGATTCTTTAATGAATAGAATGTTAAAAAGAACATTATAAATGCCTTTAAATGTCACTTTTGATCAATTGAACGCATCCTTGCTTAATATAAGTATTAATTTCTTAAAAAATAACATGTTTACTGACCGTTTGAACAGAGCAGTTTACTTGTCCTGAAAAGATTGTTTTTGGTTTTGAACGCTGTTGAACTCACTAGTGTTTTTGCACACCACTAAAGGTATGAACTTTCACCTTGAATTTGATGATGAACTTCCTGCATGTTTAAATTTTAGTAACCTAGTTTGACCTGGCGGCCCAATTCATTTATATCCGATTTGAAAATATGCTTTTGCGTTTTGGTATTAACTACGGTAGGTCTCACACATGAAGAAAGAATAGAGAGAGGGGACGTAAGGGTCAATTCATGACAGACTTCTCTTCAGTCTTAACATTCTCCACAAAAACGTGTGAATGTTAGCCTACAATGCGCCTAAAAGGTTATGAACAAAGACACCTAAAAATATGTTTGGTGTGAATGTCTTGCGTGGGGGGAGTTGGTCACATTTGTGACCTTGTCTTTTTTGTCCCATTGGCACATGACACATTAAATGGTGCCCTCGGCCTGGAACAATGAGGAATTCATGTAATGGTGATGAAAGAGGATGTATATGAAGACCTCAATCAAACTTTCTTGAAGAAGTACACCATTGTTCTGATGAGACAACTGTAGTGTAATTAGTGACTTGAATCACTATAAATTAACCAAATCGAACGAAGTGTATGGCAAAAAGACAATGGTTTCATGCAAGAAATGCATGCGATATATTTGCGGTGGTATATAATCCCGTGAAGCCTTTACCCTAACTTTGCATTAAGTTGTGTTTTGTAAAGCCCAAAATCTTGAGACAGTATCAAAAAATAATAATATTCAAGTTATTGAGACACATGGGCACTATTCAGCAGAAAAATAATAGCTTAACTTAATAGTTTGTTGGTGTTAAACTGGTCTCAAGCTTTTCTGCCCAGTTAAAAAAGCCCCAAAAACCATTGAAACCAGCAAACCGTCTTAAACTTGAAGATGAATCAAGCAAAATGACTTGAATGTAAACTGTTTTTGAGCGGGGAATGTAACTTGTTAACGTTATAACCTACGAAAACAACATTTGGGGAATTAATCACACCATTGTCTTGCCCCTCATCGCTTGTGCTGAAATATAAACGATGAACTCAATTAAGATAAAAAGTTCTCTAAAGCCCGATTCGGACGGTAATTGTTTCTAATATGGACGTCTGTACAAATAAATGTACATATCACCTCAGTGATAAAACTCATGGCCTCGGATAGAGATTTATTCACAGTAGAAGTTCAGTGATCGCTGCTCACGTGGCCAGTCACATGATTGTCTGCTGTAAATAAAATTAATATTAACATTTATTTTATTTACAAATGTATTCTTATTGTGGAAAATGTGTTATTATTCCAAGCATATTTTATAATGTATAATCCTATTTATTATTTGATTATTTAAATCTCCTGTTTAAAAATAGGAAAATACGCGCTATATGTTTATAATACACATTGTATTGCATACCTGCTGCTGCCATAATAAAGACCCATTTCGAATGTTTACGTGCTTTTCTTCTCTTTCTGCTCTCACTCGCTGTGCTGGAGCAGTTATGAAGTATTGCTCTTTTAAATATTTTCCAGCATTTCAGAAATAAATATGTATGTAAATTACACCGAAGTACAACAGTTACCGTGTGGTGTTCGGGAGTGTTCAAAGTTTAAACGCTGAATTTTGAATCGATTTCTTCTCGTAAACTGAGAGATGTGGATTCGGACGGCAATTAAATCACCAGCTACCCCCTGTATATAGTGAAAATCACTTATGTCCCCCTGAGAAACAATTACCGTCCGAATCGGGCTTTAGTCATAACCATTTATGGCTGCAGATTAGCTCTCGAAGTAAGCTGCTTCACATCTCCACAGCCTCGGCATTGTTCGTTTGCCTGGGCTCCAAGCTACCTATCACTTTCAAATCGCTTGAAACGGGCAAAAGGGCACTCCAGCGTGCCTTTTCTAAATCATCGTTCTCGTAAAAGCATCGTTTTCCTTCCTTGCACAGGCAAATGCCGAGACAAATCGCGCTAACAGCTGCTGGGCGCAGCCCGTTGTAGGGTTTGTTTAGGCGGCCATTTTGTGAACACTGCACACACACCGAGGCGAGCGCGCTTTGTAGCGGGGACGCGCTTTACCGTGCAGACCCTCTCTAAGCGACAAGCAGCCGCGGAGCCGATCCGAGATTAACGGCAGTGAGGGGGGGTCCCTGGCGAATGCACATCGCTAATTGTAGCGGTGCGACGAAGAAACCCCGGTTTTAGTTCATCCGTTTTTCTTTCTTTTTCCTTTTTTTTTTTTCATTTAATCACTCTTCTCACCCCTCCACCCCTCGCTGCTGCTGCAAACCACCGCGAGCGACGCGCTACTTCACTGCCGCTGCTGGGCGATGTGATCGCGGTTAGCCTGAGCGCTAGCCGCCGAGACCCACACACCACCACCGCTACTACCAGCGATTTATTTCCCACGTCGAGGTGGACTAACGCGGAGCACCGAGAGGCGGTTGTCACGGTTGCATGTGCCGCTGCTCACCGGATTGGCGGTTGGCCGCGCCGGGGGTTTGAAGACGCTCCTGCCGCGCTCATTTGTGCTTTTGGGGGACTGTGAAAAGAAAGACAAATGTGCTGAAGAGGGATTGTAGAGTGACGACAAGACGATAGCCTGCGCGTTTCGTCTTTTTTTCGGGAGACGGTCGCAGAAACCCGTCCGAAGGGGTGGCGGTTCGGGGGGAGGGGGTCGTTTTGCCGGTTTTTCGGTCCGCCCCGGTAACGTTACCTGTGTGGCGGAGGTTCGGACGGTAGAGGGGGAATCCTGGTAATGGCTGCTTCGGGAAGCTGGACACGAAGCTGAGGTAAGACTACAGTTGGTTTCTTAATACGCAAAAACACTACTAGCGTCTGTTTTCCGCGGATGCTCTTAGCCTTTTCCCTCCTTATTCCTCGCAAGACACCGTGTTCCCAAAGATGCCTGATGCACAGGCCAGGGCTTTGGGGAGGGAGTGGGAACATATTCGGTTTGTTACTTCATGTAAACTGGGTCAGATGCAAAAGACCACGAGCAGGTATTTAAACGTTATCCTCCTGTGCAGTCCAGAGAGCAGCGGCTCAACTCACGGCAGCCTGGCTGCTCGCTTGTCAGTGGATGTGATTTGCAATGATTAAAACCGTGCAATATATGTTCCCCGATCTCTTTTCAACCATTTCGAGTATAAAACTGCTCATTCTGTGCGATATGTACAAAATAAGCATCAATCAAATCCATTGCATGACTCGCGTTTGCAGCCATGCACCCATGAACATGTTCGATTACGAGACCTTCAATGCATCTTTCGATGATCGCTTTTCATTACTCAGATTGATGAGTCAGGTTAGCCCATCACGTTTGTTTTAGACACCCAGTCGTCATGTAATGGTTGTTTTTTTTTTTTAAAAAAGAGAGATATATAAAAAAATCCCAGAGCATCAGCTCGGCCACAATTACATTAATGCAAAACTGCGGTGTTGCATGGGATGCAAATCTTGTGCACAGAATGGCTGAAAGCTATCGAAATTTGACAGATATCTGGTTGGTTTTAACGCACTGGTTAACGTATTCACGGTTTAACAAAACATATGACCGTGCTAGGTCATTTTTTTGTGAATAAAAACGCGACTTTATTCCAGTGATCTTGGTATATAGGGTGACGTTACAATTTTCCTTATAATGTGCATACGTGCACAAGCGTGTTGGAAATATATGGCCGATTCTTATTACAATCCACTTCTGTAATAGATTTAGATGTGGCACATTTACCCAGGTCTCTATTTAGCCCAGTGTGTGGATAGATCTAGCTATGCCTACACCCCTCATCTCCATAGCGTTTTCTGCAAGGCTTCTGCTGTGGTGCTGAAGTAGCAATGCCGGTTCAAAATGGACACACTTCTGCTCTTCTTTTGCATGTTGCCATCTCGATCAGCATTTATACTGCATCCTTAGACGTTGTCACCTTTAGGGATGGTTTAAACGTGCATCTTATTGTCACTGTGGTAGTCAGGATTCATGCTTTAGTTATTTTTCAGAACCAAAATGGGTGGAATCATTTAGGCTGCTTTGAGGTGGGGGAAAAAGAGATGCATGATAGGAGATTGTCTCTTTTGATGCACAGTTCTTTAAGTTGCAATGCAGGAGCCACCTGTCCCTTAAAATAATGACTTTTTTATCTCCCTTTCCCGAATCATTTAAACTTTTACATGCTTTTTTGTGCTCTTGAGAATGAATTAATCAACCCTCACTAGTTTCTTTTTGTGTTTTTGCCACATTATTTATTTTTAATGTGTGACAAGCTCTGTTTTTGGATTTCTTTTGGTGTCTGAGGCAGTGACACGAGGCTTTGAATAGACTAACTAACTTCATTGTACGAAATCTTGCAACGACTGTAATCGGGGTTATTTTAGCCAAAAAACATTTGTATTAAACTCATTCCATTTAAAGCTATAGCCAGTGATTTTACTGGTAATATTAGGTATTTTGCAAGGTCGTGCAGGGCTCGTTCTCTTAACTTTTTAACTTTAGAACTACATCAAATCTCAAACTCAAATTTTACCATGTTGCCTCAAATGAACACAGTACTGTACTTTCTATAACAAACAACTTTCAGATGTGTATTCTGCGAGAACATCCTAGACAGGATTGTAGTTGCCATTCATTTATTGTAGCTGACATAAATCAACCTGGGATGGACACAAGCTTGTTAGTCTTTTCGAAGACCACCTGAGGCAGTATTCCCCATTCATCTCGCAACATAGGCCTACTACTAAATTTGATAGCACTGGAAGGAGAGGACATACATGCTCTTACAAATACACAGTTTATCTAGACTTGTTTGAGCATATTAACCTGCATTTAGGCCCTTCTTGCTCCTCTTTCTGTAAACTCATGATGAAAGCTAGAGTAGAAAAGTGCTGTTTTTCCCCATAGCCCACCTCCCTATCGGTATTTCAGTCCGTCTGTGATTTTGCCCTTACTCTTTCAGGACAAATCCCTTCACTCATCAGATGGCATATAGCCTAACACATCGATTTGGATGTGGCTCCTAACAAGCTTTTCCTCTAAAGCGTGCCTTGCGTGTGGGGTCAACATGTGGCTCTGTGGTTGAAAACAGTTTATACTGAAGTTCGTTCTCCACTGAGATTGTCGAGGCTGTTTTGTAAGTTCTTCACATCTTGAATTGTCACCATCTAAACTGCCAGCCATGCAAAGGGTTTGGTGACCTGGGTCAAGTTTTTTCATTGACTTGAATCGAAGACCAGAAGTAGGTTCATTTGAGGAGATCCACAGAAATGTCATTCATTTACATATCAAATTGAGGCATTACAGGGAAATTGCATCGGGAAATGGAGCAGCGTTTACAGCCTCCATCTTAAACGTTAATTGCTTTGTCTTGTAAGGGATCGTCGTTAAAGCCATTTCCTACCGTTTCAGCAAACTCATTCAACCTCTAAGTGTTGTCAGTTTGGTGACCTATCCATTTGGTAGTAAAGGTCACTTTGAGGTATATTCATTATTGAATTTAGAAAAGAAAAAAAAAACACACAGACATGAGCCAGTCCTACATAGGCTGCAAAACCAGTGTGTGTACAAGTTTAATTGGACAGTTTTTGGGAATTATATAGACTCTTTAACCTGATTCATGAGTTGTCAGCATAAGTTAAATGGATCTCTCATGGTGTCATTTGCTAACCACATGAGGGATGGATTGATTTTTTTCATGTTTTTAGATTCAACCCTACAGTTCATAGTCACATTGCAGGACCATAAGTTAATTCAGGTCTTTGTGACTTTGCATTTTAGCAAAAAAGTAAAGTTCACAAGGGCACACAAAGAGCAGACTTCTGGTCAAAAGCATCTTAGCTGGCTTTCTCCCAGCTTTCTTCCATAAGCTGTTGCTGCCTGTGCCTTCCTAATGTAGTTTTCTTCCAGCTTCCCATTGGCTCATAAATTGGTAATGAAAAGCACACAGTGGCTTTGTAGATGTTGAACTGGCTTGGTGGATACCTAGGGTACGAGAGAGGCTAGTAGCTGTAATTTAGCCAGGTGTTTGTGACTTGATGGAGGTAGGGAGAAATGGAAAGTTAGATCATAAAAGCACAGATGGTACTCTTACGGAAATCACACAGGACATCTCTTGTATCCAGACCAACTTATAATCTCTTTTGCAACAGTATGGATGATACATTTTCTCAGTCTAGCATGGTGCAGGTTGTGATGAGGACATTTTTTCCTGTTGGGAGAGTTTCAGTGTTTATGTCCTTTACTGTCTGTCCGCTCTTTCTTGACCACTGCATGCCCATATCAAAGAGTAGCCTGCCTTGCTGAGGTGCACCCCTTAGCAGCAGTAATGTGTGTGTGTGTGTGTGTGTGTGTGTGTGTGAGTGAGTCATTCTGGTCTAGTCCCCACCTCTACACGATGCAGTCTTGGTCAGTGTTTGAGCCCAGAAACCCTGTAAGTTTCAGCAATGCACTTCAATGACCAGATGATGTGTTTTCCATCTAGACATTCAAGGTACTGTGGAGTTAAGCTAATTATTTGTAGAACATAATTAATGGTGCTTGCTAAAGCACAACCCCTAATAGTAAGTATTACAGTATTGTATGTGCCATGGACATAAATTATTATACCTCACATTATTTGACTTAATGAGATGTATACTACTATATTTTCTAAGTGATTTAACTTTAGATTTTTACACTAACACTGATGTTCTCAAGCTTATCTAGAAACCAGAATGCAGTAGGCCTTATCCACACATGCAGCAAAAATATATATATATTTAATATATTATTTATATATTCCCTATGTGACTCATATCCATTTTTTGTAACCTTTACAGGACAAGAAATTAACATGAAACTGGACTTTCCCATTCACCTTTGTAAATACGTAGTGAATCTATTTAGTTTAGTCAGTAAGGCCAGGCCTGCTAGCAGTTTGAACAGAAGAACTCAGTTTTGGTCGTATATAGGATGCAGAACTGTCGAAAAATATACATCCAACTAATCCTTTTTTTTTTGTAGTCTGAATAGAACAAAAATCTAATTTAATTTTTCAATTTACGCTTGGAAATGGTAAATCTACACAACTTTGTCTTGTTCGTAAGAAAATCATTGTGGATGTGCTAGGAAAAACAACTAGTCTGGGGTGCGTTTCCCAAAAGCATCGTTAGATAACTATGGTGGTAAGTCCCATTGAACTCTATTGGTAACGACGTAACTTGTAACCATAGTTGCTTTTGGGAAACGCACCCCTGAACAGGAAAAAAAAATCAGATTTGTCATGTAATTTGAAATGTTGTAAAAAGCGGCTTTACTGACGAGATCCGCATGCAATATATCGCCCAGCCCTAATTGTGAATGGGACAAAAAAATCTGGTGAAATATGATTTTCTGATTCACCTTCATAAATGATCTGTCTACACAATTTCCAAAAGAAAAACTGCAGTCTATACAAAAAATATCACATATGGCCATGTATGGCATGCAATTTCAATTGTCATTTAAAAAAAAAATCAGGTTTAAGATAAATAAAATCAGATTTCCCCTGCATTGTATGAACAAAGCCATAGAGACTTGTGGGGACTCTTTTGACTCGGGCCTGCAAGTATGCACCTAGCAGTGCAATAGAAACAACTCAGAGCACCTTAGCAACTGCATGGCAACATGCTAAAAATGGTTTATAATGCCCTAGCAACTCCCTGGCAAGTTTTGCACACACATTTTGCATTCAGATGATCTGAGTAGACATCCACAAAAGTTTTCCGACAACATACGTGGGTCCCTTCATACTATATTGTTCAGAAGAGAACCATCCAAGCACAGTAGTCGTGGAAGCAAACCTGTAAAAATCTAGACCTTTTTGCTGTAATCTAAGCCTTCAGTTTGCTTTTTGTGGAGATATAAAGTTATTGTGATGCATGTGTGAGTTTGGTCAGAATGCATGTGTGTTTCAGCATCCTCTGTGCATGTGTGCGATAAGAAAGAGCTGCTCATCTTCGTGGTGATCTTTTTTCCTTCTCAGCATCCCTGCCTTGCTGACCTGCTTAACACAGCTCTGAGATGGAGAGAGAGTGAGGGTGAATGAGTTTAAACGCATGGAGAAGTGAGTCTGGAAGAGATCTCTAAACTGGGAGAGAAGAGATCTCGATAAATCAAGATAAATGGATCTCCTATTCAGTCGAAAGACTAAAAGGAAAGGTGTAGAGATGGATGTGTGTCAGAGAGAGAGAGAGCAAGAAAGTCATTGGTGGAGCCGGATGGGATAAAGATGTTATGAGCTGCTCCCAAAATAGACTTTTCTTCATCATTTTAGTAATCTTTATCCATCCCGTGCAAATCCCTGCACCATGAGAGAATAGTCATTTAAAGTCAAGTGCATGACATGACCACAGCATTTGTTAGTTCCCAAGGTGAAAAAAGGCATTGTTTTATTGTTATTGTATATATTAAAACTGAATGTAAACAAACTATTATAACTGTTGGGATGTACTACAATTTCTAGTCTGCTATTGTGAGTTGAATTATATACTATATGATTCTATGTCTATATATTATAGAACCGGATGTATGATTTGAACCAGCATCCTCTGCATGAGCAGCACCATTGCTTAAGATATAGCATTTGTTAGGCCTCATCTCCAGCTTCTGTATATTACAACCTGTCCATGCCTATCAAGTCAGTAACAGGTCAAAATAAATCTTAAATTTTCATAACCACCTTTGCTGTCATCTAGTTTAGAAAGGAGACAACATACTAGCCGAAACTCACGGTGTTGATAGACTGATGTACAATCTGCTAGTGAGGTTATTTGGATTATATTCAAAATGATCAGCCAATAACTGTGACTGATTGGCCAATTAATGTAGCTTAGTATCGCCTCAAAATCAAACATTGTATTCAAAAGTTTTTATTGAATTTTGAAAATTTGTTGTAAAATAAATAACTAATTTTATACACATCTTATCTGCCGTTATTAAATTGCATTATAATTTATCAGCCACTGGCCATTACATATAAATTGACCTCTAATTCATAGGGCAATTAACATAAGTACGCTACCATTTAGTTTTTTTTTTTTAAGAAATTCATATATTATACGACAATGATGCATTACATTGATTATTTTTTTTAAAGTAACCGTAAAGACTTTTATATTGTTACACAAGATTTCTATTTCAGATGTAAAAATAATGTTTCTTGGGCACCAAATGAGCATATTAGAATGATTTCTTAAAGATCATGTGACCCTGAAGACTGGAATAATGGCTGAAACTTCAACTTTGCCATCACAGTAATAAATTGTAATATTCTTTCACAATATTATAATTTACACAATTTTTTGATGTAATGCAGCATTACTGAACACGAGGCGTCTTAGTGTATGTTGAAGAATCTTGCTGTTTATTTTGAGTATTTGTGAGAGGTGCATGCAGTCCTACACCTGAATTTCCCCAGTTCAACTTCGTCACGTTATTTATCCTGTATCTCTAGGCAGATACTAGTTGAATGCAAAAAGCCAGTTTGGATTGGAGATGAACTTGGTAATTTGAGCTAGGGTATATGTAGCTATGGTTTAGTAATAATAGTTATTTTTGTGATGACGTCCATGTTTCATACTGCCACACCCTGGTGCTATGATTTAATTCACCATGGTATCAGGTTTACTAGTACTGCAGACTAGAAGCTAAGCTTTCTTGACCAGCTCTATGATGGTCCAACAGCTGTCACTGTAGGGCGTTGTCAAAATGCTTGTTTTTACATTTAGATACTTTGTTTTATACTTGTGTGTGACATGGTTTACCTCACTATCTGTGAACTAATGAGAGAAAATTGCATTTATTATGGCCAGAGTTTTGTGAATAAGTTGTAAATCTCACTTGCTCTTCCTCGATCGTATACACAGGCTTTAGGAATGGCATGGCAGCACTCAATAGTCTTGTTTGTCGTGGAATATGGGATTTGTATTTAGAGGCCCATGTCTCTATGGATACGGTGACGGGGGGGTAGTGCGGGGCAGAACAGTATAGGATCCTCATCAGGGACATTGCTGGGTCACTCTCTCTTCAAAGGGAGATGAAAGTGGGTCAGGACTGGGGGAAGACATGAGAGGAGAAAGGAGGAGAAGGAAGGAAATCAGGAGCAACTGAGAACATGCCACACAGTTTTATTTTAGTCTGTTGCACCAGTGTTGATTAGTCAAACTTGTTTAGCGCTTATTCTGTAATTATGTCAGGATGTAGCATCAGTTGGTATCACGTGATGGGGTTACGGTAGTCCTGGGCAACACAGTTGAACCACAGCTTAAAGGGATAGTTCAACGAAAATTAAAATTTTCTTTATGTCCTTCTAAACTCATTTGATTTACTTTCTTTTGTGGAACACAAAAGAAGATACTTAAGTCAATGGGGTCCAAAAACCATTGGACCCTATCATCATGGTGAGTAAAGGCCCGTTTACACCTAGAAAGATAATTAAATTACCGTCCACATCAACACATGATATAACGTTCTGTTTATAATCAGCACACATTGCAAATATGTCACCTGCCACTTTAAATGCTTGAGCTCTTTAAAGCAGAATGGATTCTGATTGGCTCTCTATGAGAGATGAGTTTTCAATCATTCATTAACATGGAAAAAAATGTTTTGAAAGTGACATTATCATTCCTTTGTGCCGTTATTGTTATTGTCGTGGTATGGACTGCTATTCATTTCGTTTTAGAACTCTTTTTAAAATGATAGCTTTATCGTCATTATAGTTAACATCCTTAGTGTGAGTGGGCCTTCAATCATGACACGATTTTTATTTTTGGGTGAACTAGCACTTGAATACTCTTACAGCCTTGTAAATGGAGAAACCTTTAAGGCATGTTGTGGTCAGTGATATTTTGGAGTTTATATGCTGTAATAGTATTTTTTTTTTTTTTTTTTTTCAGTTTTTATTATAGTTGAAGTTTTGTAATTTTGTTATATGCTTTTGTCATTTTTATTATTTGAAAAAAAATTAATATTTAGCATGAATTTTTTTCCAGTTTTAGTAATTTAAGTATTTCAACTTGAACTTATTTTATTTCTGTTAGTTACCAAGTCCAACAGTTCTAATTTTCATATAAAAAGATAGTTCAACTAAAAATGAAAATTCTGTCATTAATTACTCTCCCTCATGCCGTTCCAAACCTGTAAGACCTTTGTTCATCTTCAGAACACAATTTAAGATATTTTTGATGAAATCTTAGAGCTTTCTGACCCTTCATAGACAGCAATGCAATGGAAATATTCAAGGCCCAGAAAGGTAGTAACGACAACCATAAAATAGTCTGTGACATCAGTGGTTAAACCGGAATGTTACAAAGCTAGAATACTTTTTTGTGCACAAAAACAATGACTTTATTCAACAATTTCTTCTCTTACATGTGAATCTCCGTTATGCATTCAAGAGAGTACCATGACACATACAGTGGGGAAAAAAATTATTTGATCCCCCACTGACAAAGAAATTATCAGTCCATAATTTTAATGGTAGGTTTATTTGAACAGTGAGAGACAGAACAACAAAAAACTAAAAATCCAGAAAAACGCATTTCAAAAAAGTTACAAATTGATTTGCATTTTAATGAGTGAAATAAGTATTTGATCCCCTGTCAATCAGCAAGATTTCTGGCTCACAGGGGTCTTTTATACAGGTAAGGAGCTGAGATTAGGAGCACTCTCTTAAAGGGAGTGCTCCTAATCTCAGTTTGTTACCTGTATAAAAGACACCTGTCCACAGAAGCAATCAATCAATCAGATTCCAAACTCTCCACCATGGCCAAGACCAAAGAGCTGTCCAAGGATGTCAGGGACAAGATTGTAGACCTACACAAGGCTGGAATGGACTACAAGACCAAGCATCTTGGTGAGAAGGTGACAACAGTTGGTGCGATAATTCGCAAATGGAAGAAACACAAAATAACTGTCAATCTCCCTCGGTCTGGGGCTCCATGCAAGATCTCACCTCGTGGAGTTTCAATGGTCATGAGAACGGTGAGGAATCAGCCCAGAATTACACGGGAGGATCTTGTCAATGATCTCTATACAGCTGGGACCATATTCACCAAGAAAACAATTGGTAACACACTACGCCGTGAAGGACTGAAATTCTGCAGCGGCCGCAAGGTCCCCCTGCTCAAGAAAGCACATGTACAGGCCCGTCTGAAGTTTGCCAATGATTCAGAGGAGAACTGAGTGAAAGTGTTGTGGTCAGATGAGACCATGACCCCAAGAACACCATCTCCACCGTCAAACATGGAGGTGGAAACATGATGCTTTGGGGGTGTTTTTCTGCCAAGGGGACAGGACAACTGCACTGCATCAAAGGGATGATGGACGGGGCCATGTACCGTCAGGGCCAGGGCATTGAAGCTGGCCAGGGCATTGAAAATCCCATAGAAAATATGTGGAGGGAGCTGAAGTTTCGAGTTGCCAAACGTCAGCCTCGAAACCTTAATGACTTGGAGAGGATCTGCAAAGAGGAGTGGGACAAAATCCCTCCTGAGATGTGTGCAAACCTGGTGGCCAACTACAAGAAACGTCTGACCTCTGTGATTGCCAACAAGGGTTTCTGCACAAAATCAATTTATAACTTTTTTGAAATGCATTTTTCTTTTTTGAAATGCGTTTTGTTATTCTGTCTCTCATTGTTCAAATAAACCTACCATTAAAATTATAGACTAATTTCTTTGTCAGTTGGCAAACGTACAAAATCAGCAGGGGATCAAATAATTTTTCCCCACTGTACGTTGAAAACTAACTGCAGCGCATCCGGGTTTTACATCAGAACACCTTCTCCAGGTCAGCAGTGCCACACACGTGCCGTGGTACTCTCATTAACATGTGTCAGAGACAGACATGGAAGAGAAGAAATTGTTTAAATAAAGTTATTTTTGTTTTCTTTGTGCACAGAAAGCGTTTTAGTAGCTTCATAACATTATGGTTGAACCACTGAACTATTTTAAGGATGTCCTTACTAACTTTCTGGGCCTTGAACATTTCAGTTGCTGTCTATGAAGGGTCAGAAAGCTCTCAGATTTCATCAAAAATATTTGAGTTTTGAAGATGATCAAATGTCTTATGCGTTTGGAACAACATGCGGGGGAATAATACATTTTTTATTATTATTTTTTTAATAAATTGAGGTGATTTTTGTTATCTAATTTTTAGGTTTTATTTTATTTCAGCTTTATTTCAGGTAACAAAACTTTTTAAACCGTTTTAGTGGTTAGTTAACAATAACAACACTGGTCTTGTCCAAAGACAACTCATGCATACAATCAGTCTAACGTTTGCCATCAGGTTGAACACCATCTTATGCAAATCTCCAGCTGTCTTTTGGGGCTACTTTTGCCAAAAATAAAAAATGTTTAAATGTTGCAAACATGTAGGTGATTCAGCAATTCAGAAACTGTTTATTTAATATTTCAGGAAAGCTGTAGTTGGAAACCCTAACCCCAAGGCAATGGACGTAGAGTTGAGGCGATCGTAGTCCCACCTATAGACATCCAGCATCCATCCGGATTGCCCTAGATAACCCGTACTGCATACATGAGTTCCACAAATTGTCAAAATGAATACTAACAAGCTTGTCAGTCTGCTTCATCACTTGACTGCAAGAGGCTGGCAGGCTATGCACATGCATGCATCTCTAGATGTGTGCTTGTGCCCATCCTTAAACATCTGTATGTTCGTATGGGTAGCCCATATTTGAAACATGCCTGTTTCAAAGCCCATGGTTAGTAAACTGCATGTGTCCATGTAAAAGGCCCTGTTGTCACCATGGGAGTGCGAGACTGCTTCATGCACTGACTGTGACAGCCAAAGTGCCTGTCTGTGTGCCTGCACGCCTGCACACACCCCTTGCCAGGCTCCATGACTGCTCTAAGCTGGCACAGCAAGAATTAAATAGCCAGAGCTTCTAGAGATTATGCCTGGCTTAACAGAAGCTTAATCACATCGTATGTGCAGTATAGGAGGGATGGGACAGACAGAGGGAAGAGGAAGAAGAGGTGGCAGAGGGGCATTAGGTGTTCATGTGGACCAAGGTCTGAGGATTGCTGTTTTAACAGTTCAAATGTCAAGGGTATATTTGATTCAAAAAGGAGCATGGTGGAAATCAGCTGTCAACCTTATGGTCCTTGTTCATGGTTATGTTCAGTAGCACTACTTTTGAAAAAACCTGTATGATAACTTTAGAAATCTTTGAACTTGATGCTTTAAATCTTCAGCTACCAATGACTATTCGACTTTGTCTAAATTAGTAATACATATATTATGTTTAGATGGATATTACCCAAAATAAGCCATATCCAGACATCATACCCAAGTATAACTCAGCATTTGCGAACAAGTTTACTTGTACAATGTGAATGTATATCAGACATGAATGTAAGTATGATAAAATGCTGCTTAAATGACGAGCAAGATTGAGACTTTTAAAACAAAAGTTTGAAAATGTTTTATATATATATGTATATATATGTGTGTGTGTTTATGTTTATTATTCATTTTAAGAAAATATCTAGGGTTAGTTTAAATTTTTTATGATAATATTTTTGCTAATATTTTAGCCTAAATGTTTTTTAAATTATATATGAGGTATGGAAAGAAAAATCACAAGGTATTTGGATTCCTTGAATGTGGGGTTTAGCTGTATTAAAGGAATAGTACCCCCCAAAATAAAAGTTTGCTGATTATTTACTTGCCCTCAGGCTCTCCAAGATGTAGATGAGTCCTAATCAGAAAAGATTTGGAGAAGTTTAACATTGCATCACTTGCTCGCCAATGCTGCAGTGAATGGGTGCCGTCAAAATGAGAGTCCAAACATCTCATAAAAACATCACAATAATCCTCAAGTGACTCCAGTCCATCAGTTAATAAATTCTGAAGTGAAAAGCCTTTTGTAATAACCCATAATATTGCTTTCTCCGTTGCAAAAGTTCAGGAGAGAATCTCAGGAGAGAAATATGCACAGATGAAGCACCATTTACGAGCAAAACCAGTCCAGTTCTACACAATTATATTGGGGAATTTGGATTGGGAGGAGAACAGGACATGGAATTTTTTAACGTAACGCTGAAGGAAGCGTTATTATGCATTGTGGACTCATATTTTGGTCAAAAGTGAAATTTAACATTAAAATGCCTTAATGATTTGATACTTACAAACACACAGCTTTTCACTTCATAAGACGTTAACTGATGGAGTGGAGTCGTGTGGATTACTTGTGGGTTATTGTGATGTTTTTATCAGCTCTCATTCTGAAGGCACCCATTCACTGCAGAGGATCCATCAATGAGCAAGTGATGTAATGCTACATTTCTCCAGATCTGTTCCAATACAGAAATAAACTAATCTACATCTTGGATGGCCTAAGTATGAGTACATTTCAAGCAACTTTTCATTTTTGAGTGAACTATTCCTTTAAAATGAAAAGATACCTGCAGCATGCATGGACTGCTCCTTATTTTACCATGTGCTGTCCTTCTGCTTAGCAGCTACATCTATGAAACAAGACAGACAAATAGCCAACATTGTCCTTTTAACTAGTGTGACTGAAAAAGTATTGACTCAATTGGGCAAGAGAACTTGGAAGAGTAAGAAGTCCCAGAAATCACCCTAGACTTTACGGTGATGTGAGCAATAATATTTGAAGCTACTGAGTGTTAGCTTTTTCATCAATTACATAACTGGCTAAATGAACAGTGATGTCTTTGTTACGGAGGGTGATGTTGACCCTGACATCTGTTATTGTTTAGCTGATCAAAGAATATAACGTATATGGATGCCACCCTGAAACATGTCAGTTAGACACATCAATCATTTCTTTCGTAACTCTAGCAATTTGATTTGCTTTGCAAATTACATTGAATAAATTTGTCGAAACTCCCAAAGATTTGGCTGCTGACATCTAAACAGAGGTAAAAGACAAAGCAGTTGAACTTTTATAGGTTTTTTCGGAAATGTTCACGTTGGACATCATTTCCCCTCAAATAGATTGTCTATAGCACTCATGCCTTGTAATGGGGAGATATATTTGACATGTGTTTTACATTGATTTGTTTTAATGGTTTGTCCTTTGGCAAGTGCAGTGGCCTTAGTTTATTCCAGTCCTGCCATTAGATCACCTTCAACAACTCCTGTGTCTATGTAAAGTGCAAAGCTGGTATTTTTGGTTTTGTAAACCTTGATACTACGTACCACGTCTTGAAAAAATGTGAGATAAAAAAATGACTACTAGTTTGCATGGCTAGATTACTGCCATAACTTTTTATAAAGTTAATGATAGTTCGGTGTACATTTGTTTTCAGGTGATTCAAAGCTTGTCTTGCATTCTCCATCCTAAACTTTATTATTTATATAATATTATAGTATTTATTCATATTCAGATTTTTTTTTTTTTCAGTTTTAATTTATTTGATTAATTCCGTTAGGTGCTTTTGTCATTTCTATATTTTTATGTTAGTATTTCTATTTAGCTTTAATATATTTTTATTACAGTTTTAATTTTGTTGCCATAAGATATAATACATCAAGACCCACTTTTTTACGGCTAATTCTTAGTTTTTTTTCTTTAAAGACTTTTGGAAATCCAAAAAATGTAAGTTTACTAAAAGTTATGTATGTATTGAGGCTGCTATAGCTAGTTGTAAAAATCTGCTTTATAATGCTGCATTGAAAACATGGAATATTATATATATATATATATATATCCATTTTTTTTTTTTTTTTTTTTTTAGAAACAAGGTAGCTAGTGAAAAAACAACAACAAAAAAAAACAGGTAGCTAGTTGGGGGAAAAAAAAAAAACCTGTCCTTGATTCACTAGATTCGCCAAGTGCTGATGTAAAAAGGCTTTTTCTCTCCCACTGACAGAGCTTCTTCTCCATTCCTGCAGTGATTTGGCTTGGCCACTAGAGGCAGTAGAGGAGGGACCACCAGTACCTTCTCAATTATCAGAGCTCTATGCATGCTTTTTTTTCTGTTAATCCCAGGTAAAGCATTAATATCATCAATTATATAGTGTTAAATTGTTTTTTTGTTTGTTTTAGTATAGTTTATGTAACTTGATTTTTGGTTTGTTATTTTATATTTTATTTCTGTGTATAAAATTATGTAATATTTATGTCTTGCTGCTTATTGTTATGTCACCCCAAGGCTTCCAGTGGCACCTGTAGGAATGACCCATGAGCAACCGGATCTCTCTTATAAACTCTCCCTGACCTCTTAAGAGAGGAAATAAGCCCTAATCTCTCTATTCTTGCCCGTGCCATTATATCTAGAAACTCTAATGCATACATTAATCACTGTAGAAATAAAATCACCCCGGATAAATAATTGTAGATCAATTGCATTTAAAAGAGGTGTGGCCTGGATGACAGCGCCCTCGCTGTTTCTCTCATTGACTGTCTGTGTAAGTGTTAGATATGTGGTTTTCAGGTGAAAGGTCATGCTGCGGAAGGGTGGACAGGGTGGGGGGGGAAGTCTCATCAGGGATTAACAGTGGGGATTCTCCTGCGTCTCGCTCCACGAAAGGGTCAGGTGTAAGTGCACTGACACGTGTGGACAGATACTGTCAAGCTTTGTCTCTTCCTGATCATCATGTACATGGGTGTATTAATACAGAACATATTTAATTTATCATGATGTGCCTGTAGTAATCACTTCATCATTATGTCTGTAAATCCACTGAAATAAACTTTTTTCTACAAAAAAAATGAAAAATGTGCACATCTAATAGGCAAGAAAACCTCAATGAGGGTGCTCAATTATTGTAAACAATAGGAAAAAAGAAAGGTTGGTACACCACAGGTCCAAAAATGTGAAAACGTTTATTTCATGTTCTCACCACAGGTTACGTTTCGAGCCGTGTGGCTCTTCATCAGACAAACAGAATAAAAGAAAAAACTTTTTTCCTCCGCTATTCTTACGGTAATTGTGTTAGAATACTATACTGAAGTTGCAACAAACTTTTTTTAACTTCAGTATATATGATTTTTTTGCAGTAATGGCTGGTTGATATTTACATTCTCACTTATTACATAGCTACATTGAAAATTTGGGAAAAGTTGGTGAAATTGTCTCTCAGAAATTTCAAAATGAATTACAAAAAAACACCAAATGACACATTGAATTAAACTTGAAATTTTTAAGTAGAAAAATTTAAATGTTTTCATGTAAAACATATTCCAGTAATCTGTTTTATTTACAACTTCGAAAAATAGTTTTTTCAGTGTACTCAACAAATAAATGTATGAACGGAAAATATTAATTTGAGGTAAATTATTTTATCTTATTTGTGAAGAGTGCAGAGAGTCAGTACATTACAAATTTGTAGGAAATGGTTTTCTCGGATGACCAGTCATTTACAGTGATGCCATGGTTGGAGGCCATTATTTGACTGAAATTCTGCGATCGGCCAATTAGAATTAGAGCTGTGTAATATTATCCAAAATTATGACTTATACATGATGCTCTGTTTTTTATTAATGTCTGTAAAATAAAAAGAAATTTAAGATATTGTTTTTGTAGTTACAGAAGTATTTTAATTCTTAAAGCACTTGCTGTGACTTCAAAGAGTGTTTTAAAAATGCTGGTACCATGTCCTAAGTGTTGGACATCTTTAGCGTTTGTATCCATAACTGTTCAAGCATGGCACCTCATGCAACCTATTTATGATGAAACTTCAAACTTCTGTAATGGTAAACTTGACCCTACCCCATCTTAGGTTTCTTGGCAGAACTTCCATGGCACTAGCAACATTGGGCCATTTTTGTCGCAGGTAACTTTAGTGTAATGAGGACAACTGTTCTGTTTGGAAACAAGTTTTTTACAGCTTGCACATGTGCTTTCATACCCTGCTATAGAGTGGCATCACTAAACCACTTGTAGGATATCTAATTATTGAGGACAACAGAGTGGTCTAGCTCACAACTAAATAATGCAAGTAAAAGCACTAAAACTTAGTTTACTGTTAACATAAGGATCCTGAATTAAATGTTTATTTATTGTTAATGGTCACGTCTTCGCCATTTGAATGCTAGCTAGATGTTCTGTTCCCGACCGGTTTAAGTGTTCGTTCCATAATTGGCAAGTTTTGTTATACTGCTCTTGGATATACAGAATCCAAAGAAAGCACACACTTTAGGTGGCTATTTTAAATATTTAGGGACTAGGAGGTCAGCTTTACTTAGTTGTAAATATCTCACTGTTGGTGGACAAGCCAGTGGAAGTGTTTGCTGGGAGTGCTGTGATGTATATCTGGCCGTTCTGCCTGTCAATAAGGAGGTTGGAAATAAAGCACTGAAGAGTATATGATTTGTTTTGGTCAGCATGCTGTCCTCATCTTCTGCTCCTATAGTGGAAAGCACATTTTTGTTGCCTTATTTAACTTGCATGTGTCCAAACAGACAAATGTAACTCTGTAATGCACACTTTAAAATGGAGAAAAACCCCATCTCTGGCGTGAGCAGAGCTGAAACACAACCCCGGCAACCTCCCCGCAGTGTAATTGTAATTCGCTGCTGTGTTACCCCGCCGTTCCTTTTGCGCTTGCTAGCTTCTTCAGTGAAGTTCGACTACCGTATCTTCCCACTGCATCATGTTTACCTAGCAACACGCATCACCCGCTGCCGGCCCTCCCATTGGTCATTTCAAAACGCACCCGGGACCAATGGCAGGGCTGTTACCATGGTACAATGTGTAGTTGCCGGGTGGAATTTTGCTGCAAGGCACGTGAGTCCCGGAATCTTCGCCTTGCGTTTTTAATCTCGGGCGTCTGGGAGCTTTGCAAAGGTGATTTATTGGAACCGAGTCACATTTCCTCTCAAGAACCAGCTCACTTATACACGTAGACGTTTATCTGTACATTTTATGCTTTACAAACCAAAATAATAATGTGACATAAGGGGCTGCCGCAGCTGTCAGGCGTGCGCACTGCTGTAGCGGGGGAGAGAAAAGAGGAAAGCTGAATTTTCTTCAAGTTTAAATGAAGACAGCAAACTATAATAAAATCCTAAAACGTATTTAATTATTTTTTTCAAAAGTATTGCAGTTTTGTATGAATTTAGCAAGCTAATAACGTTAAGAAATAATATTAAAACATACTTTTGTTTCCACAGAAATTATGCATTTAATTCATTAAGGGCTACTGGATATAAATTTGTCATTTATGTTTTATCAGTTAATTAGCTTAATTCTTTTTTTAACGAAAATGTATATTGCAATTTAAGCGAGAACATTTATTTTAATACATAATTTTATATCTAAAAAGATTATACACTTACATATCACTCATTAAAATAGTGATATCCATCATTTTCTCTTGGCGAGAGATAATAGGTGAAAAGATGCATATAAACGGGCTTCTGTGGAGTCATGGAGGATGAATGACGGCATGGTTAACCTCGTTTTGCACCACCATCGACCCCCTCCTCCCTTATACTCTTTTTAGGGGAGAACAGAGAGGAATTACCAACCCGCACGCAATGATTCCTAACCACAGTAAAAAAATCAAACATTCAATATAGCATTTACATGTTTTAATCAAGCATGATTATTCTTATATCCTCACAATTTAGTACAAATGCAGGCAAACTGAGACTGTTTAGCTTAAACTCTGTGAGGACATTTTTTTACATAAAAAGTTTTCATGTTTAAATAACGAACCCGTTATTAGTTTAAGGATTTTAAGACTATTCAGAAGTTATTCCAATTGTTATTAAAGCTTATATACAATGAGAAATGACATGGAGAAAAGTTTGAAGTAGTTTAAGCTAAATACTCTCTCTCTCTCTCTCTCTCTCAACTTCTCGCTGTTGTCTCTCTCTCTCAATTCAATTCAATATTGCTTTATTGGCATGACTGTAAAAAATACAATATTGCCAAAGCTTGAAATATAATAACAATGAAAATATCAAAATAACAGAATAAAAACATTATAACAGTATAAACTTAAATAAACATTTTAACAAATAAGAACTTGTGAACATTTCATACCACAGTGTTTAACATAAACACACAGGCTGAGGGTAACTGTGGTGGACAGTAGGGAAACACACTGAGGTCAGACGTAATACACACGTTCTCTCTCTCTCTCTCTCTCTCTCTCTCTCTCTCTCTCTCTCTCTCTCTCTCTCTCTCCATATCCATCTACCTGAAGTCTTGTGTTATTTCCGCGGGCACGTCATCCTGTTTCCGCGGCGTATTTTGGAGGGGAAAGGGCAGTCTCTCGTCTCTTCTCCGCCCACATACCAAGCTGACCAATTAAAACAGCCACGGGGATCACTTCTGACCAATCGCGTGTAAGCTGCCGCGGCGTCGGATAGCAACAGACCATACGCACGCGCACACAGGGGGTGGAGAGCGCGCGCGAGCAGGGGAGGGAGATTTGAGGAGCAGCTCTATGGAAAGGAACATCTGCGTGTGCGCGCGCTTTAGCACAGAAAAGTTTAAAGAAACTTAAAGGGCACAGAAAAATAACTTCTTTATCATGTGCACACAGTGTTGCCAAAGCTTTGTTACAAATATATAATTAAATGTTTCAAATTATGTCAGTGACGTCAGTCTATGAATTCTAGGTAGGATTTTTTTTAAACCAGGGCCGACCTTGTCTTGTTTGTAAATGTTCTCAGCGCAAAACGTTGCAGTTCGTGAATGTATTATTAAATTACTTTTAAGGAGTCAGCTACTGCTTTGTCAGGAATTTAATGGGTGCAATAAGTTTTTTTTTCTTTCAACTATGTTAGTGATGTTGTAAACACTTTTAGGATGGATATATATATATCTAAATATAAATATGAAGAGTTGAGATGCAAAAGCCTTTAAGTGCCGTTTGGAGTATTTTTATCTATATTAACCTATGTGTAGGTTCAGTCATTTCACTTCAGTGGCAACGAATAGGTCCTTTTCTTTCCCATTAAACTAAAATAACTGAACATAAACGTAGGAGCCTGAGAAAAATACTAATTTTAGAAGAAATTTTCAGTCGGCACTTTGAGGCTTTTGCATCTCAACTCTTCAGATAGATAGATAAACCTGCTGTTACTATGCTATTTCTTTTGGCAAGCTTTTAGTATGTTTTGTGATTACTGAAACCTATATGTAGAAAGATTAGACATACTTTTAAGACTTTGACCTTCGTGTGAGGGCTCAACCTCCAATAACTTTGGTTAGAGCGTTATGCTAGGCCTATGTTACAGCTGTTTTTGTTTGATATAGCCTACAATTGATAGTGAAAATAAGAGCATTGTAATTGTGTTTAGTGGTTTGCTTCTAATGATTCCAGGGGTCTATATATATAATATAATATATATATATATATGCGCTGTGAATTTCTATATCTGCGGAGCTACTATAAATGGAGAGAAGCGGCTTGGTGGCGCTACTAAGTTGAAAAGGGGGATGCTAGGTCTTTTAAATGCTTGTGAGTATGTGTTTTGTGGTGCAGCCTTGTTTGATCTGATGAAATCTGGGTAAATAAGCACATGCGTCACTCCTTTGAAACGTGTTTCGTGGTTCTCATGGCAGCTCTCCGCTTTTGGTGTTTAAACATTGAAGCGTGGGGAGCTGCGTCAACTGAGCTCCTCCACAGAGCGGCTCTTCTACACCCCCCTACACTTGAATGCGGATGGAACAGTCCTGATTGCAGGGTGTGGATCCAGCGCCGGCCACAGAGGCTCGACAACAAGGAGTAATAACGGGCAAGCAGAGAGCATGACTTAAGACTGGCTGGAAAAGAACGACTTTTCGGAGGAAAATAAAATATCGTGGAGAAGCTTTAAAACGAAAGGAGCGTTACGGTTGAGGGTCGATATCCAAAAGCGGGAGTTACGACGGCAAATGAATCTGTGAAAGTGGACGCGGAAGCCCAACTAAACTGCACGCAATTGCGATCGCGGTGACAGCTCAGGATGGAAATAACGTCAAATTGTTCTCCAGCTGATGTTTTTCACGAAAACACTTGCTGACGCTTTGAGATCTATTTTTATGGTCGACTGAAAGTTGAAAATTGTCAGTCGCGAACTAAACGGCGACTTGACCATTATAATCCTAACTTTTGACTGCTGGACCAGACGCTTGGATTGATTGGACTTATTTCTGGATATCTTTTTCGTTTTCTTTTTAAATGCCAAGCACATTCACGCCACCAAAACGTCTCTTTACAGAACTGAAGAGGTTGTGCGATTGGAAGCGCCGTCCATTCGTTTGACGCTCTCGCGCTATAATTGAGACTAAATTCTATTCTCACCCTCATTGTGTTGTGAAAAAGTATCATAGTGAAAGCGGCAAGTTTTTATTCCCCTCTCCAGTGGTTGTGCATTTTTTGTGCCTGTAACTTGCACTTCAGCACTTTGACTCGTCGTAGTTGTTTGTGCATGCATGTGTTTGTTTTGATCCTGCAGCCCATGAAAACATTTATCACAGGCTATAGATTGTTGTCACCCGTGTCTTGAGCTTCTGGCTCCCTCCTCCCCTCCTTTTTTTGACTTGCCTGCGAATAAGGTCGCCTGTACACCTGCAGACTTTGCCAGTTGCTTTCAAGGGGGAAGGGTAACTCGTTTTTCCCCAGAAGGAATTCACTGATACCTTTCTTACCTGGACCTGCATTTTTTCGCTTATCAGGATTCAGATTATAACTGAGAAAAGTGGCAGCACAGCCGTTGTTGCCGAGCGCACCTGCCTTCTTTGACTAATTTAAGCTACTGTAGGATACCTAGACAGAATATAAGAAACGCCTGCTATTTTTAGAAAGAGTGATGGGGTAAATGGTGTTGAAAATTGAGACCCCCACCCCCACCCTCAAGGCTACCAACACTTCCAGGTTTAGCTCTGGTTTCCTTGTCAGCTGCTGAATTATCTGGCATGGAAAATTTAAGTGGGGGGTCCTGTCTCAACAAGGAACTCAGTCTTATCCCACTATTGTGAACTGTTTCACCAAAAGCTATTGCTATTTTGTCCAATGGAATCCACTCAATATTGTGGGACAATGAATCTAGATAGAGTACAAGTAAAACAAACTTTAGTAACCAAATAAGCTCATCCCTGTATAAACAGAGAAATATATCTATGTGTGTGTGTTGCAGAGTATATATATATATATATACATATGTATATTTATATATATATATATATAGCTCTATAAAGTATATAAGACATACATAGTTTGAATATGTATATTTTTATGCCAAAAGTGAGCATTGTTGCCTGAAACCCAATCCATTGCCTTAGAATATTATAGTAATAAAGGGAATAGCAAGGACAGAACTGAAACGGTGTTTGAAATAACTTAATGGTGCCTTTTTCGTTCATCAGTTTCTTCTGTCTGTCACTTCAGGATTTCGCAAGTAATTGAAAGATATTTTTGTGCTTAAATTTAAATCCTAATCTTTATAACTTGCCTTCACGGTTCAAACTTGAGTTTAGTTACCATTGGATGTACCCTACTGGATTATTTACTGAAGTTATAGGCATGTGCGAAGGATTATTCTATACTTGATGTCAGCGACTTTTTCAGTACTTTTTGGGATCCCCAACAAACTTGATTAGAGTCATTCTTTGGATATCACGGGCCAACGCATAAGCATTTCAGATGGTGATCACTTCGTCTGTGGAGGAGAAGCCGCAGCCTTCTAACAGAATGGTCGCAAACTTGCCGACCGAATCCTGGATTGGCAGCCCAGATCAGAATCGCTTCTTACCCCAGTCACACCTGCTACGGAAGCCTGCAAGAAGTTAGTACAACCTCTCTTTGCATCTATAACAAATTTACCACAGTTCATGTGCTGCGCAAGAGAGTGAACATGCATGGATGTTGGGAAATCTGTGTCCGCTCATACATGATTTCATCCCATAGCAATAATGTTCTGTTAAAGGAAGTAAAAAGGAAAGGCGTTCATTCAAGTAAGGTCTATTGGGTAATGTAGTCATATCCAGTTATTTGTCAAACATTAGTTGCTGTTGAAGTTCATATTTACCTTTAACCAATGTTAAACATTAGAAATCCTAGTTTAAATACAGTTTGTCCTTGACAGCATGAATCCAGTCAACAACACCAAAAACTGCTTGGAATGTTGAGGGAAAAGCAAGCGAATTGTGGTGATGACAGGGCTTTGGAATTTGAGGAAGTACATTAGCTTTTAGTTGAGTTTTGAGAATGTAAATACAGTTTGGTCAAAACATTGTCTGGTACATTGGAAGCCACCAGTGCTAAAAATCAGTACAATGCTATGTTTATTTATGAATTTTGAGTTATCCAAGGTAGAAAATTAGCCCACCCAGAGACATTTCCCTTTTAGGCTGGACATAAATTAGTCAAACGTTTCACACACTTCAGATACCCCTACAGAACTGCACTCCTTTTCCCATCATTGTTTTAACATAACTTGTTCAAACAATCATAGGAATAGGCGCATTCTCAAAGGGTTTCAGAGGCTGCTTGATCTTTGCGTCACTTCTGCGTGGTAATTTGTGCTGTGTGCTATGGGAGCTCTACGTGAGGTGTGAGCTCACAGTGATCGCTCTGTTGCTGGGAATCTTAGAGCTGCAGCAGAACACTGCTCTGTAGACCAGCATGTACTGTATTGTGCACAACGTACGTAACAAAATAGCTTTTCTTGGTTTGTTAGTCATATTTTAAGACTTTATGATAAAGATAAGTGTGACTCTGACTTATGACACAGGAAAAGTCTGTTGTCATGGCAGATTATTCCACTGGTGGTGGTATCAGTTTGCTGTCCTGTAATTTTTTGTTTCTTTCTTTACATGGATTCAGTATTTCAGAACATTATGTCAGTCTATTGTTGCATTTGATGATTTTGTAGAACAAGGGCTTAATTTATCGTCTGGTATACTATTTTGCTCACATGAAAGCAAACCATATTGAAAATAAAAGACCTCACTGTAAGTGATAATTGGTTGATGAAACAAGATGTCAGTGGTACAGTGGTTCTGAATATTTTTGGAGGAAGGTGCAGTGATCATCAGCTCATTGTTTGGTTATATGCCAATGTACGGTGGTGGTTGGTTTGTTAGACATAGATTTGTTTAGCCCAACCTTCATTATTTGTCATCCCTCCCATTCTCTGTCAGTTCAGGATTGGAATTAAAGGACTCAATTATCTGCTTAATGCAGTTACGATATAATTGCTTAATTGGCCAATTTCAAGAAAGTTTCCAAACTAACCCCACACCACACAAATCTGGAATTAGCTTCAAACTCCAATGTCCATTTTAAATTTGGGCACAAAGTTGATGTCATGAACATCTATAAACTGGTCGTTTGACAGCTTTTGAGTCCTGTTATGATAGTGATAAACCGGTTTCCACTAAATGACTCAAAACAAGAGTCCAAAAATCCAAAGTTTGCAATGAAAATTCATACACTTGTTGCACAGTGGGCTTGATAGAGACTAAAGATGAAGAGTCGTAGACTGTCAGGTGTTTTGCTGCCTCGACTTTTACCTCAACCTCCTTCCAATTGGATGATTGTTTATTTGTGTTATTGTTGATGCAATGGTTAAAAGATTTTGGGATGAGCAGTAACAGAATCGTTTGAATGTTTAGAGTGTTTTTGCATTTTCTGTTTTAAATTTTTATTTTTATCTGTGTATCCAGCTGACTTTTCTCCTGTTGCTATTCCTGTCCCCCCACCCCAGTCTGGTGTGTCAAGCACTGTGTGTATAACTGTCTTTCAGAAGCCTGAGTAACTCTTTTAAAGATAGATATAACTGCAAGTAACCCATTGGGTTCAGGGAAAGCTGCAGGAATAATTCTGTTCTGTGGATCCACCTATATGAGACAAAGAAATGTGCTGATAGGGCATCTGAAGACATCATATCAGCAGAGAATCACAGCCCAGAATCAAGGTGCATGGAGTTTGGACTGTGAAAGAGAGAACGACAGTCACAGCGTTCACACAAACAACGCGTCCACTCCTTGCCCTTTGCCCCTTTCCCTCACGCTGGCTTTCATGTTTGTTTGCTCGCCGGTTTTCAGTCTAAAGGTGAAATCCATTGAAATCCAGAATTATGTTTTTTGAGTAAATAACACATAATACAGGATGTTGCTGATGATATAGCATATGGATATGTTTTTTTTCTTAAAAATAAAGGTTGCTTAAAGGGGTTTTTGCCTAAAAGGCGATGTCATAGAACAACCACTTTGGGTTCCCCAAAGAATTTTTGTGAACAGTCCTTAAAAGAAAAATTTTTTGTAGTTTGAATACAATTACAAATCTAAAGAATCTTTTTCCACTATAAAGAACCTTTTGCGGAATGGAAAGGTTCTGTGCATCTCAAAGGTCTTTCATGGAACCAAAGATGCCAATAAAGAAAAATTTTCTTTTTAAGTTAAATGATAAATTGATTTCTTTTGGTTCTAACTGTATGTATTTGATGAAAACATTTAGATGTTTAGCTCTTGATTCAGATCAGTGAAGTTACTTTTCCAGACATCCTCTGAGCATTTAAAGCCGTTTATTTAGTTTGCAATACAAACTTACTTTTTTGTGGCTTAATTATAACCACAAATAATTATCTTCAATGCTCCTATTATTCTAGTCTTAGTAAACTCTATACTAGTGCATGAGCCAGTGTGGAAAAATGTCTGCCTATAGTTTTCATCTTTGTGTGCCGATAAAATCTGTTGTTTCACATATTCAGAGGAAAAAGTAACAAATGCCCTTCATGCTCATTGGCTCTTCATCTCCCCGCCTCCTGCTGGATTAGCAGTGGGTCTGAATCAGAACAAAAACATGTTATTGTTCACCAGATGCACACAGAGTGTACCTGCACGTCCAGAGCGGCAATCCTACCTCATCCATCCACGATCTACCCCCCACCCAAACACACACACACACACCACCACCAGCTCAGCTTCATCAAAGGCAACACATTAAACATTGAAGCAACTATTCCTACTGATATTTCCCAATATCCCTGTTTCTCGATGCTCACATACACTTTTGTTCAGGTATTCACATTTCTCGTTCTGTCTGTATTTGTGTCTCCTGACTCACTCTCACATCATCCTTGCTGTGCTCTTTCCAAGAAAGTAAACAATGCGAATAGGCCTACACTCCTCGCTCTGTGTCAACATCCACCTCCACTGGAGCAAGTAGCTCTTTACTCAAGGGGTGCTTGATTAGTGCTGGTCACTTTAGATTAGCCAGTCTGGTGTTAACGTGAGCTCGCAGTCGCCTTGAGCTGTGAAGGTGCAGTCTCACCGAGAGATCAGCACGTAAGCTCCTTAGAGTCCCGCGGCTCGTGTTTAAAACTCAAGGATAAAGAGGGGTGGAGATTCAGCATTGTTCATGACAGCAGTCAGCGTGCATCTGTTTACGACAAGTGGACTTAAAACTTAATGGTGACCACAAAATGGTTTTTTTTTTTTTTTTTTTGGTGCTTTTGCCTTTTATGACAGGACAGTGTAGCGATGACAGGAAGCGAAGTGGGAGAGAGGGGGGGAATCGGGAAAGGTCCTCGAGTCGGGATTCGAACTCAGGACGCCCGTAGCACTATATGTCGGCGCGCTGCCCATGAGGCTATTGGCGCTGATGAATTGCAACTTTTTTTAGTGGTTGACTGATATAATAGCCTTTCCTATATTATCATTATTGATTTTTTTGGCTATTTTCAAATCACATTTAGATGATAACCATCTCTGATTGGCCAAAAATTTTGTCGGCCAAATGTTTTTAGTGAATTTGGTATTTAATTTAGCAATTGAAAAACCCATGTCAGCATTGGTCGGATACCAACGTTCAGACACTAATGTGCTTGTTTTAGTGTTGGCTGTTGCTGTGGACAGTCGTCGTACATCTATAGCTAATGATGTATTTTGAGGTGGGGGATTTATTTTATTTTATTTTTTTAATGCCCTGTGTGAGCTCTCAATTTACCAGTGTCACTGTATGAGGGGTCCACCCAGATGGCTTTTTATTAATAGTGTGGAGTCTGACTCAGCTATGGGGACCTGACTGTTTAAAGTACTCCGTGGTACTGTTTGGGATTTGGCCGTCAAGGAAAGATTGGATGGGGTTATATCGCATAACACGGTGAGAGGTGCTGAACTTAGTGGAAAGGTTGAAAGTTTTGCAGAAGCCCCACTAAGGATGGTGTCCTCTTGCAAATGAGGGAGTTCTGAGAATCAGAAGTGGAGATGACCAGTGGGAGCTTCTGGGAGGCGGCGGCACATTATCATGATCATCAGTCCTTAAATAAATAATCTTTCGACAAACTTGAATTTGGGAAGACTTAAGTATGACCCCCCCCCCCCCCCCCCCCCCAGTGCAATCGATGCATGCGTGTTCCTTCCTCCCATGTTTTTTCCTAGTTAAATGTAGTGGTGGGAAGTGATAAGTATCTTTAAATGACTGTTGTTTGCACAAATGAACAAGATTGCAAACTATCCCATTGAATGTTGGGAGATATGGCCCAGTCAGTAATGTCTGCCTAATTTTCTAAAGTTGCAGTCACATTTACCATTGTTTGGCAAATGTTTGTCAGTGAAATCCAGTCATTTCAATAGGAACCCACTCGATTGTAAACCTTATTTGAGGGCGAAAGATATCGCAAAAAAAGTGACTTATGCGAGTTCTGCAATATTGACAAAAGAAAATAAAAAAATTGCTCGCAAAATGTGACCGCACATTAATTCTTTAAGGTTCTGTGAGATGGGAGATCCCATACCTGCTCTCAACTACCAGCAACCTCTGTTGGGCAGAGTTTCAGAGCTTCTGAAACCTGAAGTCCTCTAATGTGGGGCATGACATCCATGTAACCCTGCCATCTGCGGGCACGCAAGCGCACGTTAGACAGGGGCCATGATGTGACGCACACATCCTTGCCTTATTCACCTCTATGCACTGTATGTTTACAATGTCCTTTTTCTGAAACGCGCCCAAGCAACACAAACTTGTTGCTTCATACTAAGGTCAAGTTTTCCCTCCTGCACTGGATACTTGATTTTATGATGCACAGGAATTACGGAGCCTCTCGAGTCACTGTTTACGGTGGTCATTTAACACGTTTTTCTTTTTTCTGATAAGTTGTGTATAATACCCTGAGTTTCCTCCCTGTCCTCTTTTCACTTCATGCCAATCATGGTGTGTCCAACTTTGGCTCAGTAGCACCAGCGCTCCCATTACCCTAACAGGGAATAAGATAGGGGGTCAGTACGGACATGGGAAGGGTGAGGTGTGAGTGATAGGGAGGGCTGTTCAGCTGTTCGCATGCACACACAACCATCCTCTTCCTGTGCCTTAGAGACAGTGAGTAGGCTGGTCTGTTGCTATGGCGACACTGTGATTGGCAGCTGGCAGCTGTGTTTGGTCAGCTGTGGGGATGTGGAATGAGTTGGTGAAGGGGGGGGGGGGGTCTTTGCATAGTTAATTGCAGTGGATGATTACTTCATACACCACCTGATATATTTAACTGCTGCGATGTGACTCTTGCGTATGTGACAATAAATTCTACCCAGGCACCTGTGTGTCTATAGAGGAGCATGTGTCCTGTTATGTTTTATTAATATTCACTCCCTTTGGGGATGGCGTTTATGCGAGCGCTACGGCCAGATCAGTGTAGATTGAGAGCGAGAAGGGGGGAAAAAGAAGAGAGGTAACAGGCAGGGAAAGGGAGGGCGAGAGCGGCATTGTGGGAAGGGTTGCTGATACAGCACAAGCTACCAGGTTTATTTATAGAGACCTCGCCGCCCAGCCCTTGGATACCAGCAGCCAATCAGGAAGGAGAGAGGGAGGGGGCCTCTGCCAATCAGAGCGGAGGAAGGGGGGTGTCACACTCAGGAAGTTCTCAATGTGTTCATTTCAGCATTTAAAGGCACAGTGTGACATTTTTCCTGGTGCTCAGCAGATCGCGTTCTTTTAGTCATCGTTTCCCTCTTAAAACGAGGAGGAGGAAATTAATTGAAATTAATAAGAGCATGTTTTTCAGGATGTTATAAAAGTGATTTTTAAAAAGAGAAATCTTTGTGTGGGTTTTTGTTGCACAAGTTGTTTTGTTAGATGAATTGTAAATGTTTTGCAATGCTGGGCTTTGATTGAGTTATCTTGTCACTTGCAACGGGGTCTGAGCAAATAGAAAGCAGTTGGAGATGAGTCACATATGTATATCCAGGCAGGTTTCCTGTCAGTGGGCTGGTGCTGGGACTCCTCCTATGGGCATGTAACAGCAGTGCTTGCCGTCACTCCCTGGGATTGATGGTGGTCAGATGTGTCGTTTTGCACTTTGTTTAAGCTACGGCCATTGATCGGCTGGCTATTTCAAGTTGTAATGTGTCATTGATAAATTTCACCCCCATTACTCCTCACCTGTCAGCCCCTGAAAGCAGTAATAAAAGCATTCACTGTGGAATATCGCATCCATTTCATATCCCCCCGTTAGACATTCACGTCCCTGCTTCCGCAATCAGGAATCGTACTTAATTACTGTACTCTCAGCACGTTCTCGCCTCTTTCCAGGGATGTCCGTTACTTCCTTTGTGCATTATGAATGTTCAATGTGCTAGTGGATTATTGTGTGCAAAAAAATCGTATCCTGCAGTTAAAATTTCAGTCCATCAAATTTGGGACAGCATTAATTCTTTATAAGCCTGTAGTTTAGTGCTCCGTGAGTCCCTTGGTCTTTTGTACACATAACTAGCTCCAAAAACGTCTCTGGCCTACATTGTGAAAGGTTTAATATTAATATATGAGGTTCATATACACAGGTTTTATACTCTGGTCTCAGATTTCTTGGTTGGCGGCTCAATATTAATTTATAAGGGTGAATCACACAAAACCGGTCTAGAAAATGCTATAACAATTGGAAACCGTATTTTGCAAATAGACAATTGAGCCTGTTTTTAAGATGTTTAAGATGTGATATTACCCCCCCCCACCCGCCCCATATCTAATTTATTTCATGCAAACAACTCGTTACAACATTCTCGTTACATAAATTGCTATATAATATGACTTAAAGTATTGATGTATTATTATAAGATTCATTGTATTGGCATTTAAATTAAAATTATTAAATATAATACAATGTAGATATTTATATATTACTCCACAATTTTGTTTGTGTGTGTGTGTGTGTATATATATACACACACATATACACACGCATATACACGCAGTATTACACTAATTAAATAACAGTCACCACTGTAAGTGATGGGAATACAAAAGGGGAAATTGTGGTTAATTATTATGAAAATAATGTTTAAAACAAAGTTGAAATGGCATTATGGACCTACAAAATAAATATAAAATATGCAAATATATTTTCTTTTTTTTTTTTGGCTTTTGAGTTGAAATATGACATGTTTTCGCCGTGATTCACCTGTAATTTGAGGTCAGCACTATAGCAGGCAGTCTTATGTGCAGCCTTTATTTGAAAGTAAAAGCTGCAGCATATTCTTGGCCAACGAGGGGCAGCACAGGACCATGGATAGCTCTGCTTGCCTCCCAGTCACTCCCATCATCCACAGAGATTTTGGTTTGCAATGTCATACGGCAGATTTTCTTTGTTTCACCGGTTTGGCAGTGACATACAGTACAGTGATTTTCTGGCGTTTGCATATTGTCCGCCCGTAGCTGTTGGAAAAACACATGCTGCTCAGAAAGTTGAGAGAATTATTCAGATTTGGAAACCATTCTCAGGTCTTTGAAGGTGTATAGCAGTGTATTCCCACCTCCAACGCACACTTGTCATGCTGACCTGAGAAACGGTGCTGTAATTTCTCAGCCAAAATGAAATGGAGCTTCTTGAGAGGATAACCGATCATTCTTATCACTATTCCATCTGATTGTAGGAGATTTCAAAGATCTCTTAGCTGGAGGCTCTGAAAATGCCTTCAGTTTGACTTCCAATATGGTGTGTGTGTGTGTGAGGATGTGTGTTCATATTTCTACTTCCCCCTGCAGTGCAGTGTTTCTCCCCACACCCATGTCAGTATTTGCTTGGCGTGTGTGATGCACTTTAGCAATGTGTCCTCTGAAACCTCTCTCGTCTTTTTTCCCTTTTCTCTATGAAGGTGGAAGCAGCTCAGGATGCAAGCCCCCCTCCTCTACCCTCTGCCAGCCTGCCGCCTTGGGCTTCTCCCCCGCTGAGCCAACCATGTCGAGCCAGCACAGCCACCCCTCCTTCGGTAACATCCACTCCATGGCCGACCAGCAGCAGGTACCAGAAACATGCTTCCTTGCAATTAAATTCTATGATATAACCCATGTGTAAAGCATCATTGTTATTGTGTGGTTGGATATCAATAGTCATAGTTACGAAAAATATGTTTTTGTGACTTCTCTTCACCATATTTTATTTAAACATTGCAGTCGAATAAACACAATTACATGGTGATTAATAAATTAATTGCAATTGCATACACTGTGTTTAAAAACCTGCTGAGAAAGGCCTCAAATGAAGATGACATTAGTGTGTTTGACTACTAAATCATTGCATAGACATTACAACAAGTGACTACAGAAAGCAGTATATGGGTTTATTTCAATAAAATTGCCTGTTACTGGCCTGCAGTCTACAGTTACATTATGCATTTGAGTTGATCTATCTGCCTGAGGTAGAGTAATGAATTGTTTGCCCAGGACAGGTTCTTATATTCTGCAGTGTTTCATTATTGGTCTATGTATACATCCATAATGATGTCATTAGCTATTGCATCACTATTGCATGTAGGTTGGTGAATCCCTGGTTACAGTTTACATGTACAGTTCAGGGGGAAGATAAATAATCAGCTTTTTATTGCAATATTTTATTTATACTTAATCACACTAAATGAATGCATTTATTAGTTAACTTTGCATACTTGAATTTTAATGAAAATAAGAAAATTCATAAAATCTTTAGAATGTAGTTTTCATTCATTCATATATATATATATATATATATATATATATATATATATATATATATATATATATATATATATATATATATATAAATATAAATAATTCCTTTAACCTTGTGGTTTTTCTTATGGTGGTTCCTCAGTTGCCCCTCCTTTTTCTTACAGTTGTATGTTTGTCACTTTTTTTCCCAGGTGCTGTCAGATATGACCATCCTGCAGAGGAGGATTCCCCCGAGTTTTCGAGATCCCGCCAGCGCCCCGCTACGAAAACTCTCAGTCGATCTCATCAAGACATACAAGCACATCAATGAGGTGAGCCAGCACAGGCCTTTTCATATTTATACTCACAATAAGTCCAGTCATACAAACTCTCCAGTGATTAGCGAAGTAGCAACAGACGTGCAAATATTAAATCTTTGCTTGCCTTCCAGGTGTATTACACAAAGAAGAAACGGCGAGCCCAGCAGGTTCCCCCCGAGGACTCTAGCACCAAAAAAGAGCGCAAGGTGTACAACGATGGCTACGACGACGACAACTATGACTACATTGTGAAGAACGGGGAGAAGTGGCTGGACCGCTACGAGATCGACTCGCTTATTGGCAAGGGCTCCTTCGGACAGGTTAGCATAACTCTGAAGATGAGAAGAGAATTGGCTAAGGGTGCACGATTTGGTCAAACATCTCATTGCTGCTACTTAGATATCGAGTCTAAAAGAATACAGGCATAAAATCAAACCAAGACAATGGTGCTCATGTTCAATAGGGGGCATTTAAAACTGCAAACTAGCAAGGGATGTTTCGTTACATTAGATTTGAATAGAAAAGTATGTTAGAATAATGAAATTATGAAAATAATGTAAGCTGCTTTGTGTTCTCGTTTACTGCATTTTTATAAGCAAACCACACTACAGACATAAAGATCTAATAAGGCTTTTTTCTTTACAGTGAATGTGAAGAAATTAAAGCTCTCTGTACAGAAACTCAGATGCATTTTTGAAATGTCAAGTTTTATACATGAAATATTTTGACACTCTCATTTACTGTTGTAAAACTATAAGATCGTTTTATGTGTGTAGGTGGTGAAAGCCTATGACCACCATGAGCAGGAGTGGGTGGCCATCAAGATCATCAAGAACAAGAAAGCCTTCCTGAACCAGGCCCAGATTGAGCTGCGGCTTCTTGAGCTCATGAACAAACACGACACTGAGATGAAGTACTACATAGGTAAAAACCAGACACAAGAGTATGAATATAAGCAGCTGTTACTCTACCTTTAGTCTTCTGTAGTAAAACCCTGACCTAATGGCAAGAAAATTTCCTCCCACCACAAAGCAACAAGTAAACAAGACTAAAAGTAGTACATGAGGTTATTTCACAGATCGAAATCAAAGTATAATGAATGATCTGGATCTCATGGATATCAAGTTGACTTACAATTAACTGCCTTTTGCCAACTGCTACAATAATACATCTTCTCTATCTTACTCTTGTTTCCTCAGTCCACTTAAAGAGGCACTTCATGTTCCGTAACCACCTGTGCCTGGTGTTCGAGCTTCTCTCCTACAACCTGTACGACCTCCTGCGTAACACCAACTTCCGCGGCGTCTCGCTCAACCTGACGCGCAAGTTCGCTCAGCAGCTGTGCACGGCACTGCTCTTCCTGGCCACGCCCGAGCTCAGCATCATCCACTGCGACCTCAAGCCTGAGAACATCCTCCTTTGCAATCCCAAGCGCAGTGCTATCAAAATTGTGGATTTTGGCAGTTCCTGCCAGCTAGGACAGAGGGTGAGATGGCATCTCAGGCCCATTGGCATCGTTGTTTGTTAACGGCAGGCTGATATGAGGTCACTCTCAGTAGTAATTAGTGAACTTGCATTTAAATGAACAAAATTGACATGCAGTGGTGAACATTTAATGGTTAAATGCATCTGTAAGCGAGAAGAAAACGCAGTGGTCTTAGTTGATGGGATGTGCATTCAGAGCACATTCTAGAGGACTTTCCCACAGCTGAAATGGATTTTACTGCTTGAGATTCCTAGTAGCAGTGCTGCACCCTTCTTAACTTGTAGATTTTGCTGCCTCCTAGTGGAGAAAAGTGTAAATGTACTCAATAGTCACTATGAGAGCTCAGTCTGCTTGGTAGAAACTTGTGCATGCTTTGTTTGTGCATGTCGTTCATTACTGTCTTCTTTCTGTATTAGATTTACCAGTACATCCAGAGTCGCTTTTACCGCTCTCCTGAGGTGTTGCTGGGCATGCCATATGACCTGGCTATAGACATGTGGTCCCTGGGCTGTATCCTGGTGGAGATGCACACGGGCGAACCGCTCTTCAGTGGCTCCAATGAGGTACGACTCAGGGATTAGTCACACAGTGACTGTGCAAAGCTTTGTGACGTCCTATGTATGTCTTTTTTTGACGTTCATCCACTTGTAAGAATTAAATTGCTTTAACAGGCATACAAACAGGATATAAGAGATTTTATTATTCTCCGCCTTGTCCGCATTTATGCACTATTTATTATAATTATTTTAAAGAAATTAGCAGATACAGTTGCTACTTTAAATATTCCAAATGGGAGATGCTCCAACTTATTCTGATTGGTCCATCATTTTGTTTTCGGTATTTGAACTAAAGCTTAAATTAAATATGAATAACCTAAAAAAACATAAGTTGAAGTACAAAAATCACTAAAAAATTAATTCAAGCTAAATAGTGTTTTAAAAAATTACTAAAACTTAAACTGAATTTTTTTTCTTCCTTTTTTAACGCCATGACAGATTCTGTGGCTGTTTATGGCGAGAGCCAGGTTTAGTTATTCGAGAATAATAAACTGGAATTAAAATGTAAAATGAAAATATGCAAATAAATGCTAATTCAAAATTTGAACACATAATACAAAAGTATATAAATAATAATAAATGAACAAAAGATCCTGTGTATACGCGCTTTAACTCCTTAAAGGGATAGTTCACCCAAAAATGAAAATCTGTCATTAATTACTCAACCTCATTTTGTTCCAAACCTGTAAGACCTTCGTTCATCTTTTATCGTCGTTGATGAAATCCGAGAGCTTTCTAACCCATCATAGACAACAACACAACTGAAACATTCAAGGCCCAGAAAGGTAGTAAGGACATCATTAAAATAGTCCATGTGACATCAGTGGTTCTAACTTAATGTTATGAAGCTACGAGAATACTTTTTGTGCGCTAAGAAACAAAATAATGACTTTATTCAACAATTTCTTCTCTTCCGCAATTTCATTAAAAATATCTAAATTTGCATTCTGAAGATGAATGAAGGTCTTACAGGTTTAGAACAACTTGAGCGTGAGCAATTAATGACAGAATTTTCATTTTTGGGAGAACTATCCGTTTAATGCATTTCAAAATGTATTGATCTGTTATATGTATGATACCTAATGAATCAGACGCATACTTGCCAAAATGTCAGTTACAACAAAGTCCATATGGATCTTGTTCTAACGTTGTACTGTATCTTTCTCAGGTGGACCAGATGAATAAAATAGTGGAGGTGCTGGGGGTCCCGCCCAACCATATGCTGGATCAGGCCCCTAAAGCACGCAAGTACTTCGACAAGCTGTCCGACGGCCTGTGGACCGTCAAGAAGAACAAGGACATTAAGAAGGTACTTTATCCTTCAGCCTCCGTGAGTAAAACTCTGCTTCTACTTAACCTTCGCCCTCCTTCCAAAGACCCCCCTCCCTCACCGTCACCTGCTCCGCACCGCCACTCACCTTATCCTCAGGGAGAGGGGAAGAGAGAAAACTGGGGCTAAAATGGAGGAGGATGGAGTGGGTGGAGAAAAATGTTGGGGATGGAATTGAAGCAAGGCTAATGTGTGCTAGTGAACCTCCTCCTCTCTCCTCTCTCCGCTGACCCGCCTCTGCTTACAGAGGCACAAGGTCAATCAAAATCCCAACCTACAGCATCTGTTCTCCTCATCATTGCCATCATCACAATCATTTTCACAACCATCCTCATTCTGTCTTTAAGATGCTAGGTAGAAACAGGCATGTTAGTTGTGCTTATAGTACAGTATACATAAAAAAGTAAAACTGGACCACATAGTGGTTTTGAAATTAAATCCACATTAAGTGGATTGGGTGTCCAGAGACTTTTGGCCATACACTACCGTTTAAAACTTTGGGGTCGAAAAAAGAAAAATAATACTTTAATAATACAATGCAATATTAATACATTAAAGTGAGAGTGGAAGTACAAAAATGCTGTTTTATTGAGCTTTTTATTCATCATTTTCAACATTGATAATAGAATTGTTTCTTGAGCACCAAATAAGTAATCATTTCTGAAGGATCATGTGACACTGAAGACTGGCGTAATGGCTGCTGAAAATTAATACTAAATTGCATTTTAAAATATATTAAAATAGAAAACAGTCATTTAAAATTGTAATACTGTTTTGATAATATAAATGCAGCCTTAGTGCACATAAAATACATTAAAAGAAATCAATATCAATATAAAATCTTGCTGACCCAAAATGACTGAACGATAGTTTAAATAAAAAAGTAAGGCTTTATAATGAGGTCCCATTTGTTAATAATAATTTGTTAAAGCAATTGGCTAATATGATTTAATAGTGAACATTTTTTTACATTTATTCATCTTTGTTAATGTTAATAAAGTTAATTTGTGTTAGTTAATAGAGCATCACCTTGCATGTTAACAAATGGAGACTAATTGTAAAGTGCTGCTAAAATAACAATGAAGATTTAAAATATAGATGTAATGTTGCATGAAAAGAATCGCTATGTATAGATATGTATAGAGCCCTACCTGTTAGCAGCTCTGAGTCTAGTCAGTGACACGCATTAGGTCACACGTTAAGTGAGTGCAGCCAATAGCTAGAATGACCCTGTTTCCAGTGAAGATAAGTTAAAGTAGCTTCAGGTTAAGACTGTAGAAAGTGTGTGTGTGGTTATGTGGCCGCAGATTAAGATGCAAAGGTGATACCAGGTGGAGGGTAAAAGTCTGGATGAGGTCCTAATACACTTTGTTTTACAGGATTAATGTCTGGCACTTACTGCCAACTCATCCAGAGACTCACCTCAAATGCTCCAGCATGCATTTTGTGCTTCCTTGTGTACAATAGAGAAAAAGGTTAAAACATTTGAAAGCTTTGTACACTTTTACGGTGGAGGTGCTGGTACATTTAAGTCTTTTTATAGTATTTATGGACCATGATACAGTGTAAAATGGCACAGATGAGGATCAGTGTTAAAGGGTCTGCACTGTGTATATGACAGGGTTCAACAATAAGGTGTTTCTTTTTTCTGGTCACCAGGACAACAATCTCAATGGATTCTGCACAAACATTTTGTCTCACAAAAATGTTTATATTAATATTTCAGGAACAAAAAGAAAATGAGTTTACTACAATAATACATTAGTTATTAAACATTCTATGCTGTAATTTTGCAGTAATATCTGGAAATTATGGAGATGTGTGATTGTGTGTAGTTCTTTCAACTGAAGTTCTTTCGAAAAATCTCATTGTTGAACCCTTTATGACACTGTGAGCTGCTTTGCAACCGTCGTTATTCCCACAAAACCACAAACATCTCTCACTTTCAGCCCCTCTTCACCTGCATTCAGTAATGATTTCTGAGGCTGATTAGTTTCCTATTAAAGTCAACATGAAATCAAAATTGCAATACACGCGTGTGCTCAGTGTATTAATGCACAGAGAGGAAAAATGTTTGTTTTCCTAATTTCAGGAATGTTTTAAGTATGTACTACTACAACTTTCTTCTAGCTAGCATGGTAATCTAATGCTGGTTAATGTTAACGTGAACAAACTTGTATTCAAATCATATTCCATTTCGGTATGTAACTTTCATTAAAAATTTGGAACCCACTTTTCATGTTCTAGTCATTTCCCAATGGATGAAAATCAAACTGAACACTACTTTTTACAAAAATATTCTATAAAAGTTTTACTCAGACGTGTTGCAAATGCCATTTCATGTTGACTTTATAGTTTTAAAGTAATAATATTAGTAGATTTATGCATTTATTAATCCTTAAATTGGTTGTTACTAATGTAATATGTTTCTATAGACTGGTAGTTTATCACCCTTTGTCTTTAAATGTTTAAAAATGATCAAATGTGAACTGTTATCTGCACTAAATGCTACACATTTGTGCCTCATTCTCTTCCCTTCCTCTGTGTTGATTTGTCCCTCCAGGAATATAAACCACCTGCCACGCGACGACTGCACGAGATCCTGGGGGTGGAGACGGGAGGTCCAGGGGGGAGGCGAGCTGGAGAACAGGGTCACGCACCCTGCGACTACCTGAAGTTCAAGGACCTGATCCTGCGCATGCTGGACTACGATCCCAAGACGCGCATCACACCCTTTTACGCGCTGCAGCACAACTTCTTCAAGAAGACGACAGATGAGGGCACCAACACCAGCAGCTCCACCTCCACCAGCCCTGCCATGGACCACAGCCACTCCACCTCCACCACTAGCTCTGTCTCCAGCTCTGGTAAGTGTGTGTAATGCGGCAGTCACACTAGAGTTTGAGCATGCAAAATTTCTACAAACGCTGCAATGTCACACTCTGTGGCATCTATTATAAAAAATATGATAAGGGTATAACAATTAATTGTCACAATATATTGCAATACAAAAATGCAACTATCTATTGTGGATAGCGATGATATGTATTGCGTGTGGTTCAGTTAAAATCATGTAGAAATATTTCATTTTGCATCAGATATAGTAATGGGACATTGAGCTACAATGTTTAGTAATTATTATTAATGAATTAAAATACATAATTTCCAATTTTGTAAATGTATCTAATCTTGGACAAAGTATGTTTAAATATTTAGTGCATTTTTCTGTGCATGGGGGAGAAAGGACTATTCATGTCAATTTCTGTTATAAAACCAAATTTAGCATTTTTATAAGCAGTACTTTTTACTAACCGTTGTAGACGTGTATATATAATGTGAATATACCATATGTGTTAGAATATATTTTAAAATACCATGGATCAAACTGGATCGTGACATAAGTGTATTGTTACACCCCTAAAGCATCCGAAATGTAAAAATATACTGTCTACTCCAGTTTGCCACAAAGCTGCAGATTTAAAGTTCACGTTCTTTAAATTCAGCTAAGAGGTCACGCCATGATGTATCAATCGTCTATTGGTCACACTTCTTCATGTGATACAAATTCACCAAACTTGAACTTTGGAACGCAAATTCATATAATATTAATAAGTGTAGTGTGATCACACCTTAAACCTGTTACTTAGGGATAGTAAAACAAGAAAAGGACTCGTTTTACATCAGTTCCTTGTCCTTGCTCCCAATCCAGGTGGATCTAGCGGTTCTTCCAATGACAACCGAAACTACCGGTACAGTAACCGGTACTACAACAGCGCAGTCTCTCACACGGACTACGAGATGCAGAGCCCACAAGTAAGAAATCATTGCAGAGCACCACACAGCTCTTCGTTAACATGTCGAAAGGACTCATGTTGATTGCCTCTTCTCTCTCCAGGCTCCGTCTCAACAGCAGTTGCGCATCTGGCCAGGTGGGGACAGCAGCATGGGTCAGCTGTCCAACAGCGGCAGCGACTCCTCCTACCCGCAGCTGCTGTTGCACAAGCCGGCGGCCACGCAGCACTCGCGCCACTTCTTGGGCAACATGGGGGGCATGATGGAGCCACACCATCCCCACCCCATCTACGGCAGCCACCACAGCAACGGCAGACAGCTCCGGCAACAGCAACAGCAGCAGAACCAGCCGCAGGGCCAGGCCTCGCAGGGCCAGCAGGGCCAAGCGCTGATGCCCGTCTCCTCCCCGCAGATGCAGGACAGCATCGAGCTCAGCCTCACCCACCACCACCACCTGGGTCAGTCTTCCATCATGCAGCCGCCCCCGTCGAGCTTGGACTCCAGTCAGTACGGCTCCTCCAACCTCCACCTGGGCCTCTCTGCTTTTCGGACTAGGACAGTTATGGCCCCCCAGCAGCCCCCTTCCGCTTCCCAGCAACAGTTGCCCCAGGCCCCAGCCTCCCAGGACAGCATGGTCGCTGCCTCCGGTTTGGGATACATCCCACCGTGCTACGCCGGCAGCAACAACAATAACAACCCGCCGCAGGGAAGCGTCGGAGTGGGGGGGATGCTCACCGGGGGGCCTCCGCCCAGAGGAGTCGGGGGAGCTGGGGGGCGGCCGGACTCCGAGGAGTCCGCCATGATGGCAGTGTGCGGCAGTGGGAGTGGGAGCGGTCAGAGTGCAGCCAACTCTTGATAAATCTTGAACAAATTCCAAAAGCCATACGAAAATTTTAACGACAACATAACAGTGACAAAAGCGCCACACGTACACACACACACACACGCGTGTGACACGTAGTAAACGTACGACACACATACACACACGCGCAGCCACACATAACAGAATCGCAGAGAAAAACTTGTGAAATATCAGACAGTCGGTTTTGTTTTTTCGTTTCGTTGTTTTGGTTTTGCATGGGGAGAAGGTCAAGGGAGGGATTTGAAACTATTTTTATAGTTATTTTTCTGTTTGTTTGTTTTTCTTTTATCGAAGGAGAAGGGCGGCAGGCGAAGTAGTCGCAACAGAAGGTTTCAGAACGTTTGTTTTTACCATTCTTATATTGTTATTTGATTTTATGTGATTTCAGGACAGGTTTGCAGCGAGAGATTTTTATTGAGGAGAGGAGAGTTTTGGGTTGAAAAAATTGAATGTTTTTGTCAACATGACAGCAGCGGGAGAGAGTACCTTATGCTTTTTTTATTTTTGGTTTGCTTTGTTTTTTTCCTGAGGTTTTGCCGTAATTGTATATTTTTAATTTATTAAGAATCACTACATAAGGAGAGATACGAGAGGGGTTAGAAAGAGATCTAAATTGAGAGGTGGGTATTTGGGGGGGGGGGGGGGGGGGGGTTATTTATTCAATGTTTTATTTATACAGTTTTTTTGGGGGGGGTCAGACATGATACTTATGCATAGAAAACAACAAGCAAACAAACAAACTGGGTTTGAGGTTTTTTGTTTTCTTTCTTGGCTTCATTTTGTTGTTTTTGGTTGCTTTTTTCTAGTTGAGCATAACCCACACATATATAAACAAACACACAAGCAAGACATACTCAAACACATTTTTGTTACTTTTTTTTAATGTTTCCAGTCTTTATCTCGCTTGACACACTGGCTTATATATCTGAAACTATCAAACAAATCCTACGAATGAAATAAAGCAAATGACAGAAACTGTTTTTAGTCGCCACACAGTGAGCAACACCAACTAACAACTAGAGGAGGAGGCTGAACCATGAGCCGCTTTCACGAGGAGAGGGGGAACGTAACTCGACTTCACATAAAGGAGGAAGTGATACAGGAAAGTCTTGAAAAACATCAAAACATTTTGCCAGAAGGAAAACCAAAATGCTTCCCTGTTGTTCGTTTCAAAAAATAGTCTGCCTTCTTCTTCACCATCTCACTAGACTCTCATCCCTCTCTTACTTTGGTTTCTGTCTCTCTCTCTCTCTCTTTTTTCTAACCTTCTTTGTTTTGGACAGAAAACTATGAAAGCGTTAACACATTTGTATTAACTCTGGATATGCTAAGCCAAATCTTGCTGTAGCTCTCTCTCTCTCTCTCTCTTTATTTTCGTACTTACTCCATGTTTCTGTTGGAAGGAAGAGTCTGGGGCGAGATTTAGCAGGAGGGCAGAATACTTCGGTACGAAGGGACAATGTCACGCCCTCCTGACTGCGGCCCCTCCCACTCTGACTTCATTTCCTGCCTCTCATTTTGCTTTCTCTCCTGTCTTCATTCTCCCCCTCCTCACCTTCCTCCTTCACAACACTCTGTGAGTGCTGTTTGCCATCAAGTCAAAAAAGTGAACTACTTCTCTCTCGGCTGCTATCTCCACTCTCAACCATGTTCGGATTGCTGCTAAAGAAAACAGACAGATAAATAAATAAATGAATAAATAAATAAATAAAAATGAGAACTTTTTAACCCTCCTGCTTCAGAAAAATGAAAAATAAACCACTGCATCTCATGTATTTATTACTATTTAACAAGGAAAAAAGGAAAAATCTGTTTTCTGCTGTTTTTTTGTTTGCTTTCTTTCTTGGTACAGGTTAAAGCTTGACATTTATATTATGTAACGGAAACATGGTATTAAACAAGTGCCTCGATTTATTGGTCAGCCACTGGACAGAATTGAACAGAAGAGGATTATAGGAGTTTGATCAAAGTTTATTATATGTATAGCTAAAATTCAAGCCTCATGCAACTGTGTAGAAATCCACGACAATTCAAACATCATGTGAGAACTTCATATTGGACGCGAGCTTCATTCAGCATGACTGACCAATACCATATATTTAATTAACTGATGGCATCTTCATCCATTGTAATCTGTGTACATAGCATCCATGCATCATCCAGTTAACGTTAAAGCAATGTTAGGGTGAAATGTCATTTTCGAGGTTAATTCTAATGACTGGGATTCGAACCTGCCACCTTTGAGGCGTCAGGACCTGCAAACTACCTTATCTTGCTCAGATCAGTGATGATAACTGCTGTCCTTTATGTTCTTAATAACCAGTTAAAACTTGTAATTGGCCTCACTGGCTTCTTTACTTTGTCATTTTTTTCAACACCATCCTTCATGAAAACAATGTCTGAAGTATTATGATATCATCGGTTTTGGTTTCTCTATTAAAGAGAGAGTTGCCTCTGTAGGTCCTCCAATCTTGTTATGTTTAGCAGACCTTGGTCACCATATAAATGACACACTCACCATGCTCCGTCAGAAAAGTGTCTGAGCACCGATACACTTTAAAATGCAGATGTTTCTGAGCTGCTTCTAACACAAATACAGATTTTTGTGTCTATTCAGTCATTATTGAAGAGTATAGGAAATATATCTATATAGAAAAGGAGGGGTTGCAGGGGATAGTATCCGGGACAACTTGTTGCTCTGTCACCTCTCAATAAATCTTGAAGACCCTCACACAAACCAACACCTCTGTTGAAGTGGAGGAGCATCTAAAGGGATATTTTTCACCATCTTTTTAATTGCAATAATCGCAAGATCAGCTAGATTCTTTTACTTCCATTCCATAGGGAATTCGGATGTTTTTGGTAGCTATAATAGCTAGCTGATGCCATTTTTAATGGCTGTACTGCAAGTCAGAAGTTACTGGAAGTTGCACCTAAAATGTTTATTGCTGGTCTTTTATGAATCACTTGAATGCATTAGACTTACTGTAAGACATTTTGTTGAAGTAGACAAGTGTATTTCTGGGGCCTGTACCATGATGGTTGCTGAGCAAACTCAGGGTTACAGGATTAGTTTTGAGTTGATAAAACCAAACCCGTTCAATCCGGCTTTGTTGGTACCACGAAGCTGATCATCAACTTTCTCTGTCAACTCAGGCTTGATCCTGAGTTAATAGAGCGCGTGCACATGAATGTGTGACATCAGTAATGAGCAGCCAATCACATGTCTTGAAACTGTGATTCACTTTTTGAAGTCGAAAAGTAGTGTGATTCATTACCAAAGATTAAATGACTGAACAATATGAAGAATTTAAACAAATTTACACAGCAAGATGAAACAATCTATCCATGAAAGAGGAAAACATCTTACCATATAAGTGCAAGTAAAAGTGGTAAAGTTAGTTTATAGAGTTTATAATATTTATAGGTATAACAACTTAGGTACTTAAAAATCTAAACTCATATGTAGTCATGTTTACATCTATTGATTCTAAAATTATTTATATTGCATATTATCTATAGGTTTATATTCATTTAAAATAAAAGCTTAATAATTACTATTAAACTAAGCTGGCTTGTTTAATGGATTAAGGGTAAAATAATTATTTAAATAATAAAAAAATAATTGTCTCTAAAATTAAGATTGGTTTATCTTTAAAAATGTTTCACTATGTAGCGTCATTTAATTTGGAAAAAGAGAAACTGGAGGAGTGGCTTCACTGTGTCACTTTGCTTGAAGTTGCCCTGGAGCAGGTTAGCTGTGGAGCATAAGTTACTATAGCAATGAACACTGCTAAAAGCCAAACCACTTTCATAGTACCTAAAACCCAGAGTTGGCACAAACTAAACTGAAACTTACCTGGCTAGCCAGCTAAACCGGCTTCATGGTACAGGCCCCGGGTCTCACAGCAAGAATCATTGTGTATGGAAAACAAAAACTACTCTTAGTTCAAGTCAGTCAAAAGTCCCACAATGCTGTTTAAGCATTAAATGTGCATACTTCTAACTAAAGTTATAAACCAAATGTTGTGTTCAACCTGAAAACAATAGCAAACTTTAGCCTAATGCAGGAACCCGACACTGACTGTATTTAAAGAAACATCAAATGAATTTGAGAACATACTCGTCTTTTCACAGCGTTCTTTTGTTTTTGTTTTTATTGAGTCGAATCATTTACTGAATCGGATCTTGCGACTGTCGAATTGAACCGACTCAGTGAATCATAAATCGGGCAAAAAATAAGTTAATTTAACAATTGAATAGCAAACATGTAACAAATAAAAACAGTTTTATCCGCTCATATAGGAAATAAACTCGTTTTAAATAAACCAAGAACAGAAGCCAAATAAAGTTAACGAATTTCAGTATTGTTTAATGTGAATCCATATTATATAGGCAATATATGAGCTAAATCATGGCAGGTACACTTTTTTTTTGTTTATTATTTTTACAGGCCTATTTAATTATTCGTAAATAAAAAATATATATTAAAAAGTAATCGATGAAAACATATAAATATACGACGCCGAGGCGGAAATACGCGATGACGGCATTTTATTTTGTTTTACTTTATTTTATCCGGTTCATTGAAAAACTATTCGAAAGAACTGACTGTCCTCATTAAACGAGTAGCCTAATTAGTAGTCGTTACGTCATCAATCAACAGGTGGCTGCGGCGCGCGCGTCTTGCGTTCTTCTCAGCTGCGCTTTATTTACTTCCTCCATGTAACGTTTAAGACTTAATAGTGAGCATGAAGCGAATGAGTTTGTTTTTTTGTTGTTCTTTGTACTTCCTTGGCATGCTGCACATCACCAGAGCTTACACTTATGGGACCGGGGCTCATCTAGAATATAGCAATGTCTTATCCGCGGAGCAGAAAGTCCATGACATGCAGGCCATGCCAGGCGCGGTCAGGCCGTGGACAGGAGACAGCGAGTTTATAAGGAACCCTGCGGTTATGCGGCCATACCACGTTTTCCCAATGTTCCAGCATGCTCCTGTTCCTCTCGCTGACATGGAGCTGTTCAGACCTGTGTCCGGGAGGAGACAGTTACCAAACCGTCTGTCTAGCCTTCTAATTCCTCAAATGACCCCTCAGCTCATCCAGGTGTCTCCAGTGCGTAATGCTCGTGGTGTGGAGGTGTGGTGTGGCTACAGTAAGATCTCAGTGCGCGTGAATAAGAGTCTGCTGGGCTTCAGAGGTGCACCGTTTTCATTTCACTTGGGAACATGTCCTGTCTCTCGCTCAGACGAGAACTCTCTGTATTTTCATTACGACCTCAATGACTGCGAGAGCTCGTTAACGGTAAGTAGCTTGTCAGGGGTTTATAAATGTTCAACCCACCATACTGTCAGATGTATAACATTAAAAGCATAAAACTGTAGAATATTTAAAATTGACAAATATTTTTGATTATTGATTCTTGAACCTTTTCGGTAAAGGAGAGTAAAAATCTGAATTTTGATGTCAGAGTTTGATATTTACATTTTTCACTTTTTTTTTTTTTTTTTTTTTTTTTTACATTGTGTGAATGTTAACCCTGTAAGGTTTAACATGAAATAATAGTCATATAGTATCTATTTGAAGAGTTCAGATGCAAAAGTGCCATTTGAAAATTTCTTCTAAAATTAGCATTTTTCTAAGATTTCTATGTGGTAGGTTCAGTCATTTCATTTTAATGGCAATGAATAGGTTCTTTTCAATTTCATTAAAGTGAAATAACTGAACAGAAACAAAGGAGCCTGAGAAAAATGCTCATTTTAGAAGAAAATTTCAGACTGCACTTTGCATCTGAGCTCTTCATTTTTTTTAAACATTGAAACATTTACTGAACATTTAGACAAAATAAATTATTTATTTATATATATATATATATATATATATATATATATATATATATATATATATATATATATATATATATATATATATATATATACACTTATAGATGTATCCCAGGTATAAATTATGAATCGCACAACAGAAGGCATGTAGATTGTGTACAACAGGTTTATCAGCAAAGAAGCCTTAGAAACTCGTGTATCAAATATAATTCAGTAGGCTTTAAAGGGGTCGTTCATCTCGATAATCCACAAATTATTGGATACCATTATTCTCGGCCATCCACTGAAACATGAACAAAATAAGTTGGTGCACTTTCAACATGTTCATTTTGATTTTACTACCATATAACGTTTGATCCTCCTCAGATGATGAAAAGCCAGATCATGTATTCCAACACGTTGCACTATACTCCAGCAGAGCCTCCAGGGACAGTCATCCGAGCTGTGCCCCTTACATTAAACATCCAGTGCCTATACAATAGGTAAGCCATCAATCTGGACAGGGTTCAGGACTTGGAGATAAAATGCACCTCATCATCCATTTTTTTCAGATTTCATTATTCCTACAAAATGGGCTTCCTGCCTGTGGTGAGGGAGCATGTGTTTCACAAGATTTTTGAACGCAGGGCCAAGTTTAGTCTTTATGTGTGTAATGGTAAGCTTTTCCTCTCCTTCTGTATAATTTCCTGTTTTGTTTGACCTCTCATATGGTGTTGGTGCCCATCGGTCTATTAAATTGTGTGTGAACTCTAGAACGCTGGGAAAGACTCGAGGGAAATGGGAGTTTTGTGCTTGGCGAGCCCATGTATTTTGAAATCAGTGCTGCTTATATATCCGAGGACGAAAGGATTTTTGTCGACTCCTGCTATGTAACAGCATCAACAGACCCAAAGTCTATTCCACAACATGATGTTATTTGTAATTATGGGTACGTGGTTTGGAGGACTCTGCTTTCATTAACATGAATACACTTTTGATGGGAGAAGAACGAATATTTACAGCAAACACTGCAATTTCAGGTGTATGGAGGATAGCAGAAGACAAGCAAGTCTCTCACGCTTTCACCAAAGACAGTCTAACATCATAAGGTTTTCAGTCGATGCCTTTTTACTCCCCCAAGTTACTGGCACGGTAATGTTTTCATTCTTAAATGTCAATATAAAGGAGAGAACGGGGCTAGTTGTCACACTATTGGGTGAGGTTGCATTTGATATTGGGTTTACAAAAAGTCTTGACTGCACATAACTTGAGGAATATATTATTTTTGGATGGAATATTGAACCGTTCTATAATAATAATAATAATTTCCAGAATATTTATCTAAAATTTTCTAATTATCAAAAATAAAAAGCCATCCTCCATAACATATCAGAGGATTTAATGACATTTTCTGCAAATTGTAGACAATTTGGGGGTGGGGGTGGGGGAGGGGGGTTATATATTTGCTGTATAATGCAGCAAAGTGAAATTTGTCTTTAAAAATGTATGAAACTGCAAAAAATGGAAAAAGTAACAAGGAATGATTGAACCACTGCAGAAATAGTTTTTGTGTAGAAATTACAGTATATAAAACACGTGACAACCTACCCGTCTAATATGTAGGTGTGTTTATATTTAAACATATGAATGAATGTGTGTTGCTTTCTGCATTTCTACAGCACTTTTACTTGCATTGCACTGTATCGGTTAACAGTGCCACTACAAGTGCCACTGCAAAGTCATGTACCTATAACAATGTAGAGAGAAGGTAAGTCATTGTTTTGCACACATATATGCTATGCAACATAGTGTGTAAATGCGGAGAATGCATTCACTCTTAGTTCTTATCCTGTACCAACAGGTGGGAGGAACTCTACACCGATGCGTCTGTTTGTGCTTGTTGTGATTCCACGTGTGAAATTGAATCATATTGTAAGTAGAAAACATCAGAGTCTATCAAATGAAAACACTATAAGTCACACATCAGTGTTTTGTTCTTGCTTCCATAACAGCTTCTTTGCCCCATGTGACACAATCTATAACAAGCAAACCCTGGATTTTGGACCAAAACGAACAATCTTTAATCCAGACTATGGAAGGGTGGGTCAAAGATCAAGAGGACACAGAAGAGATGAAGTTCAAGAGAGCAGAAGGAATCGATGAAGAGGAAGATGACGGTCACACTGTGGAGATTGTGACTGATACTGAAGAACAAAAAGAAGCAAAAGAGAAATATAAAAAGATGCCCATGGATGATTTAGATGAGGATGTAGAAGTAATTGTTGGGACAGTGGAAACAACTGCTAAAGAGTTAAAGGATAAAAAGGGTGATCGGCTTGTTAGGGAGTGGAAGAACAGGGTTGTAAAGATTGGAGAGGATGCTGGGAGACGCAAGAGTGCAAGTAGAACTGAAATGGTTAAATGGCCTGGTGTTCAGTTGATAGAAGAGCTTTTGGAAGATGTGAATAATGACCAAGCATCCAGCACGAGTGGAGCACAAGAAATGATTCACATTACCAGAGAAGAACTGTCCGAAGATCAAATACAGCTTGAAGATTCTGAAAAGAACATGCAAGTACAAAGTACAATAAATCCATCACAAATAGTGATGGATGAAGAGAGATTTTTAAATGCTAAAAATGAACCAGTGGAGTGGAATCAAGATGCATACTAACTATCCTGGTGTGGGAAAAATGAAGGACTGACTTCTGCGGTCATTCCAGGGTCTCCAAGGTATGACAGTTTAATTTATAATGAATTTAGTCGTCACTTTATAACAGATTCTTTATATTTTCAAGTGTTTATTTCTGTTTTAGGTTCCTTGAATGACCATTTTTGGAGTTGCGTAAAGATCAAAAAAGATCTCTGCATACTTTCTTATGAATTCAACGAAATACAAGTAGCCGCATATTCTGTAGCTGTATGTCATCAGAATATTAAAACATTTTTGATTGATCATTAGTTTTCTTTTTCTGATGTCCTCTGACCTCTTTGATGCCTCAGTGACTTATTCTTAAAGGGATAATCTCACAGTTCATAATTTACCCCAAAATCAAAAAATAAAAATGCATAAAGAAAATTCAACAGATTTTTATTACAATTAAGTTGTTTTGTTTTTGCATTATGATAATCTGTCTACATTTGTTCATAAAACCTCAAGAGAATACCCTGACGTGATTAGACATGTGAATGAATATGGAGAACAGACACATTTGAGAATAAAGAGCCATACCAGATTTCCGCAATCTCTAATGTACTGTCAGATTTGATGGCCATGCTGTATATGTCTGTAGCTGCTCACATCAGACAAAAATGCATTTTAAAATACAGATAAAAGGTTTAGACATCATTAGGGTAACAGATTTCGGTAACCTACACTGCCTTGTCCAATTTGGTGAAGCTTCTGTATCTGCATCTGTTCTCATAAAACCAAAATGCTTATATAAAACCCAAGGAGGTCAGACATCAACGGAGTGAATTTGGGTCAAATTAAAGCCATTCTGTGTAAAAATAAAGATAACTTTGTAATACTGTGCTGTTGTATATCTGTTGCAGGTATAAAACAGGAGTTTAGACATCTTTGAGAAGCTTTAAAGCCATTCTTTATTAAATAAAGGGTAACAGATTAGTTTAACCTATGCTTCCTTGTCGGATTCGACAACTGTGCTTTAGGTATGTCTCCATGTGTTTGCAGCAGACCAAAATGCTTTCTAGGTTATAAAAAAACTGAGATTAGACCTCACCAGAGTGAATATGGCTATTATTAAAGCCAACAAATCTCAATACCAACTAGATGATTTTATTTAATGCATAATCAGAAAGGTGAAAAAAAATATTGATATAAAATAATGATAGACCCAGCTATAGAACATGGGAAGCTAAAAACATTATTTCTTGGAAAAGGCGCCTTCTTGCAGGAATTTACTTTCATGTCTGTTGTTAACCCTTTTTTTATGCCTTACATCAGAACAATACAAAGAGAAACATTCAAGTGTAAAAGAAACATAGAAAAAGATGAACAACATTAATATAATGAAACAGTGCCAGAGGACAGATGTCTGTTGTTAACCTAATAAATATCACTTGTCACCTATTTACGTCAGTGATGACGTAAGATGCGCTGAATCTGTTTTGCTCGAAAGAACCGATTCGTGGAAATGAATCAGTCTTCCATCACTAACAGGCGACAGGTGTATTAATTATCCATTTAAGCTCTGTGAAATATAAGGTTACCAACACTGTTTGAGTAAAATAGCGACTATTACCATTTCTTTGATGCAGTTTAGAGATATGAAGCTTTATTTCCTAGTAATATTTACTTTACTGGTCTTTTCTTCCACATATGTGCACGCGTTACGATCTGCGTCTAAGCACGCGAGCTCAGCACTGGACGATTTCCACGGATCTGCTGCCAAGAGTCTCAGCTCGCCATATTTACAGCTTCCCGTTTTCCAGCATTCAAGAACCCCTCTTTTGGACAAAAAGCAGTTCTCTCCGTTGCATGGATCAGGCCGTGAAAAACTTCACGAGGAGACGAAAGAAATCCTCATCCCGCGCCCCGCGGTAACGTTACCTGAGGCGTCGCGTCGCCGCGTGCGATCACACGGAGTAAACGTCGTTTGCCAAATGAAGAAAATGATCGTTAAAGTTCACAAACACATTTTAGGCATCGACGGCCTTCATTCAGAGTTAAAACTGGGAACATGCGACATCAGCAAGACTACAAAACACTATCACGTGTTTATTTACGACATGGACAAGTGTGGAAGTGAGAGAAAGGTGTGCTTAGCTAATATATTTTTTTCTTTAGTTTCCTCTTTTTTTTTTTTTCTTTTTTTTTTTCTTTTTTTTTTCGACATAAAGTGCAGTAAACTGTAATGAAAATTATATTGTAAGAAATATCTATCTGCGCTATTAAGCAGCATAACGCTAAATAATAATGTAACTAATAATTTAGGCTGCTCAGCCAGAATGTAGGTTATGTCTGTTATCTATTACTTTTTAATTTGTATCATTTCAAACTACGTTCATAAGGCTTTGCAAACATTGTAACCTTTATATAGGTCTTGCAGCAAACCATCATGAAAAAATTGCTCTATCTTTCTCTCTATAGATATATATTGTTATCCATATCTGTATATAGATAACAAAACAAGAATGGTATGAAAAAAATGTCTGAAAATAAAAGGAAGGAGACTCATGATAGCGTTAAGGCTAAAAAAAAAAATATTTCTGCTCAGTTCAAATCAGGGCTTGACTTGATAAACTTTGCTGTGAAATGATCTTTGTCTTTTTGAATGCAGTTAGTAAACAATAGAGTAACATATTCCAACATACTGCACTACTCTCCAGTGACGGACCTGGGGCCGATCCGCCGTGCCATGCCTTTCTCACTACCTGTAGAGTGTCACTTTAATAGGTAAATCTGTCTTTGGATGTACATATCGATTATGTGTTGATTGCACTGCAAAAAAGGCTTATCTTAGTATTTTTGTCTTGTTTCTAGTCGAAATATCAAAAAATTTACTACATTATTAAATAGTATAGTAAATTACATACTATAGACATATTTAGTCGGTTCCAGAGGGGGAAAAAACTAAGTGCGTTTTGCTTAAAACAAGTAAAATTATCTGCCATTGGAGTAAAATATTCTTTAAATGAGTATTTTACCCCACTGGCAGACTGCACTTAATTTAGTGTTTCCCCTGGAAACAAGAGTTAATATCTAATGCCATTTTGCTATCTAGTAAATGCATCTTGATTTAATTAATTTTTAGATATTTTGACTAGAAACAAGACAAAAATATTAAGATAAGCCTTTTTTTCAGTGTATGTGTGAGTCTGTGTTCCACTTGCAGTACCTTTTTGTCTATTTTGTGCCTGTTAATCACTGATTTTACTTTTTTAACAATCTAACCCCCATTTTTTTTTTCTCCAGATATCATTACTCGTACAAAATTGGTTACATACCACAAGTCAGATATCAGAACTACTTCAAACCCCTGAGAACTGTGGACAGTTTTGTACTCACACCCCGTGATGGTAAAAAATATTAGGCTTGACTAATAAGATGAGTGCTCCATTCTATATGAGTCAATGAATCATCACCATCCTGTGTTTTAGAGCTGTGGAGAAGGTTATCGCCCACTGAAGAGTATACCATTGGTCACCCCATGTACTTCCAAGCAGACGGACCCCCTCTTGCTGAGGACGAGAGGCTGTTTGTGGATTCCTGTCACGTGACTATCAGCAGTTCTTATTTGTCCATGCCACGATTTGCAGTCATTGAGAACCACGGGTAATACTTTGTTCATTTAGCCCTTATTGTGCCTACTGTGTCATTTTTGATAAGCAAATTTCTAAGGCCTTCAAATTGTCAACATAATCAAAATGTGGACTGTTCAGCAATCTACTAATCCACTGTTGTGTGAATGATAGCTTATACTTTTTCTAGTAAATAAAAGGCCTTATAGTATAATTGCAGAAACGTCCAGCTTCAGGTTGTAGTACATGTGTCTGTTTGTTGTGAGATCTTGCATGCAAGAATATTTTTAATTGTATTAATGTTTAAAGATTAACACTTACAGGGCTTACATAAACTTAGATTTACTTAATTTTCAGTACATTTTATTACATCAAATATTATGCATCAGGATTGAGGAACATTTAATTTTACACCTTAATCATTTTACTCCCACAATATAAACTACAAAGCTTAATGAAATACCAAAGCACTGAAATATCATCTTATTAAGACCTGTTATTGGATATATAGATTGACAACTGATATTTATATGCATTTTATGTAGGTAGTCTGCTATACTGTTACAATGATTTTATTGATTGGCCATATACATAACAGCAGCTGCACCAAATTATATATTCGTGCTCAATTTGGGTCTTTGAGTAAAAATGAGGTGTTTTTTCCTCCGAGTATGATTTTCATATTTTCCTCATATTTTCATATTTTTCATATTTTCCTCATATCCTTCATCATATTTTCCTATATTATACTATATGAGCCATATAATCCTGATGTAACACACAATGCTCATGCAAACTTTTGTTTCTTTTTATATTTGGTCTAAATGTTCAATAAACTGTTCCATTAGGGGAAAAAAGTTCCTTTCTAACTATAATTTATTATTTCAAGCCAGGCTTCCATGTATGCTCTCTTTATTTTAGGTGCATGACTGATAGCAAAAGCAGTAGGTGGTCCAAATTCATCCAGAGTGGACAAAGAAATGTTGTGCGGTTCTCCTTGGATGCATTTCTGTTTCATGGGATGTTGGGAGAGGTGAAATAATAAGCTAAAATGGCATGCTGATGCCATACGATTTCAGGGGAAAAAAATCTTTTTCCAGTGAGGGGGTCAGGCTCATGATATTTGATGAAAGATTGACTTATCAGTTGAGTTAATTTATTGAGGTTGCTTGTTCATTTTATTCTCAGCATCTTTACATGCATTGTGAAATATCCATCGGAAGTTTCAAGCCAACATCAAGTGCAAAGTCCTGCACTTACAACCAGTCAATAAAACGGTATATGGCATTTTGGTTGTACTGTGAGTGTTATTTTCAGAACTGAACTAGTACTAATTTGGCTAATTTCTTCAGATGGGAAGAGTTATACGGTTCAAATGATGCTTGCCTCTGCTGCGACTCCACATGTTTGTCTTCTGACCTGTCTGGTAAGAAATGTCAAGTGATTTTTAGGACAATTTAGGGCAGAGTATGTTGTTGTTTGAATATAGATCTTTTCAGAGCACTGCATTGAGAGGAAATGCAATAATGCTTGCTAAGATGTCAGGAGAGTCATGCCACGTGGAGGTTTTATAAGATTTTAGTGAACCTGTTCTCTGACTTCAGAATCTCAGATTTATGTCAAGCCCTATTTTCTGAATTCATTTACAGTGGCCAGTAAGGTCATCACCAGTGAGCCCTGGATCATGGAGTCTGATTTGGAAATTGACGAGGAAAAGCAAACATCTCCATTCATGACAGAGGAGGTGGGAACAGGTTTTGTTGAAGTAATACCCACACAGACAGCTGAGATTGGACCTCGTCATTTTGTGCCAGACCCAGCTATGGTGAAGGAAGTCGACAAATTTGTGGAGCCACGCAGAATATTTGAAGAGGTATTTGGATTGGACTAAACAAAAAGGACTAAATAAAAACATTTATGATTTAGAGTTTTCAGTTAAATTGCACTTGATTTGTTAATAAATGCATGATGCAAACTTTCGAAATTTGCTTTTTACTTTTTAGCTTTTTGTAGTGTCTTTAGTGGTGAAAAAAGGTATGAAAATGGTTGAGCACAAACCTTTTGAAAGGGATATTCTTTGTAATGAATTGATTATTGGTAATGTGTATTTTTTTTTTTTTTAACCGTAATAAAATTCACAGATGCATTAAGTGAGCTACATGTTTTATTGGTTTGAAATATAATGTTACACTTAGGGGAGTGAAGTTATTTGATAAAAAAAAAGACTGTACAAAGCACATGCTTACAAAGGAATATTATATTTTAAAACAGAGATGAGTATGCATGCTTTTGGGGAATGTAAGAGCAGTCTTTTCAATGCCTTATAGGAAACATACAAGACCTATTTACAATTTAGCTCAGAAGACGTACAGCTTTGTTTGATATGCGTGTATATATACTGTACAAAAAATGTGATGTTTGGTATTGCTACAAAGGTTTTTGTTATACTCTGTTGTCATATGAAATCCAGGGCTTTATAATTAGACTTTAGTAATAAGAGTTCAAATGAGAGTGAGTGCTGGGATGTCGTGGCATGGGTGAGCTGGGATAGACCACTCCTGTTGCAGAGTTCCAGTAGGTGGTTGGAGGCCCAAAGAAATTCCCAGTGGAAACGGGCATAGGGGCTGAATGAGTGCCCATGAAGTTCATTTTTGGCTGGTGGCTGTGGTAGCTTTGCACATACGGCACTTCGGCCTGGTATTTGAGCACGCCCCCTTCTGGAGGATGGTTTTGGTGGGCTTGGGAGATACCCTGGAAATCGAATTTGTATGCATAGCGTTTGCCGTGCACCTTGGTCATGATGTTCTTGTCATAGTAGTAGCGGAGGGCCCGGCTGAGCTTGTCATAGTTCATGTTAGGCTTGCTCTTTCGCTCCCCCCAGCGCTTGGCTACCTCGTCTGGGTCGGTCATCTTGAATTCCCCGTTAGTGCCCTCCCAGGTGATGATGGCGGCATTGTTGCTGTCAGACAGCAGCTCCAACAAGAACTGCCACAGCTGGATCTGACCAGAGCCTGTGTGGAAAATAAAGTGTCAGATTTTTAGCAGCTGATGGAAGGGCTTTTTAAGGCAGGTTGTTTTCTCTAAATGTGACCTTTTTAATGTATGGTGTACACAGAAACAGAATGTGGGTCGGTCAGACACCTACCCACAGTCCTTTCAGTGCTGGTGACGGGCAGGTTGTTAGAATTGTGTTTGGTCGGTCGGATCTTGGTGTGGAATGGTTTCGTTTCTGTGTAAAGAAGGTCGGGCAAACATCATACTAATAGTCATACTAATCATAAAATAAAGTTTGGGGTCAGTAAGATATTTTTTTTTTTATGATTTTAAAACGTTTTATGCACACCAAGGCTGTATTTGTTTAAAAATACAATAAATGAAGTAACATTTTGAAATATTACAATTTAAAATATTGGTTTTCTATTGAAATGCATTTTAAAAAGTAATGTTATTTCCGTGATGGCAAAGCTGAATTTTTCAGCAGCCATTACTCCAGTCTCACATGATACTTCAGAAGTGGATGATTTGCTGCTTGTTAATATTATTATTATTATTATTATTATTTGATATATTGTGGAAACCGTGCAGCAATAGATTTATTTTTTTCCCAAATGTTTTTAAAAAAAGTTACTTTTGGTCTTTAATGTCTTTGCTGAATAAAAGTACTAATTTCTAAGAAAAAAAAAATCTAATTGACCCCAAACTTTTTAATGATAAATGTATGTTATTTAAATTAATTGTAATGAAAATATAATTTTATTTTGCCTTAGGCATGTTTAATGTGTCCAGATTATATTAATTCAGTTATCCTATAACTGATGAAACTGAACACATATATGGTCTAATCTCATTTATTATTTAATTATAAAAGTCTGTGCATCCAAAGATTACATACCCTAAAAAGGCCACATTTGTTGATAATTTGACAATGATGCTTATACAGTTTTCTGATTGGTCACTTCTTACCTGGATTTGCAAGACGACTGCTGATGGGACCTAATGCTTGGTAGGGGTCTGCAAAGATGGAAATGTACAATACTGATCAGATATTTTGAGGTTATTAAAAGCAGTTTCATAGAGTATTAAATTAAGGGGACACTTGTTGACCTTGTGGAAGTCTTGGTGGAGGCTCTGTAATTCTGGGGTTGTGCTGATGTTCGATTGGAGAACCTGTGATTTTTAAAGAGGCAAGTGTTTTTTTTTTTTTTTTTTTTTTTTAACATTTATGCAATATAATTATGTAACATGATTTTTTTTTTTTTTGTGAATGCAGGTCAACCTTTTGGGACAGCCGGTAAGGCGCTTGAAGACCAACTGTTCCTTCTGCCGATCTCCTCAAAGTTGTTTTCTGTGCCGAGGCAAAGTCAGATAGGAGCAGTTAACAAAAGGGAGATTTTACAGGAAAGCTTTAAAGAGTAAGGAGAAGGGCAGCCGCAGAAGGAAGGAAGCACTGCATTAAAGATCCCTAAGGAGAAACGCAGGGCAGAACAAAGCCACCAGTAAAAGCTGTAAAAAGGCCTGAAGATGGCACACAATTCCTCAGGGCGATTGTCCTTTTGTTCTAACTGACTCTCTTTACCACAGAATGGTCAATTGTATCCTAACCTGAGCTCTACACCCCTTACTTCCTGTCCTGATGCAGCTGTTTCCTGTCTGAAAGTGCAACGATTCAAAAACTTTGCAACACTTTTCATTGAAATTGACAAAATTCATTGAAGAAACAAACTACAGTCCTCATAGGACCTCTCTAGACTCCATCTTAGCCATTGGTATTATATCAGTACAATAACTTAATGGAGTATGTTTTACAATAAAATATTCCCCCCCCCTTTTTTTTTTTATTTTTTATTCAATGGCTATATAATGGGAGATTTAAAGGAATAGTTCACCCCCAAAAATTGTCATTTACTCCCCCTCAAGTTGTTTCAAACCTGAATGAGTTTTTCTTCTGTTGAGTACAAAAGATATTTTTAAGAATGTTGGTAACCAAACAGTTGCCGGTAGTCATTGACTTCCATTTGTATTTTTCCATTCTACAGACGTTTATGGCTACAGACAACTGTTTGGTTACCAATATTCTTAAAAATATCATCTTTTAGGGTGAACTACCCCTTTAAGAATTTTAGTAAAGCTAAAAATAGCCATGTGACTTATCATAGGGAGGAAACCGCATTATGATGCAATATGTGTATAGTAATTAGTTGCATTAATTAAAATTAATAAGAATATTATTAGGCACACAATTTCTTATAGTTCACTGGAATAGCGTTAGGATCCATTACAGTTACAAGAAACATCTCATTTTGGTGCATTAATATAAAATGTGCTGTATGTTCAGACAGAGGTTGCAAATTCATCCAATCAGAATTTACAGTCAGAACTAGGAGAACTATATATAAAACAATTTATCTTAAAAATAGATGTAAAATTTTGACTTACCAACTTTAACCTGTAGTCTAGGCTGTGGTTGTGTATTGGTAGGGGTTGTGGGGTAGGAAAAAGTGGGGCTACCTGAGTAAACAATAGTAAAGAAAATAAGCCCTCTTAATTTACTATACATATAAATAGGCACAAACTTTCCCACAATGTACTAACAATGCATTTATAAATTGAAATGATTAAAGTCGCTTTATAGTTTTTCCTGATGTTTTCTTGACCAAATTAACAATTAGTAATGGATTATTCATATGGAATAACAGGCGAAGTTCCTTACTCTCCCGGAGGTAGTTTAGATGGGAGAGCAGGATGTCTGTATTGTATGCGGTAGTAAGACGCATCATGTCCTCTTTGGTCATTTTGCAGAGTGCTTTTCCATCCAGGGTATGGAAGAGGGACCCGTCCACATCAGATAGGCTGTATTCCTTTATTGCCCACTCTACCCACTGCCGCACATGGTCTTGTGTCCATACTTCTGGGTCTAAAACAGGACAGAAGCAAGAATAAAATGAGGAACAAGTGCTTCAGGACTTATCAGAGTTCAAACATGAGGTAAAAAAGTCAGTACACTCTCTGTTACTGCTCTTAATCTCAGTAAGATAGTGCTGATGCATCATTTTGTACTTCAGTAAGGGTTTTGGGCCAAGGGGCAGGGATGGGCAGTATTTAAAATACGTATTTGAAATGCAAAATACTATTTTGTATTTAAATGCATTTCATTTTAGGATTTAGTTTTTTCAAAATGCATAAAATTTTGCCAATGAATCTCTTTATTAGACTGTGGGTTTCCTGTATCAACTAGTTCAAACATGCCACTTTCATGCATGTGAGCTGCAGCTGTATGACTCCATCTAGAATTGGGTAATTAAATTTTCTGGATTCCTGTAAGGAAACGAGGAATAATACTGCCTACGTGTGCTATCAAAATGTCCTATTTCCAATGTCATAAGTCCTGATTACAATCATGTCGCATTCAAGTGCTTTGCTGTTGGAAAGAATAGGAATTGTGGAGGACGCCAGGTTTCCTGGGAAAAATATTTAAGATATTTCATTTTGAATAAAATGTAGCATCCCAGTTGTTGACAACTATATCATCATTCACAGTGCTAACTTTACAGTTAGCTTGTTGACGATTCTGGATTTTCAGTTAAATACATGCTGTGTACAAACCATACAAAATGCTTGAAATGATTATCGCACTAATATGTGCATGACTTCAACATTAAAACAAGATGATCTTGCTTTGGTGGGAAAAAAGCATACCTTTTTAGATTTTGGTTTTATCAACTAGTCAAATGTGTTCATTAAACTTTAATCATTACTACTTGCTATGGTGATATGACAATATAAATGTCAGCGATGAGAAACTGTAAATCGATAACTATAATGTTAATAATATAAAAATTTAATTGGGCATACTCACACTAGGCACAGCTGCCTTGTACTAAAGCTCAAGCGCGATTGTCCTTTCGCTAACAGACAGATATCACAGGATTACAACCCGAATTCTGAAAATGTTGGGAAGTTTTTTTTACATTTTAATCAAATTAAAACTAAGACTTTCAAATCACATGAGCCAATATTTTATTCACAATAGAACATAGAGAATATAAAAAAAGTGTAGAGAATACACTTATCCACTAAATAAGCTCATTTCAAATTTGATGCCTGCTACAGGTCTCAACAACGTTGGCACGGGGGCAACAAAGGGCTGAAAAAGCAAGAAATTCTGAAAAGATTCATCTGGGAGACTAGCTAGCAACTAATTAAGTTAATTGACATCTGGTCTGTAACATGATTAGCTATAAAAGGGATGTCTTAGAGAGGCAGAGTCTCTCAGAAGTAAAGATGGGCAGAGGCTGTCCAATCTGTGAAAGAGTGCATAAAAAGATTGTGTAATACTTCAAAAACAACGTTCCTCAACGTCATATTGCAAAGGCTTTGCAAATCTCATCATCTACAGTGCATAACATCATCAAAAGATTCAGAGAAACTGGAGAAATCTCTGTGCGTAAGGGACAAGGCCAAAGACCTTTGTTGGATGCCCGTGGTCTTTGGGCCCTCAGACGACACTGCATCACTCATTGGTATGATTCTGACATTGACATTACTAAATGGGCCCAGGAATACTTCCAGAAACCACTGTCGGTAACACAATAGCGCATACACAAATAGTATCGTTACTATTTATCGTGGTTAGCGGTCACACTACTATTTGCGTACCGCACACGAGCCACCTCTTCAAGCAGGCCAGGGCATGGTTAAACGAACCGCACTGGACACGGTAAAGAGCAGTCACACTTCTGAAATGAACTGGACTTTGGGGACCAATCGTGCTCAAGCACAGATCAGATCTCCTAGTGTGAGTACATCCTAAATCTAAGTGAATAGAAGATGGCACACCACAACTATAACCATAACAGCACAAATTATGAATAATAAAACATTGACAGCCAATCGGAATCATTTCTGTTTAAAGATCTTGAGCATTTAGTGACAGATGACACAACTACATTATCTACATTGAACACACTAATATAGTTACCTTTTATAATTATTGTTCTTGGTGTAAACGGGCCTTAATAGTGTTACTTCACCGGATGGCCAATTTCAAATGTATTGTGCATTTTCAAAATACTGTATTTTTATTTAAATACAATTTCCCACACAGTATTTTGTATTTTTAATTTTAAATGCATTTTGATGTATTTGTGCCCATCTCTGCCAAGGGGTCATGGTTTGGCTGATATATGGATAGTTGACATATAAAAATTGGACTGACATAGCAAAACTGTAGAAAAAAAAAACTTAACATACAAATAACATGAGAAAAATATATCATCTTTTTTAGTTACAAACAGCATGAGAGAGGTTTATATTCAATGTTTGAGGTTTGTTTTTAAATTTTTCCGTCACACCATAGGACACATTGATACGTCAACTACCCATATATATTTATTATAGGGGACATTTTTCCCGAGGAGGCAAGGCAGGCAGTGTCTCCTCAAAATATTGGATGAGAAACAAAAGTTGTAGTAAAAAAAAAAAATAACCCGCCAATATTACAAAATCCGCTTCTCTCCCCTGCTCCCATTGACTTTTAACAAACCCCCCTAAGCATGCGGATACACATCCGAAATAAAACACAGCCCATGTAATAAAAACATATATATAAAGAAGGGCTTTAATACACACACACACACACCCAAACACGTACATAAAACCTGTAAAAATCCTTCTTCTTATATTAGTGCTGTCAAGCTATTAATCACGATTTATCGCATCCAAAATAAAAGTTTTTTTGTTTACATATGCGTGTGTACTGTGTATATTTATTATGTATATCATCTTATATTTTTTGGAGGTGGGGGGGGGGGGGGGGGGGTTGGTTGGTTACTGCATGAGGATTGAAATCACGCAAATGGCCTTGAGCTATTACCTAAATAAACTGTGAAAAGATTTTCTAAAACCTCATGGACGGAATGATCCTGAGAGCGCTGCACGAGCTCGCGGCGCTATCTGCAGGACCATAGATGTGCGTGTAGGACAGTTCAAATGATTCAAAGCGCCAGAATCAGTGCTGAAACGTGTTACTCGACGGTGGACAAAGTACACAGATCAAGTACTTGAGTAAAAGTACAGATATGTATAATAAAATATTACTCCAGTAAAAGTACTGCTTTTTCAATTTTACTCGAGTGAAAGTACAAAAGTACTTGATAGATTTATTTAGCAATTTTATGTAGACTACTTTAATTTTATATTAGCACATTTTTATAATCCTACAGCCCAAAATACCTGTGATTTTCCCAAAATAACCACTATATGGAGTCAAGATATGTTTTGTTGATATGGGCTACGTTCATGAGTGATGTAGTAATGTTCACTGTGAAGCTTAACCTGCGCCGTACCTGAGAGAAAACAGATCTGACCATCTAATTTTCACCAGTAAGAAAAAGTGTTTTAAAACTTGTTGTTTTGCAGAACGTCAGTTATATATCACATGAGAATTAGGCCTGAAGTTAGGAAGAACATTTTAAATAATTATATTTTCATAATGATTTTTTCTTCTCAAACGCTGTCTGTGGTGTAAAAACCCCCTGGCCAAATGCCCCCAGAGGGCATCACTCTGATAATTACTGTAGTTACCATGTTCTGAACATCACATCCTTTTTTTCCTCAGATGTAATCTATCGGTGGCTGAATAAAAATATGTGGACTTTATATCTAAAAAATTCCTCAATTTAGCACCAGCAAGCTTGTTAGCTAGACAATATTTACTTATTTTCAGTATGGTTCTGAATAAAGATTCATATCTGTCTACTCGGCTAGTTGATCTAAACAATATAAAAAATGTATATTATTGATAATATAATAACAGACGTCACATAGGGCTAAATGCGTAGCATTTTAATAATACTGCTAAGGTTACAGCAGTGGGGAATATGAACGTGCATGAGTTATTTTATTTAATCTGTTGTTTTAATGTTTCGGTTTTTTTTACCTAAAATATAAAGACACTGATTTCAGAGGGCTTAAATAGACACCGCTTCTGCGTCTCGGAGCACGTGATGTATTATAAGGAGTAACGATATGTTTTATGAAATGTAGTGAAGTAAAACATACGATTTTATGCTTTGGAATGTAGTAGGCTAAAGTAAAAGTTACTCAAAATAAAACTACTCCAGTACTTAAGTACAGTAACGAATAAGTTTTACTTTGTTACTGACCGCCACTGTAACTCGACCCGGTGATTTTTTTTTTTTTTATGAATGGCGGTGAGAATTTGAAATTGATAGTGCTGTCATAAAACTCCCAACGGTTGTGATGTATTATAAAACCGGCTGTAGTCTGATGAGCTACATGTCTGCTGTTACAGTAAGTTACTGTTTTTAGTTTCAATTCACTGTTAGTGCTAGCTGCGCTGCGCTTGGTTTGAGCCCCTTTTATAGAAACGTTTATAAATCTGTTGTTGTTTACAAAGAGAAGTTTCAGTGTCACATAATCCTTCAGAAATCATTCTAATATGCTGCTCAAGAAACATTTCTCATTATCAATGTTAAAAACTGTTTTGCTGCTTAATATTTTTGTGGAAACGATACGACTCAAACATTTGTATAAGATTTAAAAAGAGAGAAATTAATTTATTTTCATGCATGAAAGTGATAAAGTGAGTAAAGACATGAGTGAGTCGAGACAAATGATTTCTATTTAATAAATGCATTAACAAATTTAATTAATATATTTGATAAATGCTGTTCATTATATTTATCAAAAAATCCTGAAAAATAGTGCATCACCATTTCCACACAAAATATGAAGCAGCAAAATAGTTTTCAGCTTTGATAATCAGAAATAATCAGTTTCTTGAGTCAAATAAATTGTAATGATTTCTATAAGATCATGTGACACTTAAAACACTTTGCATCACAGGAATAACATAACATTTTATAATATATTAAAATTGAAAACTTTTTTTTTTTGTAATTGTATTTCACAATATTGCTGTTTTGTTGTTTGTTTTTATTTTAATCAAATAAATTCACCCTTGATGAGCAGAAGATATTTCTTTCAGATTCATTAATTGTAATGCAGGTACCTTTAATAATAACAATTCTATATACTATATACTTTAATATATTATAATACTTTATTATAATATATTATATTATATTGTTATCATGATTATTAATTGCTGCTTTTAGTTTTTACAGTAGTATATATTCTTACAGTATAAGATGTATCTTGTAATGTGCTAATATATATATTTTTAATAAGTGTTGGGGTGTGACTTCTTTTTTGTCTCTAGCTGATCACGTCTTGTGTGTGTGAATATGTGTTTCTATATTTAAGAAAAAAATTGTTTATATTAAATACATTTATATATAATATAAGAATATAAATATAAATATTTTCAAAATATATACTGTATGTGTTTATTTTATATAAATATACATAGTACACACACGTAAACAAAAACTTTTATTTTGGATGTGATTAATCACGATTAATCGTTTTACAGCACTAATATATATGTGTGTTTTTATTACATGTGTGTACATGTATGTATGTTTTCATTCATTGTCATTTGATATTTGAATATTTTTATATATATTATATAATAAACAATTTTTTAACCATTGCCTGTTTTGTTTTGTTTTTTGGAGGATTTTTCTCTGCCTTTTTTACGTCGCAGCTCAGCTGCCAATGAGATGAATGGGAATGCTATCGGAAATGTTTCTCCACATATTACAGACCTTCTGTTATAAGCCATCATACTCTCTTATTTGTCCTTGAAATATGACGCCATATCCGAGAATTATGAGCATTATAATTGTTTGGTCTGGGTGACTCATGAGGAGGTATCCCATACACTCACTGTCGCACAATGCATGGAGCGAGACTCCACCGCTCTGCACTTTTAATAGTGTTACAACGACCTTCAAAACGCCTCACTGAAGATAACTCACCTTCCTAATTGGTTTGGGAGTAAAGAGTTATTATCTCTAATCATTTGTAGTTTAGTCTGCTGGGTTACTGGGATCTACCAGAAAAGGAAGCACATCACTGTTTTTTTTCTTTCTTTATTTTACAATGCTTGTATTGCAAACTAGCCTTTTTTCCCACAAAGCACAAGTTCCTAAGTGATGCAAGAGCCTGTGGCCACTGCATAATTACCACATCTTTGTTTAGACATCCATACATCCTCTAGTTTTAGAAGTTGGTCAACTGCAGACTAAATCTATGGCTGCTAAAATGCTTCCCTTTTTACAAGATAACATTAGTCGACAGGTGTTATTTAAGTATCATCTATATACTGTTGTGTATTTATTAATATATTGAATTGGCTTTTAATTTTATATATAGTTGCCAAGGGAACATTTCTCATTGCCATTTAAGTTTTTAATTGTCTTAATTTTTAAGTCTTAACAAAAACAGTCAACATGAAATCAAAATTTATCAAAAATTATACATAATACACAGTAATCGTTTTAAGAAGAGGCATGATATTTCAAAATACATTTTAAAATGTATTTCTTTCCTTTGATGGCAAAGCTGAATTTTCACCAGCCATTATTTCAGTCTTTAGTGTCACATGATTCTTCAGAAATCATTCTAATACACTGATTTGGTGCTCAAGAAAATGAAAAGAAATATGAATATTGAAACTGCTTATTTTTTGTGAGAACTGAAAAATGTGATCACACTTTTTTTTCAGGATTTTTTGATGAATACAAACAAGAAAATAATTTAAAATATAAATCTTTTGTAATATTATATGTCTTTACTGTCACTTTTGATTAAATGAATGCATCTGCTGAATAAACTGAGTAATTTCTCAGTGTGTGTTGCATATATCTCATTACAAAAGTAAAAAGGTTTGTGAATGCATTTTCATGTTAAGTTAATACAATCAGACTCTACATTTCTGTATAAACAACAGTGAAACACAACAGATCTTACCCGCTGGTACAATGACCCTCTTCTCCTCTGTGGTGCTGCTGGGTGGGGTGGCAGTCTGCGGGCTGCTCCGTGGCTCTGGGTAAGAGGCCTGGTAGGCCAACGGTCCCCCATCACTGTTACTCATGTGTCGGGTCCTTTTAGTCACACTGCAGTCCACTGGGGACTCACGGCTGCGGCATGCATAAGAGAAAATAAGAAATGGAGAGCTCAAATGTTTTGGTTCTAAATGCTTACGGTTATGATATTGAAGGAATAGTTTAACTCAAAATTCAGATATCTCCTGGAAATGCATATCGACAGGTTTGATCAGTGATACTAAATGGCACTGGTTTCTTACATGTAATGCAATATGGTGAGTTGTGAATGAGATCATATTTCACAATGCTTGTCACGTATGCCCTGTATTGACTAATTTTATAATGCTTTTCTTGGTGCTTAACGGCATGTGGTCACTGCTGTTATTGTGTGGAAAAGAGCAGCTTGGACATTCTGTGAAACTTCTCCATTTGTGTTCCACAGAAGAAAGAAAGCCTTATGGATTTGAAATGACATGAAGGCAAGTAAATGACGGACAATTTCTTTTCTTTTTTCTTTTGAGGGAAAGAGTCGTAGTTTTTCACAGTGAACCATTTTTGGATCCTCAAAGAACCTTCCAGTGATCATTTCTCAAAAGAACCATTTTTTCTTAATGTGAAGAACGTTTTAGAAACTTGGAATATTTTGTGCGTTGAAATGTTTCTTCATGGAACCATAAATACCAGTACAGAAGCTTTATTTTTAAGAGTAAATGGAGACTTGGATCTTCTGACATCAAGGTTTGTTGTCCCACCTGGTTCCGTTGATGTGTTCCGCTCTCTTCGCAGGGTTCTGTGTGGCTGATCCGGTCCAGTCTGGCTCAGTGGGTTCTACACTCTCTTCAGAACCCTGTCTGAACACTGCAGGCGAGGTGATCTCTCCCTTCATGTGCATGGCCTGGGGGCCACTGAAAGGCGACTCGAATATGGACTGGTTTTCACTCACCACCGATAGAGCTTCCTGTGAAGTATACAACACACAGGTTATGTAAACAAAACGCTTAAAGTCCTTGATTTAGCTGAACAACAAATCATAGCGTAAGAATAGAAATTACACTTAATAATTTAGTCAGTAATTCCAGAACAGGGATGTTACGGGTTTCCGCTACTATCGCTATGCTATGATTTTCTAATCAGCAACTGATGTCATAAGAATTGATTTGGAGCATGAACTTAAGGTTCTTTAAAAAACTCTAGGCAGGAACTACACTCTAAAAAATAAAGGTTCTTTATTGGTGTCTGTTGTTCCATAAAGAACCTTTAACACCATGGAACCTCTGCATTTTACAAAAGTCCTTGATGGTGGAAAAAGGTTCTTTAGGTTATCAAAATGTTCTTCACATTAAGAAAATACGGTTCTTTTTAGAACAGTTCAGTAAAAAGATTTTTTGTACAACCAAAAATGCTGCTTCTATGGCATCACTGCGAAAACCTCATTTTGGAACCTTTATTTTTAACAGTGTAGAGTTAATAGAAATGACATTTAATTCAGTCTTTTGACTCCAAAAAGCTATACTAGCTAGAGTCCAAAACCTTATGAAACTATAAAATTAGCACTAAAATGACTTATATGCTCTCTTATTGTTCAGCTACAGTGAATTTTAATTTTGAAACTGAAAAATACGTTTATCGGAATAGTTTAGGGCGTTTTCTTCAACTTCCAGGTAGATATGACTTGGCCCAAGAGTCAAATTAGAAATTGAGACATCATCTGTGCCTTTTCTTCCTGTGTTTAGTGTTGGTAATTTGCTCTCGAACACTCTGATCTAGGTGTGGCCCTTTGAAACTTCAAAAATATGTTTTAAACATTCAAATGTATGTAAGTGTTTGTGCATGAATAAATGTTTGTGTTATAGCTGAATTCAGGGAGCTTGTTTAGAGGGCTTTAGTATTGTCTTTAGAGCTGAAATACGTCAGCACTGAGCTTTTTCGGTGGCTCACAGGAAATCTGGCCCCCATGTGCAGTGAAACCTTTTGGCATGGGGCATGAGATAGGAAACAGAGGAGTGGTAGAAATGTGGGTCATTTAAAGCTGAAAAACAAATTTGTTCTGAATGCTGTTGAGGGTCACCAAACAGGGAGGAGGCAGCATTGTAGGGTGCATTCACCTGACCTGAAGTCTTGCGAATTTGTTACAAGAATCCGTTTCGGTGTTTAGTTGAAGTGACTGGCATTTACAGATAAAATTGCTTTTTGATGAGATAAAGTTCAGAGGATTTTATATCATGATTTCAGATCAAGACTACCAGGGAAGAATGTTCTCTTTCAGCCCTAACAAACACCAACTACTTTGGGTTTTGTTGTCAGTTCAGAATTAAGAAAGCCTGATTTGAACTGAACTAGCAGAATAAGAATTTGAATGCAAGGAAGTAGAATTACAGTGACGTGAAATTCAAAGAAATTCATGTGACTAATTTTTAACTGGAAAAGCTAAGTCACGACAAACCGATTGATGAATGTTGGCCTCACTCTGCTTTGTTTGAAGGTTTAAAAAGCTTTGCAGTTTTATAGGGCTTGCGGATGGATGGATGGATTTGTTGTTGCAATGTGAATCGCCAAACCGAGTGACAAGTCAATATTACTGGTTTCTCTTAAAATATCTTACATTTCTGCTAGTAATAATTCATTGTAAATATACTGCCACAAATCTTAATCATTTCTAGCTCTCCTATTGAACTAGCTGTGAATAGCACTAGCTATCTCTCACACTATAATAAAGGTTAGTAGAGAAGTGAAAGCGAGCTCAAAACAAGGCCAAGCAGAGAACTCGTTTTTACTGCCTAGTCTGTGTGCGTCAGTGTCTTGAGCACACATATACACAGCCTTAACTTATGGCACAGATGAAACTGAACATGATGCTGCTCTATGTAGAAGAGATGACCTGCACTAAGATCGCATTGCATTGTCCAACTCCATTTAAAACAATTCATTTGGATCAGTATACAAAAAGCAAATGTGCTAGTTGGATAAATGATGTATTCTGCATCTTCTCTTTTACAGCAAGCTAAACTGCAGCTAGTGAAACAGTTGGTATTTCATTCTGCAGTTAAAATTATTCTGCACCTATGCACCTTTTAAACCACAACCCTACAAACATAGTACTGCTTTCTCTCCTCCTGATGAACATAAACATACTCTACCCTGGCCACCAATGCCACAACTGACTTCCTGTTCGATGAGTTTCATATCGGTCTCTGTTGCTGAGAAACCAAATGCAATATTTTAGCAAACATAAACTGCACGCTGTGTGCAAAATGTCAGAGTCGAGGACAGTGAGATTAATGTGCATCTCACATCAAAAACATAGAGATGCACATAAACACATTCATGCTATTGTTGTGCCGTCCTTGGAGCCGCTGGGTGCCTGTGACATGCGTGCAGTGTTTTCAAGTCAATTGCAACAGACCTCCATTTGGTCTTGTGAAAGAAATTCTCATTTTGTCACAACAGAACTTGTGGTAGAGCAACACTGCACAGAACAAAACCTTGGTGCTTTTAGGTTTCAGAGGTTTTGCACAAAAAAACTAATCACACAGTATATCACCCTCAGAAGGCGGAGCTCACTGCAAACTGATTCTGTGATAATCCAACAGATTTACTAGATTACCACTAGTAAATCTAGAAATTAGATTCAAATTTTTAAAGGTGTACAGGTTTGAATCTGATGCATGCTAGTAAAGGAAGCACTGAGGAGCAATGTGGTCAATCATTGCTAATGAAATCAGGTTATGAAATGTCCCTTTGCTTATTAATGGGACATTGGGTAATATGGAACACATAGTCTGATCTGTATAGTTCTCTATCGCAATTGGCTTTAGCATATTCTAGATGGTTTGCTGCTGTGAAGTCTAATTTATTGATCTGAAGTATAAGAGTGAAAATCATAATAAAATTCAGACATGCAAAAAATACTGTTACTGCACAAATACTGCGCACTGTATACCATGTAGCCATGCTTGACAATGATTTCATTTATTATGCATAAATATATTTTATAAAATGTTTAATTTGGGCTATTTGACATGTAAACCCATTAAATAATACATTATAAGAGAAGACAGGGTTATTATAATTGTACATTTAGCACTAAATCATTGTTTAAAAAAACAACAATTTAACAAATATATTTCAAATCTCAATATGGAAACTATTTATATTGTATTATTTTAAAGACTGATAAATGATGCGCCTCTGACAATTTATGAAAAGAGTGTGAATTAAAATAATAATTCATAAATGTGGACACGTATAGGCTATAGTACTCCTATTATATGATCAAAATGTCAACTAAGAGAAAAGAATAGTACAAAAATGTCCTGCAAAATAATGTTAGGTTTTAAAGCCACCATTTTTGTGTTTTCTGTTTGTTTCTTCTTCTGTTTCTGTTTCTTTTTCTCATTTAGCAGTTTACAAACCAACCCCACAACCTGGGGATGGTGGACACAACTTCAGTCATTTGAATTCAGTCAAAAAAAAATATTGTTACATTTATGTTTTGTAGTGTTTGTTTTTAACCCAAGAGTGTGTTCCCCCTCTCCACACTTTGAGTGATTCTACTGCTTATTTTGTCAAAGATAACCAAAAAAGAATGAGAAATGTGCCAACCACCCGCGGTCTCACCGATCACTGAGATAATGTGTCATTTTTCGTATTGTTTGTAGCTTATTGACTGATAAAACTGCAGTCACTGCATTCTAAGAAACAAAATACAGCTTTGAGTGGCCTACTTAACCGCAGAACTGTCATGATTGAGGGAAAAATTCGTTTTAAATTTTTTTTTTCGTTTGTTCGTTTAGTTACTCATATGTTGCTAAATTATTCGTTACTACCCAAATTTGTCAATTTAATAAAATAAATTACAAATAATAAAGTGCCGTAATTTAATCTAGTAGCTACTATAATTGAATCAATATTACCATGTTAATATAAATAGTAATAGTAATGCCAATTTCTATGATGCATTATTATATTTATAATCAGGCTATAATTTCTAATGTCATATATTGTTAATTTTAAAGATATATTAAAAGCTTTAACGCACGAGAATTCGCTAATGAATCACATTCGAGCTCGAACTTTCACAGTTATGATGTTAGTCATGTTCAGTTTGCGAGAGTGAAGGAAAGCAGAAGTTGACGTTAAGGCATGCTGATTTTGCAAAGAGACACGCAGCTGCGCTCTGATCTGCAAAAACACTTGTGGTTTTCACAAGTTTTAATCAGCAACATCTTGCAAGTGGAGATGGGGGCGCTTCTCTGAGGAGAGCCTGCGTTAATACAAGACGCAGCAGCGCATGGAGACGCACCGCGTTCCAATTCGCTTCACTTTATTGCCCGGCTAACTGAATTGAAATGTAGAACAATGCATTGGCATCGCACATCTATCGAATCAATTTTGTTTTGTCAGTCTTTGTTGCCTTTTTTTTTTTTTCGAGGAGGGACTGCGGAAGTGTGTGCGGAAAGTCTGAGGTTTGAGACAGGAAGCCTGCTCAGCTCTGATAACTACACCTGACAAGCGCCCAGCACTTTGCTATAAATTATTCCTTAAAGAACCAAATCAGGCATGGAATAACTACAAACACGAAACACAAGAATGCAAGTGGCTACCCATCTGCTCTAGTTTACAGAGGGGAAGTATAGTGATCATTGCATGAAAGGACAACACAGTTTTTGCAGAATTAACAATAAAAACAACCCCAGTGCGTCACAAGTTGTTCCACAAATTAAAAAAAAAAAAAAAAAAAAAGTGAGAAATTAGAATAGGCCTATATTTGAGAAATATTATTCTGGCACTTTAAAGAGCGCTTGCTTGAAAACAAAATATAGCATAGTGTTATTTGGATACAGAAGACTTTATTTTAAGGTGTCCTTGTTACAGTGTAATTACACATTTAAGCAGGCCTACTGAGTAATGCTAGCCTAATTAACTACATGTCCTTACTATATGGTTAGGGTTAGGATTAGCTTAGGGTTACTTGCATGCAATTATGCATCATTTATTGTTATTATAATAGTAAGAAAATGTAACGTGTAACAAGGACACCTTAAAATAAAGTGTTACCGACAATATTTATGTAAATAATACAAATAGCCTATAAGATAACTAGCAAACGGTAAGCAGTATTTAAATAACATCGAAATGAATTTTAGTACGCAGATAATGATTGGGATTTTAGCTATGTTATGATGAGCCCCTGTGTTTCTTGGTTTGCTTCGTTTCGTTTTTAATGAATGTAGCTAGAGTTTAAGCTCCCTAAATGAATCGAGGTTCTAGAATAACTAACTAACCTACCACTCGCTTAGCTAATATTAATCAACATTATGTAGCTTTACTGAAAAGGTTTCAGCACGAATAACACTTAACCACGTGATGTATTTATAATAATATTAACTGTTGCTTGCCACCGTTTTCTGCCATGACATGTTACCATCCAAATAAATCTAAAGAAATTTTTTTATCACAGTTGATATGCATTAATACAGCCTGTTAGTTCTTGCAAAGTGCCATGTCAGATTTAACCAGTCGAAATTATACAAAACAATATAGACGTTTTCGTTTTGTGATTTTTAAAGTCTCCACAGTATACCTTGTTGTTGGCGCCATAAAGCCACCTGCCTCGAGAGCGCCCCGCCATAATTGTGCCATATGTGAAATTCGGTACATTGTTCTCGACTTTGCATTTGCGTGAGTTTTCGTCGTTCTTAAGATGATAGGTAGATCAAGTAGGTTAACTACATGTACTTGGCTAACTTGGATAGATCATCAAATATGCCAATTTGCATCCTAGAACGTAACTGTCAAAAAATTGGACAAACAAATGGAATAACAAATTTGTGCATACCCTCTCGCGCGCGCTGTGGACACCATTTCGTTTTTTATACGAGTCTAAATGTTGTAGCGGTTTCTTGTGTTATTAAAGAGCCGACATTCAACCACGAACGGGAAGGAAGAGGAAATTTTGTACAAGAAGGAAAGAGTGGGGACCTGCATCACCGCCTTGCCTCTCTCACCAGTAGACGCGCTAACCGTGTGGGTGGTTGCGCACTCGCTACTCATTTTCAGAACAGACAATAAACCAGATCAAACGCCTACCTTAATAGTACAGTCCATTGCAGATTTCTGTGGAGTTCATGAAGAAAATACTTTGGTAAACTTAAGCTATATAAACCCAGGTACTTTGATTACCCAGCTGGAACGCATCGACTTCTGTGCACAGGCGCATTTAGTCATCGGCGCAAACCATACTATTTTCGCTTAGACCATAACCGGATGGCAACGGTTTTTTTTTTCTTTTGAGCTCTCCTTTCTAAAATTGGGAAGTGAAGTCACACAAAAGCATCTAGCTCTGTTCCTTATTGGTGAACTCTTATTGCACTAACTCCTCTGAATATTTGTTAAGCCAAAACCTCATGTTTAAAATTATCTGATTATAATTAGGTTTTGCTATCAGTTAAAAAGTAATTTAACTAATTTATTAAAATCTGACCTATTTCCATTTAAGAACAATATAGAACAATTGTATTTGTTTTCTTTATTTGCGTTGAAAATCTGTTAAAAGAAGATCTGCAACCTTAATTTGTAAGCTATGCGAACATTTTAACTAAATCTTTGTTTTTACCACTTCTATGGTGGTCTTATATATTTTTTCACCCTTTTCATTGCTTTTAAGACTATGAACATAACAGGCATTAATACATCCGTTTTATGTTATTTACCTTGATTATAGACATTTTACCTTATTTTTAAAACATACAAAATGAAATAAAAACAAAATGCAGGAAATGGTGCCTTAAGTTAGAATTCTCAAACCACAAGCTATAAACACGGTATCAGTATCCTAAATCAACAGCTGCGTAAAAGCTCTTCAAAACTCTCGGAACTGAAGAGAATCCGTTCCGTTATGCGCATATATTTTGTGTACCATGTGTCTTTAAGAATAAAAGCAGATGATTCATAGATTGTCCAGTCCGTAAACATTACTTGCTAGTTTAAACATTAAACTTAATTATTCTGAAAACGTATTTTAGTAACACGAAGAGATGTTAGTGTTTAAAAGTTTTTATACATCAAAAATATAAGCAGCCTATTTTTTTAACATCTCTTCGTGTTGAATTTCGAGACAGGGCGTGCGCATGTGGAGGTGCCATGGGAATCTGACACTGATTGTATCCTCTTCAGTGAGCAGGCTCCTTCAATCACGACTCAAGCCTTGCACGATTTGGCAACTTACTTTTCCAGATGTATTTTTTCTGCGCGCCGGAGGAAAATGGCCTGAGGTGTTTGTTTATACAAGACCCTTGGGTTGGTCTTATCTGTCCAAAGCACTCACGCCGTGATTTCAGGCCTCCTCGACTCGGAATTTTACAGGCCATTGTTCTCTTGAATGGCTTTTAAAGATACGAACTGCTGATTAAAGTCAAAGTTGCTGGTTCTGATTGATCTTATTTCTAACTTCCAGTTAGAACATTTCTCCTCTCGTCACTTTATAAGAATGTATTTAGATCGGTAAGTGATATAGACCTCAACATATTACATATAACTGTTCTAGTTTCGGCCTATAGGTGTAGACATTTATTAATGTAATTCATTAATATATTTCACACAAATATGGACTTAAGGTGTATAATTTATATAAGTATTTCGTTTCCTAAGATCTAAAAAAAAAAAAAGTTAAACGCAAGACAAAGCGAAAACGTTGTATTTTCCGATTTTATAAGTTAACTAGCCATAGACCAGCTATTAAAAAACAGGGCATTGGTTTTAAAATTTATTAGGAGTTTGAAAAGCTAGCAAGTTTTAGTAGGCTAATATAGACCTCTCAATCAGGGTCCCATTTTTAATTTATGAATGAAAACGAGGCGTTTGTTTGTAAAGATTATCAAGTGTTACATTTCAAGAGTTACTTGTCACCAAATGATGTTTTTTCGGTATATCTTTCGATATTTCCAGTTTCTCGTCACCAAGAAGCTGAATGATCAACACATATTCAGAGCAGCAAAAGTGAAGGTTCCAAATGGGAGTTTTCTCAGTGACGCCATAGAACACTTCTGTTCTTCAAAAAATCGCTCAATCAAACGTTCTAAAAAAGAACCCACATGAAAAACATTTGAATAATCTAAAGAACCGTTTTTCAGATATTAAAGGTTCTTAATGGAACACAGATTTGGACAACATTTATTTTTGAAAGTAAACAGTAGGCCCAATTGAACGGATTGTAATTTAATTTACGAAAACTCTTTGGAGATAGTTTAAGCCTTTTAATCTTACATCGAATCACAACACTAAGGTCAAACGGTCTCGTGTTCGAGGAAAAAAAAAATCTGAAGGGACGTCTGTCAAACCTGTCTAGTGATGTTTTTTTCTACTCCCCATGGACACCTTTTCTATGAATGGAAGGGTAACAAATCTGTGGTCGTGACTCCTGTCTGACGTCATGAGGAGTAATAGGAGGGAACGGCAGTCACGACTCACTCCTTCAGGAGACGCGTGGACACGCCCCATCTCTCACGGCCTTTTTATAACGGTCCTGAGTCAAGCAGAAACAGTCAACAGAGCTGAGGCAGAGATTGAAGCTGTAGCAAATCCTTGATATCTGGAATAAGGACTCTGTGAGAACTTTAAGGTAAGGATTTCTGTCATTTGCTATTTTAATCTGTATTATCAGTATTTGAGGCATTGAAAATAATGGACTGTTTTACACACACTGATATGGTTAATAAATTATACTACTACAGGGTGTGAGAATTAAACTGTTTTTAATGGAATAATTAGGCTGACACAACAAAATTAGCCCAATAAAAAGAATATTCCATATTAGGGGAATTATCTAAATTGTTGTTTTTCTTCAGATATGGAAATGTATCAAGCTGGATTTTATACAGAAGACTTCAGAACTCAGGAGGTTCCTGGTGGATTTGACTTCAGCTCATACGGTAATATCTTATTTCCACACGTTTTTCTCCACACAGCAGTTAAAAATTACAATCTTCAGATATCTCTCAATATATAAATGATAACATCGAAGTCCATATTTGCAATTATCACATTCAATTTGACCTCAAGGGGAAAATCTGTTGATTTTGTGATTTAGTACTTCTCCAGCTTTGTTTCCTGAATGTCCGTGCAAAACATTTCCGTTGTCCTTGAGCTGCAAAGCCAGCATTGCAACACCCCTGTCAAACCCCTAAAAATCAGACCTTGACATCTTGTTTGTGTGCACTAATTCAAAGCTCATCAGGAAAAGGGGATGTCAGGCTATGCATGCTCTGAGATTTAGGAATGTCCAAACCAGGGATGTTGAAAAAAAAGGGGAGGTTGGGTTAAAGATACACCCGTTTTTTTTTTTTCTGCTCCCTCCCTCTCTTCCTAATCCTTTCCTCCAGACTTCCTCCTCAAACAGATTTAGCACCCCCTCTCCTGCACCCTTCTTCATCACTCTGTCACTGCCCCTTTACTAGTGTTTCCTTTTATTTCTAGCACAGTTCAGATTAGGTGTAGAAAACTTTATGGAAGGTCACATTGATCCATTGTAATACACCATTTCTCCTGGCTCTCTTTCATTTTACATTTTTGATAATGTACCTCCAGACTGCAGTGGTGAAGACCTGTCCTTTTTATTAGACAGCAAAGGACCTGCCCAACAGCAGTATCCAGAATCCTATTCAGAGCCCCAGAAGGACCATTTGCACAGTTCTAAAGGTAGCTATCTTATGATGTACATATTCCTATTCATTATATTAAATCACAATACAGACAAGTACTTTAATTATTACAAACATTTTTTGTGTGTTTTTAATTAATAGGTCATACTCTTGCAGTCAACTCCACTGATTCTGGACTCTTTAATATGGACTCCTTTCCAGAGTTTAGCTGTTGGGCATCCTATACTAATAGTAAGTATCAAATGGCACCACTCAATTTTTTTCCCTTCTTAAAATGTTAGAAATCCTTTTTTTTAAGTGACATGGCTTCATACGATGTATTTCTCCAAAGTTCCAGAAGGAATGGTAGCAGACAGGCAACAGGTTGCCTTTCAGGAAACAAATCAAACCTACCAGAACCTCGTCCCTCTATGCACTCCAGCACAAAGCAGTCCATTCAGCCCAGGGATGGACACCAGCAGCCATTACCAGCCTGGAAAAGGTCCAAATCACAGAGGAGCATCCGGTACCGTCAATGTGGACCATCTGGGTAGGCATTTGAGAGACATAGGCTTGTGAATAAATAATATGCATGATAGATAGATAGATAGATAGATAGATAGATAGATAGATAGATAGATAGATAGATAGATAGATAGATAGATAGATAGATAGATAGATAGATAGATATTCATAAAAATGTTTTTAAATAAATTACATTAAAACACACACACACATATATATATATATATATATACATACACATATATATATATATATGTGTATATATATATATACACACACACACACACACATATACATATATATATATATATACACTTGTCAGCATTTGAAGTGGATCAAAACTTTTGTCCTAAAACCTATAATTTTTACATGTATAATTGTTTTAATCAATATTAACTCATGTCTTTCTTGTGTAGGTGATACTGAGAGAACATATGCCTTGTATGAGGCAGAACAGCAGAGCAGGCCTTCATATTGGTCTGATTATCCCTCACCCAGTTACTGCACTTCCATGCTTGGACAGCCAGCATCCTCTTCATCACCTCCTGTTACTAAATCATCTGAGCAGTTCTGCCCCCGTCTGGCCAAAAGGCGTAATGCACCATCTCAAAAATCAGACCGAGAGGGTGAAATGACGCCCATGTCTGCCTATCCAGGTGAGGCATTGTTATAGAAACTCCTAACGCATAAATATTTGTCATAGCGGAGAGTGAGAATCATTTGTGACCCTGGACCACAAAACCAGTTGCTGGGGTATATTTGTAGCAATAGTCAAAAATACATTGTATGGGTCAATTTTCTTTTATGCCAAAAATCGTTAGTATATTAAATAAAGATCATGTTCCATCAAGATATTTTGTAAATTTCTTACCGTAAATATATCAAAACTTAATTTTTAATTAGTAATATGCATTGCTAAGGACTTAATTTGGACAACTTTAAAAGCGATTTTCTCAATATTTTTTTTTCATCTTTCAGATTATGTATAAATCTCAATTTTGAAAAATTGACACTTAAGACTGGTTTTGTGGTCCAGGGTCACATTTGTTCTTGTCGAGATATATAACTCAATACTGTGTTTGTCCATCAGGATCCGGACCCATTCAGCTTTGGCAGTTTCTTCTAGAACTCCTGCTGGATTCTGCTTGCCACACATTTATTAGCTGGACTGGAGATGGTTGGGAGTTTAAAATGTCCGATCCTGCAGAGGTACGTTTCATAGTTCAACTAAAACACAAAAATACATACAAACATTGTAAGCAAAAGCGCATTTGTTATCTTTACATCTGACATTTTCACATTCTCTCGGTTGCTCTGAAGTGCTCTTGCTGGTTGGTCTAAGATACCTAACCGTTTCCCTTGTATCCTCCAGGTGGCGAAGCGGTGGGGCCAGTGTAAGAACAAGCCAAAAATGAACTATGAGAAGTTGAGTCGTGGCCTGCGCTACTACTACCACAAAAACATAATTCACAAAACGGCGGGAAAGCGTTACGTCTACCGCTTTGTTTGTGACGTGCAAGGAATGCTTGGAAAAACAGCACACGAGGTCTTTGCAAGTCTAAACATCTCACCATCAAATGTCGCATCTCCACAGTCTGTAGTAAACACAGCCAGATCGGAGGAAACCACAGAGTCCTGGGCACATTAGAGAAGAATGTTTTCAAATGCCCGTAATTATCGAAATGAACTGTAAAACATCAGAAGTCATGCCCTGCAAATAGTAAGGACAGAGAAAAGACTGAAGTTCCATTCAAAGATATGTACTATAAACTGATATGGACTTCTGAGTTGGTTGATTTTCAACAATGGATCTGAAATCAGCCATCAAATGCAGTTAGGTGCCTTTAGAAAACATTGTTAGCTACCTCTTTTGACGTTGGAACACTAAACTTGTAAAAAAAAAAAAAAAAAATTTTCAAGTAACCTGATGTTTTGACATCAGATTGTGCATTTTTGTAAATAAATGATGTAACAGTATACACCTTTTTACAAAATGTTGTTACTTGGTTTCAAGTTTATTTATACACTGTTATTACATATGGCTTAATGTTCTAAAATTTGCTACCCTGAGAACCAGCGAAGATGATATGGATTCTAAAAGGCGCAAGTCACCTACAGATGTAGTGTGCGTGAGTATGTATCGACTTGTTCGTTGCTCAGGGAAATAAAAAGGTGAACCTGAAGGCAACACACTGATATCACAGGGGGCGTATGCTTGTATAAGCCTCAGTGAAAGCGTTTTTTTTTTTTTTTATGCCTCAGTGAAAGCATTCAACAGCCACTGGAAGAGGAACGAAACGTCTGAGCAATCATGGCGAAGACTACTAAGGATCATCTGCAAGATATTTTTGATGATCTGGGGGAGGGAGGTCAAAGAAAGTTTAAAAGCAAATTGTGTGATCGGAGGACCGAGCCACGTGTACGACGAGCTCAAATCGAAAAACTTAAAGATTCTTTAGATCTCGCCGATTTAATGGTGAGCGCTTTCACATCGGCTGGTGCAGTTCCTGTAACGATCGAAATTTTAGAGGCTATTGGCTTTAATGAACAAGCCACGGAGCTCAAAGAGAAACCAGGACACAGTAAGTAAACTATTGTAAAATATGACAAATATGAAACTGAATGTAGAAGGAAGACGGCTGTCTGTTGCCGATCGTTTCAGGTCTTAACAAAAACAAACATAAATCAGTCATTTAAAACAAATAATTTTTATTGAAAAATATTATTACAGAAAAGTTGTAATATTAATACAAATATGGTAACATGATTTATATTTATAAAATTTCACTACTTAAAACACTTCTTATCAACTCATTTTGTAGGCTATCTTTAAGCATAACTTATGAAAAATCATTCACTGTTCAGGTTTACAACAGAGGTGCCCAAACCAGGGCCCGAGGACCAAAGTTGGCTAATAATGACCTACCATATCATATCATATATAGGCTACAAACAGGTGGGAAAACATGCTATTGGAGCATATCTTCATGTCGAAATTATTGTGGCTTTTTAACACTTTTGTTCTATTTTTGCGTTGAAATCTGGAGAATATACTGGAAGTGAATTTTTATTTAATTTTAATTTTTTTAATAAATGTAACGTATTTGGATATAATGCAACATTTAATTTTTGGCCCTTCATTGTGAAAAGTCTGGGCACGTCTGGTTTCCAGCTAAACTGTTCTTTGCAGCTGTGTCGCCTATGATGTCATTTATCAACGCTATCTCACGGCAATTCGTACGTATTTTACGAGGTGGCTAATTCGTACGAATTCATACGACCTCACTCGTACGATTCAGTACGATTCGTCTAAACCCCAGTGACGGGTAGGTTTAGGGGCGGGGTTAGGTGTAGGTCATTCGTACAAATTCATACGAATTGGCAACTCGTAAAATACGTACGATTAAGCAAAAGTCGTACGAATTCGTACGAATTAGCCACCTCGTAAAATATGTACGAATTGCCATGAGATCGGTTAAAACACATTTCGCACTGCAAGACAACAGACTATAGACATGTTGCAGAGAGTGTCTGCAAATATCTAGTTTGGAATTACAGACAGTAGGCTAAATATGTCTGGAAAGTAGATAGGCCTATCTATAATAAGTAATAAGGCCTATATATAAATATTGTCTGCTAAATCTTCGAAAATCTCTCAGCAATCATCTCCGATTTGCCTCTGATTTTGTACTTTTGTCGGCAAGCTCTAAGTGTCGGCGAGGTTTAGGGCTAATAAAAGCAGTATAACTAGTTCCTACCTTTCGAGTCGGATTTGAATTTGTGGTTCAGTCAGATTAAATAAAAAACACCAGATTCGTTTCGTTCTGGTATTTATTTAAACTAGATTAAAATGCATTAGCAACTTGTAGTAGTGTGTTATTGATGAGTTCTCTACAAAAGTTTCACAAATTTATTAGAATATTGGGGACCTGTAATCTCGGGTTTCAGGTTGGAATGAAATAAAAATCAAATAAAATTAAAAACATAGGACTGAAGAATATTATATATTAAAATGGGATATGCTTATGACCTGTGTTCTGCTTTCTAGGTTTACCTGTGGCCCAGTCACGTGGGGATGTAGTAGACTATGGAGGACAGCAGGGTCCGAAGGTTGAGCTTGCTCTATCAGATGATTGGTACAAAGAATTGCATCTTACTCAGTGCAGCCAACAATTTAAAAACACAATTATAAGAGAAAAAGGACGCGAGGCAAGTATTCATCAGATTCATCATTTTTGTTAATATTCTTTCTAATAATGATACAGAGCTCATTTTACTGTTGCATGAATGACAGTTGCTCTACTCTGCTATTGAATTGGTTTCTGCATTAATATCTCTTGGTTGTTTTAATTAGATTTACGAAGTAAAAGACAAGTCTGTAAGAAAACGTCTTGCCCTGCTTATCAACAACATAGATTTTGACGATAAGTCTATGACAAGGAGAGGGGCAGACAGAGATGAAGAAAACATGGAATGGCTGTTAAAGGAGCTGGATTATCAAGTTGTCAAGTACAGAAATCTCTCTGCAAAGGTGAGTAATTCTGGTTTTATGAAACTAGTGGAGAAAAGTATTCAGATTATGCATACAGCTTTTTATTGAAAACCTTTACTCATTATGCATCTAAAATTTTATCTTTTTGTACTTTTTATGTTAAGTGTCTTGATTGTTTTAAGTGAATTTATTTGATTGGCAGGACATGGAGAAAGCAGCCATGGACTTTGCTCGACGTGAAGAACATGCACATTCAGACAGCACCTTTGTGGTTCTAATGTCCCACGGCAAAAGGGATGCCATATTGGGTGTCCATTATACAGGATCCAATCCCTCTGATACCTTCCCGGTTGATCATGTCTACCGCTGTCTGAACACTGAGAATTGTCCAGGTCTGCGAGATAAACCAAAGGTTATTCTTATCCAAGCCTGCAGGGGAGGTACGAATAAAATCCAGTTCATTCTTTTTTTCTATTTGAGTTCTCAGGATATCATTAGTAACATCTCACCTGTGATTGTAGATTGTTGTCCTGTTGAACAAAGCTTACACATTCTTATCCAAATATCTATTCAGGGGACAGTGGACGCTTGTGGGCCAGCGACGGCGAGCCTGAAGAGGCAATAGAGGGTGATGACTTTGTGCACAAAGAGAAAGACTTCATTTCTCTGATGTCCTGCACCCCGGGTAAAAAAAATCCTATATTTGTCTGTGCATTCAGGCTAGATTATTTTATATATAAGAAAAAATTGTAAGCATCTGAACTATGTTTTTCATTAGTTGAAGATGTACTAAAATGGAGGGAATCATAACCAACCAAACAATTCTTGGACAGTCCTAGTCATGAATAAGTTCCACCAAAACATATTTTCCAAAGCAGCTTATTCAATATCAGTTTGATTATTGTTTTTTTAAAGTTTAAAAGTACCTAATTCCATTATTGAAATTTCTCTACAGATACCAAATCTTACAGGCATGTTGAGAATGGAACATTTTATGTCCAAAACGTAGTGGATGTGTTAATGAAGCATGCACATGAGGATCACATTGAGGAACTGTTCAGGAAGGTAAATCAGACGCTGCTGCAAAAGCAACCTGTGTGAATAACGTTTCTTTCAAAAGATCAGAAGTATATTTCATAACCTTCAGAACTTGATCACCATTTCTTGTCACCGATGTTCATTATGTTTTCTTTTTACAGGTTATTCAACGCTTTGACTGCTCAGATATGATGGGGGGCTACAGACAAATGGCATGTAAAGACAGAGCGTCGATGCCAAAGCTGTTCTACCTGTTCCCCGGGCTCTGACAAGTTGTTGCCTACATGTTTTTGACTCCTCATCTATGAATTTCAAGTCTCCATATATGTCTGAAAAAAAAAAAGTAATTGAAATGTTTAAGTAATTGTTTCCAAATGAATTGATGGCTTGGATGTACAGTATTTTCTCTGCAGAGGAAACCTGTTATGATCCATAAAAGTCCTGTCTTGTACAAACATTGTTTGTGTGGTGTTGTACAAAACCACAAAGACCTTAACACATCCTCTAAAAATGTGTGTATAATGTGTTGTGTGAAAAAAGCTAGTTCCTAATGTTCTTCCTTTTTATAACAGCTACAGCTATACTGAAGTCTTTGAATAGGATAATAATAATAATGATAGCGTGTACACTTTTGAAAGAAGACATTTTTATTAGATAGGCCTATTAAACTACCTTAAAAACCAGTCTAAAACTATGAGGCACCATCTTACACAGGGTTTCCACGGAGTCATAAAAAGTCATAAAACGTCTTAAATTTAATAAGTATTTTTAACATTTAAAATCACAGCACAGGACTGGTCTTGTCTTGTCTTATCTTGTGTGTATTATTTGATTTCATCAGACGACGGCTCAATTATAAATTAGGATTTTTGTGCTACTTCTTGGAAGGGAAAGCTGGTTATGTATTCTTAAAGGGCTGCGTTTCAGTCACTATTTCATATTTATCCCGTTGACTGACAACATAAACGGTAAAATATATAAAGGAAAACAGTTGCATTGAGAATTTGGCTGCATTAAAATGAGCACAGAGAGACAAACAAATGTAAAAGGCAATATGAGCGATGATGTCATGAATATGCTATTTAGCGCAAGACGTCATCTGGCGACATTTATCGACTTTTCAAACTGGCTTCAGCTACTTTCCATCGAAAGAAGTTGGCAACACTGGCTTGAAACCATAAAATAATTGTTACTTTATAATGTTACAATTTACAATTGTTAAGTGTTGTTCCTGTGTTCTTGAGTTATTGAGTTATTGTCTGAAGTTATTTTTCGTAATTCGTGTAGGTCATAAATTTAAATCATAATGGTCATAAAAAGGTCTTAAAAAGTCTTAAATTTGACTGACTAAACCCTGCAGAAACCCTGTTACAAAAGATGACTCAGAATAGAGGAAGTAAGTTTGACTCAGGATAGAGGAAGTAAAGAGGAAGTAAGTTTGACTCAGGATAGAGGAAGTAAAGCTGACAAATTTTTTCCCAACTAACAACATGTGAAACCAACAATGATTTCAGGAGATCACGTGAGCTCCACAGAACCTTATAGGCGATGCCACTTATTTTGTTTTCAATACGATACCGATAGGCCTACTTTTAAAGGCCAGTATTGTCAATATTTAGATAGGCTACTACTTCTAAACTGAACTTTTAAATTATGAAATTATGAAATTACTAAGAGTAAAATGGGTAATGATACCCACTTAGGCCTACCTTTTTATTTGCAACGATTTATTTGAAACACATTTTAACATTCAGTATGCCTTAATTGCAACTTATTAGGTTATATTTTTGTTTACACATGGTAAAATATGTTTACTGTAGTGGTAACCATGGAAATCTACAAATACTATAGTTGAATGAAGACAGAGACTATAGAATACCCTTAAAGGGACTTTGACTACGAACACTTTAGTAAAACCATGGTTCATTTTCATCGAGAACTCCCAGTGACAGGCTCTTGCACACATAAAATGCAACCTTTTTATTCTGACCGTGTATGATTTATATATTAACATTACAGAATAGAGCATGATCAATATGAAATTTGAATGTTCATTTTAAATAAATGTAGGCTATGCTAATTGCATAAACTATGTAGGCTACAATTTCAATTTGTTTATTGTGAAATAACTCAAACTTTTTTTCTGTCCTCTGATAAGCATATCTGGGTCGCCGTTCCCAAAAGCAACAATGCTTTTTTATGATACTTTTAGTACAGGGCTGTCCAAACTCGGTCCTGGAGGGCCGGTGTCCTGCAGAGTTTAGCTCCAACTTGCCTCAACACACCTGCATAGAAGTTTCCAGTATGCCTAGTAAGACCTTGATTAGCTGCTTCAGGTGTGTTTAATTAGGCCTGAAGCTAAACTCTGCAGGACACCGGCACTCCAGGACCGAGTTAGGACAGCCCTGTTTAAGGAAATGCACCACTGTCAGAAGTGAGTGAACGATTGGTTTTGTCTTAGAACTATTTCCCTGCTCATCTGAACACACGCAAATGTTGCATACACAATTATTCGCTATATTGATTATTCGTCCAATTTAATGCATATTGTAGACATGAATCTTTTTTTTTAAATAAACAAAGTCACTGGTAAATAAAACACTCCTTAGTATCGATACTTTTGATACTCGCATCAGTATCGATATATCGATACTTGAGGATCGATACGCCCATTGTAGAAAAGGAAATCAGGGATAGGGATGTCTGTATGCATGTGTGTTTATGTCATTTTCATTAATTTATTGAATCATATTTCTGGGTTTGTTTGTTTGTTCATTTATTTATTCATATAAAATCATGAAAACTGGGGGAAAGAAGATGCGGGCGCCTCGAGGAGTGTCTCGCTGCAGCCCACAAGATCCAGGGGGTGTGGTTGGATCCAGATCCAATTCCTCCCACCTTACATATACCTAAACCCACCCATCTCCACTCCCTGATCCCTAAACCTACCCATCTCCACTCCCTGATCCCTAAACCCACCCATCTCCACCCCCTGATCCCTAAACCCACCCATCTCCACCCCCTGATCCCTAAACCCACTCATCTCCACCCCAATTTGCAACTTTGAATGGAAACCCGGCACACACAAAAACACACAAAAAAAAATATAAGTGTATTTTATACTTTCACACAGATAATAACTGTTTCTCAATATGTGTTCTTGTGGACTTGTGAAACGTCACTGCCCAGAAACCCGCGTAATTTTCAAAATATTACTGTTATCGTGTCATGAAATGTAGTTTTAAGAGTTTTTCAGGCGAATATGTAATTGTTTAAAACTCAAATCTGCGGTTTATTTATAAAGATATAGCGCTTATTTGAAAATTTGCTATGCCGATTTCGAAGCTCCAGGCGATCACTGGGTGCTCCGTGCTCATGTATCCGCCTCGAGCAGCCTTACGCTCGAGCAGCCTTACGCATTACTAATGGTTACTAATGGTTAGAGAGTCGGACTCGTAATCGAAAGGTTGCGGGTTCGAGTCTCGGGCCGGCAGGAATTGTAGGTGGGGGGAGTGAATGTCCAGCGCTCTCTCCACCCTCAATACCACGACTGAGGTGCCCTTGAGCAAGGCACCGAACCCACAACTGCTCCCCGGGCGCCGCAGCATAAATGGCTGCCCACTGCTCCGGGTGTGTGTTCACGGTGTGTGTGTGTGTGTGTGTGTGCATTTGTTCACTACTCACTGCTGTGTGTGTGCACTTGGATGGGTTAAACGCAGAGCACCAATTTCGAGTATGGGTCACCATACTTGACAATACGTCACGACGACTAGTCCTGACGACGCCACTGGCTCTGATGTCTCTGTAGTGATTAAACGAGAATCAATTTGTTTTGTGTATATTTAACAGGCATTCGTGGTCTCATGAATCTATTATTTGTTCCTGGTCATATCATTTTGACTGAGCGCAAAGTTTAACTTTATATTTATTTTGAACTTTACCGCAGCGCTGACTTTGTAGCAAAAGTTTGACTGTGAATTGTTTGCTTTTGTCTTTGTTTCCTCTTATATAAGCCTCTTATACTTTTATAATGGCTATTATTGTTCATAAAACTGACATAAAAGAGGCAGAGTTGTGCTTATTGTCGGTGATTCAGTTTGTATTTTTTATTCTTTATTGATTTAGAACCCAGACAGCAAGCAGTGTAGGCCCAGATCCGGCCCGCATCTGATTTCTCACGGGCCAGATGTGGGCCGGATCTGGGCCAAAACTATGTTGCTGTCTGGGAAACCTTGCACATGTCCATCAGAGCAATCATTAAAGCTACATATCATCTCTGCATGACTCCTGGTTCTCTAATAGGAACACTGTAGCGGTTAGCTCACTCCAAACCAGTATTAAACCTAATTCAGAACAATGAAAATTAAGAAAATAATCAAAGTGTCTTTTTCTTTTGGATCCTATGGACCCAGCCTCAACCATTCAGCAAAAAGACTGTGAAAGCGTGAACTCTTTGAACCACCACTGGCAGTTTCCACGGGATGAAAAAAGGGCATAGTAGTGGATGTTGGGGGTACTGAATTAACCTGCTGTATTTACTGTATTACACACTAGGGATAGGCATTTTTTACTGATACAGTTGGTCTTTATATTGAGGGTCTGGACAGCATGCTGTCCTAACACTAACCAGTCAGAGCTCAGGTACCACCCAAAATGCTGCCATAACCAATCAGAAAAAGAGAAATATATAAAGTCAAGGTGATCATTGAGTGGTTGGACTTGACTGCGACAATTGATCATAAAAACGATGAATGCAGTGACTTTAAAAAATGAACGATCATCGCTGTTAAGTCTGAGTCCTCTAGTACTCATGCACATCTCTTTTAAACACACATACACAGTATTGAGGTATGATGTATACTGCATTGATGTACACTGTAAATGCAATAAAGATTAATTATATACAGTGCCCTCCACTAATATTGGCACCCTTAGTAAATATGAGCAAAGGTGGCTGTGAAAATAAATCTGCATTGTTGATCCTTTTGATCTTTCATTAAAAAAATTCACAAAAATTCTAACCTTTCATTGAAGTAAATCAATTGAAAGCGGGGAGAATATCTCATAATGAAATAAAAGTTTCCTCCATTGCATGTTATGTAATTATTGGCACCCCCTAGAAATTATTATGAGTAAAATATCTCTGAATATTCCCGTTTTTTAGCACACCAGGATGGCTAGGAGCATGAAAATGTCCAGCCACGACGTCCTGTTCCACAGGATTATAAACATGAGAAACACAAAGGCCAAATTCCCTTAATCATCCATCACAAAGAGTAAAACCAAAGAATATAGCTCTGATGTGCAGAACAAGATTGTTGAGCTTCACAAAATAGGAAGTGGCTGTAAGAAAAGAGCTAAAGAACGGAAAATCCTGATTTCCGCCATCAGGGCAATAATTAAGAGGTTCCAATCAACTAAATATTTTACAAATCTGCCTGGAAGAGGATGTGTGTCTATATCATCCTAATGCATGGTGAGGAGGAGATCACAGCTGGAGAATTGCAGAGATTAGTTGGGTCTTGGGGTCAGAAAGCCTAAAAAAAAAAAAAAAAAAAAAAAAACATCAAACAAGGCCCTATCATTGTTCGGGAGGGTTTCAAGAAAAATTCTCCTTGCTGATCCAAAAACAAACTGCAGCATATTCAGTTGTCTGACACAACCGGCACTTCAAATGGCACTGGCTTCTATGGTCAGATGAAACAAAAAATAATAATTTTGGCAGCAAACCCACCAGATGGGTTTAGTACACAGGGATAAAATGTACCCCATTCCCGGTTAAATATACTGCTGGATCTTTAATGTTGTGGGCCTGTTTTTCTGCAAGAGGTCCTGAACATCTTGTTCAGATGCATGGCATCATGGATTCTATCAAATACCAACAGAAAAAAAAAATCTAAACTCTTACTCCCTCTGTTAGAAATCTTATAATGGGCCGTGATTGGATCTTCCATCAGGACAATAATCCAAAACAAACATCAAAATCAGCACAAAAATGGGTCACTGAGCAAATGAAGCTTTTTCCATGGCCGTCCCAGTCCTCTGACCTGAACCCTGTACAAAATGAGTGGGGTGAACTAAGGAGAAGAAGCACTAACATGGAGCTGTGAATCTGAAGGATCTGGAGAGATTCTGTTTGAAGGAATTCCCAGCAGGCACACAATGTCATAAGATGTTGATATTTGGTTAAATTTCGGCTGCAACGTCGGGTAACCAAAATTCAATGTAAGTTCAACGTCTAATGTCAATGTTAAATTGATGTCCAATACCGACGTCAGCTGACATTGATATTTTGTTTTTAGGTTGTGTAACCAAAATCCAACATTAAGTCCATGTCAGATTGACATCAAATACTGATATCAACCCGATTTTCATTTTCAACCAAAATGCAATGTCTATCGGACGTCATGTCCAATGTCAGCCTGACATTATATAGACGTCCGGTGCCTGCTGGGTAATGGTCTCTGATAGGGGTGGTACGATACATGTATTCGTACCGAACCTTCACCGTACAGGCATCTTGAGGCCTTAGAACAAAAACAACCACCAATCACCACCAATCCAGAAGGAGGTACCCACATCAATGCAACACTGTTTGATAACCGCCAGCAGAAGAACAGCAAATGCCGTGAGTTGCACATTTGAAAAAAAGCCCCCTAGACAGTGACCATGTGCTAACTCTCACATAGACTGACAAAGAAGTATACTTTAAAGGCTTGTGCACTCAATGGAAATGGAGCTTTGTGCTCGTGTATCCTACCTCTCTCAGGCCACTGGTGTGAATGTCTCTGACCAAACAATCAGAAACAGACTTCTTGAGGGGTGGCTTGAGGGTCCGACGTCCTCTAGTGCAGTGGTTTTCAAACTTCTTCCTGGGGACCCACAGCTCTGCACATTTTGCATGTCTCCCTAATTTACACACCTGATTCAGATCATCAGCTCATTAGGAAAGATCTCCTGTGCATTCATATGTATGTATTAGTAAGCATCTGAACTTGTTTTTCATTGAAGATAACTTTTTTTAATTGGAGGGAATCATAACCAACCCGCCAAAAAATGTTGGACAGTTTCATGACAGTTTCACAATTCATGAATAAGTTCCACCAAAACATATTTTCCAAAGCAGCTTATTCAATATCAGTTTGATTATTGTTTTTTATTATGATTTAAAAGCACCTAACTTCATGGGAATTTCTCTACAGGTAAACCACACTGATGCAAGAGCAACCTATGCGAATAGTGTTACTTTCAAAAGATCAGAAGTATTTTTCACAACCTTCAGAACTTTAGTTTATTGTCAACGATGCTCATTATGTTCTCTTTTTACAGGTTATGCAACGCTTTGACTGCTCAGATATGATGGGGGGCTACAGACAAATGGCATGTAAAGACAGAGTGTCGATGCCAAAGCTGTTCTACCTGTTCTGATACAAGTTCTAGCCTGCATGTCTTTGAATCCTTTTATGCAAATTTTACAGATCCGCATTGCTTTAAAATTTTCAGTGACGCCTGAACAGTTCCAATTAATTTGGAAACATAGTTTTTGTTGTGTGTTATACAAAACCTCAAAGACGTTAAAATGCCACTGGCATAAATTATAACACACCCTCTAATGTGTTGAGTGAAAAAAGCTAGCTCCTAATGTTCCTTTTTATAACAGCTACAGCTATACTGAAGCCTTTGCATTGGATAATAATAATAATGATAGCACATGTGCACTTTTGAAGGAAAACATTTTATTAGATATTACAGTACCTTGAAAACCAGTCTAAAACTAGTTTCCTTATGAGGCACCGTCTTACAAAAAATGCTGCATGTGAAGTGTTTGACTGATTCAGGATTGAGAAAGTAAAGCCGAATCATATTTTTCCAACTAACAATGTGTGAAACTAAAATCGATTTCAGGAGATCACGTGAGCTCCACAGGACCTTGTAGAAGAACTTATAGGGATGTGTATGCATGTGTGTACATGTAATTTTTTGTTGTTTCATTTAATCATATTTCTAGGTTTGTTTGTTTATTAATTTATTTAGGATCACTGTGGGAAAGGAGACGTGGGCGCCTCCTGTATTCCTGCAAAGTATCATGACTTTCTCTGAGGTATCCTACTGTTTGGTTGAGGATGCCTAAGTGCCATAGATGACATCCTTTAAATGAACAGCAACTGCAGCTGCAGCTTTCTATACTGAGACTTTCTATATCACATAATTAAATGTTACAAATAGGCTAGTGAATGTATTAGATTGGAAAAATGGTAGGCCTAACACTTTACAATGTGTCATTTGTTAACCTTAATGCATTAACTAACATGAACAATACATTTATTACTGATTCGTCTTTTGTTAATGTTAGTTAGCTAAAAATAAAGTTGTTCATTGTTAGTTCACAGTGCATTAACTAATGTTAACAAACACAATTTGTGATTTTAATAATGCATTAGTAAATGCTGAAATCAACATTCACTAAGATGAATAAACATTATGTTGTTAAATAATGAACCTTGTACCTAGAAAACTGTAGATAACATAACATAAAATAACACGGATTGCCTCTAATGCTTTCAGAAAAGCAGCTGAACACCAAAGTAGGCTAGACTTTCTAGTACCCTATAGCGTTTACAAGAAACTGGCCTGTATTTGGGGCTGGAAATGTTCACAGGAAGTCTAAAGACACACCAACTGTAGAGAACCTGCTTGTCAGCAGTTTATCCTCCTCCTGAGCAGCCTTTATTGAACTAAGGAACTATGGCGAAATCTATTAAGGATTACCTGCAAGATATTTTTGATGATCTGGGGAAGGACGAACAGAGGAAGTTTAAAAGCAAATTGTGCGACCGGAGGACAGAGCCGCGCGTGCGACGAGCTCAGATCGAAAAGGTTGAAGATTCTATAGATCTCGCCGATATAATGGTGAACACTTTCACGACGACTGGTGCTGTTTCTGTAACGATCGAGATTTTACAGGCTATTGGCTGCAATGAACAAGCCACGGAGCTCAAAGAGAACGCAGGAAAATGTAAGGAAACTATTATAAAATAAGGCAAATACAAAACTGAATTCTCAAGGTGTAAAGTAGCCTACCAGGTAGACGTCCTCTTTCACTTTAGTGAACGCTGTTTAGCTATGTTAATTGTTGCATTTAAAAAACAAAACAAAACAAAAACGTTAATAATTAGCCTATAGTTGAGAACCGAGAATCTTATTTACAAGCGGTTCCATTTAAAAGAAAAACCAGGATTTTAATGTGAATTGCCCTTTTTAAAAAATAAATAAATAAATAATTATTCCTCAAAGTATTGAAATAATCGTGTAGAAAAATCATAATTTTTTTTCGATTCCTATTTCTAATTACACTATTGAGTTCAACTCAATTTCACTTTCAGCTTCCTTCGCCACTTGACTGCAATCGTTTTAAGAGGTTAACAATAATATTAAGCACAGGGAAATGCCAGTTACATAATCAGTAATAATAATTAATTCTACTCCATGTACATGCAACGTGGAGATTTACTGAGAGAGAATCATTAACTTTAATATGTTTTTCAGCAGCTCCACTTGTTCCTTCAGCAGGTGCAAGCGCTCCATCTGCGGGTGAGTATGTGTAACTGTTTTTAAATGGCATTTATTTAGAAAATAAAGTTCACATCTCTTCACTGTTTGGTATGAGAGCGTTCATTTAAAACCCAATAATGGCAATACATTATGTTCCTTCAGCAGGTGCAAGCGCTCCTTCTGCTGGTGAGTATGTGTAACTGTTTTTAAATGGCATTTATTTAGAAAATAAAGTTCACATCTCTTCACTGTTTGGTATGAGAGCGTTCATTTAAAACCCAATAATGGCAATACATTATGTTCCTTCAGCAGGTGCAAGCGCTCCTTCTGCTGGTGAGTATGTGTAACTGTTTTTAAATGGCATTTATTTAGAAAATAAGTTTCAAATTACTTCACTGTTTGGTATGAGAGTGTTTATTTACAATCCCTATAAAAAGATCACAATACATTATGTTCCTTCAGCAGGTGCAAGCGCTCCATCTGCGGGTGAGTATGTGTAACTGTTTTTAAATGGCATTTATTTAGAAAATAAGTTTCACATCACTTCACTGTTTGGTATGAGAGCGTTCATTTAAAACCCAATAATCGCAATACATTAGCACTGATCAATATGAACTCACAATCCAACCACATGCTTGTTTTCATCTCTTTCATAGAGCAATTCATCGATAGGAATCGGACAAAGCTGATAAGCCGAGTGAATAATGTAGATGCTATCCTAGATGAACTTCTTCAGATGAGAGTCATCACAGATGAGAATTACAGTACCATCATTGTTGAGAGAACCTCACAAGAAAAGATGAGAAAGTTATTTATGGGCCCGATTAAATCTGCTGGCACTAAAGGGAAAGATGCCTTATACAAAGCTCTCAAGGAGGTTGAGCCTGTGTTGACTGAAGAACTAGAGAGTCAGTGAAAAAGCCTTGATATCTTTACATTTAATGTTTTTTATTTACTTGTCTAATTAGTATACAGGATAACAAAATCAAGAAACTTCCATTTTTTAATAACAGCAAACAAATAAATATTTTAACTTGCCATCGTTTGAAAGTTGTTTTCCCTACTTTTTCTCCAAGCAGAGAAACTGTCACAAAATCAGGTGCATCCAAAATCTTGCTTGCTAACTGAAAATATTAAAAACTTGTCCAGTATCTTTTTTATCACCAGTCAATAAACAAGCAAATCAAGAAACCAGTTTTTTTTCCTGCAAACCTTTTTAGTTTCTTCAGACTGATGTAATTCACTGTTAAAATGTCTATTTATTCAGACTCTTTATATTCCTGATTCAACTTTGCATATAATGTCTTATTATAGAATATCAAATTTGTTTTTATTGCTATGTCACTTAATCATTCTGCTTTAGCTTAGTCAATGCAATGCTATACTACTGTAGAAATGTCACTAGAAATATACAGAGGTTTGTATTGGCTGCAAGACTAGTCTTCCTCCTCATCCTCATTATTAAAGGCATAGCTTACCAAAAAATGAAAATTTGCTCACTCTCTGGTCATCAAAGTTGTAGATGAATTTATTTCTTCATCAAAACAGGTTTAGAGAAATTTAGCATTACATCACCTGCTCACCAATGGATCCTCTGCAGTGAATGGGTGCCGTTGGAATGAGAGTATAAAACAATAATCCACATGCCTGTAGGAAGCGTTATTATGGATTATAGACTTAGTCTTAAATTTATAGTTTAAAGTCTTAATGATGGACTTGTTTCTTACAAACATGCAGATTTCACTTCACAAGATGTTAATTGATGGAGTATTATGATGTTTTTATCAGCTGTTTGAACTCTCATTCTGACGGCACCCATTCACTGCAGAGGATCCATTGGTGAGCTCATCATGATGTACTGTAATGTGAAGTTTCTCCAAATCTGTTTTGATGAAGAAACTAATTTATCTACATGATCTTTGATGGCCTGAGGGTAAGTTTCAGCAAATTTTCATTTTTGAAATAGTCCTATAAGACTATGTATCAAATATATTGGCAATAATTTAGTAATCCTAATCTCTATTGACTGAAAATAATAAGACTATTAACCAAAACTGGAGTTATTCCAAATAAATGCCATCACAAGGGTCTTTCAACTCAACGAGCCTGTAAAAACACAAGATGAAAACAGGACATTTCAAATCAAAAAGGTATAAAGTAACGTTTAGTGTGTTGTGTGACACAAACAACACAAAAGTGAGCCTTGTCCAAAGAAAGTGAGCCTTACTTGCTTTGAGAGCGTGCAGCTTTTCTGGCCTCTCGAGCTTCGTTCTCAGCGTAGATCTTCCTATAGCAGTAAATCAGAACTCCAATCATCCACAGCTGCAGAACTACGATCAACACGTACATCATGATCTCAGAGATCACAGCCGTCAGCTCAGGGTTTGCTTGGGGAGTAACAACAACAAATATCAGATATTCAGGTTACATGATGCAAATTCATCATTTGTAGAAGGGTCTTAAATGGATCTCACCTTTTTCCACAACTGTGAGTTCCACCTCTTTACTTATTACCAAATATACCTTATCCGGAGAAAGGTACAGCATACGGTGGAAGGTACAGAGGTAAGTCCCAGTGTCATTATATGTGACATTGTGAATAAAGATGGAACCAGTTTGCACATCCTTTGTCCCCATAGTTCCTTGCCACTCTAATCTTCCCTCAAAGTTTTCATCAAGAATGGTGGGGTTATTATATTCATACTGAAAAATCTAAGAGGGATAGAGATATTGCTAAATTAAATCGATCTTTAAAAATCTTTTTAACAATTTCAAGCGTGAAAAGCCATTTGTGACCCTGGACCACAAAACCAGTCTTAAGTCGCTGGGGTATATTTGTAGCAATAGCCAAAAATACATTGTATGGGTCAAAATGATAGATTTTTCTTTTATGCCAAAAATCATTAGGATATTAAGTAAAGATCATGTTCCATGAAGATATTTTGTGAATTTCCTACTGTAAATATATCAAAACTTCATTTTTGATTAGTAATATGCATTGCTAAGAACTTCATTTGGACAACTTTAAAGGCGATTTTCTCAGTATTTTGATTTGTTTGCACCCTCAGATTCCAGATTTTCAGAGTTGTATCTCGTCCAAATATTGTCCTATCCTAGCAAACCATACATCAATGGAAAGCTTATTTACTCAGCTTTCAGGTGATGTATAAAACTCAATTTTTAAAAAATTGACACTTGTGACTGGTTTTGTGGTCCAGAGTCACAAATATGCATCAAGCTGACCAAACAACCTGGCAACAGGCTTTCTGATCCAAAGGATCACCCTACTAACATGGATAAACTCCTCAGTTCCAGGTGCTTTGTAGTGCCAGTCAACAATAGCAGAACCAGGCACTTCTTCTCTCCTTTTGCAAGAAATGCAACCCAACAGAAAGCCTTCGCCGGCCACAGCTTCTGTCATGGAGTCTACTTCTGCACATCCAGTTTGGCCCTGTGGCACTGAGACATATTGAGACAAATAGATGTACAGAATGCAAGAAAAAGAGATTAGTGCTGTCAAATCAAACGATTAATCGCATCCAAAATAAAAGTTTTTGCTTACTTTATATAGGCCTATGTGTGTGTATTTTGTATATATTTATGTATAAAGAACTTTAAGAAAAATATGTTATGTTTATATATTAAATATATTACATATGATATAATTTATATGAATATAAATGTATACATGTAAATATTTTCAAAATAGATGCTGTATGTGTGTGTGTTTATATATACATAATAAATATACACAGTACACACATATATTATGTAAACAAAAACTTTTATTTTGGATTATTTGGATTAGTCGTGATTAATCGTTTGACAGCACTAAAAGAGATGCAAGATTATTATAATTCAGATGCATTAAGCAATGAACTGGTATGTCCCTTTTTGGTCACACTTAAGTTTGGGGGCCAAATCTCACTAACTATCAACTATGTCTTTTGCCTCAATAAATGCATAATTAACTGCATATGAATAGTTAGTAAAGTAGTTATTAAATTTAGGTATGGGGTAGGTCATGCAGAATCAGGCATTAATATGTGCTTCATAAGTATTAATAAACACCATATATGTTAGTAATATGCATGCTAATAAGCAGCTATCTAAGAGTAAGAATTGCTCGCTAAACTAAAGTGCTACCCACTTTTTAGATGAAGACTGCTGAGAAACAAGTGCAAAAGTCTAATATTGTTTTTATAAACGATTTTCCTTCTTTGCTTATCATGCATCTTCAATATAAATATTGAAAAATGTTGCATTTCTGATCAATAAAACTAAAGATAAATGCACAGGATTTTATAATAGCCTTGCAGCAGCAGAAGACTTTATGTTAATATAGCTTATAAAATGACAAATAAGAATCTGTGCGTTATCGATCATTTTACTCTAAACATATAATGTCCTCTAAGTCATTTTATCTTTTGAAATAATTTCCCATTAACGTGTTATAACGTACCTTGAATATAAAAGATGCAGAGAGACAAAAATGAAACCATTCCCAGTGCCATTTTCACAGTTCACACAGTTGTATGAACCGATGCATTAATAAATCGCTTCCTCGAAATAGAGTGTCCCACGTTTCTCTTATTATCACAATTTCATAACAGTCTCAGTTCTTATTTTAAATCCAAAACACATCGCATTTGCGCTCTTCAATTGATTTTTCCTCAAAGCATACGTTTAAACACAATCCTCCAGCGTTTAAATGATTTAAAGGAATGCGTTAAAAGTTTTGAAATAATATCAGGTCCCTAAAACAGCTCGTGTCTTACCGCAGACTTTGACGTTTAGGAGAGCTAAGTATAGATTGTGTGAATCCTTGTGCTTGCAACTCAACGCGCAATTTGAGAAGTCAGATTCAGAGCAGCGGCATCCAGTTGCTATAAGATCACATAATAATCACGTGGCATGCCGTTTTAATATTCGTTCCCTTAAACTATTGCCTATTTTATGTTTTTTAGTACTTGTAGAGTAGGGTGGGGGAAAACGCCCCCCTTTAGGATTGTGGGAGTTTTTTTCTGTGAAACAAAAGTTAAATGTGTTCAGAAAAGTTACTATTGTTTTAGTGACATTTACATAAATTACAAACCAAGCATGAAAAATGTCTAGAGATTTCATGTTATTAGATTTTTAACAAACATTAAATTTGTGCCAAGGGGGCGTTTTACCCCACCTATGGGTCAAAACGCCCTATGGGTTTAGTAAAATGCCCCCTAGTCTGACAAAGCAATTTGCAGCAAAATCAGAGTACAAAATAAAAAAAGAATATAATCAATAATTATGAATTACAAAATTATATTAGCCTAAAAAATTGTTAGCTGATTTGAGTTTATTTTTATATATATAGTCCAAATATTTTTAGTCAACCAACTATTTGGAAAAACAAAGGATTTGATGTATAACTGTATAACTACAGTAATTGCCCATTGCCCCCTGGGGCGTTTTACCCCACTGTTTTGCGGAAAAAAAAATGATGTATTTCTGAAAATATAATTATATTTTTATTAAATAACACATACTCCCTATCTACAAGCCCTACTGTTCTCGTATCATATAAAACTGTGATGTGTCTACAAAACAACAAGCTTTAAAACACTTTTTTTTCTGCTGAAAATGAAATCATTTACTGTGAAATCCGTTTTCTCTCTGGTACATCACCAGTGTAAGCTTCATGATGAAAACTTCTACATCTGTCAACACATAGTTACAATAAAAAAATATTTTGATATTATCTTGTGGTTATTTTGGGGAAAACGGTAGGAGGGCGTTTTCCACCACTCTAGAAATACCCAGAAATAATCAAATAGTTATTAAATTCCAGTCAATTCAATGCCTTGCTAATCACCATCCCAACAGTGACTGTATTGGTTATTATTAATGAATTGCTTTTGTCCCCATTGAATTCTATGGAGAGCTGTGTCCAGGTATAGGCTATCAAATATTCACTTTTGATTAGAATGTATTCCAATTAATACTGGGACCTATTTCAGTTTTACCATATTTAGTAGATATAAGTAGGCCTACCTGTTAATGAGAAGCAACTATACCTTACTTTATTGTTTATTGTTTACTTAATGACAACTCAGAATGACTACTTTATAGTCTGGTCACGTTAAGAACTGTTTATAACTATTGGAATAGTAAGCCCTAAAATAAGTACTGAATATCTTGTAGTATCTCATGAATAGTTACTGGTAAAAAAAAGAGACAATTTAGTAATGATTTAAAAATAAGTACTATAGTAACAGTTACTAAGGAATACATGTTGAAATGGCTTGCCATATCAAATGAGCACAGGCCTGCTTTCAACATTCTCAGAAAACATCTTTATATTTTTAGTTAGATTTAAGGAATGAACATGATACATTAAAAATGGCTTAAATGAGTTAATTTCAAGGGCCATATGCCAATAGTCAAGGACATCACTGAGATCCAGACTTGATCCTTTATGGTTGTTGTGGTTAGTGCTCCTGAAAATGAATAAACAAGTTAGCTAAATGTAGTGCTATGGAAACGGGATTGTTTTTACTCAATTATAATAATATTTGCATTTTCCGTCTTCCTTAGACAGCAGCAGATGCCACAGTGTTCCAATAGCTTTTCTTTGAAATGATAAGGAAAGGCGCTCTGCTCACATTTATTAAGAATAAGTGTCGATATTCATTAAAAATGTGAATAGTTTTTATAATTTTCCAATATGCAGTGCTATCACAGGGAACACAAAAGAGAGCTGACATGCAAAAGAGTTCTGCTTGAATTTCCACATAATTTTACTGACAAATGAGCTTAGAGTAAATTACAATGGCAGGTGCCTTTCGAAGATGCTAAAGTCTGTTCTATAGAGGAAACCTGTACAAATTTACTAGTATTTGATAATGTTGATAATGATTTTTTTTGTACAGTATATACCTAATACATTTTATACATACTTTTGCTAACACCTCTCAGTGTGTGACATCACTGAAGAGTTTATGTGGTGAAACAGCTTTATTTTGCTATGGTTTATCACACTCTGTTTTCTTTTCATGGCACTGATGTTCAATGTCAGTTTACTTAGTCTTTAGCACAAGGACGTTTCATTGTAGAGCAAGGTTAGCAAAATATTCCCAAATGGAGAATGATAATTCCACTATCTTAACTAATTACTAATAGAGTTTAAAAAAATAAATAAAACACAACATTTTTTTTTTTGTCAAAGCATTGTCCTTCAGATCATGTAGACTGTGTTAAGGTAAAGTATATTTACACTGACATCTCATATGTCAGATTGCATCAGGGGTTTACTCAGTAACTGATAAACTTCTAAGGAGTGAAGGTTGTTGTTTTGGTCCCCCAAACGTCAGACCACCCTCCCAAAACAATCAGCCCGTACGCAAAGCGTCCCACTTGATTTCCTTAACGACGAGCTGGTGAGCTTTTATATTTAGCACCACTCGGGTTTCCAGATGCCCATCCAGTGCCAGCAGACGTACAGCAACACAACCCCATGCAATCTCTCCGCTACTCCAACACAACTCATAAAATCAGACGAGTCACTGGCACTAGAGAGAGAACACGTGCTGAAACCCTGTCAGAATCGATTTAAGAGGTGAGTCAAGGCTACTTCGTATTTTTAATAAACGAAACCTGATTGACAGGAACAGCTGTAGAGACAGTACAACATATTACAGTCTGTTTACATTGCATTAAATAATCTATAGCCTAATGCTTTCCTAATGCATTTAGAGCTCGGTGGTTTGCTGTAAATCTGCTGTAAAGGAGATTGTTTTGTTTGTATGCAATTTCGAATGAACTATAATCATATGAATGGTCAACAAGTCGGCTCAATAATAGTCATAATAAAGTGTCTGTGTTTTTCTTTATCCCTCTGAAAGCAAGGTGACCCTATTCAAGAAAATATTGATTCCAAACGCACCTCTCATTGCTTGATAGAACAATGATTATTAAAAGCATTGAAGCACGCATTCGAGGTAAGCAGCTCCATGTAATACCTACTCACACTTCACTCTGTTAGGATTTCTGTTATTAATCAAATCTAAATGTTTCAAACTCTAATTGTTGGACTCCAATATTATTAAGGTATTACTCCTCTATTATGAGTTTAGGTTAAACGCGCTACACTTAATATCCTGAAGAGGGCGCAGCAAGCAAGTAAATCAGTCTGGGGAAATTTAGTCATGTAGAAATAAATTTGAGGATTATATATCTATATGTATCGTCAGTGTATAATAATTTAAGCCTATACATATGTATTGGGTTTTTAATGACTTGTCATGCTTTATTATTGCTTGGTTAAATTAACATATACTATATTTCGATATTCCATATATACTATTCTTTTATTTCTGTAATTTTAAGCACTTTATTGCTGTTTAAGATGAATTGTTTGTGGACAGGCATGTTAGTACACAACACCCGTTATTTTTGTCTGCGCACGCTGTAGAGTCTTTTAATGGATTCTCGCTCGACTGTACCATAATGTAAACCGGGCGGGGGTGTAAATAATTCAGTATAATTTCCGTTAATGTATTTTTCCGCTTTGAGCTCCGTTTTAATATCAACGTTGTCCGTATTTGTGTTTCTCCTCATATGTGTTCAGACTTTAATTAGTTATTCATCAAAGTGTCACTGTAGTTTGTCTTGGAGTTTGAATCTACCCTGTCAACGTTTTGCCCGTCGCATTGGAAACCGAGCTCTATCTTACTTATCTCCTCGCGTAGCATTTAAACTTGTGAAAAGTTCGTATAATAATATAATAGCTACTTAATTTAATGAGGCGTAGTATTTATATAGAGCAAACTATGACTAGTGCTAGTCATGTGATTAGGGTTTCGGAACGGTGCAAAGGCGAAATCACGGATGAGAAAAAGTAAACAGGACCGTTTTCTCTCCCACCGGTATCATTAGCATGCTAGCCAACTAGCTTCTAGTATTCGCCTCAACTGTCTGAATAGTAACTTACAGCTGACCGGTTCTTTAGTACTGCTAACGCCTGACATGGTTTATTTACTGAAGTGTGATTTGACATTTACGCATTTTCCAGCGTACGTATACTCGAAATAGTTAAACATTAATAAATAATTGGAAAACAGTGGTTAAAATTTGAAAACTGGCGACGAAAGCTACTTTTTTGGTTAGCTTGCCGGCTAAATTTGGGGTGCTGATGTGTTCCTGCGAGAAAGTGGATTTTAACATCACTCCTCGTACTGTCGCCCGTTTGGTGTATGAGGCCGAACAGGAAAAAAACAATGGGGGTAATTCGTCCAATGGGAGGTAGGATTTATTATTATTATTATTGGTTTATTTATTATTTTTCTTTAATCTTATTATTAAATTAGGCTTGTTAAGTTCATAAAGTATCAGTCATTGATGTCCTTCATTCAGCTGAAGTATGACTTGATCATAAAAACGTTTTTATTTATCACACTGGTGGTTTTTATACCTATTGTGTGTGCAAATGAAAGTGTTAATAGCCCTAGTTTGATTTGTTCAAACAAAACCAAGACATGATTTAGCTTGTTCAAACAAGGGGAAGATCTTGTCCCTGCCTTTGATAAACGGCTGTCAGTCTTGTTCTGAAGCCTTTGTGAACAGTTCAGTTGGAGGTTTTCACAGGAATTGTTAATTTGCCAAAAATTCAGGAAGTTCTGCATAATTTCTCAACAGTTTAAAAGGTCAGGATTGATGACTGCTGATTTGGCTATGTTTGTCTATCCCTTGGTATGATAAGAGTGTGTTAGTACTATTTTGGGTCATGCTTTTTAAGTTGTATTTTGGAAAGTAGTTCTTTCTTTTGCTTGACTCTTATGGTAATTTCTTTGAGTTCAGGAAGGCATCTTTACTCTTAAAGAAAGTGAACAATAAAGAGGACACACTGTGTAGCTTGAGTATTGTGGTGGTTGACTTGTTTCAGCACGGCTCACCAGCTTGTGGTAACACTGACAGGAAAAACTGCTTAGTTGTGGGACCCTTGTCTTCTTTAACCACAGTAAACACTACACAATGTGCACAAATGTTCCAAGGTAAAACATGCAAAGCTGATAGTCAGGTGAGAAAAGAAAACAGATTTTCTATTTACATGTGCATTTCCATCGCTTTTCAAAATGTGTCATGTTCCCTTTGGAGGAAGTTCAGCAACATGATAATCTAATAACACAATAATAGGTAAAGCAGCTGTTCAGTCGTGGCCTAATGGATAGAGAGTTGGGCTTGTAACCCGAAGGTCGTGGGTTCGAGTCTCAGGTCCGGCAGGGATTGTAGGTGGGGGGAGTGAATAACCAACACTCTCTCCACCCTCAATACCACAACTGAGGTGAGACCCTTGAGCAAGGCATCGAACCCCCAACTGCTCCCCGGCTGCCCACTGCTCCGGGTGTGTGTTCACTACTGTGTGTACACTTGGATGGGTTAAATGCAGAGCACAAATTCCGAATATGGGTCACCACTTCCCCTTCCCTTAAATCAAAGGCAGTAGCTTGAGGTTCAGTGGCTTTTTTTGTTCTGGATTATAATCACGCTAACTCTGCAAGTTTTGGTTCATAGAGCTTGTAACCTTCATGTTAGTAGTTTAATTAAGTACTTTTAGCTTATATTCTCATCTATATCTAGAGGTGTTTCTCAAAGCTTTCAGGGGACAAATGATAAACAATCACCAAGTGACGGCTGCATTATACTGTAATCATGCAACGGTTACTCCACCCATACATTAATAACAGCTTTAAACACCACTTAGCCGGGTATGCAGGTTGTTGTTGTTGGATGATTTTATGTTTGTGTTGCTCTGAATCTGCTTTGTCAGTCATGATCTCATTTAGAGGAGTAATACCATAAGAATCTGGGAGGATATTGTCCAACAAGACTGTTCATTTAGTAGGAACATTTTTCAGCTCTTACATTTTCTTATAATTTTTTTTATAATTATGTGGAAATATATTAGGGGTGCAACCCAATGACCATTGAAAGTTTGAGGTCAGTAAGAATTTTTTTCAAGACATTTCATGTCACAAAACATTTCTTTTTTTTAATAAATGAACTTTTTGAACTTTGTTCATCAAAGAATCACGGTTTCCACAAAAATACAAAGCAGCTCAACAGCTTTAACAGTTTTTTTTCTTTGGTTAATAACAAATGTTTCATTAACACCACATCAGCATATTAGAATGATTTCATAATAATAATTTTCTTTTGGATTTTTGACCAAGCAATAATGCAGCCTTGGTGAGCATGAGAAACTTCTTTCAAAAACATCCTAAAATCTTACCAACCTCAAACGTTTGAATGTTAGTGTACATATACAGTAGATATAAGTTGTTATTTACATTTCCTAAATATATATGCATTTCGTTTTGAATCTCTTCCACATTTGGCCATTTTGTTAAAATAAAACTGTGACTCACTGTTAAAAATTAGTGTTAAATGATGGTAATACTGTATGCACATCCCTGAAAAACCATAATATTAAATAACTGATCTGTAAAGGTATGTTTTGGTTACAATATAAAGGAGCTCAAGTAACCTTTTTTTTTTAGTCTGTGGCTTGAATAAGTTAAAAACAAATACAGTTTTTCCCCTCTTCAGCAACATGATCTTATCATACCTGATGTGCGAATCATCATGATGAGATGGATTGCAAAACTGCATTTTTGTGAACTCTGCTTGTAGAAGAAAAGGGGCAGAGACTTTTTTGAAGGAAGCCTTTAGTAGCAGCAGAGAAACAGGAAGAAGATGGATTTGACATTTGCAAGCAAATTCGACTGCTCAAATGCTGGCTTTTTCTTTCCTTTGAAAATGACCTGCACAAGAGATGGCTTCACACTTTTATGTAAATTGTATTTCAGTGATGGCTCCACCCCATTTTTGAGTTCCTGCTGCAGGGGTTTATGCAGTATATACGCTGTACAGCTGTGAAGGAACCTTTCAGGACAGTGAGTTGTAATGGATGCAGACTTTTCCAAATGTCATCAGATTGTATTGCCATAATGGAATATTTATTTTGGAGTCTAGTGGAATTTCCAGACCACATGTAGAAGATTAGAGAGTAGGAAATATCTGGCATTTCTCAACACATGATTGCGTGTGATGAAACTTCCCTCAATGAAACTGTCAGTCTTGGACAATCCTGATGCAGAGAGGTTCTAGGTAATATACGAAAGTCTGTAGAATATGGCTGTGACACCACCTCCTGAAATCACCATAGCTGAGCCCATTTCCATTCCAATCCTCAATGTTCTCCCACCGTCGTCCGATACGGAGTCGTGGTCCTGCTCCCCAAGCCCACGGCCACACCGGTACCACACTCGCAGCCGAAACCGGGAGAAGAGAAGAGCCAAAGTGCCTCAAGAGGACATATCAAAGAACCGTTGGTATAACGTGCAAAGGAAGCGAGATAGGAGCCAAAGCCCCTCACATGCATCTCCATCGCCTCCAATGGTTTCTAATGTAGAAGAGGAAGAGCAGGGCAGCCCTTCTGTGCTTCTCCTACCACCATCCCACTCATGGTCACGGAGCTCCTCACCAGGCAGGCGCTCTCGCTGGTCTATCCGTAGCCTTCTCAGCAAGGACTCAGATTGTGACAGCTGCAGGTCAGTGTGTTCCCCCTCTTGCTTGTGCAGTCTGCAGCACTTCCTTATGCTGCGTATTTTTTTTTTTTTTTAAGTGCATCCATGCTAGATGCTCAGAGAGCTATTCCTGCAGGTGCAGTGAGAAGAGGTGGAGAAACACTCTGGTTAGGCATGAGATGTTTTTGGTTTTAAGACCCATGCTTATTAGCATTATCTTTTCCACAGATTAAGTTATCTTATTTTTCTTCGTTGGCATGTTGTGTATTTTTTTAATATTTAATTTAATTTAATTTTTCATTTCTTGATTTAAAGAAGTGTTTGTTTCACTTCCCTTCAGAGTCAAATTCAGAATTTGTTCAGAGTGCAATGCAGTTAAGCTCTATCAACAGTATTTGTCGTTTACCACAGGAAATAGGTTTGACTTGTTCCTTAGTTGCATTTATAAAGATGGTAAGAAACATGGTAACAGTAAGGCACACACACAGTGCAAGTAAATAAGTAATTATTTAAGTATGAAGTATTATACAGGTAATTTAATTAAGTGTTTAAAAATAACTGTTTTTGTATCCTTGAACACACCACACACATACATATGTGTGACCATATATATATATATATATATATATATATATATATATATATGTGTGTGTGTGTGTGTTTAATAGTATTTATTTAATATTATATAAAGATAAAACCACCAGTAATGCCACAAATTGATGATGTTTTTGAAATGATGCAGAACATTCTTTCAAAGTAAATGAAAATGCAAGTGTTCCCTAGTAAACTGGCTTTATTCAATCTACACTAGAAATATGGCCCAACTCTTGCTGTAACAGTACATACATGCATATAAACACTGTGCTTTATTGCTTGTTATAATTACAGTGAATTTGTCCAGAAATATTTCCAGGGACCAAATTAAACAGTGAGTCCTGAAACACTGTAATTAGGTGAGGTTTATTGAGTCCTTTTCATTAAGTAACAAGAAAGATGATAGAGTGACAGAAAGAGACCACAGAGAACGAGTGCTCTTGGCAGTGGAGAGATGGAGGCGGGGCTGTAACTGAGCCGTCTGGCTCTCGTACACTTGACATCACTATTACCCAGTGGGAGTGTTACGCCTTTTCTGGTGATGTCACTGCTGCCCAATTAGAAGCCGCTGTTTTGATGCTGCAGTGAAGACTGTCAGCCAGTGAAAAGACTAGCTTAGAGAGCGAAAGGTGTTTTATGCACGCCACATGAACAGCTGTGCCCTTGTCCTTCTCATCTATCAACCGGCTTGACTTAGTTCTTTCTGTTTTGTTGCTCAGCCATTTCAAAGACTAGCCTATTCTGATGTTTTACAAAGTTTTGGATACTGTTTAGCAAGTGCTTATTTATTTATTAGCTTACTAGAACCTTAAACCTTGCAATTAGGCAGCAGCTCTGAACACAATCCTTGTTAGTCTGAAAACAAACAAAATGCATTTTTATGGCTATGAATTATCACCCTTGAAATGATTTAGAGACATGCACGAATGAGTATTACAGTATGAATCATTTACATCTGATGAATCCATCCTTCCTTTATTTGTAGACGGATCTGTGTAATCTAAAGTTCAAAAGGGTAAAGCCTGTTTATTGCTCACTTGCATTAATCGTTTTTGCTGACTGTAGAATGGGCCTTGTTTGTTTAGCAGCATCTGTAGGTTGTTTATCTGTCCAAAATCAATGCAATTTCCTGACATGCAAGTTTGCACAGCATCTGAATGGCAAGAGCCCAGTTCCAGGCTCCAATGTAATGTGAATGACATTAACTATATTATAATTGTTTAATTTTATCTATCACCTCCTAATATAGCATGAATAGAGGATTATAATTGCCTGTTTAAACCTCTGTTCAACCCATGCACTTTGCCTGTAGTTCACCCTGTTTACATCAGTTGCTTCTTAAGTCTGAAGATTTCATTTGTCTAAGCCTCTTTGGGGTGCTTTGGCCTTTTTGACCATGATGTACTTGTGGTCCTGTGTGCCATATGTCAATATATAAACTTGAGATCCTTTTAGGAGACTTGATTAGTGCTGCATTTCTCAGATCGCACACATTTTAAGTTCTGTTCCCTACAGATACATGTGATTGCAAAAATAGATTGACTTGCTTTGAGCTTCAAAACCTCAATCCTAGTGGATTATTGCACAGGAAGAGCATTTTCTGTGTTTGATCAATGCCACTAAAACCTCAGAAGTAAAAGGTAGAGTGACATTGATCGCCCCATTTCCTGAGGTTAACAAAACACTTGTTGTACATAATTGACTTGCATCTGTAATGTACTGTATTTTCCAGAAAATAAGTTGCATCTAAATATAAATTGCACTGGGTCAAAATTGCATTATTACAATCTTTTTTTTTTTTTTTTTTACTATATTCATAAATAATATAAAATCAGTATGATTTAATTCCCCTCATTCACAACAAATCATTTTAAATTTACTGAAACTACCAGTGTATTGGAATATTATTTGGAATGAGACGCAGCACATTTCAGATGATTAAAAATGGTGGTGGTGATGGCGCAGTGGATAAGACACATGCCTTTGGTGTGAGAGACCCGGGTTCGAATCCACTGTGAGACACCAATGTGTCCCTGACCAAGACACTTAACCCCTAGTTGCTCCAGAGGCGTGTGACCTCTGACATATATAGCAATTGTAAGTCGCTTTGGATAAAAGCGTCAGCTAAATTAATAAATGTAAATGTAAAATGTAAATGTAAAAAAAGACAATTTATATTTCAGAAAATACGGCATTATGTTTTCAATCTGACCCCATTGCCGCAACCCTTTTTAAAATATTAATAACGATGTTTAGAGCAAAATTGGTACATTTTACATTTATTTATTTACTTTTATCAATTGCCATAATGGCTGCATATGATTTAGGATCCTAACTTGGCGTTTTTTTGACATGCAAATCTGTATTTGTTTATCTATATGTCTTGGCCTCCCGTCACCCTTCTTACTGAGATTATGGCAGCCTCTCCCAGGAAAACAGATTATGGAGATGGCCGGACCTCTGAGGATTATTATGGACTGTACTGTCTCTATGCAAACTGGGACTGGGAAGCCAGGTTTCCAGTTTTTGATACTGAGATTGATTCCCTTAATTTGAATAACTTTGTTTCCTTACCAGCTCCAGGCGCTCAGTCCATCAGCAAAGCATTTCAATCAAGTTTTACTGACTCCAGTGCTTTCACATCAACTCTAAGGATAACCCCCTATGGTCTGGGTGGTAAAGAGAGGGCCACTGCCTCAAACGGTGTTGATTCCCTCCTCCACACAGTACATCCTCTTTTCTCCTCCCCCTCCCTCTCTTACCCAGTGTGTAGGTTGCTGTAGGATAGCTGGAGCGCTCATGGTGGAGACCTCTGTGGTCGTTACGTTTTACAGGGGGTCCGGTACCTCTTTTGGGATGGTGATGTTGAACGATCGCGTTCTGTTGGACTAGAACGGGCTGCGGATGAACAGAGGACGCAGTGTCTTCAATGCATTCGGCTAGTTAATCTGAATGTACCGTACCGTCTGTTGTGTCGGCACAGTGCCATATTGAGAGGCTACAGTAAAATAAACGTGGGCATCACGCATTGAACTGAGAAAACACCCAATGACATGTTCGAGTAAGTAGCAAATGGGTTAGTTATTTTATGCAATGCATGCATATTGATGTTGTTTCTACAAAAGCGTATGCTAATGTTGTTTAACCGTTCACTTTTATCGGTTGTTCTTGCATCACAGTGCAGTAGTGGGTTGTTAAATCGTTAACACGCGTGCAACTGCGATTGCATCCCTAAACCGCACTGATGAAATCGACATTCTGTGTGTGTGATCTGTCCCGGTGTGCACATGCACGTTCAGCACTGAGGTTTAGATTGGCGCCGTGCTGTATTTTTACTTTGTGCACGTTCTGCATGCAGATCCCATCTTCGTTATGCCTTTACTTTATTTAAATTACAAAAATGCATGCATTTTTTGCACATTTGCATTGTTTTACGCAGTGTAGATGTCAGCATCGGAAGCACGCGGCATTAGTATTTTTTTAGCTTCAGCATTAGACCGCCCATTCATTCTGTTGGCATTTGCTGTAGCGATGTCCGATTCGTTTGAGTCGTATCTTTTGAATGAATCGTTCGAACCGGTCCATCAAATCGGACCGAACGATTTGTTCACAATATTAACTGAATCGTCCCAAACGGTTCTCGAGTCAACAACAACTGATTCATTGAGCTAAGAACACATATCCGATTCGTGATGTGTCGAGAATCGATGAGTGAGTAGATAGAAAGAGCATTTGGAGTAAAGCGCGGATTTAAATAATATACCAACAATGACTTATTAACAAATTCAATGTTCTGATGAAATGTAATCAATCTGATTTATTTGATTAAATGACAATGTTATCAACACACGCCTAAGAAACGAAGTGGCTGTCAATAAATAACATTTATGATTAAGTAATGACGCAATAGAATCACTGAATCGTTTTTTGAATCGGTTCATCAAAACGAAAGAACCAGTTAACTTAAATTGATTTTTCCATCAGTAATTTGCTTTGAAATGAGTCTTACTGTTAAAAAGTTGTTACTCTTAAACATTAGGTCAGAAAGCCAATGAGTGGCATTTATTCTGGCTATTGTTAGGATATTATTGGGATTGCATGCTGTTTTACTGCTCTTTCGCTTTTGCTAGGATCTGTGTGACTGGATTTGCTGGCACATAAAGCGACTATACTTGCTCATTCCTTTTGGTTGCTTATATTTCACATTTGAAGCCACCAGACCAACAAGTTAAGTGAGAAGTGTGTTCTCATGATCTTGCTGTGTTACCTTGGAGACTCCGATATTTGCCCCCCTCCCTCATTCCCTCTGTTACCAAGACAACGTGAGACTGGGATCCAAGCAGATATGAACAGGCAGAGGCCAAAGTTGTTAAAGATAAAGTACAGTAATCAGTAAGACCTTATTGATGATTTGATCAAGTGTAGCGGAAGAGAAGTAGAATTAAACTCTGATTATTTATCTAGCAAGAGGTATCTTTTCATTATCATTTCTGTGACACAATATTTATATTAATGCTTGATCAGTATAGGTTTTTCAATTTGGGATTTCTAAATTTTACGTTCGGTCCCTCCCAAATCTGGGTATTTGGTTACCTCCTTGCAAAATGCCACAATGATATTTTTAGTAAGGGTCTGTTGTTGGTTGTTACGCCATTGTTTTCTGTGACTCTTCATCTTCTCATCTTCCAGCAGGTGTGTCTAATCGATGTCCTGAAGTGTGACTGTCCGTTAATGTATTTTTATGGTATTTTGCAGGATAGTTTCAAAAACTTTCTTGCACTGAACATTCAGTTTGAACTGACTGAACTCATCCACTCAAATGCATTACATACAGGAAAACTCATGGTAAAGGCAGAATATTTTTTTGATATTTCAAATGTAGTTCTGACATTAGTTGATTTCCATTGATGTTGTAGCCTTTGATGGTTTGCATTCTCTCTTATGTTGTAGCAAGTATTATTGGGGGAATTATTAAATATACACAATATATTCTTTACAATTTAATGCTTGTTATTTGACCTTGATCACATTCTCTAAATGTTAAAATCATTAGTTTTGTGATCCTTTGTTGTTTTGAGGCTCCCTTTTAAAGACGGCAGCCAGTTTTCATATATTTTTGTAAAATATCTGTTGGTAAGCATTGCTGTTTAGTAGTATATATTGTTATATTGATGCATGTGAATGATGCATCATTATTTTTCCTGGTATTTAATGGCCATTTAGTGTAAAATATAGCTTGATTATTTTTAAATACTGTTTTTGTTCTTAAACATTGTGAATCCATATGATGACATGGACAAACAATCCATTTGAGTCATTTCATACTATATATATATATATATATATATATATATATATAACTATATAGTTTTTATCTGTTTTTGCTGTATCATCCAACCATAGTAAGAACAACTGGTATTAAGAATTGATTTCACATGCCTTAAAGCCACTATCAGCACTCCTTTGACGAAACAGGTCTCATATGTCTGGTATTTAAATGTCTCATCAGACTGATCAAATGCTGGTGAACAGATAAGGCTTTGTGTTTGTGTACAGAAGCCTCTATCTGTGTTGTCACCTTTTTACTGGAACAGGAATGGAACGCTACTATGGAAACGATTGTTATTCATATAAATACACTCTTTATCCTTGGGCTCAGACCTGAACTCTTAATATAGGACCCATCCTGGATGTTCTTTCGGTTTGTTCATAAGTATGCTAGCTGAAATTCTTCAGAATATCAGCTTGATTGTGTTTAAAAATCTCTTAGAAACTAGAGTTGCTACTTAACTTGCATACTGTTTGTTGTAAGCCAGAATCAGTTAGTTGTAATCAATACATGCTATTTGGTAAATAGTGGATAAATCTTGTCCTTTCTGCCGTTTCCTTGTGCATGACCCAGTTGGCCTTTAAGGGCGGTTGAAGCACAGTGCTGAAATGCCAGATGACTGTCTGTGCCTCCTCTCTGACCTTACTTCTTCTCCGCCTGCAGTACAGCCAGTAATTCTCCGCGCAGTACTCCCGGCAGCTCGCCCTCCCTGCGCCGCCGTGTGCTGGGAGGCAGAGCCAGCGAAGGGGAGACGGGCGGGGACAGAAGTGCTGGAGGTTCAGAGAGCCCCCTGCCTCCTATTCCCTCCTCATCCACCTCCTCCTACCCACTCACGGCCCGACACTTCTCCCGCAATGCCAAGGTAAGCCACGTTCAAATGTCTGAATATCATCTAAATGTCTGATATGACAAGCGCTTGCTCTTCCACCCATATACTGAGCACTATGTTGCTGTTCTTTTCTGAATGAATAAGGCAGGAGGAATGCTAGTGTTGCAAACATTTATTTAGAAATTGTTATGAAAGATAATATGGTGCAATATTCTGAAATATTATTACAAAAACTATTTCTATTTGAATACATTTTAATTAGTAATTTATTCCTGTGATGGCAAAGCTGAATATTAAGAAATATTAAGCAGCACAACTGTTTTCAGCATTGGTAATAATGGAAATGTTTCTTGAGAAGCAATATTAGAATGATTTTTGAAGGATCAAGTGACACTGAAGACAGGAGTTTTGTTGCTCAAAATTCAGCTTTGCCATCACAGGCATAAATCGATTTTTTTAAATATTTCAATAGAAATGTTATTTTATAAATTATTATATTAGTTTTATTTCATGAATTGTAATAATATTTCACAATATTATAATTATGTTCTGTATTTTGAACAACTAAATGCAGTCTTGGTGAGCATAAGATACTTTTCTCAAAAACACGAAAAACTCAAGATTCCAAAAGTTTTAGGTTTGACCAGTAGTGTACATCAGGGATTGACTGGGCATAAAATCTACATTGCATATTTTCAGTCAAGTTTGTAGTCAAAGTCCTGAAACCAGGCAGCATTCACTGGTTAAATAATCTGTTAATTATTTAATTAATTAATTCTGCACAATACCAAGAATGTGTATTACGAAAGTAAATGGGACCAATTTTTGATTGTTTTGTTGACATGTTTATGTAGTAATTCATTGTATCCTCTCCTCTTTGTTTCAGAAAATGCAGAGCTGGTATAATGTAAGTATCCTGGGGTCTTGGGAAGTTCACACCTCAGTGCTTTTGCTGACAGTGCTGTTTTATTCCGCTCACATCTCTCTCTGATGTACAGGTTCTCAGCCCTACATACAAACAGAGGAATGAAGACTTCCGTAAACTCTTTAAAAAGCTGCCTGATACAGAGCGTCTCATAGTGGGTGAGTGTCACTACTTCACGAGTAAAGCCAGTGAATATAATGAGTGAAATTTTAAGTGCAGCACCGTGTGATGATCACATGGCTTCTGGTTGTGTTCATTTTATGTTGTTTTCTATTTAGACTACTCATGTGCACTGCAGAGGGACATTCTGCTCCAGGGCCGTCTCTACCTTTCAGAGAACTGGCTCTGCTTCTATAGTAATATCTTCCGATGGGAGACTACGGTAATTACTGAAAACATTGACTTTTGCTGCAACAACTAATCGATAATGATCAATATTGACAATAATCAGCAATGAATTTCATAATTTATTAGGTGCAGGGCTCGCAAAATCGCTAGCCCGACATCCCTGGGCTATTGTGTTTTCCAGTCAGGCTACCAAAATGTATCACTGCCCTGCTCGACGGGCTACCTTAAATACAGGGCTCCCATGCAATGTTCCCTCTAAGCTGAGCACGCGTGCGACTGTGCTCTTCTTCCACCGCGGCCGCTCAAAAGAAATAATGTGCCTCGCGCACACAAAAAATGAGTTGGGAAGCCATTTAATTGAATGCCGCCAGTAAAAGGGAAAGAATAGCAATGCTCGGGCAAACCGCTATAGAGCTGATGTCACGACAGAGTTAGAGCCGGTGAATGCGGTTTACAGGTTTCATAGAAAGAGAACGATATGCACCAAATGAGTCACTGTAGAAACTGAAAACTTCAATGGTTGCGGTGCGCTCAACACAAGAGACAACGCAAGCGCAATGACATGTGAAATAAAACGTCCTCATGTATTAAAGAAGAGTTCCTTGATTAAGTGAAATAGTGGAGGATGGGCAAAGAACGGTAACAAAACTCTGAAACATGTACAGTCACACACAAGTGTATTGTACAAACTGTACTTCATAACGATGTTTAGACAGCTATAGAAGAATTCATATGTTCACGTTTTTTTATATATTTAACAGATCTCAGCTTAAGTTTTGCTTCTGTTTGTACTCTATTATATTCTGTTCTATCAATTTAAATAGTTTGTTTTGATAATATATTATCTTAGGGTTATATTATAAACCTGATAAATAATTGACCTTGTTTTTGAGTTTTTGACTTTGAGTCTCTTGCTCATCAAGGCTATATTCATTTCAAAAATACAGAAAAAACAGTGATATAGTGAAATATTATTGCAATTTCTAATATTGGTTTCCTATTTTAATACCTATACTTTAAAATAGCATTTATTCCTGTGATCAAAGCTGGATTTTCAGCATCATTACTCCAGTCTTCAGTGACCCATGATCCTTCAGAAATCATTCTAATATGCTGATTTATTATCAGTGTTGAAACTGTTGTGCTGCTTAATATTTTTTTGGAACCTGTTACGTTTTTCTTTGATTCTTTGATTAATGAAAAGTTTAAAAGAACAGAATTTATTCAAAATATAAATATTTTCTAACAAGTCTTTACTATCAATTTTATCCATTTAACACATCCTTGCTGAATAAAGTTTAACTTTCTGAATAAGTATCTTTAAAAATGAAAGAAAACACTAAACGCTGTTCTTTTTAACTTTTTTTTTTTTTTTTTTTAAATACCACTGGTCCCAAAAAATACAGTATATAAAAAAATTAAATTGGTGCCCGAAATGTCCGGCCAATAGAGAAAGGTTTTGCTCAGCAAGAAAAAAAATTAGAGGGAACATTGCTCCCACGGGTCCTTAAATTTGATAACTAAATTGAAGAGTTTTTAAGGCCTTAGACAGGATTACATACATTAAATGGTATAAGTAAGAATTTTCCAAATTGCCTTAAATAGATTTTTAAGATTTCTGCAGATACCTTGTAAATAGTCAAATAAAACTCTTTCCTTGATATTCGCTGATATTTGTGTATTGAAAATGTTTTTGATTGACATTTATCGTCTTTATTTTATTTGGGAAAGTTAAATTAATTTTTTTTTTTTTTTGAAAGTCTCTTAAGCTCACCAAGGCATTTATTTATTAAAAAATACAGTAAAAACAGTAATATTGTGAAATATTATTACAGTTTTACTGCATAACTTCTATTTAATATTTTTTTAAATATAATTTATTCCTGTGAATTTTCAGCAGCCATTACTCAAGAAATCCTTCTAATATGCTCATAAATCTGCTCAAGAAATGTTTTTATTGTCATCAATGTTGAAAACAGTTGTGTACTTTTCTTTTTCTTTATTTCAGGATTCTTTGATTTAAAAGTTCAAAAGAACAGCATGTTTTTGAAATCGAAATTGTAACAAATGATTGAAATATCTTTTTTTGATCAATTTAATACACCCATTGCTGAATAAAAGTATTAATTTCTTACTGACCGAAAACATTTTCATGGTAGTTCATAGATGTTAATTTGTGCAACCTTTACTGTGGTCCGTTATTTATAAATCCTTCATATTCTTTCTATCTCTATATATCACCAGATAACCATACTGCTGAAAGATGTGACCAGTCTGACCAAGGAGAAGACGGCCAAGCTCATCCCCAATGCCATCCAAATTAGCACTGAACACGAGAAGGTACCGCACTGCAGACATCGGATATGCATGCTAAAATTACCATTAATGGAATTCTTTTGGTAGCTGCATTTTGAACCTCCTAAATCAAGACAATAAATACTCTGCCTTGGATTAAAATCCGGTTTTGCATTCGTCAGCACTTCTTTACGTCATTTGGGGCAAGAGATCGCAGCTACATGATGATCTTCAGACTATGGCAGAATGCACTGATGGATAAGGTGAGAATCGCACTATTGACAGTGCGTATTTTATCTGTATAAAAGACACAACCATCTGAAGTCTTCTGTCAGAATCGGTGTTGTATGTTTGTTGGTGTGTAGGCAATTTCATTTGGCAGGCAAACAACATCGCTTGGCAATTGTCCATAATAATTAGCACTTGGCAAAATGCAGGTGGTGACTACAGATGCATTGCAATGCACAGATACTGCATCTTCTGCAAGCTTGTCTGTTAGAACTGAACACTAATATAAAGCTACTGCGGCTTATATTGTTGCAGCAAACAACTGCTACTTTTGTTAAATCGTTTTCTTGTGGTTTTAGTAAAAAAATATTTTAAAAATATAGTTGCATTGCAGTGAACTTGGATGAAACGCTGAACAAAGTCAGTGGGAATGTTGTCAATCTGCAATTAAAATGAAGTGAAAATAACTAATAAATAAATCCTGTCGTTTTTACAGAAGGAATAATTCTCTAAAAATACAGCAAAAATATAAACATCTTTACAAAGCAACCTATATGTTTTACAGTTTTTTTTACATTTAATAGTACTTAAATATTATTAATTAAAAGTCTTTAAAAGTTAGAAAACATTTAATTAAAAGTTTTTTTTTTTACTGTAGAATTTGTAGTGTGTTAAAATTAAAATATATATTTTTTACAGTGTTCTATTTCAACCAATTTTGTTACGCATTTTTTGACCTTATTGCGCTGATAACTAATAGCCTTAACAAAATAATTGATGTCATAAAATGGTACTTTAAAGTTATAAATGCTGTATCACTTCCTCTGCTGCCTCACAGAAATGGAGTTAAAGCAGTCTTTAGCCTGGAAGTGCCCCACACTGAGGTTTCTGTTTCTTCTGTTTCTCCTTCACAGACTCTGTCTCCTAAAGAGCTATGGCACATCGTTCACCAGTGTTACGGCACTGAGCTGGGGCTCACTAGTGAAGATGATGACTACGTCTCCCCTACTGCTGAACATATGAACGGCCTGCTGTGAGTCCACACTGAGAGGAATCTGTTTATGATATTTTATTTATTAAATTTACCTTAGAACACAAGAACAGACAGAAGCTTACAGTGCACCTGTATCTATTTTTTTATTTATTTTTAGGTTTGAGCTCAAATAGGCTATATTATATACACTATTAGAATATAATTTTTTTTTATGTATTTTTTTAAATTTACCTAAAGATGCCATAGAATGCATTGATACAATATTTTAAATTGTTCTCTGATATCTACATAGAAGGTATGTGACTTAGGTAAGGGCAAAAATTCTCCAGAAACAGTTTTACATGTCCATTTACAACCCTAGGATTTCTCCCTAAATGAAATGGTCTGTTATTACCTTATTTGGAAGGGTCATGAATAATAATGTTGAGCTCTGCTCTGATTGGCTGTTTCACAGCGTGGCTCATTTCAGTAGCTCACACAGCAACCAGATCTCTACTGTCCAGAGTGAACGATGGAGAGATTAGGCAACCAACCTTTTATGTTTGAGCCTGTATCAGATGAAGGTACAGATTTTGAGAGATTTTGCAAGAATTTTTAGCATCCGTGGTATGAACATGATCGCTGTGAGCCGATGGTGGACTCGTTTTTGGACTTGTCTTTTTTTTTGACACTTTAGAAGTTAATAAAGTAGGACGTTGCAGTTTAGGATCAGCGATATCTTTATCTTATCTTAAAATCTTCTGCACGCACAAGATTTACATAAGAGGGAGGAAAGAATGGTGTTTGAGACTCACTGTATGTCATTTCCATGTACAGAACTCTTATTATTCAACTATGCCAAAGTAAATACAGTTTTCCATTCTATGGCACCTTAAGAACACAAGGAGAGACAGAAGGTGTATATTCAGTGTACCCTGTACTTATCCATCTAGCTATATTCATTTTATTTTTTAGCTTAAGATTGTCATGTATTTTATATTTCAAGTATTGCATTTCAAGTATTTCAATTTGCTGAATGTATACCTGTCTCTATGTATATTTTATAAAAAAATTTAGTTCAAAAGGGCATGATCTCATTTTAATATTTCCCTCAAAAGTCCACTTAGAATACCAGTAGGAAAGCATTTTAGTTTTACATTTTGCATGATAATTTTCCTCCTCCTTGTTGATCCTTGGCATTAAATTTAGAAGATACAGTTTATGCTACTGCATCTTCAGGCTTATATAAGTTTCTTTGTTTACTGCATAATTTGTTGTCATTGCTGCCAAGTTTATAAATACTGAATGGTTGATATGTAAACATTGTTGATATGTCAGCGTTTTTGCTGCTTTGGTCAGGGAGTTCTGAGTTCTGTACATTAGACTATAGCCCCGTTTCCACCACAGGAACTTTCCCCAGGAACTAGGGACTTTGGGCCGGTACTTGGTGTATTTCCACCGCAGGAACCAGGATCTAAATAAAGTTCCGGGTAAAAATTTGCCCCTCAGAAAGTCCCTGCTCGTGAGGTAGTACTTTTTCAAAGGTAGTACTTTCGGGTGCGGGACTAGGGCACTGAGCATGCTGATTGGTTTAGTTAGTTTACACAGCATTGTATTTCAACCACCATATAGTTGCATAATTTTTAAATATTACTGTTACTGTGTCATGAAATGTAATTTTAAAAGTATTTCAGGCGAGAATGTAGTTGTTTGAAACTCAAATCTGCGGTTTATTAATAAAGACAGTGCCTATTTGAAAATGTGCTTCGCCGATTTCAGAGACGTGAGCTCCACACGATCAGCAGGTGCTCAGTGCTCATGTTTCCCAACGAGAGCAGCCTCAACTCGGCTAGTCCTTCTGACATTTGCCGCTGATGTCTCTGTAGTTAAACTTAAGCTATAATTCGTTTTGGGTAAATCTAACAGGTAATCTTTGGTCTTTATTCTATTAATATGTTAAAATGAAAAGAAGAAATAGTGCTTGATATAATATTTCGTTTCATTGTAATATGTACGTTCCCTGAACTACATTTCTGAGGCTATTAATGTGTTTAAATGAAAACGAAAAGAGGCAGTGGTGTTTGATATCATATTTCGTCTTATTGTAAGGAAAATTGCAGTAAACAAGGCTAGCTGACTGACGTTATCAAGTACACTGATTATTTACCGGACTTGCGTCGTTCCGTCCGCGGCCTCACGCTCCCGATTCGAACTCGCAAAGTCCAAACTACTAAGGATGCAAGTCAGAAATTTGCGTACTTGGTATTGAGAAACGCGTGCAGACCTACGTCACTAGACTCTGGGGGTCTGGGGGAAAAAAAGTTCCTGGGACAAATTGTTCCAGGTAATTTCGGTGGAAAAGGGCTTATGACAACCCTGACACTTACATCTGTCTGTTTCTGTCTTGTAGGCCAGGTGAGGAGCCGGTCTCCGTCACTGACCTGCTGGATCTGGGTTCAGTGCCGGTGGCTCCGGTGGGCTCCTCTCCACCCTCATCTGCCTCAGTTCTTCCCTGCGCTTCAGGATCTTCACCTCCATCCTCCTCTTCCTCTTCCTGCCAGCCTGTGGAGGTTCCATCTACTCGGGCCAGCATCGAACCTGAGCCCAGTCCAACCAGCTCCCAGAGCTCATTGCTACCCACCACAAACACTGGAGCTGCCCCGTCCTCAACCGTAAGCGTGAAATACCTGTGAAATACCTGCCAGAGTGGTTATGCTAAAAGAACATTACAATGGAAGATTCATAGACCAAAAGGTTGCAGAAACCATTATAAACCCTGATTTATTGGGTTATTTTCTGACATAAATTATTTTAGAAATATGCTACTTGTGTACAGAGTAAAACTTGCTTGCAAGTCATTGTGATGTATGATTGCAATGAAAATTATTCTTTTGAATCAGTTCTTTTGAATTAATCTGAATACAAGTCAGTCTTAATGATTTATTAGTGAATCTGTTTGTAAATAACAATCAAAATTTAGTGAATAATCATAATGAAACTGAAACATTATCAGAGCAAATATTTTACACTCCTGGTCATGTATTTTAGTCTTTTATCCTTTTTAAATGGCATTATGTATGTTTTATTGTGATGTATTGTTTGTATGTCTATGACTTTAATGTGTTTTTTTTTATTTTATTTATGTACTATTATATAGTATTTATTGATATTTTATAATAGCTTTTTATTTTTACTAATATTTGAATAGCTTTTATTTTATATAGTTTGTTGTAATCATTTTATGTGATTTAGACATTTTAACGATAACACTAGTTTGAGAGTGTTTATTCTTTTTATAGGTCGTGGAAGAAGGCGCGGACAGCCAGTCAGAATCTGCCAATCAGTCACTTCAGTCTCCTCCCACTGTCCCACACAGCCTAGTTACCCTCTCGTCACTGGATATCACCAATGATGAAGAGCTCCCAACTGACCCCAGCAATTCCTCTGACACTCAGGAAGAGAGTGAGTGCTTGTATATCCTTCTTGTTTCCCACAGCAAACTGCCTGACCTTAATTAACCTTAATTTAAAACAAAAAGATTTTAGAGATTTGAAACCACTCTTTCTTTAGAGTAGGTAAATATGTGTCAAATAGCTATGTCCTTGATAAGGAGTCACGTTTAATCTCCACAGGCGAGGTGGAGTCTTTCTGTGCGGATCTCAGCGGCCGACTGCATATCAACACAGTTGTTCGCATGAGCGTGGACAAGCTCCACGACCTTCTGTTCTCAGACACTCACTTCATACAGCACCTCTTCTCACAGCGTCACTTCACCGGTCAGTTCAGGTTTAAAATTGCCGTTTTGTAACTTGAGTTTGCTACTCCTACATTGTTGCATTTTACTTTTTTATTCCCCTCAGCATACTTATTAAAATACTGCCCCTAGTGGACTGGAGTGCATTTAATCATTGACTGAATCATTGTTGCTGACTGTTCTATGCATGGCTGTTTTCTGCTGTTGTTATTGCCTTTTCCTGCAGCTTTCAGATCCCACGTGTCCTCTTTCCTCTTTCCCCCTCCCTTTTGCTCTTTTCGTGCTGGGTGTCCTATAGGGGCTTTTGGGCGGATAATGAGAACTCGACTATTTGGTTTCGCTGTGTTCTTTAGTATAAAATATCATAGCCTCATTCTTTTTTTTCCTTGGTAACTTTATCTGCTTTGTACAGCAAATAAATGTTGAAAATATTCATGGGAGATCAAGGAATGGTAGCGTGGATAGCACAGTGTGAGAAGTGTTTATTTTCTCATGTTGAGCTCTTTGTCTTTGTTATCTGCATGGATAATTGCCCCTTTCCCTGTGCCCCTGCAAGTGCTCTGACTGTAATCATCCACCCTTATTTTTCCCCGTCCTCTAACTGTTCTTTTCCTCTTTCTGCTCTCTCTCTCTCGTGTGTCATTGGTTCAGATCTCTCTGTGCACGAGTGGCAGCAGGACAGCAGCAGTGGGAACAGCAGTAGAGTTTTGAGTTACACCATCGCCATCAACAACCCGCTGGGCCCAAAAACTGCTCCTGTGGTGGAAACACAGGTGGGTCCATACAGATCTTTTGCTTTGTTTTTATCTCAGCTGTTCCTCAATCACCTTCATTCTTATTAAAGTGATTGTTCATGGTAAAATTAGAGTTTTGTCATTGTTTACTCACCATCATGTTGTCCTAAACCTGTGTGCATTTCTTTTCTTTTTTTTTTTTTTGGAAAACAGAAAAGGAGGAAGATTTTTTTGTTGTTTTTGTTTTTGTTTAGTTTTGGACCACAGTGACTTTCATTGCATGTACAAACTGTTTATGTGTCCCACTGAAGTAAGTTATAAAGGTTTGGAATGATGTGCTGGTGATCATTAATTTTTTTTGGTGAACTGTCCTCTCTGATAACACATAATAAATGCATCACATTTGGAAGAACACAGCCACAAAAATTAATAAGTAAAATGTTATCCCTGATCCTTCATACATTCAATACTATTTCACTAAAAAAAATAGGAAAAATATTATTGTTGTTGTTATGTAACAGTGCAACTGGAGATTGGCTGCTTTAATTTCTTCTTTTTCAAACATTAAACCACTAAGTTTTTTAATATAGTAGAAAAGGGCAGAGAGCCCTTAAATCTTCTCTCTTTTTTTTATTAAATCACGGCCTCTGTTGGTGATTTGATAATCACACTAAGCCATATCGTGCTTTCGTTTTTATTTTGATTAAACATTCAGCTCTAGTTAATATGAGTTAATGTTAACCTATTTACACGGTTTAAGTATAACTAGAAGTTCGTCCACCTAGAACAGCAGTTCCACCACTAAAATGACAGTTTATCTGCCTTTACAGCTCAAATAATACATATAAACATAAAGTGCTTAAAAACAGGCTACATGTTTCTGCTTTTTCATATTCCCAAATGCCAAAGACTTCCTTAATATGTGCATTAATGTTAAACAATTTTTGTTTTTACAAATTATAAATGATTTTTTTTCTGATAATCAACAGAATATCAAACATGCTGTTAATAAAGCTTGTACTGAACTCCGAACTTCTTTAATGATGGTTTTGTGTATTTTTGTAATGCTGCGCAGACTCTCCATAAGAGCAGCACCCGGGGGGAGTGTTACGTGGTGGACTCGGAGGTCATAACCTCAGGCATCCCCTACCAGGACTACTTCTACACTGTACACAGATACTGCCTCACCTCTGTCAACAAGCACAAGAGCCGCCTCAGGTAGAACTTCCTGACCATTGTTATGCACGTATTGTTATACTTCAAATGCAAACACCACTGAGGGAGCCATTGTGTGTGTGTCTGCAGGGTCTCGTCTGATATCTGCTACAGGAAGCAGCCGTGGAGTCTTGTGAAAGCTCTGATAGAGAAGAACACTTGGAGCGGCATTGAAGAGTATTACAGACACATGGGTGAGTAGTTTTTCGTCTCAGTGCAAACCTTGACTGTGACCTTGTTGCTAAAAACGATCCCATGTTCCTCGTCAGAGATGGAGGTGTGTAAGCTGGAAACGCTGTTACAGTCGGAAGTTTCTGTAGTGAGCACCGGGGAAGTGCCTTCCGCGGACTCCGCCAAGACTCCCCCCGGCCTGCGCAGACGCAAACGCAACTGTCCCAGACGAGCAGGAGAGCGGGAGAGAGAAAGGGACGGAGCGGGAGGAGGAGGCGGGGAGCGGGGCGACCGAGGAATTGGAGACGAGCACGAAAGGAGGGAAGCTGGTGAGTCAGTCGATGCAGGGGAGCACCAGAACTGAATTCATCAAGTCTGATTTAAGCGACCATGTGGAATGTGTTGACATCTAATGGCGGAATGCAGAATTGCTTTGACTGAACTAATCAGGGATGTGATTTTTCCATATTTATGCAGATTTCTGTCATTTCTGACCTTAGAAGACTTTAGAAGTATGACCCACGTGAATGACATAAATCTGAGGAAAAAAGAAATTAAGACAGCCATCAGTTTTAGCATTGTAATTTTACTGTTGCTCTGTAAAATAAATTATATTATTATTATTATTATTTTGGTGTACAGTATGCAATAGTAATGTATCTTTGATTTGTAATATAATTTAAAAACGTAATAAAATTTTTTTTTATTTAAATATATAATAACAATAATAATGTCATGCTTTTACTTGAATAAACATATGTATTATTCGACCTGAGAAGTATGACCTACGTGATCTGTGTAAATCTGACAAAAAAATTATATCTTAGTAATATGAAGAACATAAATAGTAGTATCATAATTTAACTGTTGTTCTATAAAATAAATTATTATTATTATTATTGTTACTCTTTTATTTTATAGTACATTAGTTATTGCGGTAATAGTATGTCTTTTAATGATTTATAATTAATAATTATATAATTTAATAAAGTAAAACTAATATTTTGAATATTAATTTAGATTCTCCTTTTTAAATGATTATTAAATAATATTTATTTAGCCATAAATATTACGATTGTAATTTAACTTAATTAACTTTGTTTTCCTATAAAATAAACAATAAAAATATGATTATTAATATTATTAAATAATTTTGATAAAGTAAAGGAATAAAACAAATTTTATAGTACATTGATCATACTGCAATAGTAACAAGTTTTTGAAGTGTTCAATAATTATAGAATTTGGTAAAATATATAATTCAGGCTTTCTTTCTGTTTTTGTCCTTATCTGATCATGTGCCTGCTAATGAGTCATTTTCCTGTTTTTCAGGTGCTCAGTATGTCAAATTAGGGGAGAGGTGGCGTGGAGCCGGCAATAACAACAATAGCATCTCCACCATCCTACTCATTGTGAGCTTCATGTGAGTGTTTTCACCTTTGGCAGTCTGTAAATATTACTCTGTGTGCATTTGTAATATCAGCGTTAATACAAACCGCTGTGTCATCTGGTCAGACTCACAAGATGAACAAGATTCAGTCTGAGACCGCCAGGTTGTCATCACTACAGTGGTGGCTTCTTTTTCTGATATCTGAAGAGCAGAGCCTACCATAATGACTGCCTCATTGGATAACACGTTTCGATAATGTTTATTTTTAAGGTCACAAAAAAAAAATTGTCATCTTTTACTGGTCCTCATGTCATTTGAAACCTGTACAGGTTTTTTTCTTCTGTGTGTTACGAAAAGATAAGTTTTTCTGTACAATGAAAGCAGATGGGGACTGGTACATTTTATTTTATTTTTTTCAGTAAATTGAGCAAATATCAACTTAAAATCAATATTGTTTCTCACAGAAAGCTATCATACAGTTTCAGAAAAATTGGAATATAGCATCCAAGTTATATAGACTACCTTTTAGAGCTTAACATCTCCAGTCCCCATCCACTTTCATTATACGAAGAGACATGCTACAAAATCTCATCTTTTAGGTTCCACTGAAGAAAAAAATCAATGCGACATGAGGCTGAGTATATGATATTAGAAATAATAAATATAAATACAAGTGAACTACATACTTCTGTGCATAGTAACATTGCATCCCGTTTAAAATAACACCAACATATAAGGAGTGTCACTTTTTCTGTTTCTCCCTTATTTTGCATACTAATGTCCTTGCCGATCCTCTTTCTCTCTCTCCTCTTGCTTTCCTCGCTTCCTCCTGCATATAGGATCTGTGTCAGGTAGAGCCTCTGTCTTTGAGCTTCAAGAAAAACGTGCACACACTTTTTCATCATTGATATTGCACCATCAAGTACAGATCTCTATATTGAAATCTCCTCTCTGTTCTTCCTTCAGTCTGGTTGTTCTGGTGGCTCTGAACATGATGCTCTTCTACAAACTCTGGGCGCTGGAACGGGCCGCACACACGCTGGAGACCTGGCACTCGTACTCGTTAACTGACAGGTATGGTAAAACTGAGTGGCTCCACACACACACACACACACACACACACACATGCTGCTTTTCAGCATGCTCATTCTGTACTGTTTCTCTGCGCAGTCCTCTGCCGCAGACAGCTGGAGAGTGGGCGCAGGTCCTGCAGCTCCAGAGGCAGTTCCACCAGGCCCAGATGAACAAATGGCAGCAGATCCTACAGTCTTCTGTCACACTTCTGGATCAGGTGTGTGCTTGAGCTGAACTTGAGATGTCTTCATCAGGCAGTTGAAACGCTGCATTTGCTGAAAACAAATTAGAAGTAATAACTGTCTGTCAATCAGTCTGTGAATATTTAGTCTTTTTATTACTTTTTCATGAGATTGTGTCCATTTTGAGTTGGAAGCACATGCTTTTTCTATAATTCTGTATTGAATCAGAACAACATGACTAGAAAACATGACCAGAATAGATAACATGACCAGCACACCAACACTTTTACAATGTTTCTCAGTATTGGGTACTTTTTAGGAGTTAAAGACAACACAAAATTGATTTTGATAGTTTTGGTCATTTTTGTTCATGGCTATATTGATTTAAGTTGAAATTGCTGTATTGTTTTAGACAACAGAGAGCGTCGAGTGATGAGAAACATCAAACTAGCAAAGTTTTTTGAGTCGAAAATACAAATATTTGACTGCAGAATGCTAAGATTGACCAATCAGAATAAAGCATTTCAGAGTAACGTGACAGTTTTAGCATATTTCCAAATGAAACGGAATATTAAGCAGGAAATAATGTTGGGAGTGATTTGAGTTTATTCAGATTTGAGCTGTTATTGCATGAAGTAAAATACATTTCAGAGGTAAAAAATAAAAGGATTAATTTGTCTTTGGAATGAAAAATTTAGTGACAGAATGAAAACAATTGAGGCTTCTTTGACAGAAATTTCTTCTGCCCAACCATGTTGAAGTTTCTTTTAGTATTATTCATGATTGTTACCCATTAAATTAATACGCTTGATAAAAAAAATAATGACAGATTAATAATATTGTTTTGAAATTACTTTTCTAATTATTATTATCCAAATAATTTTTATCCATAATTGTGTTTTTGGGGACTCATGTTAAATTTATAATAATTTTCTTACTATTCCTTGCAATTTAACATTCATAAATATCCATTTTCAAAGAAAATGCTTTCTTTTTTAATTTCAAGAAGAATGTTGAGATATATTTGAATTTATTTAATGAACTGTAAAAATCCAATTGCTTCTGTGGCATAAATATATTCTGATTAAAATATTATAATATGTTTTATACTATTTCAGAATTTCATGTATTATAATCAACTTAGAATATTAGGTTTATTGACTTCATGCTTGTAACAGAGAGAAAGATATTACATTTTAATTGAATATCATAAAAACAATCTCTAGTTCCTCTTGAAAAAAGCATAAACCAGACTTAAGCTGATTTGCTGGACTTTTAAACTTGTTTAAGATGGTTTTCTAGTCTGGCCAAGCTGGTCATCAGCTGGTTTAGTCGGGAGGCCAGTTTGTCTCTCTGAAAAGTGCCAAAACCCCCTGTCAAAAACAGACCTGTATGACCAGGCAGGAGCAACCAATCAGCTTAGACTTAGGATATTGGCTTTCATATCTTTCAGCAAGGGTTTCTTTATGATAAATCTTGTACAAATAAGACAAAACTAATTTATTATGAAAACAAAAAGGGTATGATTGATTTGATTTTATCTTGTTTTTAATGCGGCGTGTCCTCTCTCATGTAGATGAAACAGTCTCTGGAGAAGCTCCACAGAGGAATGATCACACCTGAGGCGCAGCAGGAGTCTGAATCAGAACCAGAACCAGAAACACTGATGGATCAGTGAGAGCATATGGTAACCCCCTCACCCTACCGTTTACAGACTGTGGACCCCGTAACATAGCCGTCCACGAGGGGCCAAATCATGGACGGGAGACGGTGCTCAACTCAATGACATTAATGTTGGGATTGATGTGAGTATCTTCTAGATCACCCTTGTGTCCCAGCAGCAGCTACAGGACTTTATACTAGCTGTATAAAACACATTCAACTCTTTTATCAATCGGAAAACTATGAACTCTGGGTCTGAAGCAATAACACACATTTACGGGAGCGTCTGTGACTTACAGCTGTGCTGCATCTTGAGCCGTTTGGTCCGTACTGCGTGAATTTCATCATGGACCTTTCAAAAAAGAGCTTGGGAGGCATGCGCTAAAGATTTCAAAGAGGGAAATGTCTGAAATCAGCCTCCAAGAGACCTCTCAATTTCACAAATGTTATTTTTATTTCTTCATGGGAGAGAAATTTCAGTTTTCTCTTGCGTTACTGTTTTGCTGATTTCAGTGCTGTTACTGAAAGTCGTTTAAAGTGTGTCAGACCATTGCAGTATTTATTTAATAGACTTGAATTACAGTCTAACGTCATTGTGTTTCTGCTAAAACAAGGACCAATGTAGAAATGGGTGGAACGAGTGGTAGGAATATGAATTCCCATATTAGCAATAATCATGTGGAAAAATTGTAATGGACAATTAAAAGTTAATCTATAAGACAGAATGCAAAAAGTAAAAAGTCAAACTTTTACTTAGGGTAGAGTACCAGAGTGAAGATTGTTTTACAATTTTAACCATTTCTTCTTTCTCCCTAATGTTTTAGTTATCATTTTTGTTTTAAATCCCTGTGTATTTATGACTTAGGGGTGAAAGGAGCTGTGTTGTGTAGTTGAGGTGTCAAGAAACTTGTGGAGTTTCACTGGAATCAAACTTGAACTGTTCAGGGTTACTATTAGCTTGAGCAGCTGACGTGCACACAGATTGAAGAACTTCAGTCGTTCCTCAGGCTGGACGTTTGAGACCAACCAGAACTCAAGCTCAGGACCATTGTCATTTCGCTTAACACTGTAGGTCAGTCTCACACAGTCTCTCACACATGTCTCTTTCACCTCAATTCTTTTTTGTATTGTGGCATTTTTATGACAATAAAGCACCGCTCATAATTTTTATTTAAATTTTTACTACTCTAATGCAATAATGAAAATCATCCTGTGCAGACAATTAGCTTACATTAAGCATAATTTAGAAACTGTAAAACAAATACCGTCAGATGGTATAAATAATATATTAATTATCCTCAGGTATGGGAATTGAAATCAAAAGAATGTCACAATGCAAAAAAAGTATTGGTTTTAATGGGAAATGTGATGTGCGTGTTCTTGGTGAGATTCACCTAGAGGCTGCGAGTTGGATTTTTTTGGTCCTTTGTTTCATTTGGACTGTCTGTTACTGATGTCCCCTGTCCAGCCATTTAATTTCTGTCCCTGTATGTGTCGTCTCACTCTGTCGTGCCCTTCAGCCTCAGTGATCTCTCCCTTCTCTGAGCGTGTTATCAGAGTGTGTGTGTGTGTGTGTGTGTGTGTGTCTGTCTGTCTGTCTGCGGGCGCTGCTGTGCAAAGCCCTTGCTCTGAGTGACAAAAGTGTGTGCTATTTATTCGGGTCAGGGAGGGAGAGAGTGAAGGTGGGATGTATTGTATAGACACGATTGTAAAGATGACTTGTGACGGTCACAAATGTGTAATAAAAAATGCCAAAAAATTGTAAAATTGTGTGTTTATTACTGATTGGATAATTTCCTTTTTTCACAGGTTAAAGGGATAGTTCACCCAAAAATTTAAATTTGATGTTTATCTGCTTACCCCCAGGGCATCCAAGATTTAGGTGACTTGTTTCTTCAGTAGAACACAAACGAAGATTTTTAACTCAAACCGTTGCAGTCTGTCAGTCATATAATGGCAGTCAATGGGACCCACGGCTTTGAGAGACAAAAAAAAACATACACAGACAAAACCAAATTAAACCCTGCGGCTCGTGACGATACATAGAGGTCTTTAAACACGAAACAATTGGTCTGTGCAAGAAACTCTCATTGAGTCACTCATTGTTTAGACTGCTTCCGCATATGCGTCTACTATGCCAGAGCCCGTTGACGCATCACGCCGGATGTTGTGAACGCGCTCAGGACAGTTGGACTTTGCGGTGGATCAGAGGTAAAAAATGATATAAATACTGTTCAGTTTCTTGCACAGACCGATTGTTTCGTGTCTTAAGACCTAAATGTATCGTCACGAGCCGCAGGGTTTAATTTGGTTTTGTCTGTGTAAGTTTTTTTGTCTCTCAAAGCCGTGGGTCCCATTGACTGCCATTATATGACTGACAGACTGCAACGGTTTGTGTTCTACTGAAGAAACAAAGTCACTAAATCTTGCCCTGGGGGTAAGCAGATAAACATCAAATTTTCATTTTTGGGTGAACTATCCCTTTAATACTTCCTGAGCAGTGAGGAAGTTGGTATGATTATGATTTTGTATGTTCATTTATCATCAATTGCTGTTGGTGTTAATTTTTTACTAATTATTCTCATTAATGTTGAAAACAGTTTTTAAACCATGATCATTTTTTTAAAGGATTCTTAAAATCCATTGAACTAGAAATAGAAATCTGTACGGTCACTTTTGACCAATTTAATTAGTCCTTGCTAAATAAAAGTATACTTTATTTTATTACATTTTTATAACACCAGCAAATCAGCATATTAGAATGATTTCCGAAGGATCATGTGACACTAAAGACTGGAGTAATGATCTTGCATGAAGGTCAAGAGAGAAAAGATGCAGAAAAACAGCTGTATTTGTAAATGTATTTTATTGTATCTATCTTGTCCATAATTTATTTGGCAAGCAATATTTTTACTTCAACATGAAATGCATCTTGGAATTGTTGAGGCTGTAAAGTCGTCGTGTTGATATACTTTACAGAGGTGCAGACATTCTCAGATAAAGATGATATTCTGTGACATCCAAGTGTTAGTACAATACCATCTAGTATCTTTAGTAATCACAGCACTAAAAGCAGCTGTGGAGTTAGTTTTGCTCAGTCGAGGATGAAACGGATCCGGCGTTACAACTGTGGCTGTGTTTCTGACGGTATTCATGAAAGCGTATTTAAAATCATGCAGTAGAAATCCACCAACTTAACAACCACCGATTGAAAGATATAAAAGTAAGAAAACCAGAGCTGGGAAGTCTCAAGAACGTTCATTCATGCATAAAGGCAGTGAGACTTTGGCAGTGTTGTGCTGCCCTCTGTAAGTCACTACCAGAAATTGGCTACTATAGAGGGAGAGGAGAGACTGGAAGCTTCTTTACTGCACTTGTGAACAAAAACAATTAAATCCTGCTTTCTCGTTCCGTTTTCTTTTGAAATCATCATCATGCATGAGGAGCCAGCGGCATAAACCTCGTTCCTACAGGAGGCACACTTTCAACTCTTGAGTCATTCTCAATCCATTTCATGCAGCCCTTGATTATCTTGTCAGCAAAGACAAAAAGAAAAGAGGAGGAATTGTGAGGCCAACATGAGAATGATTAATAGCACAGATCCTCAACGGCACATTGTTAATAATATATTTATCACATTAGTTTCGGTAGCTGAATTCGGATATGGATCTTACACAACAATGCACTTTCCTGACATCTATGATATTAACATATACGTGACATTCATTAGTTTCTTTTAAGTGAATGATATAGCTTTATGCTACTCACAATGTCTGCTTTATAGTGTAAAAATCTTAATACCAAGGCATATTAAAGATTAATACAGGGTGATGGTCGTGATGTAATGGCAATTTAAGTGAATTACTACATACCAGTGAGAATTTTTAAAGTTTGTGGTTATCTTAGCAGTGGTTAGGTTAGTTGTGGTTCAAATCCCCTGTACGTGACAGGTGCAGTTTTCTGATAGGAAGCTCTTGTAAATGTGCGTTGGCATTAGCTATGTAATGCTAATCACATGATGTCCCTATAGCAGCCAAACATGAGATGTTATGATTTCTCTATATATATATTAGAGGTGTAACGGTACACAAATAAGACGGTTCGGTATGTACTTCAATTTTTTTTTGACGTAAAATTGCTCTTAATAATACTTTACTGAACAAACCAGCCTACAGTTCTGTTACACCCCAAATATATACATTTTTATTTTATTATTTTTTCTATTTCTTAATATGTTTGAGCTTTAAATAATGGTATAAATATGTTTTCACATATATCATTCCATTTGAAAGTCCTTTTTTTATTTTTTTTTTGTCTCTGGCTCAGTTAAATATGCCAGTGATTTTTTTTTTTTTTTTTTTTTTTTTTATACACTTTATAATCTTTTTGATGTCCTCTGGCTCAGTAGATATACTGTGGTGACTCATTTTTATTGCATGTAAAGTTATGTGGAAAAAGCAAAGAGGTGTTAAAAGCTAAAAAACGTATGTACAAGTCATGTTCAGTGTTATAGATTCATGCTTGAACCAATGAATGCATCATTCATTCGTTATCCTTTTGATGTAATGTGTGACTGTGTGTTTCCCTGATGGTTTTGAATGGCGGTTCTGTCACAGTTGTACTCAAAGGTCAAACAGCAGCCCTGCGGTTTCACAGAGAGCCGGTGAGGGTGATGGAGGAGGCCGTGTTGGACGGAGCATCAAGCTTTTAGATTGAGACTTTTTTTGGACCTGAAATGAAACAAAAGGCAAATTGTTTAACTGACTTGGAATACAGAAAAGTCCAGATGTGACCATCACAGGTACATTTAACTAACCCACCTGTGTTATTCTGCCACCGTTACACCTGCACAATTATCTTTGCTCTCCGAGGTTATAGCTAAATATTCCGCCCTAAGAGAACGGAAGGAGGGCAGAAGGGACAGAAAAGGTAATGAAGAAAAGAACAGCAACAAGAGCTTGAAAGGTTTTGAGCACAGCAGCTTGCAGAAAAATATAGATCAGTTTGGGATTAAGGGAAATATAGTTTTGAAGGAAGAAAAGCAGTGAAAACTAAGGGGTGGAAATGTAAAAAAAAAAATTTTTATTGTAGGGGTCGTTTTTTATATATTTTGTCATTCATAAAATTGATGTTTTAAAGTTTTCACTGCATGTTTGTTAGCTTTGAAACCGGCTTTCCACTTCACAAAGTGTTAATTGATGGACTGGAGTCACTTGGATTATTTGTGGATTGTTGTGATGTATTTATCAGATGTTTGGATTCTCATTCTGACGGCACCCATTCACTGCAGAGGATTCATTGGTGAGCAAGCGATGTAATGCTTCTTTCTCAGATGAAGAAATAAAATCTACATCTTCATCTTGTATGGCCTGATGATGGTTAAATTTTCAGCAAATGTGACCCTGGACCATAAAACCAGTCATAAGGGTCAATTTTTCAAAATTTAGATTTATACATCATCTGAAAACTGAATAAATAAGCTTTCCATTGATGTATGGTTTGTTATGATCAGACAATATTTGGCCGAGATGCAACTATTTGAAAATCTGGAATCTGAGGGTGCAAAAAAAAAAATCAAAATGCAGAGAAAATCACCTTTAAAGTTGTCCAAATGAAGTTCTTAGCAATGCATATTACTAATCAAAAATTAAGTTTTGATATATTTACAGTAGGAAATTTACAAAATATCTTCATGGAACATGATCTTTACTTAATATCCTAATGTTTTTTGGCATTAAAAAAATTCTGTAATTTTGACCCAAACTATGTATTTTTGGCTATTGCTACAAATATACCCCAGCGACTTAAGACTGGTTTTGTGGTCCAGGGTCACAAGTTTTAATTTCTGGGTGAACTATTCTTTTAAAAATAAAGGTACTAAAGAACCTTTCTCCACTAAGGAATGTTTTGTGGTATTGAAATGTCCCATGGATGTTAAAGGTTAAATAAAGAACCTATATTTTTAAGTGTACATGCTATTGCACTCCAATTCACAAAATAAAATTTTACCATATAAACTAAATAGATTTTCACATCTGTTTATGGTGGTACAGAAATACGCCCTTTAATATGTTTAATCCCAAATTTCCTGTTTTAATAGGATATCCCTATGGGTCCTTAATGAGGCATTGGAAAAGGCAAATGTGAAGACGTCACTCACTCGCTCTCTCTCAGTGCTTCCTCTCCAGCTGCTGCGATCTTCCTGTAACAGTAGACCATCTCCACCAGCAGCCACAACTGCAGCCCGATGATGGACACGTACATCATGATCTCGGATAAGATGGACGCCATGCCTCGTGTAGCTAGGGGTGAGTGAGAACAAATTTAAATTCAGTTCAGAAATCTATATTAGGCTCTTTTATGACTTTCATATACTCCATAGCACCTTATCTGATTACTCTTTGAATTTTGATCAATGATAGAAGTATTTGTGCAGATTACAGTACTATGACACAAACTCTCATAATGATCAGTAGTGACATCAGTGCTGATGTGGGCCTCTGACAGGAAGTAAAGATGCGTCTGACTGATTTATCACCGTCAGCAAATATGACATGATGACTTGTGTCCAAGTGGACAGACATGTTGTCAGCAGAATCATCAAAGCAGACATGTGACCCCTCAGATTCCTCAGAAGCTGATTTTGAGTGCATCAACAACAGAAAATTACAATTTGATAATTTGGCTGTTTATTATGCAATTATTATTAATGGTGGAAAGTGTTTGTCCAAAATACTCTGCACATACTTCCCCCTAAACACAAAATAATACATCAATGCCTTGCCTTGTGATGACTGGCTATCAAACTCAGTCTAAAATCGTTCATTAGAATGGGATTTGAACCTTATAGAAGCCTGTTTACTAAAATTGTGATACAAAATTTTTACAAGAAAAAAAAAAGTCACAATGACCTTTTTATTTGTATTTGTGTGAACAGGCTTCAATTAGAACCTGCTCTCCTTGCACTACCAGTGTTAGTTATATACTAAAATGAAAATAGTCCCCAGCTAGGTAAATCGGATGGTTCGTCACAATACTCAGACCCAGCGATACCTCAAAAGACTCTACGATACTATTCCAATTAGATTCGATTCAGGAGTATATCGATATTATGATATTATATACCTATTTAAATGCTATTTTAACTCCCAAATGCAACCAAAATATATAACATGAACACTTATCTGAAATTTTCACATCCTGTACCTCAATTAGGACATTCACAAAAAAAAATTTTTTTTTATTTCTATAGTCGTTGTTATTTTCAGGCCCTGCTTAATATCATTGCGCCTGCTGCACCCATGGTACGGCAGCAAAGCTCCTTTATTATTACGCTGGAATGAGAGTATAGTTCATATCGGCCTAGAAAATCGCAACTGACACCAATGATGATGAAAGCCTTGATGCTGCTGCCATGACAACACTTTGCTTTCAGGGCTGTGTAAAGGCAAAGACAGTGTCCTTGTTTTTGACATTTCAAAGCCATTTCTATTCAGTGTTGACTCATCTTTCTTTATGGACACACCCTTGAGTTCCTTTCAAGGTTGGATTGAGGATATTGTCAGGCCAATGATGTTGACACTTCTTTATTTTGATTTGTCTCTGTTTGCATTTGCTTCATTTTATGTAAATTTCCTTATTCCCACTGTCTGTTTTAATGAACATACCTTTGCCTACTACGTTGATGTTGATAAACTTGCTGGCATTGGTGTGGTACTCGTAATTGGGGAAGACAAGAATGCGTTCGAAGAAACATCGATAGGTGCCGGTATCGTTGAAGGTGACGTTAAGGATGAAAATTGAGCCGTCCTGCACATCATCTGTTTTTTTACTGCCGTTCCAGGCCAGGCGGTCATTGAAGCGGTCATCCATTATGTAGCCTGTCATTTCTGCATAACTGTAGATCTAATTGTAAGAAAGAAGAGCTCTTATTAGCTTGCGAGACTGCTGTGAAGGACACAGCATTTATTCAGCACCCAAAACAGCCATTTTTTAAATTCTCCAGTATTTCGTGTCGCTAAAAATCGCTGTTATAAAGACACAAGGTCAGTGGTTGACTTGTTATTGTCTGTGTTTTGCTCTACACTGCCCTCTGTCTACAGAAGAGCACTATCAGGTTAAAGAGACGACTGAAATTCTGCCATCATTTACTCACCCTTAAGTTGTTCCAAACCTGTACGAGTTTCTTTCTTCTGTGGAACACAAAAGAAGACATTTTGAAGAATGCTGGTAACCAAACAGTATGGAACAAAAATGCTATGGAAGTCAAAGGCTACTGTTTTTCAGCTGTTTGCTTTACATTCTTCAAAATATCTTCTTTTGTGTTCAACAGAATAAAGAAACTCGCACAGGTTTAGAACAACTTGATGAATTAAATGATGACAGAATTTGCATTTTGGGTAAACTATCCCTTTAACAGTCATGGAAAAGCTGTAAATATAATGTCATTTCCAATTTTAGTTTTTCAAAGTCATGTAAAGAGTAAAATACAAAAATCATAAAAACAGTATATTAACATAATACAAAAATTTAATAAAAATTTTTAGTTTTGGTCTGTTCTAAAAGAGTTCATATTAGATGGTGGTCTTACACTGAAATAAATTTGCTTATATGATTAATAATAATTTAAATAAATAAATTCAAACAATAAGTTGCTAGAAAAATTCCACAAATATTTACAAAACAACAGAAAGATCAACATTTCTATAGGACACTAAAACATATAATAAATATATATTTCTCTATGAAATGATTTTATAAATCTTTATCCAGTATTCTAGAAAGGCCATGGAAATGAATTGGTTAAAATGTGCAGAAACCCTGAAAACTGCAGGACATTACATTATTTTAATATGGAAAAAGTGGAAAAAAAGATCTGCACACTGTTATTCCCTTTATTCAAACATTTTTAAAATAGCAACGTTTCGGTCCAAAGATCTTCATCAGGCAAACAGAAAAAAGTGGAAAAAAGCTGCTTTTTTCTACTTTTTGATGATACCCTTTGATCTTGCACCTGGCTAAGATATTTTCAGATGTGTGTACTTTCACCCTTTTATTATTTTAATATTCCAATAATCTCACATTTTTAATGGAACTGTAAATATTAAATATTCAAAAATATTATAAAGTGTATATAATATATTCCTCATGCATGTAATGTTTCTCATGCTCATTCATTATCGCATAACAAATATAAATCTAGTAATTTGTCTCTCACAAATGACTATGGCATAACACTGAAAAATGCATGTGTGTAATTCATATTTGTTGGCACTGTAGTTTTTAAGTCGCAGCTAGTTGTTGTAATGGCAAAGAACTTAATCTGCCTTCCTTGTAAATTGTCCACAGACTCTGCTCGGGAATGTTCCTTGCTGAAAATGATGTGCAGTAATTCACTTCTGACCACAAAGACAGTCATAAAAAATGCATGACCCTGGCTTTGCATTAAAAATGCAACATTTTAAGATCTGCCTTGGGGTTTAGATGATGTTGTTGTTTTTTTAACCATGAAAATAATTAAGGTGCATTGATTGTTTTGAGCATTTCACGCAGGCATGCAGCTGTACTATAGTATAGTACTGTACTATAAAAATTTGAAAAAGCAACTGCACATTAATTGAGGTAATGCATCATGTGCAGCTTGACTTCAGTAATGTGAAGTCTAACTGTAATGGTTGGTCTTTGGTCTCATACTCACATGTGCAAATTCACTCTCGCCTTTGGCCATGAACCACCAGTCCACTGTGGCAGAGGCCGGTACTTCCCCTCTCATCTTGCAAGAGATACAGCCCAATTTGAAGCCTTTCCCCATCACTGCCTCCGTGTCGGAGTCCACTTCCACACAAGCCCCATGGCAGAGCCAAGCTACAGGAAGAACAAAACATTCAGTGACAGAAACAGGCACAGCTGCTTGACTTCATAAAACACTCTATTAAGTCGTACTGATGCCCACATTTTTGTTTAGAACTGACAGGCATTACTGCGTCAAAATCTCCTTCATTTTTTCATTTATTTATTTTTTAGCATGCGTTCCCATTTTTGGGGAATTATGCATGCTGGCTTTTTTAGTTCAAGGCATAGCGTTTTCTTGCAAGTTTTATTTCCACTCATGAAAACTGTGCATTAAAATAGTCCGAATTAACTGTGAGCTCAGAGCACAGTATTTGCCAGTTTTTTGTTTTTTTTTGTCCTAGCAGAAAAAGAGCTTTGAGGGGAAATAAATGGTTAGTGGTGAGCTGTGATCCTTTTTCGAGTCATTAATCTATTTTCATATATAGATGCAAGTCTCTATATATGCCAGGAAGTCGCAAACACTAGCAAAAAATAACACACCTGATATTCCAAGTATCTCTCTCTCTCACACTTCACCCTGCAGTTTCCACAGAGACATCTGCATCGCTCTCAACCAAAGATCTTTTTGCAATTCTGACCTCTGGAGAAGTATTTTTATATGCGCAATGAGATGAGGGACAGGAAACATTGCACACACATCAATCACAGCTACAGATTTACATTATTAACTAGAGTCGTCCCGCAGGACGTTCTACTGTTTACATATTTTTTTTATGGGCATTTCTTTACTGTAATACTCAGGAAAACAACATTTACAATTGGCTTTTGATGGCTGAGAGGAAAAGAGGAAGGAGAGAAAGAGTAAAAATTAGTGCTACATCAACTGGAAGACAAGAGAGGAAGCATACGAGAGAGAAAGAGGGAGACAGAGAGTTAAACGTTTTCAGTGTTACATCCATCACATCACTGATTATCATTGACAGATAATTGATTTATTGGCCTCTGATTGGCTGCAGAGAGGAAAAAGAAGGGCAGACTGGGAAGGAAAGGCAATTATCATCATAGAAACACTACAGTTTGAGAAGAAAGGGTAGGGTATAAACATGCTGACATACTCCTAAAACAAGCAAATCAATAAATGGCTGAAATCTAAATTTGATACTTTTTGTTAAACACTAAAAATTACAATCACACCTTTGTAATTTACATTATGACAATGGATTTCAATTTTGAGATTTGCTAAAGATTCCAACCAGCTAACAAAAATATATTCTAAGAACGTTTTGCAAATATTCCCATAAAGTTTTAAAAATGCCCTCTTTTTAATGAAAATATATCCTTATTTTTTAAAGGATTAGTTCGCTTCCAGAATAAAAAAATCATTATAATGTACTCACCCCAATGTCACCCAAGATGTTCATGTCTTTCTTTCTTCGGTCGAAAGGAAATAATTCCAGGATTGTTCTCCATATAGTGGACTTCAACAGGGACCCAATGGGTTGAAGGTCCAAATTGCTGTTTCAATGCAGCTTCAAAGTGCTCTACATGATCCCAGCTGAGGAATAAGGGTCTTATCTAGCAAAACAATCAGTAATTTTCTTTAAATAAAATTAAGAATTCATATACTTTTTAACCACAGATGCTTGTCTTGCCAAAAATGGCAGATTGTTCCGCTAGATAAGACCCTTATTCCTCGGCTGGGATTGTGTAGAGTGCTTTAAAACTGCATTTTGGACCTTCAACCCATTGGCTCCCACTGAAGTCCACTATATGGAGAAAAATCCTAGAATTTCTTTTTGACGGAAGAAAGACATCTTGGGTGACGTGGTGAGTAAATTATAAGGACATTTTTATTCTGGAAGTAAACTAATCCTTTAAATGTTTAAAAAACATGTATTCTTGCCTATGCAGCTGCTAGAGAAAACAGTGAGGAACTAATCTTATTGCAAACATTATGAGAATGTTAGTTTTGAATGTTCTCTGGGCATTCTAAGACAAGTAGTAACGTTAAAAAAATGTTAAATGAATCCAATTTAAATGTTTCAGAAAAAAAACAATGTATAAATAATGTTTTTGTGCTAATTTTTTGAGAATGTTATTAAAGACCAGATAACATTCAATTAATGTCTCTAAAGGAATGTTTGTTCATAACTTTGAGAGAACCTTGCTGGAACATGAGCCAAAGTTCTGAGAACGTTCCCAGTTAGCTGGGCATATAACGTTTTTTAACGATTAACTTCAAAGTTTTCTTTCTTTTGACGCACATCTGAGTGTAATGGAAAAGAAAAAATGTAGAATGAGGACTTTGCATCATTTTTGATTGGATTTTGAGACAAAACAGATAAATGGTGAATTTTGATTTCATGTTAACTTTAGATGACAGCAACAAACAGCTGGTGATTTTTAGGAATCGAAATAAGCAGATACATCAAAGGACACTATAAAGAGTGGGCTGGAAGGAGACATTGCCCTTTAAAAGCAAAGGAGGGCCAGTATATTCACAATAAGCTGAGCTTAGACCTGTCAAAAATTCCTGTCTACACTTCTGTCAATGTCACTGCGGCGGCAGGATCGTTACATAAACCTTTTTTACAGAGATTACATTATGCAATTTATTCCAGATTAGACTGCACAACGGCTGCTTAATCCCAGGACTGAATTAATACATTAAAGAGTTGAATTAAGCGCTTTTAACAACTGCTTTTTAACGTTTTTGGACGAAAATGTGACCAATTTCACAAATGCTTTTACCCAAAGCAGCTTGCATTGCATTCAAGAAAACATTTAATCAGTTCATGTATTTCCTGGAAATTGAACCTATGACCTTGGTGATGTTTGCTCTACTGTGGTGCAATGAGACATACAAAGATAGAAAAGAAAAACCCTTTTGAAAACTGATTCAGGCTTGAAAACAAGCAGCCGAGGACAACGTTTCCATGCCAGCCAGCATTCTCAAACTGTATAGCAGTAACATATACAGCCTGGCCTCATGGGAAATGGCAAAGATCTGTGACAAACACTGAGCTCCAGGGTGGAGACTTTCCATAGAAACAAGGGCTATTTGATACATCGCCAAATATGTGATATCAAGTTGGCCAGTATTTTTGTCACTGTGGTCTAACAATCGTCCTGTTGAATCTACATTCGCATCTCTATCCACTCCGGTCTTTAATCTCTAAAATGAATCCACAACGAGCGATTCTGTTGGAGACCCACTGGTCAAGGGTAAATGGCAAACGGTTGTGATATTTCCCCAGGCGACCAGATCTAAAGACAAACCCTGTTCTTTTTAAGTTCTAAGAAACTGTTTTTTTCACATCCATTTTTGAAACTGGGATGACGGGTGGGCTGCGCTACAATTTCTCTTTTCCTCATGCAATTGCCATTTCCTCAGCTTCTCAATTTAACTGGTGTGAGCTTTAAATATTTCACCAGCGAGAGATGTCCTTCATACATTATGTCCTTGTGTGCCCTTGCTCAGATTTAGCATTCACGTTCTCTGCGCCCTCCCCCACCATCTCATCCGCTTTCCAACACGGCACACGCTGCATTCAGACACACCTTTTCTCACATGCACTTCACTGCCAGACCCATGTGTGCATAAAACCTGCGTCACTGCTTTCTGAGCGAGTATGACAGCGCTGGATTCTGTTGAAAATCTGCTTAGAATACAAAGACTCGCTCCTCATTGGTTTGCCTGTTTCTGGGCCTCTGTTTTTAACCTCTGTTAAATGATTAATAGCCATCTTCCTTCTGCCCCCCCAGCCTTTCTAGGCTGTTCGAATAGGTCTAATCAGCAAAACAGCCATCCTGTCTGCTAATGCTCAGCGGCGCTGTCTTGACAGTTGGCCAGTATCCATTATAGATTGCTTGATCAGCAAGATATATTAAATGATATATTAAAACACATTTGCCATTTTAAATCATATGTTTTTGCCTTAGAAGCACTATTTGTCATGCTTAAGTTAGGTGGTTTGTTCATTGGAATCCACTGATATTAAAATGAAAATGCTGGTATGATAAATATTAAATTTAATTAAAAATGACCTATAATATAATTCTATATTATTTTGTCTAAATACAATAAAAAATGTATGTATGTGTGTTTATTTTAAATATTTTAATTTATTTTAAGTTTAGGGAGTTTGTCCATTTGGATTTTCATTTAAAAGAAATAATTATTAAATAATAAATAACCTGTATTAAAATAATATATAGTTTTGTTTGAATATAATAAATATATATTCTTTTATAAATAACATATGATATTTGTTCAATTTGACATTTGTCTGTATTAAATTATTAGTGACTATTGTCAAACTTAACTTTAAGAGAGTGTTAGATGATGGCAAAGTAATCTAAATGTAAAAATAGGGAAAACCAACTTTTCAACAACTCAATATCCAACATGAAAAAAATATGGGCAAGTATGGTATTAATGTTGTGTGTCCTTATTAAAAACTACATAAGCTATTAGTTAAACACAAAGCTCTGGCAACCACCCATAACAACATAGTGGTGATATCCGCCACTATTGAAATGTTGCATGTTTTTTCTTCAATTTGTAATGCAGTTCAATGAGAAATCATATTGTAGGACTAAAACATTGCATGCTCTATGTATTTCAATCAGGACTATTTCTGCCAATATTTCTTAACTGCATCCAGCTCCCACAGCTTCACTCCATGTTTCCTTCAGAACTACTGAACTCTCGCTGCCAGCTAATCATCAGCGTCCAGTAACATGCCCACACCAAACAAACATACATTAACATCCACAGCATCGTCCATCACCAATCCAGTCTAATGGCGCTCCTGGAGTACAGTGTTTAGAGCAGGATATGATACAGCTGTTAAACAGTCGGTGAAACTGTTATCACAGCAGGTGTCTGCTGAGATTGGTGGAGACTCACACAGTGTGAGCAGCACAAGAAGACTGTGATAATGTCAGGTCCTGATTTCTATTAGTCTTCATTTAAACCAAGCAGATACTGTAACACAGTACAACACTAAATAATGGAATCCACTGCAGCATAAGATATCCACTGTGCGACTGCACTACTCGTCTTTGTCGATGATAGCAATGCTCTATACTCTATAAATTGCTCTAAGTCAGTAAATGGACATCATCTTTGTGAGGTTGCTAAAGTGCACGGGCACTTTACCAACTCTAATAATGTAAGTGATACACTGTTATTCAAAAGTCTCTTATGCTCACCAAGGCTGCATTTATTTAATTAAATACAGTAAAAATAGTGATATTGTAAAATATTATTAATATTCAAAATACCTGTTTTCTATTTTAAATATCATTTTCAATGTAATTTATTCCTGTGATGGCAAAGCTGAATTTTTGGCAGGCATTACTCCAGTTTTCAGTGACACGATCCTATAAGAATGATTTCTTATTATTATTAATGTTGAATACAGTTGTGCTGTTTAATATTTGTTATAGATTTTTAATGAATAGAAAGTTCAAAAGAACAGCATTTATTTGAAATAGAAATTTTGTAGCAATTATGTCAATTAAAAACAATATAAATATAAAAATATAAAATATATAAAAATAAATTCATAAACAATAAATTACCTATATTAAAGGTTTATGCTGTTTTGTATAAATAAAAGAAATCTTAGAACAAAAAATATAATTGTTAATGCAATATATTAATTATTTTAATTAATTAATTATTTACAATTTTAAAGTCACTTTTGATTAATTTAATGTATGCTTGCTGAGTAAAAGTATTAATTTTAATTTCTTTAAAAAATAATAATAAATGTATATTAAATGTATGTATGTGTGTGTATATATATATATATATATATATATATATATATATATATATATATATATATATATATATATATTTAATATTAATATACATTTATTATTATTTTATAATATAATATAATATATAAGGTCTGTGTCCCATTACAGCTGGCGTAAAAGTGACACAGCATTTCAGAAAAAGAACATCATACCAACAGTAAAATATGGTGGTGGTAGTGTGATGGTCTGGGGCTGTTTTGCTGCTTCAGGACCTGGAAGACTTGCTGTGATAAATGGATCCATGAATTCAGCTGTCTACCAAACAATCCTGAAGGACAATGTCCGGCCATCTGTTCGTGACCTCAAGCTGAAGCGAACTTGGGTTCTTCAGCAGGACAATGATCCAAAACACACCAGCAAATCCACCTCTGAATGGCTGAAGAAAAATAAAATGAAGACTTTGGAGTGGCGTAGTCAAAGTCCTGACCTGAATCCTATTGAGATGCTGTGGCATGACCTTAAAAAGGTGGTTCATGCTCGAAAACCCTCCAATGTGGCTGAATTACAACAATTCTGCCAGGATGAGAGGGCCAAAATTCCTCCACAGCGCTGTAACAGACTCATTGTAAGTTATCGCAAACGCTTGATTGCAGTTGTTGCTGCTAAGGGTGGCCCAACCAGTTATTAGGTTTAGGGGGCAAGCACTTTTTCACACAGGGCCATGTGGGTTTGGATTTTGTTTTCCCTTCATAATAAAAAACTTCATTCAAAAACTGCATGTTGTGTTTACTTGTGTTATCTTTGATTAATATTTAAATTTGTTTGATCTGAAACATTAAAGTGTGACAAACATGCAGAAAAAAAAAAATCAGGAAGGGGGCCAAGAGAAATGGAATTGTAAGGAACAAGCCAAAGGTTATGGTGTATTTATTAGTATTTTTTTCTGTCTGAGCTTTATAATAAAGCCATGTGTATAAAATCCTACATATTAGTCTATACAACAGCAATGTTTTTGTTTTTTTGTTTTTATTGTGCTTTTTTTGTGTGTGTGTTTTCTGTCCTTTTGGAGCTTGACAGGCATGGTCCCTCAATAGCCCTTAGAAATATTCTTCATAACAATAACGACTAAATTTTACATTTTGGGTTGACTGTTTCTTTAAGGCTCAGCGATGGCAGGCAGAAGGTCATGCTAAGCCATCACTGTTGTGCCCTTGAAAGCCATTTAACCTCAGGATGCTCAAGGGGGAATGAAGCTGTAATAAGTTTGATGCCATTATATGGTGACACTGCCGTTAAATTCCAGAAACAATTTACACCGGCCCTAATCGTTTGACAGTTCTATTCAGATACTGTAGTTTGGCCATTCTTAGACTGTATAATACAAGCTGATCACAAGCAACCACAGGTGACTTTATTTCTGTCTCTCACGCTCTCATTCTCTCACACATGGTTTATCATTCTGTCCATCTGCTCACATCTCTCTTTCATCTCGGTTCCTTAAAGTGATCCTGAGAGATGACTTACTGTACCAAAAAGGTGTTACACAAGTAGAGTTGTGTAACAGTTCTCCTTTTGAGCTTTCACATTTTCTCATTTTAACCTTCTGCTCCAACATTTTTTACTCCTTCTTTAGGGCATATTTAACATCATGTATTAAGAAAATATGAAGGAATATTACATATTTGATATTATCAATGCAACCATGAATGCAACTATTATTAGCATAAAATATGCTTGATCGCCTTTGTGAGCTGCTTTGGATATAGGGGTCTGCTTAATGTTTTAAATATTAATCTAAATTAATAAATTAGTACAATAAAGCACAGCTCATCATGCAAACAGATGAAATGTACATGTTTCTTAGCAAACAGATTCGTACCTCTACAAAGTGTGTATCATTTGATTGCAGTACTTATGGAGAATTAGCATACAAAATAAAGACTTGCATCGGAAAACAGGTGCAACATTTAAGCAGCTGATAGCTGGTGGTTTATATAACCTGCCACTATTACAGGAAATACAGATATCCTCATAACGGGCGTCCCAACACACGACATGAGGGGAGATAGAAATCCCCACTGCGTAAACTAGGACATCTAACGCTGAGGCATAACTGACAACACCTGTTCCCCAGAGAGCAATTTATTTCCATCACTGGCCTTCTTACAGTCACAGATGAAAGATATTCAGGCTATGCATGAGCGCTGACAGCCACATATTTTGGACACCCACTACAAATCCCAAACAAAACAAAGCATTCACAACCAACTAGAAGATAATAACAGCTTGTTACAGAAGCAACCAAGCTTTTGGCAAGAGCTATATTACTGTCTGGACCACACCGATTTTTATATATCATAAATATGTATATACATTTGTATCTATCTATCTATCCAAAACACAATTTATCTCGAGTTGATTTCTGCTATACAGGTATCTGCAGCATTGTCATGGCCTGATTGACACAGACAGACAGAGATAAAGGCTGTGAGGCTTGAAATGTGTCTCAAATGCTCCATGGTGCGCTTAAGACACTCACCGTGTGTTAAACACAACAGCACCGGGACCCACTGAAGCCGCAGTGCAGACATCTTCACAGATGATAGGCGTCGCTTTCGGAGTCGTGTCTCTGTCTTTCACACACACAAACACACGCACACAAAACACAGGCTCAAACTGAAGAGCAGGAGGTCTCGGACAATAGTACACAGCTAGACAGGAGCTCTGTGATGGAAAGACGTCTTCTGGATCTGTGAACAGATGAGCTTGATGATGGTGGGCTTCACTTTTAGTTCAGACCCTGATGATGTTTCCTCCTGTCCTTCTAGTCTGGTGGGAGATGAGTGTTGTGATGAGGAGCAAAGGAGTCCAGTGAGGGAGTATCAGAGATGTGACGCCCTCTGTGCAAGTGATCGCTTCAATAAGTCCCGGCACAGAGTATTCAGTTACTCCACGAAAGTAAAAAGAGCTGAGATGCCAGACTCAAGTTTCAGTCAGTAACTGTTCTTCTTAACCTATTTATATGTTAGCAAGTGCATTCTTAATAATGGATATTAATACACTTTTTAGTGATAAAATACTTTGATTAGTATCTAATCTGATTTCTTAAATATATATAGTGATATATTCACTAAACGGTTTCTTGTTTTTTGACAGTGGAAGACTTTGAGCTGAGGTTTGTGATTAGTTTAGAATGAGAAATTTATGCAGATAATGGAAGACAAGTGACATTAACTAAGGATTTTGTGCTATACATTTATGTTAAACATTGGTTGGTTGATTTAACCTGAGAAAAAAACAACTATTTCAAGTGACGCAATGTTTTCCACAGTGAGTTGGAAATGTAAAATGAATTTTAATGATTATGTTTCTTTGGCTTCATGCAAACATACATTCCCTTCTACTTTAAATGATATTTATTGCTATATGTTTTTTTGTGAGTTATTGCTTTTGTTAGGGTGTCAACGTGAAGATGTGTCTCTCAGAATCAATTTCAACTCAAAGTTACAGGCTTATAGCCAATTAAGAAGAGGAATTGCATGCTAAATGTATGCTTTGAGGAATTTTGCATTGCATTGCACATAAAATAACAACTGTAGATTTAGCAGGCTACCCATATGATGAACTTAATTACTGGATTTAATGTTTCTGTCTTTGTTTCATTTAAATAAATGCATATGAAGTTGCTAACATATGCAGCGAGTGTTTACTATGACCGGATGCCATCTGTTATTTTGCTAAAGCGTCTGTAATTTCCAACTGTCAGGCATCAAGGCATATGTCTAACAGCAAATAATTATGATCACCAAAAATATGCTAATAATGCATCATTCATGCGTCTACGTTACATGTAATATAATTTCAATTGCACTCCCTAGATTTTTAAACAATACTCAGTTGCCGTTTTCCTATTAACGACTGAAATATCAACGTCGACGGTATTTCCCCTGTCGACAATAATAAACGTGACCTCAGGGTGATTGTTTTGCCTACCGTTACCGAATACCACACGCATTTAGTCAATAAAACGTTCCTTCTCCACGTTTGTCTTCATTCGGTTGGTTACGATCCCTTCTCAGTGGATGAAGTCGATTCGCTCGCGCCGTTAAATCATTCCTTTGGTCACGCGGGGTGTTTATTTGTGGGTCACGGATTTAACCAAATTGTGCTGCCGTCCCCGAACAAATGTTCGGTAAATTAAAATATGCACAAAAGATTCCGTTTCTCCCGGTGCACCCCACGTTAAGACAATGTCTCGCGCTGTAGGGAAGGATGCTGCGTTTGGGATAGGCGAGGAGGGGCTGGGAGGGAGCAGGGATGGGGGAGGGATATTCAGACTGATGCATTGCAGTAGTGGGATGGATGGAAAGCAAGATGAGAACAGATTATTCTAGAGTCTTGAAACTGGGAGCAATGTCATCATCACGTTAATATGTAGACTCCACTACAAGTTACAAGTCACCAATTCCAAAACAACTTGAGTATTCAGATATTCTAACTCTAAAGTATTAGAATATCTGATTTTAACAGTACTTAGATTTTACTAAATATAGGCTCAAAGATGCACAACTCAAAAAATGTAATGTTGTGGAGAAGCTGTGGAAACAGGCAGAGGTAAGGATCTGTGTGCAGATATTTCATGGAAAAGCTAGAACAAACAATAAGCCAAAAACCAAAGGGAACAAAGAACAGAATGACGGGCAAACAGACAACCATTACATTCAACAACTCACAAAGAACTAACAAAACACTTGGGTTGTATATACAGTATATAGGAGACTAACAAGCTGATCAAGATAAGATACAAACTGACTACAAGCACCACGGGAGACAGGAAGTGACATAAATGTCCAAGACAAGGACATTTGAAAACAAGAAAGAGCTGATTTGTGAAGAGAGCAATCACGCTTATTTTCTGAAACCAAAATAAAACTGAACACCTCAAAATTGCAAAAAGCCTTGTTGACAAGTTTGGGTATAGGTAAACTGCACAAGATATAGTACTTTCAGTGCCCTGTAGTTGGAAATATCACTTTTGTAGCATAAATAAACTGCTGCAGAAAAGCTAAGTGCCATCCAAAATGTATTGTGTAACTGCAACACTCAAATGTAGTGGAGTAAAGAGTACAGATATACTCATTTAAAAATGTAGTGAAGTAGAGAGTAAAAGTTGTTAATATCTTTGATACTCAGTACAACTACAAAGTACCTGAAAAGATACTTAATTACAGTAATTAGTTACATTTACTCAAGTACTTCACACCTCCGTAAAACTGTGGTAATGCTGTAAAAATGTTAGTCAGTTAAAATAATAATTATATATATAATATATATATATACTTAACACAAAATTTGTGGTCCATAGGCTACAACATTTCAATATATTGAATAAATAAAGAGTAATGTGAGGGTTTTATAACGTCCATCCTTAAAACCATATTACTATGCTTAATAAAACATTAACCAATATTCCAGTCAGCAAGGCTTTGAAGTCCGATTCGGGAAATAATTATTTAAACCGGTTTTATGAATTAGACCAGATTCATTAAAAGTTTTGACATGACAACGAATGATGACATGAATCGAACATCACAAATATGAACCAAAGACCATGAACGCAGAAAGATAAGCAAGAAGGAAGAGAAAAGTGACTGAAATTTAACCTGTTTAGAAAAAGCTGTCGTGTGATACTTTTATTGTGTCATTTTGGAGATTCACAGTCTCAGTCCTGGTTAACTTATCGGCTATTAAGAAGAGTGGTCAGGGTATTCTTCAAAAATGCACTTTTTGTTTCAAGACGAAAGTATAGATTTTGAACGACATGAGGGCGAGTAAATCATTTTGGGCTGAACTAGTCTTTTAAAGTCAGTTGTAATATAGTTTCGTACCTCTAGGGTGAACCACACATTCATTTATGAGGTGAGCCTGTTTTTTTAACAGTCTATGGGTGAGCCACAATTCTAGATGAATTATAGGCCTACTGTAAAAGAGCTTTAAAATCTCTTGTTTTCATTTCTTAATTTCCACACTGCATATTTAGAGTAAAATACATTTGTTTTATGTGAAGTGCTCTTCATGTTTACAGTTTTTACAATAATTTTTGCACTAATTACAGAACCTTCATGTTATTTTTCAAAATGTTTAACACTTTTTTTTCAAATGCTTGGATACAATACACATAAACCAAAGATTTTATGTTCATTTAACTAAAATCACTGGTTCAAAATGACACAACTTAATATCAAAGTATTACTATTTCAAAATGCAACTCCCACATTACATCTGAATTGAGTGTTTAATCATTTCATTACAATGATCTAACTATCAACTGATACAACTACTCAAAATGCTACGTAACTGTTGCATTACTCTTGAAGCATAGTTTTTATGGAAAATTATGAACAATAGTAAATGTTTAGATTATGAAAGCAACTGAGGATTGAGTATGTTCAGATCAGTTTCAAGATGCCTGTTGTTGGGAGAGAAAAAAAAATCCCCAAAAATGCTATATCATTGTTATCAGTATTTGTTTTTCCTACAGTAAATGTCTTTTTAGAGGGTGATAGAGCTGGAAGCTGATGAAAACCATTCATATTTTTGGATGACGCAGGTTTTACCCTGGCCATGGCACGGAGGAGAGTTTGAGAGCCCAGCGGTTGAGAGGGGCCCAGAACAATGTTCACTGGGGGGCCCGACCACCCCCCACTGAATGTGATTTTGAGGGGACCCTATAACAAAATCAGTGCAATAGGACCAGAATTCCTCACAACTGACAGCAATCATGGTTTCAGGCTCATCCACAGTTTATCACCTTGTATTTACCCCCATACTCCCCTTTCCTTAGTTTAACCAGACTGAAGAGTTTTTCTCCACATGGAGGTGGAAGGTTCACAATAGGCTCCTCACAAACAAGTCTCTCTTCTCCAGGCCATAGATGATGCCTGCAGTGACATCACAGGAGACCATGCCAGGCCTGTATTTGCCATGCCAGAAGATTTTTTCCACTAATGAAAACATCCATTATGATGTGGATGAGAACCTGCATGTGGCCAAACCCACAAGGGTTGGCAAAGACATAGAAGAGCAGCGAGGAACTGTGACTTTTCTAATCTATTTTTTTTCTTATTTAAAGTTTTTGAGAGTTGATTATTTCATCAATAATTTTCAAATGTTTAATGATTCTAGTGTCTGTACTTTTCTCTCTAGTCTATTACAATGATGCAACCTGTATCATGTGTTTTGAACAGCTATATTTAATGACTGTATTAACAACTCAACAGTGAAACTATTGGTATCTTGTGAGATAAAAGAGCTTCACTTGGTATCTGACCATTGTGATTGCTGCCTGCAGCCAGTTTTGTTGTTGTTGTTGAGATAATCTTCACTCCAACATTTCAATATGTGGTACAGAGTGAGAAATACTCTCCAGAGTGAGGCCCTGCCATGCCTAGTATGCAAACAGATTTTTAGCCGATCTTCTGCTCCTCCCTTCTTGCCTGAGATTGGACAAAAGAAGACATCTTCAAGTGAAAGTCCTCTAGGACGTTGCAGGCCAAGACCTCCTACCTATTTAATTAATGTGGCAGAGAGCAATGCCACAGAATCTTCATGTAGGCCTATGTCTAATCTGAAATGTAGTGCTCACTTTTCCTTATCCTCATTGTCCAGTCTTGTGAGGGTGGACAAACAAACGTTTCTACATATACACCATGTTGCTGTGTCCAAGAACATGCCTGTTCGAGGACCAACCCACTGTCCTGTGAAACCTCTTGCTGGACAGAACAAGTCTGCGGGACATTTCTTCTTGACAGAAGCTGAAGTGAAGACATCAGTTTCAGAAGAAAGACCTCCGGGACATCGAGGGTCCAGACCTGCTGCTAACCATTTAATGGGCATGGCAACGAGAAACTTTGTTGAACCTTTATGTGAGTCTGATCTGAAAGCTACCGCTCCCCTCTCCTTACCCCGGCTGCCCAGTTTTGCAAGTCGACCAGTGAAGGTGGACAAACGTAGGTCTCTGCTTGGACATCGTGTTGATGTGTTCACAAAAACACCTGTTCTGGAACAAACCCGTGATCCTGTGAAGCCTCTTGCTGACCCACAGAAAAGATGCAGTGTTGTTGTGGCAAAGAATCTCACATTTTTTCAGGGTATTTGATGATGAGGAAGTTGAAGAGGGCTCAGCCACCAAAAGGATTCCCCTCTTTGGTCAGAAGGTTTGACAAGATGCTAGACACCACTGCTTGAACCCATTTTACTACTCTGACCCTGCTTTGAATTTATAAACATCCACACACAAAGAAGACAAGATGATGAAAAAGACAAAAAAAAGATATCTAAAAAAAATTGTACCTAAAAAATCTCTTTGTGCATCAAGTGAAAGTTCCTTTTTCATGCATCAAAAATTGCATATTGCCATTGCATAACCTCTTAATCTAAATAATATTCTGTATCAAAAGGCAGTAGATTGAATATGACATGAATTATCTTCAAGTTATGTTTACAATATGGGCAACTGAAGGTCTCTTTTTGTTGTGCCATGTTTTGATTTCAAAAACAGTCTGTGTTCCCAAGTTACTCCCACACAACTGTGACATGAAAAGATGCCATTTTTATAAAAATAAACTATTAAATAAAACCATTGCTTCATCTTTTTGTTTAAAAGATTACATGTTCTAATAGAATCTGATGTCAGTTACAGTTGGTGATTATCAATAAATGCAATATAATAAAAACAATAAAAAAATAAATGTTCCTTAAATGAATATATTTTGTTTGCCTTTTCAACCAGAAGAAAATATTACTCATGCACACAAATTTAAGGGTATAGTGCACTCTCAGAAATAAAGGTACAAAAGCTGTCACTGGGGCAGTATACCTTTTTAAAAAGGTACATGAAAAAAAAAAAAAAAAAGTTGCGTCAACTTAAAATAATTTGTTACCCCGGCTGCCTTAAAATGTTAAGTTTAGTCAACTTGAAATGTTAAGTTGTACTAAGTGACATCTTAGATATTACTAAACTTAAAATTTTAAGGCAGCCGTGCAACAAAAGATTTTAAGCTGAAACCACATTTATTTTTTACAGTGATACCTAAAGGGTCCATTTTGGTACCTTAAAGGTACATATTAGTACTTAAAGTGTACATGTTTGAACCTAATAGGTACAAAAGTGTACCTTTTGAAAAGGTGGTGCCCCAGTGACCGCTTTTGTACCTTTATTTCTGAGAGTGTGCACCTTTTTGGTACCCAATCTTGTGAGGAACTTCTCATAATAATGAATGAATGAATGAATGAATGAATGATGCATTTATATAGCGCATTTATTGTGTATTGCCGTACACCCAAAGCGCTTTACAATCATGAGGAGGGGGTCTCTGCTCAACCACCACCAGTGTGCAGCATCCACTTGGATGATGCGACGGCAGCCACAGTACAACGGCGCCAGTGCGCTCACCACACACCAGCTACAGGTGGAGAGGAGAGAGTGATAGAGCCAATCAAGTGTATGGGGATTACCAGGAGGCCATGATTGATAAGGGCCAGTGGAGGGAATTTGGCCAGGACACCGGGGTTACACCCCTACTCTTTACGAGAAGTGCCATGGGATTTTTAGTGACCACAGAGAGTCAGGACCTCGGTTTAACGTCTCATCTGAAAGACGGTGCTTTTTTTACAGTATAGTGTCCCCGTCACTATACTGGGGTGTTAGGACCCACACAGACCACAGGGTGAGCACCCCCTGCTGGCCTCACTAACACCGCTTCCAACGAGACAGGGGTAGCTGCAGCTTGGAGTAATGGGCGTGTCGAAAGGTAGGGGCGTGTCGAAAGGTAAGGGGCGTGTCGAAAGGTTTCTCATTGGTGAAAGGAGTTTCCTCCCGGCTACTGCGATGGCCAATCAGTAGTAACCATACTTATATACGTCCTTTCCTTTTGCTAAAAAAAATCATTTAGACTGAAAGAAGATGGCGGAGGTAATGCATGTATACCATATCATAATTTGTTGTTTTCTTTGCGTTAGATCTTTCAGCTTTGGTAATTATTTAATTTTTATTGACAGACACATATTACAGTGAGACGAAGCAATGACTGCGTTTGCATTGAAGACTTCAGAGTCGGCAATTTATATCGATGTCCGTTTTGTGCAATCAGAGTTTTTAGACCTGAAATACACAAGATACATAGTCATTTGCAAAGCCACAGACTTAGCGCGGTTCGTCATGAACGTCAGTATAAGTTCAGTTGTGATATATGCATGCCTGTTACCTTACAGATAACTTAAGGTTATAGATAATAATGTGAACGGTGATGTTACATATCATAATTGGAAACTTATGTCAAACATGTTTTGCTTTATATATGAATTTTCCTATTTTAAATTGTTTTTTTTTGTTTGTTTATTATTCTTATAGATTTGATCATCTTTGACTGCCACTTGGAATGCAGAAAAAGCAAGCACTTTTGCTTCCACTGCTTGCTTACTTTTTTCCATTTCTTGATTTGCTTGCAAACCTAATCCAGGAGATTCCAATGCAGCATTTCTCCAATAATTTTGGAGTCTTTGTGCTCATGGTGAGTTTGGACAGTAACATCAGTTTAATTTAGAAACCAAATAAAAAAAAAAGGCCTAAACAAGTAGCCTTTGAATTTCAGTATGGCCTGTACATTTCTCTGGGGGTGGCTTTTGACTTTTCAGAGGTGAGTCTTCAGATCGTTGTTCGACACATTTGTTTTGCAAGCCAGTATAAAAACATAATTTTAAACATTGTAGTATTTTTTTTTTCAAGACTAACATGTCAAGAATAAAGAAATGGTGGTGTGTACTGCTACTTGAAGACTTGAAGAAATTCTAATATAACTTTAAAGTAATGACATTTTAGCATTTTGTAATTTCTTTCTTTCTTTCTTTCTTTCTTTCTTTCTTTCTTTCTTTCTCTCTCTCTCTCTCTCTTTTTCTCTTTCTTTCTTTCTTTCTTTCTTTTTTCTTTCTTTTTTCTTTCTTTTTTCTCTTTCTCTCTCTCTCTCTTTCTCTCTTTCTCTCTTTCTCTCTCTCTCTCTCTCTCTCTCTCTCTCTCTCTCTCTCTCTCTCTCTCTCTCTCTCTCTCTCTCTCTCTCTCTCTCTCTTCTCTCTCTTTCTCTCTTTCTCTCTCTCTCTCTCTCTAGGTCTCCTACAGATTGGAAAAGGGACAGGAAAGATGCTGAGGTTGAAGGCCCATGTGAAGTCAAAACTGGTATGTTAAACAGTTTGAAATATAACTTAAAAATATTTAATAAAAATCCTCAGTCACATTCTTCTTGATGTTGTTTATGAAGAAGGAGACAAAGCCTTTCACACTCTGTCACTAGTGTGCAAAAAGTTTAATGAAACAGTCCACCATCCAGGTTTTCTTAAAAAAGATCACTTTGCCTGGCTGGACAGTTTGTATAAGTATTACTTTATGAAATGAACAAGTTAAGCTAATATCTTAAATTAATTTTTTGCATTAAAAATATATTTTTTATTTTATCTTGTAGGTATCGTTGACTGGAAGTCAGTCAATCCGGATGTGAGGGAGGAATATAGGGTGGCGTTTAAGCTCACCAGGTGTGATGCCTGTGGGTTCCTCTACAAAAACACCACTGGATATTGCGGCAGTGGAAAGAAGGGGGTCTTCACTGCGTTCTATTCAGACAAAGAGTTTGATGGCTTCTGTTCTATGGACTGCTACTACAGTATGAATCAGTGAAGGAATGAGTTTTGACTTGGAACACAAGCCTTTGATGACAAATTCAATTGACGTTTCAAAAAATGTATTGTAAAGATGACAACAAAATAAATGTTTTTTGGATAAAATGGTGTTCATTTTTACTTCATTTTATAATTATATGGTGAGTGTTTGATCAAACGTATGTATATGTATGCCTTTATACAGCAACATTTGCTGTACCATTATTATAAAAATAACATTTACTTTTAGTTTGTATGTACTTAAAATGAAAGTACAAAACTAGTATGACTTTAATAGTGTCAGGAGACATTTTTATCTTTAAAATAATTTGTTTTTAATGATTTTATTTTATTTAGTTCATGTACAGACATTTCAAGTATAATGCAATAAAAAAACAAGATGAATACATTGTAAATACAGCTCAAAATGTGTAAACCAGAGAATAACAATAACAACTGAAGTATAAAATGAACATAATACAAATAAATACAAAAATAAAAGTTCATATCAAGAGTTATAGATATTTTCAAAAACTTTTTGTTTTGTGATCTCATGTTTGAAATGGTTTCAAAGTGTACTGTGAGATCAGTGTTATAAAAGGTAATATAGGAGGGTTTCTTTTGAGTTATTTTTGTCTTATGAATAAAAAACTTTGCCAAAATAATTTAATTATGTAATTTTGTTTTTCAGAAAAATATGGGTTTTGGAAACAAAGTAAAATGTCATGAGGTTCTAAATTAAGACACATTTGTATGTCATATCTATTTTAAAGTCAGTCCAAAAAGAAATAGAAAAAGGGCAAAACAAAAATAAATGTTCAATATCTTCAAATGTTGTGTTACAAAAAGTGCATTTATCACAAACAGTATGAATGTTTTTTAATGATTGATCCTAAAAAAGTCGCGGTGGTGATGACGTCATGTAATCCGCGCCATACAGAAGGTTTCTAAGGTAACGTACTTTTGAATGTATTCTCAATATCATTATTGCTATTTTTACAGTGAAAGAAATGTATTTGGTCTTGTATAATTATTTGTTGGCCAATAGTGATTAAGTTTATGGCTCGCTTTTGTGCGGATCAGGATGCTTTTATGCGTCCAATTGTAAAGACCTTACGGCACGCCCCATTCCTTTCCGACCTTACGGCACGCCCATTGCTCCAGCCTGCAGTTACCTCTACTTGCTTCCAACAGCAACCTAGTTTTCCCAGGAGGTCTCCCATCCAGGTACTGACCAGGCTCAACCCTGCTTAGCTTCAGTGGGCAACCAGTCTTGGGCTGCAGGGTGATATGGCTGTGGCAATAATAATATAATAATATAATAAACTGGGTACAGTTCAAAAGTTTGAGATTGGTAAGATTTTAAATGTTTTTGAAAGAAATATTTCATGCTCACTCAGATTGCATACAGTAAAAACAATACTATTGTGAAATATTATTACACTATGCTAGTATTTAAAATAAATGTAGTCTATTTTAAATAAATAAATAAGCAAGCAGTTTATTCCTGTAATGGCAAAACTCAATTTTCAGCAGCCATTAGGCCTAAGGCTACTCCAGATTTGGTGCTCAAGAAAAAATGTCTTATTATAAATGTTGAAAACAGTCGCGCTGCTTAATAATGAAAAGGCGGTCTTTAGGACCCGGTGAATATTTGCGGGGCTTCACGACGTGACGTCAGCTGCTGCAATCAAACATGGAGGACGGCGGAGTGCTGGTTGAGAAACCTCAGGTGAGATGTTATGTTGTGATTTTAAGAGTTTTACAAAGAGAGAGGTGGCGTACACACTGTTATTATCTTTAAAAGGTTCTAGTCTATATACGTAAAACGTACGTACACTTGAACTCTTGTCTAAAGCGTACAATAAACGGTGAAAAGATGCCGATTCATTCAGCTCGCTGCAAATGCTCAGTCATGCCATTCTCTGACAGCGGCTAACGTTAGCATGTGTGCTCGCGAGAATTTACAGAAGAATAGCGATCATTGCTAATATGCCAAGTTTAAAACTTTATATTTCATCATGTTTGAGTTGTATATGACCTCTTTGAACAAATTTCTAAACATATTTACAACAGTCGTCAGTTATGCTATTGCTTAGCATTGCTTTGTCATCTGTGGTTGTCTTTTAACATTTTGTTTAAAAACATTTGTCTTTAGTAACGTTATCTTTTTTATAAGAGAATTTATTAAGAAGCTTTATATAACGCTTAACAGAACGGTAGTGTACATTAAAATCTGAATATGTATAATTTAGTGCTGTCAAACGATTAATCGCATCCAAAATTGGTTTTCTTTACATTATAAATGCATGTGTACTGTATATATTTTATGAATATATAAATGCACACACATACAGTATATATTTTGAAAATATTTACATTTATGATGTATTCATATTCTTATATTTTATATTAAATATAAATATAACATATTTTTCTTAAATGTGTACATGCATGTGTTTGTATTTATATATATATATATATATATACATAATAAATGTACACAGTAGACATATATTATGTAAGCAAAAACTTTTATTTTGGATGCGATTAATCATTTGACAGCACTATAATTATATAAATAATACAGCAGAGTAGCTGCTTGAATATGCATTAGTTATGATGTGCTATAATGTGTATAATATTTTTTTAATTGTAATTAATGTAAATTGTGTTATTACGGTAAGATGTTTTGTAATATTTGAATAATATTATTTTTATTTTGAAGTTCTTGGCTTGTAGAGTTAATGTGCGTTCAGTAAATCTTGTCTTACATCTACATATTTGTGATCTTTTTCTCTCTACAGGATGATGTGCCGGCCATGCTGAATTCAAGGCCCCAGACCGGCTTGTCTTTCTTGGCTCCTGAACCAGAAGATCTGGAGGACCTTTACAGTAGATACAAGGTGTGTATATTTGTGAGGTGTTATTTATTTTTTAAAAATGTTTGATTGACATGCAACTAGTCTATCACAGTATTGACCACTGAATATTAACTCTACCACACTTGTTGACATGTAATCACTTCCACACTTTAGAAATTGCAGCAGGAGCTGGAGTTTCTGGAGGTGCAGGAGGAGTACATTAAAGATGAACAGAAGAATCTGAAAAAGGAGTTTCTTCATGCCCAAGAGGAGGTGAAGAGGATACAGAGCATCCCTCTGGTTATTGGGCAGTTCCTGGAAGCAGTAGACCAGAATACTGCTATTGTGGGCTCAACCACAGGTAAGAGGACTGATCAGTATAGGGTTTCTGCGAGTCTTAAAAAGGTCTTAATTCCTTTTCTTAAATTAAGGTCTAGAAAGGACCTAGCAGAAATGATCACATTCAGGAAGTCATGCCATTAAATGTTGCATGCACGGCAAAAATTGTTTTAGTTTTCAGTATTTATGTTTTCCAGTTCAAATATATAAACATCCTTAAATCAAAATACATTTACTTGAGATGCAAAATGAAGATATGAAATATGATTTTCTGAGAAACTGAACAAAATTATGTTTATGCTTAAAACAAGAAAAGATATGTCGGTGAGGTGTAAAAACTGGTTTTCCCTTTGAATTAAGCTGATTTTTCTGACACCATTGGCAGATATTCGTTCTTGTTTTAATCATAAACTGATTTATGATTACAGAATTATCAATCTACTCTAATTTCTGAATTTTCAAAACCGTCAAATATAACGTATGTTTATATAACACTGTACGTTTCTTTGGATAAGATCATGCCCCATGCTTAAATGTGCATTTGAAATTAGTAAATGTTTATTATTTAAAACTACATTGTCAATAATACTGTGCGTTTTTGATTCCTTCAGGCTCCAATTACTATGTTCGGATTCTGAGCACAATTGACAGAGAGCTGCTGAAGCCCAATGCCTCTGTTGCTCTGCACAAGCACAGCAATGCTCTGGTGGATGTTCTGCCTCCAGAAGCTGACAGCAGCATCATGATGCTCACTTCAGGTATTCTTTGGTTATCCTGTATTAGGGGTCTAGATTGCACCTTATTTCTGAAAAACCCTTGCTCCAGATTTATTGTTGTCACTTTTAATGTGTTTCCTCTCTATTTGACCCCAGATCAGAAGCCAGATGTGATGTACGCAGACATAGGAGGAATGGACATCCAGAAACAGGAAGTCAGTGAGGCTGTGGAGCTCCCTCTCACACATTTTGAGCTCTATAAACAGGTGAGTCTGTGCATGCAAGTGCCTGTATAGCAGTCTTGGTTGTCCACTCACATTCTGCTTCTGTTCTCAGATTGGTATTGACCCACCCAGAGGAGTGCTCATGTATGGCCCACCTGGCTGTGGAAAGACTATGTTGGCAAAAGCTGTGGCTCACCATACCACAGGTAGGCTCAAGTGTGGTTAAAGGCGTTTCAGCCTATATGCTCAAATTTGATTTATTGAGCTTTGAAGTTTATTCCTGAACATGGATGGAAGTAAATGACTAGATCAGAAGCACCATGGTTATATTACAACTTCTTATTGTGTTTTAATTTTCTATAGCGGCCTTTATTCGTGTGGTGGGATCTGAGTTTGTGCAGAAGTATCTCGGAGAGGGTCCACGCATGGTGCGAGATGTCTTTCGACTGGCCAAAGAGAATGCCCCAGCCATTATCTTTATCGATGAGATTGATGCGATTGCTACCAAGCGTTTTGATGCACAGACTGGAGGTATGCATCCCTATATATATATATATATATATATATATATATATATATATATATATATATAAGCATTGATAAAGACTGGAGTAATGGCTGCTGAAAATCTGGCTTTGCAGTCTCAGGAATAAATTACATTTTGAAATGTAAAAGGGTTATTTTAAACTGTAATAATATTTCACTGTATTTTGATCAAATAAACACAGCCTTGTTGAGCATGAGAGACATTAAATCTTACTGACCCCAAACCTTTGAACGGTAGTTTACATATCACACAAAAAAGCTAAATTGTCATCTTTCAGTCATCATGCTTCATTTCATGATGTTCTGACGGAGACAGTTTTTGTTTGAATGAGTTTTGTTTACTCATTATTTTTCTGTTTCTATATTTGTAGCTGATAGAGAAGTGCAAAGAATCCTGCTTGAGCTGCTCAATCAAATGGATGGGTTCGACCAGAATGTGAACGTGAAGGTTAGAAAAAAACATTTTGGTTGTTATTTTTTTATTTAAACATGCTTTTATTGGAAAAAAGACATGGAAAATAATGTGAAATTAACACACTTCTCAACGTGGGTGGTAAATAACCGTTTTGAAATGATTCTGTATACGTTTCCTTAAGAAGACCAACCAATTTGTTTTTAAAAAAGCTTTTATATCTCAGTTGGCAGATCGTCAGGGCCAGCTGATTTGCCTTTCTTCAGCTTTAATATAGTGTCCAAGATTTGACTCTAATATATAGTCGAAATGTTTCTCTTCTTCTGATATGCATGGAAGCTGGAGAACATTAAGAAGTTGAACTTGGCCTCCTGTGAAATTTGCTGACTCAGACTTAAACTCTAGCAAATGCATTATTTTTCTCTAAAGGATTAGATGTTATTTCCCCATTTAAAGTTTGAATACTATTAATGGCTTTTTCTGTGTCCATTTGTTTTATTTGCCATCCTAATAATTTTCCTGACTTTTCTTCGTGTTTGTAGAAAGATTGTTTTATCTTAAGCTGTTTTCAGCTTTTGTTATAGAGTGGGTATTGTATTGAGCTTTAAGTTTAGATGTTAATGCTGTATAGTATTTGAAGTGTCTAAATAAGCCTTTTCTTCTGCAAGCTTGATTTCTTTTTCTAATAAATTTAATTCCAATTTAAGTTTTAGTTTTTGAGCAGATGACATATTATCTGACCTCTGATATATGCTTTGAAGGCTTCCCACCTTACAGTTGCTGATATTTAATTTTTATTTTCTTTTAAAAAAATTATCCATCTCTACTCCAGTAACTTTTATAAAATCCGGATCATTTAACCATTTCAGGTGCCAGCAACGAGTTTCATTCATGTCACTTATTGATTTATAAGCTAAAGAAACTGGACCATGATCTGACATAAATATAGAATCATACTGACATAATGTTACTCTTGGAAAGAGCTCATTAGAAATAAAAATAGTCAATATGAGAATGACCCTTCGTCACTGTGGAACAGCATGAATATGTTCTGTATGTGTATTGTGTCTAAAGCTGTTGAGCAGTCAAGGCTAGGAGATAATGTGCAGTTAACGTCTCCAGCAGTTAGAAATTTTCCTGGTTAAGAAAACAGTAGAAGAAATAATTTAGCAAAAAAACTAGGACAATCTGTATTAGGTCCATACACATTTGCCAGTCCTGAACTTGCCAGCACTTTAGCCGCCTTAACAAAAACTAAAGATTCAATGCTTTGTGTCACTGATCGTATTGTAAGGAGCAACATAGCACGAATCATGAGTATGTTCTCTACCATCATATGCTCCCACAAATAAACGGCTGAAAATATTAGAAATTATACAACAGCCTATAGCAACAACTGAAATATCCAAGAGCAATCAGCTTGTCTCAGATTCAAAATATATTCTGTGAATTATAATAAAGAAAATAACTGAAAAATGATAGAGATAATTAGAAGTCACTGACCACAACCGTACTGAGTTCCACTGGTCAAGTCTTTGAGTCAATCAGTCCTATTTCACTCTAAATACATTATCACTCCCAAAAGAGAAAAGAAAGAAAAATTATTTGTTACGTGACAGTTTCTTTCCCCTTATTCGGCCTTCCTGATTGAAGGACTGCAAATGAAATTTTCCACCTCATCTGGGCTCTCAAATATGCAATCTCGTTCTGTGTGCATGATGCGCAGCTTCATGCACACAGCTTCAAGATTGTTACGTATCGGATGTCCATGGCTTTAAGAGCTTGCTTCACTTCGATGTATTTTTGTCTTTTCAGATGTGTCCCTTCGTGCGATTTCTTGTAAAAAAAATGTTTTAATTCGCATTCATTCTGTTACCTTGCCTTTAGCCCACGCGATTTGGAGCACTTGGTCTTTATCCTTGAATTCAAGAAGAGCGTGAATATTCAGGGAGTGTTTCGTCTTGATCCTGTAGGCGGTTAGCTCTTTCAGTGGTAATCAGGTTGGTAAAATACTCCTGTCCCATTGCCTCAAGCAGCCATCTCTCGAGGAATCCCACCGTATCTGAGCCCTCCGCATCCTCAGGGAGACCGACAATTAATTAACACATTAATGCGACTGCTCTGATTTTCCTTTGAAGTTTCACCTGTTGTTGAAAATTGTCTACAATATTTCGCAGTACGGACACCTGATCTTCTGTCACTGATACGTTGTTCCACCGTGGACCGTCTGTTAAAAAGTTCCTTGACTTGTTTAACCTCCTGTATGGCTGAGGGGATCCTGTAAATTTGACTGAAAAGCCTTCTCTCATACTTGTGATTGCACTCCTAATGTTACTCTCTTGATTTGTTGATATTTGTGCTGACTTCTTTACCTTCGCATGTCATGCTAGCTTGGTGATTAGCAGACTCAGCATTGGCGACATCTTGATTTCCATGTTTTTTCTGTTGTATGTGATGTTGTTTACAGTGATTTTATGTATTCATTCAGTTTGAGGCTGTTTAATAAAGAAATTGCAGAATGTTGAATGGACACGTCATGTTGCTGCCATGTTGGTTCCCCTTGGCTATTATTTCTTGTTTTTCTTTTCTGTGATTTTGTGTATTATGTTGCACTTCTCCTCCTGTTCTGCTTTAAAGGCGTTTCAGCTATTGTTGACAATGTTTCTTTTTTTTTTTTCAATGATAGGTTATCATGGCCACCAACAGGGCTGACACACTGGATCCAGCTCTGCTGCGCCCAGGTAGACTGGACCGTAAGATTGAGTTTCCTCTTCCTGACCGGCGACAGAAACGCCTGGTGTTCTCCACCATCACCAGCAAGATGAACCTCTCAGAGGAGGTTGACCTGGAGGACTGTATCCTGACCCTACATGAATTTTTTCTCATTATGATTACAATTATTCATTCGGAGTATAAATATTTTTTAAAGTTACTTGCAAGGAGGAAAGTGCAAGGCATTAATCATAGAGGAACAAACAGTATTAACACCGCCACAAAAAAGTATATTCTCATTTAAAAAAAGTTTTTCAAATAAATTCGTATATTTGTTCAGCACAGATGCATTAAATGAATCAAAAGTCAAGACGTTTTATGATTTTGGTGTCAAATCCTGGGAAGTTTTGATGACTTTTAACAAATGTTTCTTGAACCTAAATCAGCATGTTAGAATATTCAGATTTACCATTACAAGAATAATTCATTTTTAAAATTTCAGTAATTCTTCACATTATTACTGTATGAAAGAAATGCAGCTTTGGTGAGCATGAGACACTTTCAAAAATATTTTTACAGCAGCTTCATTTAGAAGACTGTTATACCAGACTTTCAAGACCAAATAAATGTTTTACAATTGTCCTTAACCAAAATGCAGATGTGGCCAGGCCTGACAAGATCTCTGGTGCAGATATCAACTCCATTTGCCAGGAGGTGAGTTAGAACAGACAGTATAGTATATTCATAAAAAAAAATTCTTATATATTTGTTTGTGATGAGAATTTCTTTAAACATGTTTTTCTGTTATGATTAATCATGTTACTTGTTTTGTCTATAGGCTGGTATGCTGGCTGTGCGTGAAAACCGTTACATTGTGCTGGCTAAGGACTTTGAGAAGGCTTACAAGACTGTCATCAAGAAAGACGAGCAGGAACACGAGTTCTACAAGTAGAATATGCCTCGACTAGATATCGGCATTAGCTTTTACCCTGTTTGTTTCAGCCTGTATTTGTACGTACAGTGTAATATTGAGGATATAAAACTTGAACCTTGATTTAAATCTTCAGGGTTTATTATATAAAATATGGATGGAAAAACAAACATGTACATCTGGTGAGCATTTTATGTATTCTGTTTAATGACTCCTCAAAGAACCATTAAAATTTTTTCCATAACTCTAAATAAAGATGTTTTTGATAACAACCCTAATGTATGCTGGCAGATAAAGGTTTCTGTGCGTTTCTGCAAAGAAATGAACAGGATGCTGATATTTAACAACTAAACAAATTTAACCCTGCATCTATTGCTGCTTGCTTCTTGTCAAAAGGTAATTGTTGATAAAGGACACATTAATGTCAATTCATGTCTGTCAAGACAGATGAAAAATACCCGAGTAAATGCTCTTTTTATTTCTCAAGATTTGGTCTGTTCAATTCAATCAGTAGGAACAAATAAAATCTTGTCCGTAATCTTGTGTAATCCAGATTATATATAATTAGTTACTACCCAGCACTGCATATAAACAGTCACCTGACGTTTCTGAGAATGCAATGAAACATTTATTTCAAACCAAACCTCTTCAGTGATGACTCACTTGTTTTGATTCACAAGAATTTTAGTACTAAACTTTCACCACAAGATGGAGTTTGGTAGTAAATAAAATGTGCCTAGACTCTTAAGTGTTGTGCACTTATCAGTGATATACATTGTGTCTCAGCATATATGATTGCGAATTGTAGACTAATCAACCCACCATTGTCTTGTAATTCAGGTTTGTCTGAAAGACAACCGGTTTGGACGGTTTTAGGACAGATCTGTTAAAGATTATCTCTTGTGCCGCTGCCTATGCCCCTAACTACAAAACTGATCTTTAATATCACTTATGAAACAGCTTAAACATTTAGGTGTATTTTAGTAAATGCAATTTAAAAATAATAATCTCACCTAGTTATTTGGAGTTACTGTCCTTTAGGCTCACTCCTGCTGCACAGCTTTATTTATTGTATGCTGTCATTTTCATCAGTTTATCAATCAGTTCATCAGTTACCAGTGATTATATAGTTGGATTATGATCTTACCTGCACTTAATGTCCAATTAATATGTATGTGTTTTGGACTTTGACCGTGACAGAGACTTTATTTGCACCTTATTTTGACTGACAGGAATGATATTGAATGATCTATAAGTTATTTTATAGATCTCTATAGTTCAGATGATGTTCAGGCCACTATATTAATTTGCTGATGTCATTTTGTCACAGACTAATATATTTAGTAAGTAAACATCTGTCCACCAATCATCAAGTTTGAAGGTTCTGTTTTGTTTAAAACATAAAGGATTTACAGGACAAACTCAGTTTTGAAGTAAAGAAGTTGCTTAATATTTCATGTCTGACTGATGGTTTCTGGTCCTGTTATTGGTTGTTAAATGACCAGTTTCTGTTTGTGTACAGTACATCTTTGACATAAGGCTTGTTCTGGGTGGAGTCATGAGGAGGAATGTCATGATAATAATTTAAAAGAAGAATATTGTTAATTATTACAATATATTCATGCGTCCAAGTTTAAAATATCAGTGTTCTTAATGTTGCAACCTACAGTGGGTTGAAATAGTGCTCTTTTGCGTTAGTTTGCATTGTTTATGGATGAGTAGATTTTATTTGAAGCAGAGATTGTAAGCAATATCAAACTTTAGGACAGATTTATAGAGGGTGAAACGAAACATGTTTCCCCACCCCCCTCCCTGTATCTGCTACACACACACACACACACACACACACACACACAAAAAGAAGTGCCCTAATGAACGCGCACTAGAGCACATCATTGCAGCGCGAGCGCACATCACTTCCTGTGCATGCTGGGCGCTTTCAACTCCGACAGGACCGTCGGAGGAGTCGACGAAGTCATATAAATAGACAGGAGTAACGGAATATCTGAGGGGGTAGTCCACCAAACTGTCCGAAATTCCTCAGGTAAGTTCTAAAGACTCGTTTTAAGATCTTTAACCCTCATTTGGCCTTTGTAGAAGTGTAATTTCCCCACGTTTCGGAGGGTTAGTGAGTGTGTAAGGAGCCCCAGTTGTGCTAGCCTGCTGTAGCTAACCGTACTGGCTCAGCATGCTTTCCTCTCAAGTTGAGGACTGAAACAAAACCCCATGTTTATTGGGAAACGGATTATTTTGCGTTTTCGAGGCGCTAGATTGACACCTACAGCCTCAGCCTTCAGCTGTCAGAAGTGTGTCATCTCATCCAGCTGTGACTGTTAATTAAACACAACTATGACTGTTAATTAACAGTTAACTATGTTAGTTAACATAAACAGACAAAATACTTCTGAAGCATTTATTATTCTCAGTTAATATTTTTAATGGACCTGAGCTAAAATGAACTACCAATGAATAGTTATAGGTTTATTAGGCTAACTAATCTTAAGAGATTAAATGTACTGCTAGTTAGTTAATGCAATAACTATGCCTTTTTTTTAAAGTGTTGCCCAGTACATTAAATAAATTACTTTACCTGTGATTGTGAATACATTTGTTGTTTGTTGGGTGTTATTCTTTAGAAAACCAGGTAGGCCTTATACAACAAAACCTAAAGAACAGCAAAAATCGATGACTATAAAAATCATATTAATTTTTCTTGCAGATTATGAATGTGGGGAATATGAAATACATAAATATACCTGTACTACATGCTTGTATATTTATACACTATTGTTTCAGTTAGTTTGCAGTTTTTGATTGTCTATTTGAAAAGAATAAGATCTGAATAACAAATAAATATCAGTTTATGGAATTATTAATATGTTTATACATTTTTGTAAATAACTAATGCTGTTTAGTAAAACATTCTGCATTTTGCTTAGTATTTTTGAACTGGTTTCTTTCATCAGATAAGTCTGGTATTTGGTTTCTTAAGATTGCCCAACATAATATCACCGACCTTAAGTAAACAACAGGATGTGCAATTCAGGTCAGAAAAACATCAATAACACCTGATAAGAAGATTAAGTACTTGGAGCTGGAGAGGACAAAGTGTGTTTTGTTTATTATTTGTGGACAATCCCACCAAAATCTATTAAGAAGTTTCATTCAATATCTGTTTATGATTGTCAAGCACCTGAGTTCTGGACCGTTCACCCCGATGGCTCTATTTTCACCTTTTGCCATGCAAATTCATTGTATTCTGCAGTGTAGAAACCTTTTGTGTGAATAATTGGTTGGTAGTTTGCCTTTGGCAAAACAGTTGAAGTAAATTTCTCAGTGAACCGATCAAATTTGCTTATTTAAACACTTCTTAGGCATCATGAAGAATGACATTTCTTTGAAGTGTTTTTAAATTTCTTTGAAGATGAAGCAATTTATTGTGCGATAAGGAGGCTTAAGAATCCATGACTCTCCGTTACCTCTTTCCCTGTAGTTGCTCTGACGCACTTTGAGCCCAGGCCTGATTTTACATGTGAAACTGCTAAACCATTTGTGCCCAGCTGTGCCATTGTAAATATTATTTTATGTTTTACTTTTTTTTTTTTTTTTTTGGTATCTAGCATTTGATCAGGAAGTCTTCCTGATTCCATGCACACTTGGTTTTCGGGTATTTCTCTCTCTGTTTTTTTATGAAAATAATGTGGGATGATTCATTAGACATCCTGAACGAAAGATGCAAATTTCCAAAATCTGCTGATGTAGATGAATGTTGATCTTAGCAGCACATCTTTTGTAGGTGATTTATAAACTGCTTAAGAAATTTTTTTTTAAAAGCCTGTGTGATTTATTCATTTGGAAAATACAATTCTTTAGCGTCATCATTCAGGTTAGTTCTTAACTGCATTTAGATAAGAAAGTGCTTCCATTTAGTCCTGTTTTACTTATTGCACAGTTTATGGGTTGACGCTTTTAGTCCCCTGGGATCTTATCGCTTGGTTACAGAACCAAGCAGCAGGTTGTCCTGCTCGCTCTATGGGTTTTGCTCTCCCTGTAGCTTTGTGGCGTATAGGGCGCAAAGTATGAACAGCGAAATGCAAAATGGATCAGTGAAAATGTGTCAGCAGTCTCATTTTAAACCATCAGGTCAAAGAAATTATATCCGTTGAGAGTTAATGGATCATTTCTGCTCTATACAGAGCACTGCAGCAGAGTTAAAGGCAAAATGTATGCTGGTTTTCTAACATTCAAACTTTGAGAAATGGTACGGGTTTTAGGGTTCTTTCTGAAGAACTTAATATGTTCCTGACTTTGCGTACTAATATTTGGCATCTGTCAGTTGCAGTTCTTATGTAACAAGGGAATTGACTAACTAGATGCATTCTCCGACTAGTTAGCCCAAGAAGAGTTTGGCTTTGTGTACTTGCTGTCACCATAGTATGGAAGCTGTACTCTGATGCCTGTTCAATCACTGGATTATGAGATCCAGGTTTACTGACTCATCGGAATGTTTTGTACCAAGACTGTGTCCAATATTTTGCCTTCACAGGCCCAGGGTTTGACGGTGTGAGCTTTTCGCTCTCGTTTGTCAGGAAAAGTAGATGTGTGCAAACTGTAAAAACTATTTAGGAGCATTTGTGCAAATAAAGTCGTTTTTTATGAAATTTTAATTCCGTTTTAATGAAATTTAAGGCCATAAAAGTCTTAAATATCTTAAATGGTATAACAAATGTCTTTAAGATGTCTTAAATTTGGGGTCTGAAAATGGGAATTACTACAGTATTTGAGCGCTGTACAAAGAACACGTGAGTTGCAAGTTCTACACGCTCACATTTTATAGCAGTTCACAAGTAATACCATGCATTTATTTCAAATGATCTACAATCTACTGTTAATGAATATGATCTACAATCTACTGTTAATGAATTTAGACAATGTTTATTTTGTGGTGTTCGTATTGTATTATTTTGTAGGTGGTTGTAAGAGTGCATATTTTATCTTGGCAATAGAAAACAGGCATTTTTAAAATAAGAGTCCTGGTGTTTTTTTTGAACTTGTTTAAAACACATTTATTTGCATTTACTCATTTAGCAGACGTGACTTAGAAGAAATGAGACATTTCTGACCTGTAAGCAGGCATCAATGTCTTGAACTTGATGTGAGCCACAACCAATAGGCAGTATAATTAAAAGTCCTGCATTATGCATATTGTTTTTCCTCTGGTTATTATTTTTGGTATTTTCTGTCCAGGCTGCCCTGTGTCAAAGGAAACAAAGTTTAATAACATAAAATCAAAATATAGGTTTTAGTAGTATCGTCACAATCTCTTTATGTATAAAAAAGTTAGAAACCAGAAATATTTTGAAACCTAGTGTACTTTTTTTTTTTTTTGTAATAAATGACATCAGTTTGCTTGGAAATGTTTCATTGTATCCCTTTATTAAAGATACATGCTGTCTATTATGATGAAGCATTTTTGGATATAAAGCAAATGGTGATCCCAGTAGTTTGTGGTAAATTAACTTTTTTATTTAAATTTTTATGCCTTATGAAGAATTCTGTTTGATTGTTTCCATGTGAGACTTTAGAAACCGCTTTAGTAGGCTGAGCAAGGGAAAATATTTCCTGGTACTGTTGCTGCGAGCACAAACTAAATCCTCTAGCATCACAAAGGATTGTCTGCGTCGCCCTCCCGGATGAGGATATTGATATTTGTTTTTTATCTCTGATGCATTTGAAACCATAGCTTACGCAAACAACTCTGGTGTTTGTGTATTAAGTAAGATCCCATTTTTTGTTGCATCAAGTCTGCCTGGATTCGACACGCTTGGCATTTACTTTCCCTTTAGGTTATGTGCAGAGATGTTATGTAAATGCTCTGGATTTGACCGAGTGAAGGTTCTGACAGCCAAATGCCATAGTCTCTAAAATGTGACCTCTTTCCCTGTAGTTGCTCTGACGCACTTTGAGCCCAGGCCTGATTTTACATGTGAAACTGCTAAACCATTTGTGCCCAGCTGTGCCATTGTAAATATTATTTTATGTTTTACTTTTTTTTTTTTTTTTGGTATCTAGCATTTGATCAGGAAGTCTTCCTGATTCCATGCACACTTGGTTTTCGGGTATTTCTCTCTCTGTTTTTTTATGAAAATAATGTGGGATGATTCATTAGACATCCTGAATGAAAGATGCAAATTTCCAAAATCTGCTGATGTAGATGAATGTTGGTCTTAGCTGCACAAATCTAAAAAAAAATGTTTAACAGTAATATTGTGGAAAATTAAGTTTTCTATTTTAATATATTTTTTAAAAATGCATATTATTCCTGTGATGGCAAAGCTGAATTGAAAGCAACCATTACTCCTGTCTTCATTGTCACATGATCCCTCAGAAATTAGTTTATTTGGTGCTCAATAAACTCTTCTTCTTCTTCTTCTTCTTCTTCTTTATTATTATTATTACACTTGAAAACAGTTGTGCTGCTTAAAGGTTTTGTGAAAACCATGATACAATTTATTTCAGGATTTTTTTGATGAACAAAGTTCAAAAGAACAGCATTTAAAAAAAAATGTTTTTTTTGGACAAGTATTTGGAAATTCAGTTTTACTTTAAATGTTGAGCATTGGATTTGTTCATGTAAATGTCCATATCTCATTGACGTTTGTTTTTAAGGTGGTTTTGTTGTTTTAAACTTTTGTTTGGTTCTGTCCATAATGGCCATTCACAGCATCCTCTAGTATGCCTTTTGTAGATGTGTTTGAAAAGTTCTTCCATTTAGGTATTGTGAAGCCACATATTTGTGTTGCTGAAAGCCTCTGGAGTCTGGACAGCGTGGTTTTGTACGCTCTGTGGCTTACTGTACAGATGGTGTGTATATTTGAGTGATTTTGTAGGCATTGGAGGGACATGCTTTGCTGTACATGGACAGATGTTGATGAATTGGCTGATAGAGTGACTGTTGACCTTGTGTGACAGTGAAGCTAGAGAACGAGGGATTGTTTTCTCTTAAGATTTGATTGACAACAGGCTGTAGGATCCAGGGAATCCAACTATTCTCAAACTCCTTTATTCTTCTACTGGTCTCATAATATAACACATGGAATCCAGATGCTCTGCAGCTCCAGCCAACGTTTCATTTGTTTTGCTGACTTGGTTAAGAATTCTAACGGTTTGAAGCCTCTCAACTTTTATTCTCTCTTCCTTTCTCTCATAATACTTGCTGTCTTTTAATACTTGTAGATCAGGAAGTTGCTTAGTAATTGTCTGGGAATGTTCCTAAACAGATGCTCAAAAATTTGCTTGCGTTTCTTATTTTTAAAATTTACTTAAATTGCTTGCGTCGCGATGTTGGAAATATTTATGTTTTAAACCATGAAGACGAGATCACATAAGCAACGTGCAAACTTTGCGCAAGAGTTGTGCCGGTGAACGTCTTAATCTCACTGCAGAAAGTGAAAGTAAAAACGGAATGACAGAGCTTTCGGCATCTGATGCATTGCATATACTCTCAGAGACGACGAGAGACGAATCTACTTCAACATATGCTGATAACGGTATAGCTAGTTGTTTTAATTTAGTCCCTTAATATTCCGTACATATTGGGAAAAAAAATCGTATTTTGTGTTAAAGAGGTTGTTTTTGAAAGTCGGTGCTTGAAATAGGCTAAACTAAAGCTTTTTATTTCATTGATTTTTTTTTTTGATTTTTTTTTTTTTTATGGGTGCAGTATTAATGTTTTAATTATAGGCCTATAATTCATTGTATAATAGGCTAGACCTGTTTTAAAAGACCTTTTTTTTTTTTTTTTTTTTTTTTTTTTTTTTTTACAACATGGTAATTGGAGTAAATAGCCCAATCTCTCGCAGCATGTTATTTACGCTGTAATATTGCGGGGCAAATTAATTGACATTTTAAATTAATAATAAAAGTAACTTCATAATAATAATAATACGCCGAATAAGAATGTAACAGGCCTACATTAATTGGAAATGCCAAATCCTCTTAATATTGCCAATAATTGATGTTTTTGACTATCTCTGGCTATCGTCGATACAAGATCATCCTTTTTCGACACAACCCAGCAAGGGGAGGTTATCACGGGGCAGACAGCATGTTGCCTGTTACATGCTTTGGGCTGTCTTGTTGAACGCAGTGGCACCGAGAACATTATATTTCACACACTTCAAGCTCTTTTATTTTACAAATGTAATCGGATTAGTCCAACAAATCGTTCTGTTTGTAATGCGTACCGAACCGAAAGCCTTGTACTGAACGGTTCAATATGAATACTGTATTGTTACACCCCTAATTTATATGTATAAACAATTAACCAATAAGATTATTGTGATTGTTACATAATCTTTATTGAAATTGTCCTAAAATTTACTGATCAGTACTTATGAGTATTCAAGAGCAGGGTAGCAATGACCATTACAAAGCATATATTTAATTTGAGATAAGCTCTTTTTTTTTTTTTACTTGTATAAACATTTTGTACGATATTTATTTACTCAATATTCATGCATATTCAGATATATGGAATTGGAAACACAAAAAAGTGCACTTTCCATTTGGCAGGGCTGTTTGATTATTACAATATGCATTAAGCAGAATGACCACTTCTGTTAATTAGCCATCACAGTTATCCGCTGATGGTAATGGCATCTTAAAATGGCCAAATAATGGCCAATTTCACAACTGTTACTCAAAGAATCATCTTGTTTCACAATCTAAAAGGTATTTGAGTGAAGTGGACTTCACCAGCCTCTCTGCTGTCCTTTAGTTAAGGACAGTCTAACACAGTTTTCCACTCTCCATGGAGAAATTAGATGCTAGCGCAGATGCAATCTCATTATTCAGTTCAGCCAGACTGTTGGTGCCTCATGTAAGCGTCATGCAGTTTTTCACTTTGCACTGCTGAGCAAAGCCACACGAGTCCCCATGGGCTTCGCAGCAGGAAAGATCTCTCTGTATATTTATGTTAATGCACTTTATATAAACCCAATCGTGTCCCATTTTTGTGAAGTGTATGCACTTAAAAATAAGGCCTCAGGCACAATACATTGTGCCAATTGTAGCCTTATGTGTATAGATGCACACTTGCTGCCGTGTGAGGAAATAGAGTGAAAGGCAGACGATAAAAGATTGTGTGTCTTGGCTTGTGAAGATGCAGTTAGTCATGCCAGTGCTGTCCCTTTGAATCCAGAATGCAAGGGGGACGGGGGGACATGTGCACTGGCAAGGCAAGAAAAGGACACAATATTCTCATTCCATCTCTGTCCTATCTTAATATTGGTTGCTTCCTCTTGTCTTCATGTGGCTTAGTAAGACTGTTACTTTGTTCCAGTCCAGCGGCCACAGACCTGCTACGCTTGACTTTGCATTAGTGTCCCGTGCCAGAAGGCTTTTTGGCTATCTTGAGTGCCTCTGCATTGTTAATTTTTTTTTTTGGATGATTAGTGCAACAGAGATAATTAGATTTGAGTTGGGTTCAAATATGGTGACCGATTATGATATGATGTGATCCTTTTAAAGCAACAGTCTTGTTATTTTTCAGTTCAATGTGTATTTACCACATCTGGCGTACTGTCATTTACTACAGATACAAATGTTGACTTGTGCTGCATTTTATAATTGAATTTGAAATCTGTTTTACAGAATATCCTATGCCTTGAAATCATATTTTACCTTTACTTTAGTTGTTTGCGAGTTTCAGACTAAATTGAATGAGAAAAAAAGATAAATAAATTAAACGCATCTTTCTATTGGGCTGACATTGTGAACTGTACAAAAATACGAAGACCAGTGTTGATTCACAAGAAATTACTTGTATGTTTGCAGGGCTCCAGACAAAAAAAAATCGAGTAAGGAGGCTCCTATAAGAAAAAAAAAAAACGTAGACGCCAAATTATTTTTTTTAGGTGTCACAGAATAAATCTTTTATTTTTATTATTATTATTTTACATTTTAACTAGTGCTGTCAAACGATTACATAATATTGTGTGTGTACTGTGTATATTTATTATGTGTATATATAAATACACATGCATGTATATATTTATGAAAAATATGGTACGTTTATATATTTATGTTTGATGTAATTTATATGAATATAAATGTATACATGCAAATACCTGTAAATATTTTCAAAATATATGCTGTATGTGTGTGTCTTTTATATATACATAATAACTATACACAGTACACACACATTATGTAAACAAAAACTTTTATTTTGGATGCGATTAATCGCGATAGCACTAATTTAATTTCAGTCATAAGGCCAGTTCACACCGCACAGACAAACGCCAACAAACTCCAACAAACTAGTCTGTTGGAGTTTGTTGGATCAGTGTGTTAACCCTGTTGGCGTTGGTTGGAGTTTGTTTTCATCTGACTGAACATGCTTATAGATATAGAGTTGGTAGGTGTGTGTTGGTGCAGTGTGAACATGAGTTATTTTTCATAAGATTCTAAATCCAACGGCCTACTTGAGCCAACTTGTTTGAAGTTTGTTGGCGTTTTTCTGTGTGGTGTGAATTGGCCTTTACTCTCATGTGTTTGTCTCATCTTTTCTTGACTTTATCAGCATTTTAAATTAATGCATCTTGTCGATGACCTGGGAACTAAGGTTCACTTAAAGTGGGAACTAAATGTCTTTTCCAACTTGAAATATACAGTCACAAAGAATTGTTCATTACACATAATCTGTACCAATATCATGGACCATAAGCATCACTTGGCCACTGAATGTAGTTTCGGCTCCTCCTCAATGCATCCTGTAAACGTTGTTATATATGTCTTTCACACATTCAATCTGTTTTTCTTCATTAGTAAAATGCAATTTTATAGGAGGAGTTGAATCATGTAGACAGTAGGTCAAGTAAAAATATTAATATGCAATAGCACATAATTATAGCAAAATGTTCCCCTTTATAGTTATTTTTTTTTTAGCTGACTGATGAGCTTATGGACACCGAATGGTTAAATGTATTATTACGTTGCATTGTTTACAAGCTTTACACGTTTTCGGCAGTTTGAAACACTGAATGAGCTTTTACATGAGACATTTCAGTAAGTTGTACTGTAGAATCTTTTATAAAATAGCCTGCCTTTTGATGTTAATTAATGTTAATTATGTGTTATAGTCGTAAAGAGAGAGATATAATGGGTTCACTTGCCGCTTGAACTGCGGTGCTAAAGCTTAAAGAGCGCCAAATCCGTACACTGTAAAAAAATAAGTGTCATATTAACTGTAAAATTCTGTAAAAACGCTACTGAAAAAAGTTAATAGGTTAACAGTAAGTTCCCATTCTATATACAAGGAAAAACTGTAAAAGATCTAACCAGACATTTCATGTAATCTTACAGTAAAATGCTGTTAATCGTACAGTTTTTAGAAGTAAAAAATAACAAGTGAATGTATAATTTACAGTCAAAAACTGTAAACTAATATTCCCAGAATTTCTTGCGTGACACTCCACATTTGAAAGTATTTTGTTTAAATCATGTTTTTTTTAATCGGTTTTGTTATCAGTTATGTACATTTGGGCTTTGTTACATCTTCTGTTGTTCATTGAAAGTTTATTGCATTAAGTATTGTGTGTGTTACCATGATGGTGTTTTGTGTTTGCATGAATGACTCTGTGCACCTTCTATATATTAGTATATACTTCTGCTTGTGGCGAAGCTACTTGTGATGAGCTTTGAATCTTCATGTGGCTATCTCTTTTACCACCTGCTTCATTATGGTGGTTGTCAGTATGTTAAAGGTACAAAACAGATTTTAATAGCAGTATGTGTTTTGTTGAATTTGGTGGTTTACATTCAAATTTCCTTGTTTGTAAATTACAGTTTTATTCTGTAAATGTGTTTAGTTTTTCTGTACAGAACCACAGCTGCCAAAATTATTTTGTAAAAACTACAGAATTTTTTCTTTACAGTGCGTTTTATGGTTTGAATTTCATTATGAATTTGCCATCATTTTAAAGCTGATACTTTGTTTATAAAAAGTAACAAAGCACAGAGCTTTTTGCGATTACTGGACAGCAAGTGCGCTTCAAATAATATGAAGTTGTTATTCTTCTTGTTGTTTCCCTACAGCGGCTAATGAACCGGAAGTCTTTCACATTCACAGAAAACTGCTTATTTCCGTGTTGAAAAATAAAGTGGATGGATGAAGCTGATCAAAAACAGCAGTTTGAATTATTATGATGAATCCTGCACTAAATGATTCAGCGATTACTGAGTCAACATAATGAATCTGACATCTTAAACTGAAAATGATCATTACTTTTAGTTATGTAAATATAAAAATGGAGCATGTTTTGTGTACTCGTGTCATGAGATCATATCAGTGTCATTCCTGACCGTCTATAATTTTAATGGTAGGTTTATTTGAACAGTGAGAGACAGAATAATAACAACAAAAATCCAGAAAAATGCATTTCAAAAAAGTTATAAATTGATTTTCATTTTAATGAGTCAAATAAGTATTTGACCCCTTCGCAAAGCATGACTTAGTACTTGGTGGCAAAACCCTTGTTGGCAATCACAGAGGTCAGACGGTTCTTGTAGTTGGCCACCAGGTTTGCACACATCTCAGAAGGGATTTTGTCCCACTCCTCTTTGCACATCCTCTCCAAGTCATTAAGGTTTCGAGGCTGACGTTTGGCAACTTCAGATCCCTCCACAAGATTTTCTATGGGATTAAGATCTGGAGACTGGCTAGGCCACTCCAGGACCTTAATATACTTCTTGACTGATCATGCTTCTTATAGACTGATCATTTGTCAGTAGGCAAACGTACAAAATCAGCAGGGGATCAAATAATTGTTTTCCCCCACTGTAGATATTAAGTAGAAAGTAGAGGAAAAAATAATTTTTAATGTCCATCCTAATGCGTTGAGACAGAATGTGTGTGTTAGTAAGCACAAAGCCAAACCTCATGCTCTCTGACCTCAATTACTAGAGTGGAAAGATGTAAATTACAGCATCTCCGCCAGCCTTTCCCTTGATGCCTCTCTCTTTGGCCTCCTCTCTGATTTGTGAGAAGGATTAGCTGAATATGAGTCCACCAATCCACCAATCCCTGCGCTATTCCCCAGATTAGGATTATTGGCCTGTGAGTGGTAGTTTTAATGAGCTGTAATTGATTTGTAGGCACAGATCCACCAGACTGTCAGTCAGATTAAATGAAGCTTGTTTGAAGCCCCAGGCCTCTTTTTTCTAGCAAGTGATCCTTGTGGTGGTGGGACAGAATTCCCAGCAGGGCCGATGTAGCTTTCAGGACCGATTTTACAGAGTTCCTGCCTTCCCGCTGAGGGTGTGTTTGCCTCCTTACCCTTGGACGAGGCCTGTGTCTGGGAAGTCAGCCATGTTGGAACCAAGTGCAGGCTTTATTCATCTAAACACATTTTAGAGGAATGGAGAGGAGTGACACAAGCTGGTAGTGTTTGCTCACCAAGGGTTGTACATGGGGTCCAAAATTAACTTTTTGCCATTGGCAAATGAGTTGAGGAAATTTACTGGCCATAGGTTTTTCTTAAGTGTTTTTTATTTTAATAATAACATTATATTATATTTAGTGCTGTCAATCGATTTAAAAATAATTAACTAATTAATTGCACATTTTTCTAAAATTAATCGCGATTAATCCCACCTAACCTTAAAGTTTTTAAATATCTTTTTATATTGCAATAATTTCACATTCAATCTTCAAATGTACAATGTACAAACAACATAAAGACAGTATATTTTAATATTTCTTTAATGGCATAATTTTTTATGATTGAAGGCCAGCATCACTGAAATCAATACTACTGATGTCTCAATAAAATAGTTTTTTTCCCCCCTTAATATTTAACCATTGACTGGAGCCATTCAGCATTACAGTATATTTGAGAGCGATCAATTTGAACATTTATTAGACTTAACTTCTAATTTAAGTGAACTTAAAACAATCTTCATATGAACCCATTATAATAAATGACATATTTAGCTACTTGTGCCCTTCAGCAGAAATATACAGAAAATGAAGAGTTACCAAACGCTAAATTCTAAATTAAATGTAGATGAACCCCTTAAAGCTATAAAAGTTATTAATTTCCTCTTTTGTTCTTTGATTAATAGACATCACAGCAGCTGGTTATTAGCTTATTTGCCTGCTATTGTTTTAAAAGCTGCTGCTGCTGAACGTGACGCTGATCTGACGTACATCTTATTTTCTCACAAATCTCTTTACCTTTTCTGACCCACTTCAGGTCTTAAAGTCTCTACTAATGAGTGGACGAGTTGAATCGGGTGTTTTAGATGAGGGAGACAGTGCTGGGGTGCCTCAGGACAGTTTTTAAAACCATTTCAGAGACATGTTCTTAAATGACGCATATAAAACATATTGCATGCATGCACACAGTTTTAAGGCAGCTTTAATCACCTTTTTGGTAACTTCATGCCTTAACTGACGGCATAACTAGGGCATTGCATTGCATGTAGCTTCTTTCGCTGTTTGATATGAAATGATACAGGCTGTAGTATATAAATAAACGCAATCCTTTTCAAGAAAAAAGTGGCAGAGGCAGCAGTTGTGAATGAGGTGGCCAGCCCTAGCCCCGCCCCTGCTTTAATTGCGTTCAATATTTTTAACGCATTAATTGCATACGTTAACACGCTAATTTTGACAACACTAATTATATTATATTAATAATGTACTGTTCAAAAGTTTGGGGCCTGAAAGATTTGTTTTTGAAAGAACAGTTTTATGTTCAGCAAGGCTGGATTTGTTTGATCAAAAATATAGTCATACTGTAATTAAAATATAAATTAAAAAAAATACTGATTTTAATATATTGTAAATATTTTCCTTTTTTCTTTAATGGGAAACCTGAATTTTCACATGATCCATCAGAAATCATTCTAATATGCTGATTTGGTGATTAGAAACATTTCCTAATATTAGCAATGTTGAAAACAGGTGCAATGTTGGAAACTGTGATGCATACTTTTTAATAATAATGGTATTAATTATTATTTAACTTTTTTTTTTTATATTTTTTTTGTAAAATTATAATATTAATTTACTGTTGTTTTTGGTAAATTTAATGCATCCTTGCTGAAAGTATCAATTTATGTATGTATGTGCATACAGTATCTCACAGAAGTACACCCCTCACATTTTCGTAAATATGTTATTATATCTTTTCATGTGACAACACTGAAGAAATGACACTTTGCTACAATGTAAAGTAGTGAGTGTACTGCTAGTATAACAGTGTAAATTTGTTCTGGGTCACTCCTCACGTCTCCCTCTTTTCTTTCAGACACTGACTCCTGTCATTGGACCAGCTGGCATTGGACAGGGTGTTGGACCCTCCCCCTGCACGAGGACAGAATGAGACAATAGCTGGGGGTGTTGGATATCATCCCCCCCCCCCCCCTCCTCTTTGTTTTCCCCTCCTACATATCCAAATAGCATATCCATACTCACGATTTCACACTAGCACACTACAAAACAATACCTTGGACTTCTGTTGCTCCCATGCTTTACTTTGTAGTGACCATGAGACTTTTAGAGGACCATTGTTGTTGAGAGCCCTCTGGGAGCAAAACCAGTTTCCTTTCAGCCAGTGGACACATCCTTCCAGATCCTATGGCTTTGGTGGAGCTTGATGGAAGCTCAGTAGATCATTGAATCATGAAAACAGCAGAGGACCACTGGGAGTTTCCATTTGGAGTTGTATATTAATTGTCTGAAAGACTGCCAGTGAGCAAAGCAAATCTAATTCAACCTGCAGCAGTCCTGAAAGTCTGGTAGAATAAATGATACATATCCTTAGCCTTTTCATCCGTCATATCTGAAGTGCCTTGTGTTTCATCGAACTGTTTACATCTACTCCACATATCTGATACATCTGCCAATCCTTGAAACAATTGATTTGTTTACATATACAGCCTTCCATATCTGTTTCATTTGTTTCTTCTCTTTGTATGGAAGTAAAAGTTTGAAGTATCTGAGATACGAGGAATGAGACCACCGTAGAGTCCAGTTCCTCAAACTTATCCAACCTAAACACACCAAGACTGCTTCTACTGAACAGTTCCGTCACCATGTACACGCTGCAGTCCAAATGGCGCTACCTAATCATGTTCTTGGGCGTCCAGTTAGTGGTCATGGCTCTTCTCTCTAGAGAGGGCTACCAGAAAAGAGTGTCATATTTTTTCCGGATTTTCCGTAAAACGGATTCTACGACAGCACACACAGTCGGTGGACGCAACCACATGGATGTTTACGCCAACCTCTCCCTTTTGGGCCCTGCTCTTAATAAAGAGGACATGCCCTACTGCCCCAAGCAGTCTCCTCTGATTGGTGAGTTTGATAGCTCGCTCAGAAGGGTCTTTCTTTCTCTGTCTCTGTCTCTCTGTCTCTGTCTGTCTGTCTGTCTGTGCTTAGTCATGGATAACTAATCTAGGTTTTTCCAATATCACCATTACCATATTAGAAAGATACTGAAATGAGATACCATAAATACATTTATAAACCATAATAGTTTCTGCTGAAATATACAGTCCAGTTATGCCAGCAATTTTCCAGGTTCTACATGTCAAACTAGTAAAACCACTTTGCAATTTGTTAACCTTTGGTTCAAAATAGTGTCTTAGTGTCAAATAGTGTCTCACACTCTTTTCTTATATTCAGGTGGACCAATTCATGTCACTTTCCCCTCTCGGCTTACGCTTGCCGAGGTGGAGAGGAAGAATCCACTTGTTGTCCGTGGAGGGCGCTATAGGCCACCAAACTGTGAGGCTCGCCATCGCACTGCAATAATCATTCCCCACAGAAATAGGGAACACCACCTCAAGTTCCTCCTCTACTATCTGCATCCCTTCCTACAGCGTCAGCAGCTCAACTATGGCATCTATGTCATTCAACAGGTGCGTCTGCAGCCTGTTATTGTTGTGATTTAATTTGGTGATGCAAAAAAATCACTTTTCTTTCACTGAAAAAAATGTACAGTTTATAAATATTTCTTGCTGGTCATGGAATTGTATTTTGACTCTCCGTAAACGGTCTCTTAGTGAAATGACAGAAATTGTTATAAGTTTGTTTTTCATAATAATTTTGCCACCTATAGAAGATATGACAATGAAATAATAAAAAAAACTTTCTAGTTAAGCTGCTATACATTTTCCAAGACAAATTTGTTAATCACACGTTTTTCTGAAAAATGTCTGATCTTTTTTCTAGTAGACTGTTTGTATTTTTGTCATTTGATTCGCTCGTATCAATAAAGGTCAGACTATCATTCTTACGTTAGATTAATCCATACATTGTCTATTTTATTTGGTTGCCAAAACAAGTTTTATTCTCAGTTGGCACCTTGTGAGTGTTAATTTTAGACATGCCCTCAGTTTCACAGATGTATTTGTTGCTTGGTTACATATTAAATATGCAGCTCTGTTATAGTACAACTCAACTCTGTCTCCTGCTGTTTCCCGTCAGAGCCCGTTGTAATAACTTTATCCTGTTATAGCTGTTGATCTAGATGCAAACCTGTACAACTCACTCTGACAGGTCAATCGCTGGTCATCGTTCGCTCTCCCCTCCAGCTTATCTCTCATTTTAGTGAAGAAAAATGATCCTAATACAAACGTGTGCCAGATTCAGACCTGTTTCCTTGCTATAATGTCTGGTTTTATTATTGTTGGTTTCCTGGGTTAATACAGTTTTATGTTGGATTATAAATGTACGGCATGAAATTTCTGCAGAGTTTTGAGTTGCATTGTTTTTGTTCAGATTTATTTTTGCTGAATTATTAAACTCTGTGAGATTGAAATCCTACTTTTATTTGGTTATAGTTTTTATGCTGTTGCAATTATTCAATAAAAAATTATACACTATTATTCAGCAAGGATTCATTAAATTGATCAAAAGACTGTAAATCTAAAATCATAAACCTTTTTTTAAATTTTCATTTAGTTTAACTAAAATACTAAAATAACTAAAGGTAAAAATGAAATAAAAATTATTAAAAAACTATAGTCTAAAAAACTAAAACTAATAAAAACAATAAATAAAAGATATTAACAAAAACTATAATTGAATGTCAATCATACTGAAATAACACTTTAAAGTTTTGCATTTTTCACACACATGCTGTTCTACAAAACGATGGATTACCATGAAAAGAAAATCATCATCTTGCTTATGTTCCTGACTTTGATATTCCCACTTCACATCAATAGGCCAAGGATTAGACCGTAATCCTTATTAATCTGCTCTCTGAAAATCCTGAACACATAGATTCAGCCCATTTTTATGAGTATGAAGTATATACAGGCTGCACGGCTGAGTTTGTATGCTTTGTTTTATCGGTATTTGCGTAACTGGATTTATATGGACTCATTTGTTTTTTACAGACACTAAATAATATCTTAAATCTGTATGCTCAGTTCTTACCATTATGAATTGTTCAATAACAATAATGGTCTTTGTGTGTAGGCTGGTAATTACACCTTTAACCGAGCAAAGCTGATGAACGTGGGATTTCGAGAAGCCATGAGGGATGAGGATTGGCACTGCCTCTTCTTTCATGACGTGGACCTCATTCCTGAGGACGACCGCAACACCTATGTCTGCGACACTCATCCCAAGCACGCTGCCATTGCCATGGACAAATTTGGCTACAAGTCAGTGTCCTTCACGCTTTCTATCTTCATGCCTGCATTTCACACCTGCGCACAGATTATGCAAATATACATGATTTACTATCAGATCAGTTTACAACCCATGTATTTGTGGAAAAAAATAATTTGTTGTCTACATTTTGTGTATGCTAAAAATTTAAATAGTATTTTAATGGATTAATAGCAAAAATGAATAAGAAGCTTCCAAAGATTTTTTTACTGTAATTTTTAAACAACAAAAGTGAAATCTGTAATAAAAACAAATTTAAATAATGAATAAACACTCAAATAACAATATGTATATGAAGTGACTAAAAGCTCGACGTTTTATATTGTTGTTGTGCATTTCTCCTTATCGCTCAGGTTGCCTTATAAGATGTATTTTGGAGGAGTGTCGGCTCTGACCCCTGTTCAGTACCTCAAGATGAATGGTTTCCCAAACAATTACTGGGGCTGGGGTGGTGAGGACGATGACATTGGTGTCCGGTGAGTGAGCACAGGGGATATTGGGTTTATTTGCTTTGGAGGGATTGAGTGTATGCATAGATGATTTGTGTGTATTAATAGAGGGGTCCGTGTGGGAGGAGATCTGTCTTTGTGATGCAGCTGGCCATGAACCCCCCGTCTTTTCCAGCTTCTCTAGTTCAAAGCTACAGTGTCCACATCTGACAGTGTTTTATAGAGGTGGATTGTGTAGTCAGGTCATGGTTCACAAGCTCGGCCACATTCAAAGGATCAAATATAACATGTATGAAATGTAATATAGTTATTCTGTCTAAATAAAATTAATTGAAATATACAGAAATTTGAGTAAATGTATCTTTTAACTTGGAAAGCAAAGTTTGTCAAAACAGATTTGAAATGTTGACACTTTAAAAAGCTTTGAATTTGTAGATGTTTTAAATGCCACTAATAGAATTTGAATTTAGCTTGTATACACTTTGAAAGTTTGAGATCTGCAAGATTCTTTTTTTTATATATATTTTTTAATTAAGTCTTTATTGCTCATCAAAACGGTCTATCGAAACCACAGTAAAACAATTTAAATTGAAAAATTCAATTGTTTCAATAAAATAAATTACATTTAAATTAGTTCAATTTAAATGGACTGTTTTCTGTTTCAGAAAAATTAAAAATTTATTTTATTCTATGATGGCTAAGCTGAATTTTCTAAAACATTACTTAAGTCTGATTTGCTGCTTAATTTTTGTGGAAACGAATATGAATGTCTTTACCGTCACTTTTCATCAGTTTTATGCATCCTTGCTAAATAAAGTATTAAATAAGAGAGAATTCTTACTGACCCCAAACTTTTGAATAGTAGTGCATTTTATCATATTTAATAAATGAACTTTTGTGGACCAGAGTGAAAGAATGCCCCATTTTTCCAGAATGTGTTAAATTTTGTTGTATAAAATTCAGTAAATTCGTCCTCCTGCAATTCTGATTCAAATTGCAATGCAGCTTCCTGTAAGGTGTGTCTAATAGAAATAAAATTCAAACTCATTAATTGAATTGGAACCAGTTTCTCAAATTTCCTATCCTGAGTGTCTCCGTCTGTTTTTTTTTTTTTTTTTTTTTGCAGCACTGTCTAACTTTCTTTATCTTCTCAGGGTCTCACTCGGAGGAATGCTGATCAGTCGCCCGTCTCTAAAAGTGGGCCGATATAAGATGATCAAACACAAGCATGACAAAGGCAATGAAGTGAATCCCAAAAGGTAGAATTGCCTTATCTGATATTGCCTTATCTTTCTTTTGCAAAGTCTGCATTCGGAAACCTTTTGTCCTAATGCGAAATTCCCAATTGTGTGGATTCCTTTTGAAATTCACAGCATTAAATATGACAAATATTAAATGACATTTTTTTTCTTTAATATGATGACATCGTCTCCTAGTACTTCCTCCGTTCAAGCTGTTTCCTCTCATCCAGGTTTAACATGTTGGCTAAGACCCGGCATACGTGGAAAGAAGATGGCATGAATACGGTGGCGTATAAGATCGTATCCCGGGATTACCAGCCGCTTTACACCAACATCACGGTCAACATCGGCACCGAGGCAGGCCTGCACCCAACCAAAAAAAGCCTGCTTCATAGTTGACTCCCAGCATTCTTGTGGATCCCAGAGGCACAAGTCTTAACGTTAATGCCGCACTGCCTGCAGACCACTTCACCCACATGCACATGGCCAGTGAATTCAAGGGACATCATGCCTTTACTGCACCACACACCTTCTGTTTCCTCTGTAACAGCAGTGCCATCTAGTGGTCCCATGATTCTGTCCTTTCTGCTCTTTTTCTCCAAAGTTTGACATTCTGATCCTGTGCTCACTGATTCACTTTATCAGTCAGGATGCTGCAGAAACTTCAACTGGTCCACACACTGACCGCTTTACAGACTCTGTGATGGGCCAGTCTGCTTCCTGACAGACAGACTCTTCATCTGTCCTCTGTGCCCATGGGCACCATTTAAAAACCTCTGTTGCCTTAGAATCAAGCTGCACTCTCTCCTTCCATTTCTTTTATGATGACTGAAGCGTAGTTTCGGCTGCCCATGGTTGACGTGTCACAATGGGTGAGGCCGAGTCTTAGGGAGGGGTAGAATTTGTCTTCTGCCATGTGATGTCAATAGTGGAGCAGGCCAATGTACTACATTAGCAACATTGTTTGCTGCACAACTCTGTGAGTCTGGTGCATTTCCTGTTTGGTAAATTAGAACTTTTGATTATGTACTGTACGTATTGTTATACAGGCGGGTGGATTGATATTTTATGTCTTCCATTCCGAGTATCTCAGTCAGAACTCCCACTTTGGTAGTAATAACCACTTTACTTTACATATACAGATGTTCTCCTTTTTTTCAGTTTTTTTTTTTTATCTTTATTCCGTAATTGTCATAACAGACTTTGGTTGTCTTGGTAATAACGTTGGCTTTTATGATCAACGTGCTGCCTCTCATTTTCAAGAATTACTCAACACATTGTATTTTATCTGCATGATTTTTGTTTTTGTTTATTTTTTTTATGATTAGTTGGTTATGTGCGGTTTGCTTTGGATTAGCAATAGGCTTGTCGAATGTAGCTACATCTCTCTTTTTGGTGAGAGAATGTCACATCAGTGAACAGCGCATTACGTTTTGTCCTTTTGCTTGGCTTCGTGAGAAGTACGTACTTCTGAAGTCCCTAAGTGTTTGTCCCATATTCTCATTTTGAGTCCATTTTTTATTCAAAGAGATTGCCTGAAAATGCGCTTACCTTGTTAACGAAAACCTTTTTTGAAAACCTTTAGCCCCATAAATATACAAGGATAAATTGTTCATTAATCCATTTTTAAGTAAATTGTCCCATTGAATAAAATGCTCTAAGAACATCTGTAAAATAATTTTTACATACTTTGTTGCACTGATTCAAAAACACTAACATTCGTAAAACCATTTTTACATATTTGCTTTGAATCAAATTCTTGTGTAAATTGTTGCATGAAGTTAAATTAAATGCTAAAGTTTGTAAAACCACTTAGATCAAATTGTTGCATTGGATTGCGTTAAGGTTCGTAAAATCATTTTTAGATAAATTGTTAAATTTTAATTGAATGCTCTAATATTTATAAATTGGAAATAATGAATCAAATGTGCTATCAGTCGTAAACCATTCTTGTGTAAGGTGCTGCATTAAATTAAATGCGCTAATGCTCACAAACCATTATTGTATTAAATGCGCTAACGTCCATAAACATTTCAGTTGAATGCACTAATATTTGTAAAACCAATCTTATATATTGCTGTTACGAATCAAAATCATTCCAAATATAAATTGTAAAATCATTATTGCATATATTTACCTATAATTGTGTGCGCTAATATTCATAAAACAATTCCATTCAGTGCAACCATTTACACTGGAATAATTACGAGCAATTTACACATTGGTCGTTTTGCTTGCTGTTCATAAATGAGACCCATTATTGGTACATTCTGCAAAAAAAAAGGAAATTCTCAAACATTTAAACTTGCACTGTTGATCGATTAAATAAATTTTGTATGTTTCAGATATTTCATATTTAAAAATGCCAAATTTCTCATGAATTTGGAGAAGTATCAGTTATGAAATTTAGACTGAATCATGGCCTCAACTGGGTAATGTTAACCTTATGTTTGCCATGCATTGTTCCTCTCTAACCTCTAAACGTCTTCTGCATAGTCCATAGTCCTCTGACAGTCCAGTCACCAGATACACGGATGCTTCAGACGGATCTGCGCATGTGTGGTTACACATTTGTGATACTGAGAACTAGATCATACGCTGTTTTTCGAATGCTGCTGTTCTTGGTGTGAATGTGAAAGGTGGAGGTATCGCTCCCCTCTTTACTAGTTTTTATGCTGTTGGGAGCTTGTGATGGGTCATTTAAAAAAAACAAATGGTGTTGGGTCATTGAAGGAAGTCATCAGATGTCATTGAGGCAGAGATACCAAAAATGCATTATTTTTTAACTAGCAGGTTGTTTTTTTTTTTTTTTTTTTTTTTTTTTTTTTTCTTAACACCAATAGTCTTTTTTCTGAATTATGAAAGGTCAAGGGGGTTGTTAATGAAATCTGTCCATTACACAAGTCTGTTGGCTCACATTGAATATCACCTGAGTGTAATGACTGTAAACACTTTTGATTTGAGTTATTTTGGGATGTAAGGGGTGAGGAGATCTTTATTCTTCACTTTGAGAATTTATATTTGATAACTATTCACATCACCATCATAGAAGGTGCTTGGAAAACTCTGTTGTTCAGCCGTGAATGATATAGTATGATATGTACAGATGACAGGCTGCACAATACTCAGGTGGGGTGATGGATCCGATGTTTCTAAATGTGCCTTATCGGGCGTCAGTAATCTGGAGTTCTTCAGTGGGCAATGCTCTGAAGACAGGGCATTTGTTTCTCTTTAAGAAGTCTGCACACTACTCAGCGGCCTTAAGATGATTTAATAAAAGAAATGTTAATGTACTGCATGTCTCGTGTTTTGTGATTGGTGCATTTTTTTGAGATTTGTGGATATCTTATCTTATAGGACCTTATGACTCTTACATATTGGTTGACCTCTATAAATGTATTTTGAAACCTTATTGTAAGGTGAAATCATTTAACAGGCAACAAAAACTAACAATATTTATCCCTCTTAAAGGAATAATTGAAGCAAAAATTTAAATTTGCTGAAAATTTTCTGATCCTCAGGTCATCCGAGATGTAGATAAGTTTTTAGAAATTTAGCATTACGTCATTTGCTCACCAATGGCTCCTCTGCACTGAATGGGTGCCGTCAGAATGAGAGTCCAAACAGATGATAAAACAAGATTCAAACCAGCAAAGTGGAATCCCTATCTCACTGATAGGTCTTTCAAGGTGGCCTGGGGAGGGTAGGTATCCAGAGCACATCAACTGGTCACTGGGGTTCCACAGGGATCAGTTCTTGGACCCCTCCTCTTCTCCACATACATTACATCACTGGGTCCCATCATACAAGCACATGGTTTCTCCTACCATTGCTATGCTGATGACACACAGCTCTATCTCTCATTTCAACCAGATGATCCAACGTTAGCTGCACGTATCTCAGGCTGCATAGCTGACATCTCGGCGTGGATGAAAGAACATCACCTACAGCTCAACCCGGCAAAGACTGAGCTTCTTGTCTTCCCTGCCACTCCAACTCTACAGCACGATTTTACCATCCAGTTAGATTCATCAACAATTACCCCATCAAGTTCTTGGTGCAGTCTTCAATGACCAGCTGACTTTCAAAGACCACATTGCAAAAACTGTTCGAACTTGCAGGTTTGCATTGCACAACATCAGAAAGATCAGGCCCTTCCTTACCCAGTATACTGCACAACTTCTTGTCCAGGCCCTTGTAATATCTAGACTGGACTACTGCAATGCTCTTCTAGCTGGACTTCCATCATGCACAATCAAACCTTTCCAAATGTTTCAGAATGCAGCGGCACAACTGGTCTTCAATGAACCCAAATGTTACACCTCTCTTTATCTCCCTGCACTGGCTCCCGGTTGCAGCTCACATCAAGTTCAAGACATTGATGCTTGCATATAGAACAGCCACAGGCTCAGCACCCTTCTTCCACTCACTTATGAGAATCTACATCCCCTCCAGAAGTCCGAGATCTGCACGTGAGCAACGCCTAGTGGTGCCATCACAATCCCTTTCCAGAACATTTTCATTAACCGTTCCTGGCTGGTGGAGTGAACTTCCCACTCCTATCCGGAATGCTGAATCCCTGACAATTTTCAAGTGACACCTGAAAACTCATCTCTTCCGTCATCACTTGACTTCATCTTAAAAAAACACTTTGCTTTCTTACTTAACCTCTCCCTGTCTAGCTAATATTTACTTTGAATAATGCATGAAACTTTGTATTGCAAGCACTTCCTGTCTATTTGCCTCTTGAGAATGAATCGCTTATTGTATTACTCAATTATAAGTCGCTTTAGATAAAAGCGTCTGCTAAATGAATAAATGTAAACGTAAATGTAAAAACATCACAATAATCCTCATGAAACCACACAATGTCCACCAGTTAACGTCTTGTGAAGCGAAAAGCTGTGCTTTTCTAAGAATCAAATCCATTAAGTCATAATTAACTTAAATCCATTGCATCTGGCTGAAATATGAGTGTATAATCCATAATATTGCTTTCTCCAGTGAAAAAGATGACTGGTCTGAATCATGAAAGAAACATGCATAGATTGAGCGCAGTTTACAGTTGAAGTCCAAAACATTCCTAAACAACATGGAGAGGACTTTGCTAAATTTCTCCAAATCTCTTCTGATGAAGAAACAAACTCATGTACATCTTTGATGGCCTGAGGGAGAGTAAACTTTAAGGAAATTTTCATTTTTGGGTGAACTATTCCTTTAACGCTAATATTAACAAATAAGACTTGATCTAAAGTGTTACCTATATTTTAACAAACATTTTAAAATACACAGATAGTCTTTGGGCCACATTGACTTTCATTTCATGGACATAATTCCCACAAGTGTACATGTTCAAAATATTTTCTTTTGTGCTCCACAGAAGAAAGTCATACAGGTCTTGAATAGCATGAGAATGAGTAACTGACAGAATTTTCATTTTCGGGTGTATTTGTCCCTTTAAAACAGTTGTATAATTAACAACTGTTTGTGCCAAATAAATAGAAACAGTTGTCAGAATAATCAGACAATGACACAGGTGTGCAAAGAAACTCTTTATTACTCGTTAAACATGACTTATATTAACCAATAATTACGAAAGAGGAAACAGCATGCAGCTAACAGATCGTTGCTGCCATCTTGCACAACACAAGTTAAGGCATTGAAATTTTCCTGACACTGCTGTACCTGGTGTAACATTAATCACGAAAAACCTGGCTGACGTCACTACTACTTCACCAAAGCGAACGGTTAATAAGTTGTTTGTCTGATAACAGCGTCATGTACTCGTGCTCACCAGCAACAAGTCTCTCAGAGTTTGTTACAGTTTCCACATATGGCTTGATTTGTTGCTTTTTCCTCCTACAAACTGGCTAAATTAGTGCACTCTAATCTGCCTCAGTGTTTCATAAATTAAGGATGAGACTATGCTCTCATGTAACAGCTCAGATGATCTATAGGTTCCCGGTGGATCCGTGCGTATATCTTAAGTGTTCTTGGTACGTCCTTAGTGCTTTGCAATGATCGCCAGGATCTTCTTACAAAAATGGTTTTGCTGCAAATACAAATCATATCAAATTGACTGCAATTAACATACATAAAAAACCGAATGAAGTGTCCCTTCATGTGAAGTGTAACGTTACAGTACTTTGTCTAGATATACCTAATGGGATGTAGACACTAGGATGGGATTCACAACACGGTGGATTCAATGGTATCAAAAAACAAGTCACTCAGGAAGTATGAAATTCTGTACAACCCCAAGATTGCATATGTTGTCTCATCACTTTTGTATCTTCATGTCTCTCTTCTAGCTTTCTTCTTTTTGACTGGTTGTTTCGGAGACTCCCTGCTGTCATCTGGTTTTTCTGGTGGAGAAAAAAATCAAAATAAATTAAGACCAGAAATCAGTTTCTACAGGTTTTATAAATGTAAGACTTTTAAAGGAAATAAATTTTACTGTACCTACTGATCACATTGTAAAACAGTGATGTTCTTTATTACTATTTTTGTCTTGTTTTCCAGTACAAATGTCTTAAGATTCATAAATCAAGATACATTTACTTGAGATACAAAATGGCACGAGAAGTCTTATTTTCTGAGAAATGTAATCAATTATGAAGCAAGTTTATGATTAAAACAAGATGCACACCTTAATGTTTTCTTCTAAGGCATTTTTGTAAAAGTTGCTTAAATCTCTTAATTTAACTAAGGCCTAGTCCTGGCTCAAGCTAAGGCCTGTTTGTGAAACCAGGCCTATATCTTCATTTTGAATGAATCTTGATTTAGAGATGTTTGTAGATATTTGTACTGGAAAACAAGACAAAAACGCAGAGGAAGATATTCATTTTAACAATGCATGTAACATTTAATGCCATGATGCCTTTATGCATTTAAGATTTAAGAACAATGCATGCAACATTTAATGCCATGATGCCTTTATGCATTTAAGATTTCAGAACAATGCATGCAACATTTAATGCCATGATGGCTTTATGCATTTAAGATTTTCTAATCCGATTTAAGTTAACTTTTAAATGCCTTAATTGGTGTATAAGACTTTTATAACCTGCAGAAACATAGTGAAATTAATGATATATGTCAAGTCTATATGGTGGTTGAACTTACTTTGTGTTGGTACAGGAGTAGATTTGTCAGTCTGCTCAGGTCCAGTCATTCTACGCTGCGTCTGCACTGGAGCTGATGGTACAGCACGTGCGGTGTCATCTATACGTGGCTGTTGAGAAGTCACCACAAATTTAGGACCTTGTTTTATTGCTAATAGCCAAATGAATGTTGAAAAACATATCTCACCCCTGCTGTGGCAGCTGAGACGTTTCCCGCTGCGCTCTGTGCCGGTGTTGCAACGCTCGTGTCTCTCTCAGCTTTCACCTGCGGCTGAATATGATGCATGTATTCTGTGTTAGATTTGAAGTAACATATCAGTTATTTGGAAATGACTTCTGGTAATATCTTCACCTGAGCAGAAAGCCCAGCATCCTCCATCTTCTTCTTCTTCTTTTTCTTCTTCTTAGCTTTACCGCTACCAGGGGCGACTGCTTCGTCTTTATCTTTCTCGTTATCAGACTCCTGTAGAATGGAAAGAAAGGAAATATAGGCGGTTTTCATTTTTGGCTCGACTACTTGGTCAAAGGAATGAAAATAAGAAGGAACTTAAAAGAATAGTTCACCTCAAAATGAAAATTCTGTCATTCATTCACCCTCAAGTTGTTTCAAACCTATATTAATTAATTTCAGCTGCTGAACACAAAAAGAAGATTGTTAGAAGAATTCTGGTAAGCAAACAGTTGACTTTAGCCATTGACTTCCATAGTATGGAAAAAAGCACTTTTGAAGTCAATGGCTACCAGCATTCTTCAAATTATCTTCTTTTGTGTTCGACAGAAAAAAGCCGACTTACATGTTAAACACCACAATTTCCATTTTTGGTTTCATTTTATTTTAAAATTATTTAAATTTGACATTTTTTCCCTCATCTCACAAACCCCAGTTTAGGAAAATTCTGTTGCCACTTGCTTTATTATTTGCATTGCCTAAACTTTCTCTCTAATCAATCAATATCTCTTCTTAATGTAGAACCACATCCTGGATTCCCAACCCAGGTCAGAACCTGATTTTGATTTGCTCTCATTAATTCAGAGAGGTAAAAATGAGTGCATTTCCACAGGCCCACAGCTGCACGACAGACTGACCTGTGCCACTTCTGGGACCGGCGGCTCCAGCGGCGCTGCGCTCACAGGCTGTTGCTCAACATAGTTCCCCCACTCCTCTGACGGAGCGTTCCAGTCACACGATAGATCTGCAGATGTCCTGTCTTAGCAACACAACAGCAACTCTTAATAAGTCTGTGACTCTAAATTTGTGTGTCAGAACAGGTTTTGGGCAAGTATAGATTTTCTTACTTATTCCAGACCACTCGTCATCCAGTGGCACAGAAGGCTGAGCACTCCAACTCAGGTCAGGCACTGCAAACACAGAGGACTACATGCTTTATCTTCATGGATCTAGTTTTTACACTGAGATGTGATAGATTATGGTGTAAGTGGTGATACTAAACATTATTAAGTGGTACAGAGAAACAGTTCCTGGCTGAATATGAACAAATCTAGTTTAGTTATGTATTAATTTCATGAATTATGAATAAATTACCAGCAGTCAAGCCACTGAATGAAGCTGGAATATGAGATCCATCCACAATAGTCCATGAGCCTGTTTTAAGAAAAACAAAAAAAATATTATACACTAATATGCCTATGATCACCAAAGCTGAATTTATTTGATCAAAAATAAATAACAACATTAATATTGTGAAATATTATTACCGTTATATATTTTAAAATGTAATTTATTCATGTGATGCAAAGCTGAATTTTAGCATCATTACTCCAGTCTTCAGTGTCACATGATCCTTCAGAAATCATTCTAATATGCTGATTTGCTGCTCAGGGAACATTTCTTATTATTATCAATACTGAAAACAGTTGTGCTGCTTAATATTTTATGTAATAGTTTTATTCAAGACACTTTGATGAATAAAAAAACTTTTTGGTCACTTTTGATTAATTTAATGCATATTTTCTGAATAAAAGTATGAATTCCTTTATAAAAATAAAATAAAAAAAAGCATCTCCTGCATGAGCACCAAGGCATTTATGGAGCATGTGCCCTTGACCATCATTTTAATAAGAATGATATACACTCACCGGCCACTTTATTAGGTACACCTGTTCAATTGCTTGGTAACACAAATTGCTAATCAGCCAATCACATGGCAGCAACTAAATGCATTTAGGCATCTAGATGTGGTGACGACGACTTGCCGAAGTTCAAACCGAGCATCAGAATGGGGAAGAAAGGGGATTTAAGTGACTTTGAATGTGGAATGGTTGTTGGTGCCAGACGGGCTGGTCTGAGTATTTCAAAAACTGCTGATCTACTAGGATTTTCACGCACAACCATCTCTAGGGTTTACAGAGACTGGTCCGAAAAAGAGAAAATATCCAGTGAGCAGCAGTTGTGTGGACGAAAATGCCTGAGAATGGGCAGACTGGTCAGAGATGATAGAAAGGCAACAGTAACTCAAATAACCACTCGTTGCAACCAAGGTATGCAAAATACCATCTCTGAACACACAACACGTCAAACCCTGAAGCAGATGGGCTACAGCAGCAGAAGACCACACCGGGTGCCGCTCCTGTCAGCTAAGAACAGGAAACGGAGGCTACAATTCACACAGGCTCACCAAAATTGGACAATAGAAGATTGGGAAAACGTTGCCTGGTCTGATGAGTCTCGATTTCTGCTGCGACATTCAGATGGTAGGGTCAGAATTTGGCATAAAGAACATGAAAGCATGGATCCATCCTGCCTTGTCTCAACGGTTCAGGCTGGTGGTGTAATGGTGTGGGGGATATTTTCTTGGCATACTTTGGGCCCCTTAGTACCAGTTGAGCATCGTTTAAACGCCACAGCCTACCTGGGTATTGTTGCTGACCATGTCCATCCCTTTATGACTACAGTGTATCCATCTTCTGATGGCTGCTTCCAGCAGGATAATGCACCATGTCACAAAGCTCAAATCATCTCAGACTGGTTTCTTGAACAAGACAATGAGTTCACTTTACTCAAATGGCCTCCACAGTCACCAGATCTCAATCCAATAGAGCACCTTTGGGATGTGGTGGAAAGGGAGATTCGCATCATGGATGTGCAGCCGACAAATCTGCAGCAACTGCGTGATGCTATCATGTCAATATGGACCAATCTCTGAGGAATGTTTCCAACACCTTGTTGAATCTATGTCACGAAGAATTAAGGCAGTTCTGAAGGCAAAAGGGAGTCCAACCTGGTACTAGCAAGGTGTACCTAATAAAGTGGCCAGTGAGTGTATATTAAGACAAACTTGTGATTATTGAAACTTTTTCAGCACCTTCCATATCTTGGGGCCAGATAGAGGGTTCACTAGTCTGACGCTCGGTAGGAACGATCATACTGGTCCAGCTCTCAGCCTGAACATTGGTTATCTGAGGAGGAAGCTGCAGGCCCAGATCACTCCAGCCAGAACCGTTAACACCCAGCGCTTCCTCCCAACACGGCTTCACTACAAGACCACAGAAGGCATGATCATTATTAGTGCAAAAATGATTTCTTCAGCTCAGTCTGTTAACAATGAATATGAACTGATTACCTTGAGGAACAACAGCATCTTGTACAAAACTTGCTTCAATTTCAGGTGGGCCAACTAAGGAGGAAAAAATAACGATTTTGATTCCTCTATTATACATCCACCTGTTATGTATCATTAAAAATGATAACGGCTGTAAACATACCCTTCACTTCTCTCTGGATTGGAGGTATAGAAACTGTGATGGTGGTTTCTGGTTCTTCTGGTGCGGTCTGGACTTCCTCCAGAGTACAAATGGCACTCGAAGCCTCTGTTGCTACTGGGCTGCCTGACCCATCACCTGGAGGCTTGTCCTTCCGCCGCTGCTGTCGTTTCTCTCGGTTACTGACCTTGGTCTCCCAGGTACCTGACAGATTACCATGACAATCATGTTCTGACCACTGTATGCAAATAAATTGTAAGTGCTGAGTCACAGCTATTTATTAAGCAAATACCATCTATTATGATAACACGCATGCAAATGTCTGTTCTTTTAATGCAGTGTTTTTATATCTCTATTCCTTCAGTGCAATGATTACCACTCAGTGTAATACCTTTACTTGGAGCAATATATGCGCCTCATACCAAAGCAATATTTCTATAACATGTAATTATTCACAAGCTATTACTTCCCATTTATTTTTTATACAAGCAAATTGTTTTCATTCTCCTTATTTTCTTAGTCTATTGATTTTATGTATGTGTATTTCTTTTTATGGTTTATTTACGTATGCACCTTAAAGGGTTACTCCACCCCAAAATGAAAATTGTCATTAATCACTTACCCCCGGGAAAACCGGGAGGATTGACTGCTAAGTAAATAACACTGTCAAGGCCCAGAAAAGTATGAAAGACATTGTCAAAATAGTCTGCCAATGGCGCTATGGTGATGCAGATGACATTTGTTGAATAAAGTCGTTATTTTTATTTTCTTTGCTTGTTCTCGTCGCTTCATAAAGTTCAGATTGAACCTCTGATGGCAGATGGATTATTCTGACGATGTCTTTCATACTTTTCTGGGCCTCGACAGTGCTATGTTATTTACTTGGCAGTCAATGGGACAGTCACAAGCCTCCCGGTTTTCATCCAAAATATATTAAGTTGTGTTCCGAAGACGAACAAAGCTTTTACTGGTTTGGATCGACACGGGGGGGGTAAGTGATTAATGACAATTTTCATTTTGGGATGGAGTAACCCTTTAAGCAGAAGCTATACAATTTTGTTGTATAATGACAATAAAGCATTCTATCTGAAGCTAAATTTTGTATAATAAATCATATTAATCAAAACATACCTTCATCAGGTTCTTTGCCAGCAGATGTGGAGGATTTTTTCTCTTTTGCAGGAGGCTTTGGCTTTTTCTTGTTCTTCTTTGCCTAAAACCACCAGGAACATCAAAATGAGTAAATGACAGTATTGGGTGAACTATCCTTTTAAAAGTACAGTAAATGTTAAAATAAATGAACCTTGTCAGTCTTCACTTCTAGTAGTTCTTGACCGTCCACCACTTTAGTCTCTTCCTGGGGTTCAACAGCAAGTCCGTTCTTCTGGGCTTTCTGTCAAACATTTAGAAAAATGCAGACTTTTAAAATAAAAAAACAATAGGATGTAAAAGTTTTGCAACGTGTAACCTTCTTCCGTTTCTTTTTTTAACGCCATGTCAGCTTATGTTTATAGTTTGTAAAAAACTATATAGAAATGATTCAATGACTCGCTCATAAAACACAAAAGCTCTCGCTTGTCTCCACCTGGAGGCGTAACGACGCTACACGCAGTAAACGAATCTAAAGGTGAATCGTTTTGGATGCAAAAGAACCGAGTCACTAAAATGAATCGAAATGCCGCTTCTAAGGCAAACCTTCTCAGCGTTCCTCTTTCTGTTTCTTCTCCGGGGCTCGTCTGCCTTTTTCACCGTTTGTGCTGGACCGGTGTCATCGGCGATGTTTTCTTCTGTCTCAGTCCCTGAAAGTCTTTTTGATAAACCGCGACAGACCGAGACCCATAAAATCAGAATGAGAACTAGACCGGCCCAGGCCGTTAACAGGAGCAGCCATGGGGCGCAGAGATCAGGATTCAAGCCCAAATCTATTCCCAGCTCAGACTTTAGATAGACGAGGCCGGTCGACAGGGTTTCTCTGACATATCCCGTTATCTGCTCCACATGCAGTGAAGCGAGCTCTTGCCATCCCGGTGCCATTGCAATCTAATGAGCGGGCACCGACGTGCAATCATTCACAAAACCAACACTTTGTGATAATTACACGGGAAAATACATAGCTGTGCCACCGATTACAGCCGCTATCGCTGCTTCTATTCTAGCATGGGCCGAAGCCGCATGAACTGACTCGCAGACAAGCTCCCCTTATTGGGCTGGAGTGCAATTGAGTTTACTTGCAGTCCCTTAAAATAGACTATATGAGTGATTCTCAACTATGTGTACCCCCATTTTATACGCCAGTGGCCTCAAATATGACCAGGCAAGGCATACAAATAATCTGCTAAATGACTAAAAGTAAGTAAAGTAAAAATTATACTGTGAAAAAAATATATGTATAAAATCTGAAAAATACTATTTTTGTAACTCAACGCTATATATATTTTCTACTCGCCAGTACAGTAGGAAAGTATATAAAAATATTACCCATGAAAAACATCAATACACATCATACAAGACAAACCTACAACGACAATACCTCAGCACTCATCCCTGATCAAAAGCTTTTAAAAAATGTTTTTAACTTCTTTAATTCATTCAGACATTAACATATAACATGAATATAACTAGATTTGGTGGTGGTGGTTGAGGAGAGACCCCCCCACATGATTGTAAAGCGCTTTGGGTGTACAGCAATACACAAAGCGCTATATAAATGCATCATTCATTCATTCATTCATTCATTCAGATTTCTGAAGACACAATTTGTCAAGTCTATATAAAGCAAAATTAACTAGTAATGTTGAGTTCTGTAGATGTTATTTATTTTATTAATACATATCTATTTGATTTAGTTTCCATTTTTCAAATCATTTTTTCTTTCCTGTTTACTGTGAAAAATATATAATAAAAAATGTATCTACAAAAAAAAACAACTTTAATCACAATTAGTGATTGTGCATTTATCTCCGGATTTCTGAAAGCAGAATAAAACAGGAATAATGTCAAGTTCTGTAATTTATTTCTATATTATTTAGAAACTTTTTTATTTCCAAAACGTTTCCACAGACTCACTAGAGCACTCCTTTGCTGGCTCTACAAACAATTATTAATGTCATGATTTCTGTCCAGTCTACAGAAAACTGAATGAAATAATGCCAATTTCTGTATTTTTCTTTATTTATTCATTAATTTGTTTATTAAGACAATTGGCAACAATATAAGGAACTAAACACTATAAAGAATAAACAACATAAATGCAAATACAAATTATAGCATAATCATACCTGGGCATATAAACGTTGAGTAAAAGGGGCTCCTTCAACGAATACTATAGCACAATATATTGCACATGGGTGAATTGTGAGTTCTTGAATAGGGCTTGGAATATACAATTTTAATATGACATTTTATCACTAATATTTTATCATATAAGGTGGATTGGTCTGCGCCTGCTGCTCACTGATCAAGCGGCAGGGGGCGCTTGTTGTCTCAACCCGGCAGGAGAGCAAAACGCAGAAGAAGAACTAGAATAACGGTTGAAAACAAAGAGTCCCGAGTTTCAGTGGCGCCGCGGCGGGTGTTTGAAGCTCGAGGCCGCTTGTCCTTTGACTATTGTGTGTTATTGATGTTAGCATCCAGTCAGCGTCTCTCGGGTAATGAAGCACATTATTGTTCCTCTGGGTTGTGTTTGTGTCATTAAACCCTTTCAGCCCGTGAGTTAAGGTACGTGGAGTTGTTCACTTTTTTTACTGACATTTAAACTCTTTTTGTTAGCTAACTTGGATACTTGTACAAGGTAAATGTGTTTATTTGAAGTAGCAACATACATGGAGCTTGTTTTCAAAGTTAATATGAACATTTGTTAATCTGGGTCTCACTTTTTGGCTGTGCTATAATGTTAACGTACTGAAAACTACATGGGGTGTTTGTAATTTAAACGAGCTTCAAATGTCCTAAACATAAGCAAATCTAGCTAAAATACAGCTCAGTTATTCCAGCTCTAAGCTTGGGGATATATTTTCTGCTGTTTTGCAATGAAGATATTTTTTAAAACCGTTCATCTGTGAATACTTTCTACATTTTTATTTAGATAAAGAGTAACGTTAGTGGAAATAATATTTAGTCATTTAAAATTGTTTAATGTTATTATTATACAAAAACATGATACAATTTTATTATTTAGTACTAATGGTATTAACCATTTTTAATTATTATTTTGTAATTTATATTTATTATTTGGTGTTATTTTGATTGCAGCTGTTCTGCCAGATCTTTTTGTTGTTCGTAGTTTTGCAGCACAGTGAAAAGATTTAGGCCGACTTGTTTGTAGATTTAATGTTTCTTCTTTTTTTGCTTATAGACCCCTTTTGTGTTTTGACAGTGTTGTCTTTTTAGTTTGGAATTTATTAATTAATGAATGCTGTCCACAGGTGACTGCCACAGGAATGACCACTTCACAGAAATACCAGAACCCCAAACTTGCAGGTACAAATCCAGTGCCATCTACAGCTAAGCATATGTTATGTACCTCATAACCATAATAGTTTGTCACATCATGCGTTCATTGTGCTCCAGTAGGACATTCTGACACGGAATGGCTGACACCTGCTGTGTCTGAGAAGTTCCAGAGCCGTTTTGGATGGCGGCCCAGCACAGCAGACAGTGGGGACATGGGCCTGGGTACCTCTGACCACACTGAAGGTGAGAAATCTGAGAGTGTTCAAACATTGTCGTGTCCATTTGCTTGCCTGTTGTGTAATACAGCTGAGTTCAAGACCTCAGTCAGCTCTTTCATCTCATCAGCGGCCTTTTAGTTGAAATTGTGAATCACCAAATGGGATTTCCAGGCATGGAATATATAGTCAGGGAAATTAATGGAATAGCAGTGTATTCTAGTACAGGATTCCCACGATGGAACAGTCATGGAAATCTCTATAATGAATACACATTTTTTTTAGTTATGTTTGACTCAGAATAATTTCATTGGCTAGAAATGGGTCTATGTTTGAGTGGAAACTTTATCTACTAATCATAAAGACTCGAAAGATCATGAAAAAAATTATGGAAATATAGAGATCAAAAGTTTTGGGAACCATGGAAATTATAGTAATAACTGTAAATTATAAGCAATAAATTTAAAATGATAAAAAAAAAAAATTCTCCAGTTTACTGTGACAAACCATTCAGGCTCTCTTTAATTTTTTTTTTTACATTCGAACATCCTGTCAGACTTGATTTAAAAAAAAAACTTCAATTGGGTCTATTTGTCATGTCTTAAAAATAATTATATGCGTACATGTACCCATGTGCAAGAATAGAAATTAATGAAATACAAAATCTAGTGTAGAACATATATATTCATTTTAATTATATATTTAGCCACCCAAGAACATTATATATTCAACTTCATTTGTGACCTTTTTTTTTTTTTTTTAACTTGGCCAAACAAACAGTGGCTGTATTTTTTTTTTTTTTATTTACAACAGATATTAGCTGGCTGGCTGTTTTTAGATTAAGCTGTCATATTTTTAGTCATGGAGATGTGCTCATAGTTCTGGAACTCCTATGAGATTTAGATGAGGATATGATATTCCATACCATGGATTCCTCCAGGCGGTGTTGCACTTCCACTGATGGGGGTCTCATTAGGAGGGCCTGACCTGGAGGACTGAATGGAAACTCTGATCCTGGTCTCTTGGTTTTCTTCTCTCTGCCTTGTTAAACACGTAACGCACAACGATTAGCTGCACTGATAAACTAGTAAATGTCGATTACCACAGATCTGTACCAAACATGCAGTGCGGATGAAAACATTTCTGTGTGCTTTTGTGTAGATTATGTTGGCATTATTGCATTGTGCTGTTTGGCCTGGTTTGATTGCTTATTTTTAGTGATAGACTGATATCACTTTGGCTGATTATTGGCATAACTGCTCAGTTCAGCAGAGGTTTTTATAACCCTTAATGTAAGTTCCAAAACATGACGACAGCCTTGTCAGTGGTTAAATAATTTTCTGTTTCAGTTTTTAGTAATGTTGTGAAATAAATATCTGGCAATTATATGCTACTGTTCAAAAGTTTGGGATTGATAGGATTTTTAAAATGTTTTTGAAAGCAATCATTTAACCTCGCCAAGGCTGCAATTTATTTGATCAAAAAAGAGTGAAAATAGTTACTCAAGAATTTTTTTTTTTTTTTTTAGTATCAATGTTGAAAGCAGTTGTGCTGCTTAATATTTTTTGAGGAAACCATGATATATATATATAAATATGAATATGTACATATTTAAGAAATATTTGCATGTTTTTGTGTGTATTTATATATTGATAAAATATACAAAACAATATACACACATTATGTAAACACAAATGTTTGTTTTGGATGTGATTTAATCACAATTAATTGATTTGACAGCCTTATTAGCACATCCGTCTAAATTAAAGTGATTTTAAAATTCTTATCCAGTAATCATAAACGACTGAAAAGGTCATGAAAATCCAGTATTATAATGTTTTATCCGACCAGCCTGTTATCTGGATATCAGTATCAGCTATTGAAAAACTATTAGGCGACCATTGTTGTTGTTGTTGCCCTGAAACCCAGATAAGTTCCCATAGTAATAGCAATAGCTAGCTGCTTGAGTTTTCTTACAGTTGTGGCATCTAGCAACTAAGACACCCTAATAATACAACTTTTATTTGTTTTTAAACAGCCAAAACGGTGGCGGCACGGAACTTCTTGGCAGCCGTTTTGCTTCAGCGGTTATAAATATATGGTTGACTGTCTATGGGCTTCTGTGTTGTGATGGTGACGGCTTTGTTTTGCTCTGGGTGTTTCTTGCAATGGCACAAAGCCTCTCAGCGCTCCAAGAATCTTTCGTCGAACCAAAGAATTGTTTAAACCTGTCCTTAGCAGATGTTCAAAATAGACACCCGCAGGGCAGACCCTCCTACTGCTGCCTGCCTCGTGACATTTCCACTTGATTTGTGTGTGTTAATTGAATTATTGTATTGAGGAACTTGTTTAAAGGCACTTCAGCAGTATTGCAGTATTAAGCACTATTAAGCATGTGTGAGAGGTGAGCTGTATGGTTAAAGCAGGAGTCCCACACAGACACCTCACAGCGTAACATGAGAGTGCTCTATAAATACCGCTAACCTTTCTGTGTGTACGCGCTCCTGCGCTAACAGAGCTGTAGGAGAACAAACTCTCATAGCAGGTACGCTCACCTTGCCCAAGCTTGACATTAATTTTTTTGAAGAACAAGTTCTGGCAGACTGAGTGGGTGTGTTTTAAGATCAGTAGTTTGTCATTTACTGAAGATGCATCAATGGGAGGACATGTTTTTTATGCCTCGCCGTTCTTCAATGTATGAAAATGTTATCATTTGATGATATCTCTTTTACTGCTAGCAAGGTGAGTACTATTTTTCACAATGGTTTGGTGTGTGTTGGTTTTCAGAACTAGATGACATTAATTTATCCGTTAATAATTCGCTAATTTAGCAACATACTTTTTGAAGTTGTATAATGTCTGTATAATTTAGGATTCATGACTTCACAGCAACATACTTTTTGAAGTTGTATAATGTCTGTATAATTTAGGATTCATGACGTCACAACAGTGAAGCAAAATGGAAGAGCTTAAATACACACACAATCATATAGATAGATGTAAGTGTGTGTAGAGGGAGAGAGAGAGAATCATATTATTTTATGGCCTTTTATTTTGCTTTATCTTATTTGCTTTAATTTATTTTCCCAATGCATTTCTTTTTATTTTAGTTTCAGTATGCTTTATTTTTATCTTATTTATTACTTTTTATTTGATTTTACGTTATTTTAATTGATTAAGTTTGGGTTTAATTTATTTTCCGAGGGCATTTAAATTTTTAAAGAACTTGCTTTTAATTTATTTTGAGATACAGCTCAAATATTACAAAATTTAAGACAAAATCCATGTTGTCTCCAATTTAGTGTCCGTGATGGGTACAAAAAAATATAATAAAAATAGTATACATGTTTAAATAATGTAAGCATTGAAAAAATGCCATTACTGTCCCACTATTTCAAATATATTTGGTTGAAAAGGGAAAAAAAAAAAAACTTTTTCTTAAGGATGAGCACTTTTTGCAGGCTCTTGCTCATTTAATGCATAACTTGTATTTGGTTTCATTAATTTCTCACTCCTCACTCCTGTTTTGTTCTAGACATCTGCAGCACTAGCAGCAGTCCCTCATTCCAGCCCATCCGCAGTCAAATCCCCATCCCCACTGCCCATGTCATGCCCTCCACAGCCGGAACTCTGGCCTCCAAGCTCAAGCCGCATGCTTCTGAAGAGGCCCGGGTGTCCTCCAGCTCTTCCAGCTCCAAGTCATCCCTCCCCAAATCTGCATCCTCCCCCAACCTGGACGCTCAGCATGAAGGAAATTTAGACACGACTTCGGTCAAGCCTGATTGCTTGAGCCGATACCGCAGCCTGGTTAATGGCCTCGATCACTCGCTCTTCCCCTCTGGAGATCAGACGCGGCTGGATGAAACCCAGAAGTTTGAGGTACCTGCCATGGAGCCAACACTTAATCAGTCGGCTCTGCTCGGGGGACTTTGCCATGATGTACGGCAACAGCTGCAAATGACTGGGCTTGGGGACAATACAGGCTTGCTGGAACAGACCTATAAAATCCTACCAGAGGTTAGGCCAGGTCTCAACTGTCCCTTAGACCCATACAGCCAGAGGAACATTCATCCAGGGTCTGGTGCTTCTGCCAGGATGTTTTCCGTACCTCAGGGCCTGCAGACTCAGGCTCTCCTGAGGGACCAGGCCAGCACTGGAGCTTATGATCCACTACTGCAGGAACGCTGTGGTGAACTGGCCAGCTGGCAGCAGCAGAAGCAGAAACTCGAGAGTCTGCGGATACAGGTGGAACAAATGCAGGTTAGGGATCAGCTTGTGTCCTGCTGCATACGAGAAAGGAAAAGGGAACAGTTATGTAATCACGAACCATACTTCTAAAGTCAGTATGAAATTAGATTTAACTTGATTAATTTCAACACATCTTGCTGATTTTATTGTGCATGATTCATCCGTGCATGTTGTTCCAAAAATAGACGGTGATCTTTCATTAAAATGTAGTCAGTGTTATTTTAGTATTATTTATCTACAATTTATTAATGATTTCAATTGGCTTATTTGTGTATTTTTATTTTAGTTTTTTAGTAATTTTGTGCTTTTGTCATTTTTCCTTTTTTTTATTTTTTATAATTTTATTTAGCTTAAATTTTTTTCAGTTTTAGTAATGTTAGTACTTAACTTTTTTCTAATGTTTAGTCTAGTTTTTTCATCTAATATTATTTTATTTTAGCTTTATTTCAAATGAGTGATAATTATTTTAATAGTGTTTTTTTTAAATTAACAAACACTGAATGTAGTAGCCTATGTAAAATATAATGGTTTGCCTCTAAAATAACTTTAGTTTTTAGTTACAAAAGGAAAATGTTAATCAATCGCAACACAAGCTAATTTCGCAACAGTAATAACTGAAGATGAATGGATATAAAATTAGAGTGCTGATACTGCACCTGTATTATTTAGAACGATATCTGATGGTTTCGTGGTTCTGCTATCTTGATTTTTAAGTACTGATATTATTTGAACAATTTTGAAAGGAAATGAAATACTATATTTAATTGTAAGAAATTGAAGATCTCAGTGACGTTTATGACGCGTAACAGGGACAAAGTACTCGTAACACCTTGGGTTCTGCAGAGTCATAATGAACCCTGAAAATCCTAATCAAACCTTTCATCCTGTTACAATTTACCACCCCTATATATATGTGGTCTGTATGTTAGAGGTCCGGACACCCCACTGTCTGGCATGGCTCTCAGTTTCCCACACCAATGTGATCACCCCAAATGGTGCAGGAACAAAATCACTGTTAACTTTCTTCTTTTCAAAAATAATGAAGCCATTTTGGGCAATGAGCATAATCTGTCTATTTTGATAATATGTCTATTTTGGAGTGGAATCTGGATCAGGGTTTTCCATGTCTATGTAGCTAACTTGCTTTATAACAGTTTCCCAATATGGAATTATTGCAGAGATATTGCAGAAAATCCACTGCTGCTAATTTGTCTGAGATACCTATATAAATCACAACAATAATAATAATAATCACATGTTCTGTAAATCTTAATAACTGCTATAAACAAACACTGAAACAGCACATATTAGGACTGCAAATGGCCATCTTTCTTGCTGCAAATTGCAATTATGCCATTATACTGTCAGCTTCATGCCAGAGACATTTTCTTCACTGCATGAGTTCATAACGGTTCAACAAGCTGTTCCACCTTCTTTTGATTGACAGGAAGACCTACATATTTCATCTTGTTTAATATTCAGTGTCAATTGGATACATTATACTATAGTAAAAAGGGATGCAAATACCGTTTCATGTGTATTTTAAAGGTAAAACTGATATCAATCTTGGCCCGATTGTTAAATTAGCGTTCATGCCTTCCCACCTATTTGTATTGCAGTTAATGACAGGAGGAAGTGGACAGTATGCATCTCTCTATCCAGCAACCTCTCACACCGAGAACAGCAAGTGGGATGCTGTCATTAAAGCCAATGAGAACTTGCTAAAAGAGAAAGAACTTACCATTGAAAGGTAATGCCAAGTTTTCAAAAGCATCTCTCATTTTCCAAAGATTTTTAACATTAACACAATGTAGTATCTGGCGCATTGCAGGCAGAAGCAGCAAATGTCTCAGCTGGAACAGTGTCTCAGAGAGAGTGAGATGCAGGTGCACAGTGCCCTCATGGGACGTGGAGCCCCTTACACCGATGTGTGTCTGTTGAGACTGCAGGTTAGCACACATGCATGCACAGCCTTTTCCTTGCACTGTATCAAAACATCTCTTTGAGTTGTTTCATCTTTCCTGTGTGTGTGTGTGTGTGTGTGTGATAGGAAGCCCAGCGGGAAAACGCTTTTTTGCGAGCCCAATTTGCCGAACGCAACGACTGCTTTACCAAGGAGAAGCTGGAAGCGGACCGGAGACTGGGTGCAGTGGAAGCAGAGACGCAACGTCTGAATGAGGTCTTGAAAGAAAGCAGTGAAAAACATGCAGAGGAGCTAAAGAAACAAGAAGAAAGGGTGAGCATATGCAAGCTTCATCATGTGACCTCCTCACAATCTCACTGAACTGATGTTTGAATTTTCATGTTGTGTTGTTGCTGTTTACTACAAAGATCCGAAGTCGAGACAAGCATATCAACAGCTTGAAGAAGAAGTGTCAGAAGGAGTCGGAGCAGAACAGAGAAAAACAGCAGCGGATTGAGACACTCGAGCGATATCTGGCTGACCTTCCCACCATGGAAGACTACCAGGCCCAGCACAAAAAGGTACTGCACTCTCTGATGGCCAGCCAAAAAAACAAAAGCCTTTTTTTCTGTGCTTTCACAGCAGTTGCTCATAATGCTCAGCTTCAGATGTTTCTCTTATGGTGTATTGCCAGACACTATTATAGCATCCACTGCACCCATATATCACACATCTGCTCCTATTGTATTCTTTATCTTAAAGTAGGAGAGTGTCCTTACTCTGCTGGTTTACAAAATCCCTAGCTCACTATGCTTCTTCTCCAAGACATTTTTTTTTTTCTTTCTTAAATGCACCTTACAATATTGTTTTGTTTGTAAATTATTTATCTTGTTTGTTTATCCCTTTTAAATGTTTATTTTATTTACTTTCTGATTTTTAGCTGATTATACCCTGTTATTGCTATTAAAAATAGCCTTAGTAAAAATAACATTACTTTAAATTATTTTAGTGAGAGTAGCATCTACTTTCAGAATCTCACCATTTACATTATTGTTTGTGGAGCTAAAAAATTTGGGGTCAGTAAGATTTTTCTTTAATCAATTAATACTTTTATTCAGAAAAGGTGCTATCAACTGATGAAAAGTGACATTTAGGGCTTTTATAATGTTTCAAAAGATTTCTAATGACTTATTTCAAATAAATGCTGTCCTTTTGAACTTTCCCTTAATCAAAGAATCCTAAAAATGTATCCTGGTTTCCACAAAAAATACGAAGCAACAGAACTGTTATCAACATTGACAATAAAAAAATAGCATGATGATTTCTGAAGGATCATGTGACACTAAAGGCTGGAGTAATGGCTCCTGAAAATTCAGCTTTTCATTACAGGAATAAACTGTTTTAAGATATATTAAAATATAAAACAAATGCAAATATATTAACATGCATCCAGCCTTAGTGAGACTTTTTTTTTTTTTTTTCAACAAAACACCAAAATTATACAGACCCCAAGTTTTTGAATGGGTGGATTTTTTTATATTGCCTATTCATCACCCAGCACTTTAGACCGCCGTTTTAAACAGCTGTTATTCTCATTCTCCGTCCTCAGTTTTAATTCAGTTATGGATGTTGTGTTGCAGCTGGAGGAGGCAGAGGAGGGAACAGCTCAGTTGCAGGCCACCGTCAGAGATCTGGAAGCCAAACTGGAGGAGGCCCGCAGTGCTGTGCGCAACAAAGAGACCCAACTGGAAGAACAGAGACGCAAGGAGAGAGAACTGCTCACAACAGTCACCAGGTAGGAAAAAGCATGCAAGCCCAACTTGCACAAAAATGCCCGTTTATTAGGTTTTGAAGCATTGCCATGTGTAGGATCTAATATTGTTTGATTTGATTGTGTGTCTAGTCTCCAGAATAGAGTGCAGGAGAGCCTTGAGGATGGAGTGAGATTGCCTTCTCTTGACATAGAGAAGCTACGAGAAGAAAACACTACCTTGAAAGAGGAGCACCAACGACTCAAAAAGGTTTTTTTATTATTCACATTACTTTGCAGTAACACTTAATTTAGCTAAGGGATGCCAATAGTTTTGAAGCATTGCTCTGCTATTGATTTAATATGAATATATGTTCTGTGCAAATATTTTAAGACACCATCTGAATGAATCTTCTTTTTTTAGGTCATTGAAAAGCAACTCAGGATAATGGAGCAGCTTGGCTCACAGATCAGGGTAAAGACTACTTTCAGTTTAATTCAGTTTTATTTGTTTAGCAGGTACATTTACATTAAATGTTTTAACTTGTATTTACATTAAATTTGTTTTGCATTTATCAGACACTTATCCAAGTGTTGCACTGAATGTTTACATTTGATCATGTATTCCCTGGGATTTGAACCTATGACCTTGGTGTTGCTAGTGTCATGCTCTTTAACAATGCACATTAAAAACAATGTAACAATTTGTTTGCAAATCGGTCTACTACTGCTACTACTACTACATCAGGACTAAGATTTTCTTTTTAAATAAGTCTCATCCATCCCAAAGCTGCATTTATTTGATAAAAAAATACAGTATAAACGTATACAATGTCTTTTTGTTTTATTCCTGTGATGGCAAAGCTGAATTTTCAGCATCATTACTCCAGTCTTCAGTGCACATGATTCTTCAGAAATCACTGTAATATGCTGATATGGTGCGCTAGAAACATCACTTATTATTATTATTAATGTTGAAAACAGTTAATATTTTTGTGGAAACAGTGATAGGATTTTTCAAGGATTTTTTTTGTTGAATGGAAAGTTCAAAGAACAGCATTTTATTTGAAAAATAAATCTTTTGTAACATTGTAAGTGTAGTTCACTGTCACTTTTAAACAATTTAATGCATCCTTGATTAAATTAGAGTATTTTTTCCTACTTTTGAATGGTAGTGTAGGTGGGAAAATAGTATTCAAGAACCGTTAATGGAAACAAACATCATAATTGTCTTGTATTTCAGATGGAACCTGTTCTGAATAAGAATTGGTCTTAAAGACTGTAATTAGGTGTAATTTAAGTAAATACCTCTCACTAAGAGCCAGGCATCATATTTTATGTTCAAGTCTTCAGGAATGTATTTTCAATAGTATCTAGGAGGTGAAGAATCTTTACAAACACCTTCAAAGTAGGAGGCTTCTTTAGGACACCTGATATTATTTTGGTGTAGGAAAAAAAAGTCTGTATTCAACACTTAGGGCGTGTATTTTTTTCCCTTTAAGTCCACTTAAAATATTAGTCAAAGTATCCTGTGCCAAAAGCAGTTGCAGTTTCATTTATATGAGCAAAATGTTTAGCTTGCAGCCATAACATTGTGTGTATTGTCTTAGACTCTGGAGGAGCAGCTCTCTCAGGAGGAGTGCAGTAGTCAGGCCCTGCGAGAGGAAGTGGCAGAGAAAGAGGAGAGTCTGCTGCAGTTACGCACCGCTATGAAAGAGGTTAGAAGTTGAGCATAATGCATATTCAGCTCTTTGAGTTTTTATAGCACACAGGAGAACTAAGGGTGTGCATGTGTTTGTATTTTAGCTCTCAGCGCAGAACCAGGAGCTGATGGAACATAATCTGACACTGCAAGAGCGTCTTCAGGGTGAGGAGGCGCTGAGTGGCCATGGTTTGCTCCCTGTGGGAGCCCGGCTCACCCAGAAGCTGTATGGCGAGATGGCCGCCTGTCTGTATGACCTCCGCTCCCTCTGCAACGTCCTCACCCAGCGGGCTCAGGGCCATGACCCAAACCTCTCCATGCTGCTCGGCATTGCCTGTAAGTGCGCCCTCTGCTGTCAACAAGCTATAAAGAAGACTAGCACCCTTTCAGATAATGCCTCGATATAACAGACCTTAGTCAGAGTTAGAATTACAAGGTATAAACTTGCAATTCTGAGAAAAAAGTCAGAATTGTGAGTTTATATCCCGCAATTGACCTATCGGTAAGCCCCGCTCCGAGTTGCTCACTGTCTTACAATAACAGCTGCAGTGTGAAAACCTTGTCCCACGATGTTTTTGCACAATTTTGGACACAGAAGGCCACCAAATGGGAATTAAATATCCGATTGCGGATGACAACGTGCAGGATCAACACTATTCATGTATCGCAGGGTACGATTAAATTAATGTACATTTAACCAGTTTAATATGGAGTGGCACTGAAATGTAGATCTGTTTTTGACCTACTCTGTACAAGACGTGAGAACAGTCCACTATTTAGGTTTGTATGTTAGAATGGACTCACTAACTTTAACATTAGCTAGATTTAGCCAGAGATACCTTGCTAAAGCACAGGATAACATTAACGTTCTGCTTGAGCAAATTAAAATTGTAAATTAATGAGTGTATGAAAACCAGAAAATGAACGTTTTTGTCTTCATTTGTATTGGGGATGAATACTTGGGGACTTTTTTCTCTGTTTTGTTTGGATTCAGGAAATGTAATAAAATAAATGATTGCCCATCCTCTCAGGATACCTGGAATCAGTGTTACAAGCACATTGTTTTTCCACTTTTGAAGCATAAACCCCATAAAACTGATGCGAGCTTCGGATCTTCCAATGTTTCTCTATGACTCTGAAACCTAAAGATGTCAGAGTTCCGCTCCTCGTGCAACTGAAACTCGACTGCCATTGGCTAGTCTGCGTTCGAGGGGAGGGGCTTACTGATAGGTCAATTCCTACTTTATAACCAAAGACTATAGAATGCCCAAGATGTCACTCACGCTGTATTGAAGGAAGCCCTGCCTATTGAGCAAAATAACCAATCGGTAAAATCATCATTTTACTGCAGCTGCCGTTAGAAGTCCTGGTTGCTATAGAAACAATCAGTATTCAGAGACATGCGCCTAGGACTGCGTATGCGCACTGGCTGGTCTAGCTTGAATAATATGCTTTTTTTTTAACGCTATTTGAGCAAAATATACAACTTTTATGAGACAGTTGTTGTCAGATTTCATTGGTGATTTCAAATATTAAACTTAATCGTGAGCTTGGCAAACAGTTTTGGAGAATTTGATGTTTCCCCATTCAAAGAGTTAGGAGCTGCACTTGCATGCCCAAGTGGCGTTTCAAAGATGTGACATGACTTGCCTTAAAGGGCCTTTGTTATAACTTGCAATTGCGAGTTTATATCACGCAATTCTGACTTTATTTCTCAGAAATACGAGTTTGTCTCACACTTTAAGAAAAAAAAAGTCAGAATTATGAGAAGTCACAATTGATTTTATTTTTTTTTTAATATATATTCAGTGGCGGAAACGGGCTTCCATATAAAAGTTTTGTAAAAAAAAAAAAACCTGATCTAGTACCTTCATCCAATTCATATTGTAAAGTCTGTAGTCTGTCCCTCACAGTCTGAGCTCAGTCTGAGCACAGTCAGCTTTCAATATTTATTATATCTCTGTATTATTTAAGTCAAGTTGAGCTTTATTGTCATTCTGCTACATGTGTGGACATATAGTGGAACAAAATGTCGTGTCTCGTAGGACCACGGTTCTACATACTAGTTAAACATAAGATAAACATACAACAATGCAAGTATAAGAAAAAAACAATAGAGCATCTGACTAAACATGTACTATAACTACTATACCTAGTTGCCTAGACATACACAAACTGAGACTGTACAAGAACTTTACATAAATACTGTACTTGAAATTACACAAGAGATATTTGTACATGAAAAAAAACGGTTTAGCGCTATAATGGCTTTTGTTTATTTCTTTATTTTCAACAAACCATTTGAATTTTCATCAGAACAGCCCTTGCTACTAATGTTAGAGATTAAAATGTAAATCAAAATGTCTAATGCAAAAGCTTATCACAGTAAAAGTTCTCAATGTAAATAATCAAGGAATGCTTTCATTAAGAATATTTCATTTCAATTTAATTTGATAAATTGAAATAATTTTACATTTGATATAATTTGACTTTTTTTAAAATATTTTATTTGAAGATGCATTCTCTTCAATTTTGTATTTTAATAATTGAAGTGTACACCTTGATTTAAGAAAATGAATCAAAATTACCAGCATGTTTTTGCTACGTAACTTTAAATCAGAAACACAATTAAAGTCTGTCTTAATACACATACTCATGGAGAATATCAGAGTCCCTGTGATTGATCTCACAATTCCTAGCACAGACTGGCACCTTGTCTGTTGTTTTGTATTAGCTGTGGTGATTACGGCTCAACGGTTGTCACCATGCTCTCGTGGAAACTCAGTATAGCAGCTTTGTCGTGCTATCTGTGTTGTGGCTTTTATTAGCGGTGACTCTGACACCGTGTCTATCTATCTGTCTGCAGCAGCTCCCCCTACAGTAGGAGAGCAGTGGGAGGACTGGCTGAGCCCCGAGGGGCTGCAGAAGAAGCTACAGGAAGCTCAGCAGCTCCGTCGAGACGTCGAGGAACTGAGAACCACAGTCTCTGACCGCTACGCTCAGGACATGGGAGAAAACTGCATCACTCAGTGAGCTCGGACAGTACGGGGGTAACTCCACATCACGAGTGCCTTTAAAGACACTACAATCTCTAGCAACACAAACCTTCTTCGTGAAGGATTAGCGACACTAAGGACACTGTAATCTCGCAAACCAGAGGGCTATTTTTATACATAAGATATTTTTCTAAGATTTCCATGACTTTGTGTGCAGTGGAAAGAGAATGATTTAAAATAAACCTTTCCATGTATTTGGGAACGTCTGTGATGAAGTTGACAATCAACTGAAAATATTTAATCTTTTGGTTCAACAAGGCGCTGTGTGTTTTACAATGGCAAAGTGAGTGACGCTTGGTTGTGTGTAACAAGAAGACATTAACTGTTATCCATCATCTTACAGTAAACAGAACGTACCACATTAAAGACAGAATGTAAGGCTGAGGAAATATTTGGCCACCTCTGGCTGTTTGAAATGACACCAGCAGATCATTTGTGTATAAAGTTGTTGGAGAATAGACATTCCCTAGTATTATATAATAAACAAAGTTCCACATGATCAAAGACATACCTATCAGAACAGTTTCCATAATGCTCTATCATAATCCATGATGTATTTGCTGTCTGGTCAATAATTTATCAGCTATAAAAAAATAGCCGCGTCATTGAATCAACACATCAGAGGAAACCAACTGGTGAAGCAAATATTGTATTAGTCCATGTCAAACATTAGAGCAGATGCCTTGCATTTCAGGGAAGTAACCTGTATTTGCTGCATAACATGTCAATGTAAATACTAATTGTCTTCTCTACTGTAATGTGTGACTGCCGAGGTAGTGGGATTCTATTACAAAAAGGGACCATATAATGTGGGGAGTGTTTTATTGGTTAATTGATATATTCTGGTCCTGAAACATCACTAACAAGAGTGAATGTAATTTGACGATGCACCTGATGTTTTTTATATTGTAAGATCTCTTTGAGGTTTAACAGAAAACCAGCCAGGCAAACCTTATCTAACAACACTAAATGTTTGTTTATATATATTTGTCTTAAGCCGTTTCAGTTTTTAGAAATAAAGCTTTGTATTTCAAATGTAACCTTATGTTGAATGTTTGTTTTTAGTATGTATAATGCAGTAACATGTTCTCTTTTGATAACATAGAAATTACCAGAACTTAGAATTTTGTAATATAGAAATTACAATTAGCATTTAGTCATTTTTAATATGTATTGACATTTAATATGTAATTACAAGCAGAAGTAGTACACGCCATTCATCAACAACAACAACAACAAAAAAGTTACATTATTTGGTTGCATGCTTGATTCTTTTTACACATATTAATAATGTAAGTGGCTAAAGCAGCCAAACCTGTTTATTATAGGGAGGTTTCAGTGTATTTGACCTCACCCAAAAGACTATTTATTCATGTATTTCTGCAAATAATGCAAAGAATATTGAAGACTTAGTTCAAACATTTACAATAATATGGAAGTTAATTATAAACCAAAGATCACCTTGACCGGTGATAGTCTCCTCCTGGTTCATTTACAGAAAATAGAAAAAAGAGCTTTTATATTATCAGTTGATTAAATTATAGTAATTAGATTTTTTTTAATGAATAATTTAGTTGTCAAATTGATTACTACTTGAAATTATTGTAAACCTATTTATTGATGTGTTTGAGATTTCCTTCCTGAATGATCAATTTCCAAAATTCATACATGTTGGAGTATGATCAGTGAGCTATTTGAAGTGTGCAGTTTTGTAGCCACACTGTGAAAGTGGGTTAATGATGCTCACTCGCTATGTGACATGAGATGATGGTTGTTGTTCTTTAGTTAAGGGTTGTTCTGTATGCGTCTGCACAGTATCTGTGAGATAAAGCTTGAGGACGCAGGAGCAGCGCTGCATTTGGAGTCAGACCACAGGACAGCAGTGTCTTGGTGTTATCACTGTAGCACTGGTGTGGAAATGCACTAATGATGTCATATGGTGCAGCAACCGGTCCTCTGTCAAAAGAGATTAGCTCAAATTATTGTCTGTAAACTTACTGTAAAGGGGTGACAACTTATATACTCTGCAATAATTCTACTTCTAAATATAGACAGCATACATACATTTCAGGTAAAACAGTGTTAAAGTAATAGTTCACCCAAAAATTTAAATTTGCTGAAAATTCTCAGCCTCAGGCCGTCCAAGATGTAGATGAGTTTATTTCGGAACAGATTTGAAGAGAGATTCTCTGCAGTGAATGGGTGCCGTCAGAATGAGAGTCCAAACAGCTGATAAAAACATCAGATTGGTGTTTGGTGATGAGTTTTTGGCTCAAGGTCTGCATTTAAAGTCACACCAGAGGTGTTCAGCTGGGATCAGGACTTGGCTTTCTGCAGACCAGTCAAGTTCTTCCACACTGACCGAATCAATCATGTCTTTTGGAACCTTGCCTTATACACAGAGGCACTGTCATGTTAGAATAGAAAAGGGTTCTGTCCAAACTGTTGCTATAAAATTAAAAACACACAATTCCCTAGAATATATTTATATGCGTAAACATTAAGATTTGGACTCCTAGAAATTACTAAAGTAGTCAAACCTGTTCATTAGAAGGGGGTGACCCAATACTTTTGGCAATATAGTGTATGTTTCCCTCCTGATTCAGATGAGATCACTTTTTCAGAATGAAGAAAGCTAAATTATGAATAGAGAATTTTTTTTTATATTTCAAACATAGCTTTTTCGCTTCACAAGACATTAATTATTGGACTTGAATCGTGTGAATTACTTGTGGATTATTGTGATGTTTTTATCAGCTGTTTGGACACTCATTCTGACGGTACCCATTCACTGCAGAGGATCCATTGGTGAGCAAGTGATGTAATGCTACATTTCTCCAAATAAGTTTCAATGAAAAAACAAACTCATCTACATCTTGGATGGTCTAAGGATGAGTAAATTCAAAGAAAATGTTTATTTTGTTAACCCCCCCCCACCCCCAAGTTTCGAGTATGACCTTTTAATAGATATATTTCAGTATTGGATGACTCATTAAGTATAGCTGCATTCCTATTTGTTCATGAGTTTATTATAGTACATTTTGGAAATACATGTAATGCTGCCTAAGATTTAGTCAAAAGAAAGCAACATTTTAAAGTTGCCAACATCCAGAGCGTAATATCTTAAAATGCTCCAGAGCCAGCTATCTACATTTTGAAACAGAGCTGTAATACCTTTTCAGATCCAAGTAGTGACGGAGATCTCCAATGGTCTCCGTGAAATACATTTTCATGATAAACGTCTCCATGCCATCCTCAGACTTCAGTCGTAGTGTGGTAATGCCTTTTTCTGATTGTGTAGAGTCCGTCTCACTAAATCACACCACATGGGTGGGAAATATCAGGGACTCTAATCAAGTTTTATGATGTCCATCAAAGCACTTCTGTTTGGTCATGAATTTAAGATGATTAGGATTTTGATACCATTCTCTCAGGGCCTGCAGGGTGGATGTTTCCACAGTGGTCACTGAGTGACTTTTGGCACCATCAGGAAAGCCCTTAACAAAACCAAAATTCAATTCAGTGGGAAATGTGACTGAACAACTAAGAACGGAACAGGACAGACTGAAACATGACTGCACTGACCAGTAGATGAGCCTTGATTGAGTCACGTATACTAATCACTTTCCCTTCCTTCACCACAGTCACAGGGAGCTTCCACAAGAACTGTTCCATGGTCAGCTTTTTGCCTAAATGCCACACAGAATGGCAATTTAAATCCATTTTGTAATACAATAACTGAATCATATCAAAATCATGTTCAAACCTGGTATCTGACTCTGTTTTGGCGCTGTGGAGCTGGTCTGCTCAAAACTGTCCACCGAATGCCTTCCTGCTCCATCTATACTTTGTCCTCTACCAGGAAACTCAGTCCCTGGCCGCCTAACTATGAACTCCTCATCCCGTTTGTCATGAACCTGTTTGTGTGATTCAAGAATATACATAAGATTAATGATTACTATATCTTTATATAGCATCCTTCCTTAATTTACGTCAATGGGATTTTTCACACACCACATGAAAACCATAAATATTTTTAAAAGTGACATGGTAAAGTTGAACACTTGCATTATACTGTTCAAACGTTTTGGGTCAGTACAATTTTTATTTTTTTATTTGATAATTAAATTAATTTTATTCAGCAAATTTGCATTAAATTGATCCTAAGTGGCAGTAAAGACATTTATAATGTACAAAAGATTTCCATTTCAAATAAATGCTGTTCCTTTCAACTTTCTATTCATCAAAAGATCCTGGAAAAAATGATCAGTTTCCACAATAATATTATGCAGCACATTTGATTTCATTATTAATAGTAATACATGTTTTTTGACCAAATTAGCATATTAGAATGATTTTTGAAGAATCATGTGATACGGTAGACTGGACTAATGGCTGCTGAAAATTCAGGTTTGCCATCACAAGAATAAATTACATTTTAAAATATATTAAAAATAGAAAAACATTTTTAATGGTTAGAATATTATATATTATTACTGTATTTTTAGATCAAATAAATGCAGCCTTGGTGAGGAATAAGAGACTTTCAGAAACATTTAAAAATATTATCAAGCCAAGCTTGTGAACTGTTGTGTATAGGGTTAGGGATTTGTTAAATCCATTATCCTAAATATGAGCAATAGTAATCATAGTGATGATATTAATGATGAAAACTGCATGGATTCACAGTCCGCACCTGGAAGGGCACACCATTAGGAAACCTTTCCTGAAGCTCAAAAGGAAAAAACCCATCCATCAAGTCCTGCATGCATTCCTGCAACAGGAAGACAAATCTGATGATTCATCTACAGTAAACGGAAGCTGGCTGTGGAAAATGTATGGTATTTAGGTAGTCAAACTAAGGAAAATAACTAAACCTGTGTGCCTGAGTCTTGATAGGAGCGGAATGGACCACTGAACATGACAATGCCGTTTTTGTAGAGCCAAAGAGGTATGGAAGACTGCTGGGTAAGTTTGGCTCCACCAGGAGTGGCGGTCACATGGGACTCCCCTTCCCCTGCTTCAATGTTCAGCTCCTGGATGTTCTGCAGGACCAGGTCATAGTTCATTTTGAACATCTTGCGTGCATTAGTTGCTCCAGGAAGTTGGCTGTTGGCCTGCTCATCGTGTTCTTTGTAACTTCCAACCCAGATCATTCCATAATCATTCAGAAACTTCTGTGTGGGTGGAGAAATGCCATTCTGTTGAGTTTACAATGACTATTTTGGTGTAGTTATACAGGAATGACCTTTGTTTTGTTGTCTGCATAACAAATCGAGCGTAGCGTTAGTTCTGGCAGGTCACGTTAGTCAAGCTCACGTCAGCTGACTCTCAGCTGATCCCCATCTACCTATAGGAATACGACACCTATCTAAGCATCCATATATAAGGTCGTCAGTATTATCAGCAGTTTTCGCATTGCTCAATAGCAAATTACCCTCCTCCATCCCCAACTCCTCCTCTGTCAGTCAGGATCCAGCCTTCTGATTCTCTTTTGAATCAGACAAATTCAAAAATGTGTACATAAAATTACTGAACTTTTTAACAAATCTGCAATACTTATGTTGGTCCTGTTGTGTTTACCCTGGGGGGTTATCGCTGCTCTCCCTGCTCTCATCCTTGCTAGGCTGCATGGATGCGCAGGGAGTTCTTGCCCAGAACAGAACCATTCCGCCAATCCAAACTATATGCTAATTGTCAATCATCTTTGACGATAGTGGTCCTGACAGAACAAACATTTACGTGGGTAACCGGTTGAAAGAAAACAATCACACTAAGCTGCTCACCTCCATTTCCCACACTTGGTTTTGAAGCTTGAAGCACAATTGAACCAGTTCTTCATCTTGGTTCTCATTACTTGTAGATTTCTCTAAAGTCAAAGACAAACATATTTGTTTAAACAAGCTTTTATATAACTGCTGAACTGGTTAAAAAACTAGTGCTTTAGTGTAAGTGTCTGTCTGGGTCATATTTCGCCCCCAAATTATCCATTCACACCTGGAATAATGTCCAGCAGATGTTTTACTGTTGGGTTTGTTTATGAGTTTTGTTATTTTACTTGATGAGCCTCATTAGATTATTATAACTGTAACATTGATGAGAATTATACATGTTTTTTTATTTATTCATTAAAATCAGCATAGTTTACAATAAATACTTTATAAATATATTAACATTAATAGAACTGTATTTTATTTATTAAAATCAGCTTAGATAAATGCTTAATGAAAATTAAAATGGTATTAAATGAATAAAATCAGTATAGACTACAATAATAAATATTTGAATGTATATTAGTTAAATGCATACTGATGAATGTATATTATATGCATATGCACACTTTAATGTATATTAGTTAAATGCATAATTACTGATAATTCAACAATGCTTACAATTATATTATTAAAATCATATTACAGCAATAAATACTACAATAATAAATTATTTCATCATTAAAATAAGCATAGATAAATGCTTAGATAATGAAAATGCAACAAAACAATTACATTGTTAAAATCAGCAGATTACTGTACAACAATAAATACTTAATTTAGATTACATTATAAATCATAATTTTAAATAATATATGATTATCTTTTTTCATTACAATTATGGGAATTGGGAATTTTAAAAGGGATTTAAACCTACTAATTAAATGTTTTCTTTATTGGTTCATGTTGATCTCACTGTAGTCTATATCATGCTGAATCAATATTTCAGCAATTTTAATTTCTTACTAAATTACCTTCTGCCTCTTGCAAAAGATTCAGTTTCTCTTCCAGAACTGCTATTCTTCTTGCCTTGAGCATAAAATGTAAGGAGATTAAGAGCTAATACCACATGACACCTGAAAAAATGATATGTGACCCTAGAGCACAAAACCAGTCTTAAGTCGCTGGGGTATATTTGTAGCAATAAACAAAAATACATTGTATGGGTCAATATTATCGATTTTTCTTTTATGCCAAAAATAATTAGGATATTAAGTAAAGATTATGTTCCATGAAGATATTTTGTAAGTTTCCTACGGAAAATATATTAAAACTTCATTTCTAATTAGTAATATGCATAGGTAAGAACTTATTTTGGACAAATTTAAAGGTGATTTTCTCAATATTTAGATTTTTTTGCACCCTCAGATTCCAGATTTTCAAATAGTTGTATCTCGGCCAAATATTGTCAGATCCTAACAGACCATACATCAATGGAAAGCTTATTTATTCAGCCTTTAAATCTTAAATTGACCCTTATGACTGGTGTTGTGGTCCAGGGTCACATATCAGCCGAGCACCCAGAGACATCTGATGCAACACTGATGATTGTTAACACAGACTTGGATACTTAAACTGTACAGCAAAGCAGATTCAGACACTGAGTCCACAGGACAATGAGACAGTAAGAATAAAGGAAGAGTCTTACCTTTCGCTCCATATCTGCAGCCTGAGTTTTCACCTTTCTCTCAAGCTGCACAATCTTTTGGATCATACTTGACATAAGTTCAAAATCACTCGGCGGAGCTGTGACATGTTTAGAGAAGATTTGTGAGACATCATATTTAAACTTTTGATAAAAAACAGCTTTAGTAGTTGGTAAATTCAGCCACGTTACCCTCTTTTGTCGTCTTCTTTTGCACAACCTTTGATCTTACAGTGGAAAGGTTGTTCGTGATGTGTGGCACTGGCTGGTTTTGTGGAAAGATCTCTCTGAATAATTGAGCTTCATTGTCTGAAACATCAAAATTGACACTTTTAAGTGATTTATAACATCCATTGATGTATAGTTTTCTCTGTGCATTTTCTATATTCTAATATTTTTCTCCCATATGCTTTTATGTTCCATCACAGGCATTGTTGGAAACCTGCCATTTATATAATCTGTAATGCATGGCATTAGAATAGCAGTTCAAACTCTTCTGACTGTTGACATTTATCTTGACATTATATTCGCTTGTTAGGACAGATGGGAAAACTGTAAAATGTCTGTAAGTCTTACCATTATCTGACCTTTCTTCGTAAGGCTTTCCTTCTCTAGATCACAAAAAACAGACACAGCATCTGATTATTTCAAAGATGGTCTAGATCGTTCTTGTAATGCAGTACCTTTGAATTATATAACTAAAAAAAAAAAGCAATTGCATTGACAAGAAATTTTCAGTGACTTTTTGTAAACACAACATTGACACTTGTCCCTCCTCATGGGCGGAACGCCATCAAAAGCACACTGCCCTGCCTGAAATGACATCAGTCTGCCAGAACACACACAGCCCAACGAGTCGACTCAAGAGACTGCCGGCATGAAGATGAGTGATGACATTGAGGTAGTTTGCAAATATTTTTCTAATATTGTGTTTATCATGCATAAATAGAATTAACATAAACATAAATAGAAGCTCACTAGTAAACAGTACGTGTCTTCATAAAAATGTAACTACAATGGCTAGTCATCTGTCGAGTTACTGATGACAGGTAGTGGCAGACAGGTAAAGTCACACCCTCACCTGTGACCTGCATTGTTATTGGCTGAAGACGACATACACACACACACACACACACACTCGCTAAAGTTTGTAGTCCAGAAACATTCTGAGCACAGCAATGCAAGAACAAAATTAGAAAATACAGGGCAGTGTCATTGTAACTACAAATACCAAATGCTTCCACAACGCAGGGTAGTTTACTTACAAACTGTAGTCTTACTGATTACAAATTATTGTCATTCTGACATTTTAGGTAATGTATACTGACTGCCTCAAGTTGTTTCAAACCTGTATGAATTTCTTTTGCTGAACACAAGGAAAATATTGTGAAGACTGAAGACTGTGATTTTATGAATTTTTGGGTGAATTATGTTAAAAAGCTACAGCAGACTTTCACAGATTTGCTCTGGTCAAGCTCAGATAGGCTACTTTGAACTTTGTGTACATAATTTATAATTAATAAGTAACTAGTTATAATTAATAATTTCAAGAACAGGATGGAACATAACATGAACGTGTATAAACTCGTAAACATCTGTTCTTGATAATATGCAGATTTCTGTGATTTTATGAGGAGGGTGGGATGTTTTAAATTCATTGGTAATATTTGTGACCCTGAACCACAAAACCAGTCATAAGTAGCATCGGTATATTTTTAGCAATAGCCAAAAATACATTGTATGGGTTAAAATTATACATTTTTCTTTTATGCCAAAAATCATTAGGATATTAAGTAAAGATCATGTTGCATGAAGATATTTTGTGAATGTCTTACTGTAAATATATCAAAACTTCATTTCTGATTAGTAATATGCATTGCTAAGAACTTCATTTGGACAACTTTAAAGGTGATTTTCGCAATATTTCGATTTTTTTGCACCCTCAGATTCCAGATTTTCAAATAGTTGCATCTCAGCCAAATATTGTCTGATCCTAACAAACCATACATCAATGGAATTGTCACGTGTTTTCATTATTTTCATTTAACATTACATCACTTTCTAGATGATTGTTATATATATGTTTGATCCTTTTAAAATATATATTATTACTATATCAGCATCTGGACCACAATACACTTAAAAAAAATAGAAGACAATATTAATTATATATTACGTTGTGGTACTGGATATGGTATTCTGAAAAAAGGAACAAATATGAGTTGTAGAGTGTCATTTCTAGCATAGTTTCTAGAAAATAATGTCATGTTTTAAAGTGTCACAGCTTTTCAAAAAAAGTTGCACATGCTTATGCTTCATTTTTCGGTATTTAACACTGCCTGCTGCATTTCGTTGGAGCGTACCCTTCACTGTGTATGTCTGGTAGAGGAGCTCGTTTGTTCTTCCTCAGGATGGACAGCGGTGAGCTCATGGTTCCAACAACAGAAGTTTACTTGTTACTAATCAAAATATCTTCATCTAGAATACAGAATAGTAGCAACACGCAACTCAAAACTCATGGAAATAATATACGATATTCAGAAAATGTCTTGTTTTTTAAAATATTCATGAAATACCTACCGTGTATCGGATTTCTGTGTTTAGCCAAGTGTGTTTTCAGCTCTGGGATGTTTGTTTGAACGGTTGTCATTAGTAACGAGAAAGAGCTGTGACTCCTCTAGGCGGCGCTACGGATCTGTTGCTGTGTCGCTTTTCCTGGAACGATATGGATGACTACGTTTTTATTGTATTTGTCTTATTTACGCTGTATTTTTCTGATCCCTAAAACGATGTGTCAACATTACCTAAAGACCACTGTATTATATTCAACGTTTCGAGACGGAAGCTGGCATACTTTGTTAGATTTGGCGGTGGCTGTTTACACCTAGTGCAAATAATGACTCCGTATATCATTATAACTGATTTCTAAGAACGATGCATCAATTATATTGCATCAGCAACTTGTTTTTGACTTGCGATAACCGTGCTAAGTTTGTTGACAGTTCCCAAGTCTGTTTACGTCGCCCCGCCCCGTTTTGCGTGCCCTGCGTGATGACGCCATCAGCAGCCGTCAGACAGACCTGACGAAAGATCACGGAAGATGCGAAAGAAAAAGGACCCGCTGGTAAGTTTCAACAAAAGCCAATTTTCCTTATTCCGAGATCCATTGCCGGCTTTATAGCGCACAGAAATCCCCACTGCGAGGCTCAGACGAAGCTCCGTTTGTTTATACGTTGTTCCACACTGTGAATGTGTGCCATGAAACACAGCTAAAACATAATTAGAGACTCGCTGGTGTGATTTAAACATTAGCAGATAGCGAGCGTTTTTTGTCGCCGCTCGCGCTCGGAGAGCGACAGTCATTCAAATTAACGGCTCCAACGGAAAACAGCGTAACTTACACTGGCGAGAAAAGCGACGGGAGAAGCTTTAAGGTCAGCCGTCATTTGCTGTGCTGTCCGTGTCCTCACCTAAATAACCAGTAAACCGTGTTTAATCGTGTGGCGCGTGATATGTATTAGTGTTGTTGATTAATTTAGTAGGTTTTCCTCAAACGCATTTGCGACTGAGGAAGCTTGAAACTTCAGCTGAGAGTGAAAATAAGTGATACATGCAGCCGTTGTAGTGTGTATGGATTGAATTTGTTTATTTTGGTCGGATATAACACATGTAACTTGGAGTAGAGCGTTGAAAAATATAGATATCAGCACACCGTCCTGTTTTATCTTATGTAACTTACACACTTTATAGTAACATCCTGTCAAACATTTCTTTGTTTTTTTCAGCTGTTATCTACAGCTACATCTGTTATCTGCGGCTAATCAAACAGAGTAGAGCAGGAACTGTTGTGTTGTTTAACGAAATAGGCCTCAGAGGAACCATATAAGCTTCACATGAGTAGTAAACTGCACCCCAACCAACCTGCTGTCGTTCTCTGGCTAGTGCGGTGTTTAAAGTTCACTGCCACTGTGTGGTGTGCTTGACTAGAGATTTTTACAAGCACGGGTGCACCATTGACAACAAACCTGGATTAACTGGGGTGACAGAGTCCAGTTCATCATGCTCTGGAAGAGGGAATGCATATGCATATATAGGGCAGTGTCCTAAAACCAAGTGAGATGCCTACCTAGATAGCAGGTTTGGGAATTTTTGGCAAGTTCAAGATTTTGAAGCAGACTTGATCAGATAAAATGACGAGAAGTCAGAGAGGTCACTACACTAATTTGCAATAATGTGTACAATCTAACACATCACGTTAGACTGTTAGCACATTTCTGTCCTTTGGCTTAGCAAGTATTCCAATATGTCTGGGGTGAAACGTAAAACCAGTGGAGTGTCAGGTGACCAAGTCAAAGCGAGTCACTAGTTATATTAATGGTCAATATAGAATAACAATACGTTCCCGGAAGTAAAAATCCCTTTCTTTATCTTTAGCTTGAATTCTAACAACAATATAAACTAATCAGACATACCACTCTGATAGTGAGATGGGCTTCTGTAAGCCTCATTTGAATTAATATTCAGCTCTGTTTTGATGCAATGATATATTTATATTTTTGTTCTCAAATTACATCAGTACTTCTTATTAAAGGACTAAAATCCACTGACTTTGCTCAAAAATTAACACCTACAAAAATAGCTTTTACATTTCTTATGTTATGCTATATTATTACCAAATATTGGATTTAATCGTTTTTTTATCCACTTTTTTTCAATTAGCACAGAATTTGTATTTTTTGGAACTGATCGCAGGTTTCATTGATCTGAGCTTATGCACCCCAGTTTTTGAGTGAATATTGCCAAAATGATCCACAAATAATGCTTTTTCATTTAAAAACTGAGATCAATTCATTTAAAAATGAATGAGAGGCCTATGATCAATAAGTTCCAAAAAAGAAATACTAAACCTGTGCCCACAAAGAAAAGGCAGGTAGGGCCTAATTTGAGTACAAAGGTTAAATGCCTTATTAAACAAAAGTGGTTCACTTGAAGTTGTCTCACAGGTTATTTCTGTTGGCCCATTGTTAGTAACAAACCAGTTCTAGTGTATGTTAATTGCTTTGTTTTTGCTTTAAATCAGGTTTGTAATTTTGTGAGTCATTTCATAATCTGTTGGTTTTACTTTTGAAGTCTCCATAGAGACAATGAATAGGAAAAGTACTTCCTTAACTGAGGTTTCAAATGCGGTCACTGTTGCGCTCTACAGGCCAAAGTAATACCCAGTAGTGCTGTGCAATGCTGATCATTACAGAACGATATGTTTGTGTGTAATTGCGGAGGTGAGGGAGAGTTTAGTGGGTGTCTGCCTGTTCACCCCTTGGATGATGTGTAGGGTATATTTGCTCTTTCCATGTGCATGTAAAAGGTTTTGTGTGTGAAGAAAACCGCTTCGTTCCACTGGATTTCCCTCTTTCTCTCTGCCCTGTTCTCTGTTTCGCTCCGTTTTTTTCAAAGCACTTGTGGACTGACATCTCTCTGCTATCTAACAGTTCCAGTGAGCCTCCGCCTGCAGGCACTGCCAGGACAGCCAGGAGGAAGATTATAAACCGCTCTCTGTCCCAGCAGCCCCTGCTCCATCTATATATAACTTTGCAGTGCGTTTAACTTCCTTTGAAGCTCCCATTAGTTTTAGGTGACAGATTGAGAAGTAGCTGGAGGTGTGTGGTCACTGATACAGAGTGTTTCTCTGATGTTTGTTTCACATCCTAACCCAGTCTTTTTGGAAATGTAGAGTTTTAAGGAAATCCAACAGCATGTTCAGAATCATAGCAAAAGTAAAATTAGGGAATAAAGCGACTGATAGCATGTGATTCAGAGTAATGTTGTGATGCAGTTCTGAAAGTTTTAGTTTGGTATTTTCACAAGTGGAATCAATCTTTTGATTTCCCACCCCTGAGCAGCCAGGGCCTTGGATGTTTGGTCCCTTGTTTACCTTGGTTTTGGAGAAAAAAAGATTTTCTTTCTCTGTGGGAAACTCTGTTCTTGTTTCAACAACACACTTCTCAGAAAAGACTTTCAAAGTCAACAATACTGCTTTTTGTTTTTGTTGAACTGTATGATCTCTGAGCCTGGATGTATTCCATTGTAAATGATAATCTTTCATTTGTTCTAATCCTGAATTCATCTCTCACTTTGTAAGCGTTAAATTAAGGTATTCCTTTTAATATGGTCACTAACACCCCAAACAGACCCCTTTTTTCAGGATATATGTGTTTTATTCTCATTAGTTGTGCGAAGGCATTATTACTGTGTGGCTGTGTTGATACTAGCATTTCTTTCCTCAAAATATCACATCAATGCTTAAAGGTATAGCTCACTCAAAAATGAAAATAGTCATTGCATTACGTTTTTTACTAAAGTTGTTGAATCAATGTTTTGAGTTGGTTCATTTAAATTTTTCAAAAGAACTAACCATTTGAATGAAGTAGGTTCTCAGGATTTATTTGAATAACTTGACTTAAATTTGTGATTGTTTAGAGATGGTATTAAAATATTTGCAAACCCACCCATATTTACATGTCGGAGCTCATTGTCAAACATATATTATTGGTTTGTCATATTTCTACTCTTCTAGAATTTGTTTTATTCTCTTAAAACTTAGTTTAAAAAAAAATTGTTATAGGATTTTAATAATCGAAGTTTGGTTTTCGCCATGAAAATAGCCAAAGAAACTGGCATGACATTAAAAAACCCAAATAAACAAACAATTTGGGCTCTCATACTTGTTACATAAGATACAGTGCAGAATATCTCTATGGCACTGTCTTTAGGTGTTTACAGTGTGTTAAAAATGTCTTATTTATTGATAGTGTTGCAAATATTGTAAATAATCAGCATATTGCCAAACACATTCTGTTGAGCTTTGTACTTTGAAAGAGAGAAACAAATTATTTGCACTATGACCCTCTTTCGCTCTCATAAAGGACTCAGATCATTGAAATGTACCGAGGAACAATGCAGACTGCCATTCAACACAAAGCAAGAGAAAAAGGTGGAGGCGTTTTGACTTTTGACTTTCAAAAGTTCAAAAATTTCCATAGACAAAGATGAAATCCCGGTATGACCAAGAATTTTTGTGTATATTTGTCTTCTGGTTTGTTTAGGAACATTGTGTAATGTTCAGCTTGTCAGATGGAGGACAGAAAATGTATATTGTTAAAGGCATGGCAGGGCCTGAGAACGCTTTTATCAGTGTTTTTAGTGAACTGCATTTTTCTCCTCCTTTTTGTGTACTTTGTTTTTCTTAACAAATTCTTTTCATACCACATACGTAAGCTCCTACGCTAGAACTGTTTAAAAGGTGAAGAGAGGTTGATGGGGGAGAGTGCGGTTTCAACTTAGTGGAGGGTCTGCTCCGTGGAGCGAACATGACTTTGTGCCTCTCAGCGGACTGCAGGCGATCAGTCTCGATCATCTAATGGAGAGCGCTGAGAGAGCAGTTTGTTCTGTGTCTGCATGGCCTTGAACCTGCGCTTGGCCCAATTCTGTCAGCAGGAGAACCAGGCAGAGTTTGTAATTGAGACCCAGATAGGGGGGCCCGGGAGACATGAAAACAATTAAAGCTTGATTTATTTATTTATTTTCGATTCATGTCGCTGGCTGAGTGAGATGATAAATAGCGTATCTTGCTTTTGATATCACACACTTAAGTGACAGATTAAGAGTTTTACCATTAACAACATAATGTAATTGCAGAGAAAAACTGTCAATCAAATAACACATCTTGGTGATAATAGGCAAGGCAAGTTTATTTATATAGCACATTTCATACACCGTGGTAATTCAAAGTGCTTTACATGAAAGGAAGTGAAATAGTCATCAAAAATAATAATCACGGCAATTAAACAAGGAATAAAAAAAAGATTCACGTCATATTCCTGATACTGGTTAGAGGACAAAGAGAGTTTACGCTATTATTATATCTCTGAAAATGTTAAAGGTTGTTTCAATCCTGTGCTAGTTTCTTTATTTGCGGAGCACAAAATGAGTTCTTTGGTCGAATGTCAGAGAGTTCCATAAAAGAAAGTGGCATTGTGCATGTGTATTTTTAGTAGTCTGAAACCATACAATTGCTTTGTGCGAGGAACTAAGTTTAGTGCATTAATTTAATATGCTGTAGCTCTGAAGTCTAATTTGCATTGTTTTCAAACTTGCCTACGTCCTCCTGATATGTCACAGAACATACAAGAATCAATGGATTTCTTAACGGTGTCATTTCAAAAAAAAAAAAAAAATTGAAGACAAGCGTAAAAATTTGAGAGCTTAAGCATTACTTAAATTGTTTTCTCTTTTTTTCTTATTTCTACAATTACTCATAGGGTAGATGTATTCTACTGTCCAAACATTTCAGGTCAGTATTTAAAAAAAATAAAATAAAAAAAAAATTATTCAGCAAGGTTGCATTAAATTGATCGACAATAAAAACTGATGTTTCAAAGATAAGATATTTTGAATACATGTGGTTATTTTGAACTTTCTAATTAATGAATCCTGAAAAAAAAAAATATGGTTTTCACAAAAACTGTTTTTAAGGTGTACTAAGAAAAATTTCCTAAACACCAAATCAGCATATTAGACTGATTTTTGAAGGATCGTGTGACACTGAAGACTGGAGTAATGATGCTGAAAATTCAGCTTTGCCATCACAGGAATACATTATATTTTAAAATATATTAATGTTAAAAGCAGATATATATATTGTAGTAATATTTCACATATATTACTGTTTTTACTGTATTTTCGATCAAACAAGCACAGCCTTAGGGAAATAAGAGACTTTTTAAAAGCATCTAACCAACTTGAAACTTTGGAAGTGTAGTGTACAGCAGTAGTGATACAGTTTTTGTGACAGGTTAAAGAGGTAAATATATATTTTGTATTTTTTCAAGCCAGTGACTGCAGACTGTGATCCTGTTTCTGAGTTTAGGGATGCATGTTATACAGTATCGGTACAGTACAGAAATTAACCGTGGCACAATACCAATTTCACAAATTGACCCGTTTATATCAGATAGCACTCATTCATTAGTTTAAAGAGCCTGTTCAGAGAGAGGTCAGAACGTGGGATTGGCTCATCCAGGTTTAAGCTGTTGCCACTCTTAATTATGGGAATCCGCTCAGGCTCAGACACACTAGATCTTTGATAAGATACTTTCTTTTATCTCTACGCTGGACCTGCCGAGTGATAGTGCAGCAAGAATATGGTGTAACACTTCAAGATGCTAAGCTGATGTATGTGGAGCTGTAAGAATCACGCTGGATCTGATGCTTAACATGATACAGACTACAAAAGGTAGCCCTGATTTTCTATTTCTCTATAGCTTTTTTCTCTGTTGTCTTTTAAGAAGGGCATCACCCTGAATGATACCCGCCAAATGGCGCCAATGACATCCATCCTGAGGGTAACTCTTAAAAGTTCATGCTCAGAGACTATGTTTAGAATACGCTCTGAGCATATTGTCTCTCTGGTATGTTTTGCAGTCATGTCCTGAAATCCAGTCACAAAAGGATTTTGTTTATATTTGCATGTTGTGCCTAAAAATGTAAACGACCATCTGGAATGTTTTGTTCTTTCCATTGTAACCTAATTTGTTTAAAGCATAGGATTCTTGTACAACATCTCTGAGCATTTGACCATTTAACCTTGACCTGGGAATATATCTACATTTCATTAACTTCCGTTCACACAGTCACAAGTTACAGTAAATGTAAATCATTGGCCGAAGCTTCCTAAAATTAGACAGCGAAAGTAGTTCCTGGCCATTGTTAAAATTACTATATTACTTTTGCTAGAAGAACCTTGTTACTTTCTAAAAATCCAATAGACTTACACCATACCTTTCAGAAGTTCAGGGTCAGTAAGATGTTTACCTGTATTTTTAAAGACTTGTCTTATGCTCACCATGGCATATATTTGTTTATTTGAATATTTAAAAGTATTCATAAAAGATGTTATTGACCCCACACATTTGAACTGTACAATGAATGAGATCTGTCTTTTGAATTGAGACCGCAAGGAACCACCCAGAACACTTCAGCAACCACCTGTGATGAGACGTTTTGCATAAAGTATCGCTCACATTTTTTTAAGAAAATTTGAAAATGTACTATATAATGTAGCCTGTATGTTTTTTTTTATTTCTTTTTATGTTTGTTTGTGAGTTTGATTGGCAGATGGTGTTGAAAAATCATGGAAGGATTTATTGCTAGCTGACTAGATCAATATCCAGCAAAGCAAATGGGATGTTCATCTAGTGCTCTTTGTGAAGCTTAACCTGATGTTCATGACCATCTAGAGTTTAATGTCATTCTGTTCCCTAATGCTTTCCAATCCATCTGCTGGGCTCCATTATTACTGTTGGACGATCTTACTCCAGTCAGACCAAGGCACAGCTGTGGATTGCTCTAATGCATCTTTTGTAGCTGAAAGTCTGTGCAAATTGAGAGAGTGTCAGATGATTTTACAGGAGCTACTTCCGTTCTATGACTGGTTGGTCTGGTCAAAATGGTACATGTGCTTTGCCTAGATTTGTTTATTGTTTCCATTTACAGCATTGAATGGGTCAAAGATTAGTAATCTTTGATTTGGATTACCTCAAAAGTTGTAACCATTTTAAATCACATGGGTTATCAGTTTTAGTCAGGATGCTAACATCTTCCTCTGTTGATGTTTTTAATGTTTAAAATAAATTAATTTTTTGTTCTTTTCTTTTTTCAGCTTGCCGAGTGTCAACCCCACTGTGAAAATGAGACCATGGTTCCAGTACTGACTTCGAAAAAAGCCAGTGAACTACCTGTGAACGAGGTTGCCTGTGCACTGCAGGTATATTCATGTCACACGTTATTTTATAGCTTTCATGGAAAGAAACCAAATGTGTTAATTAAAAAAAAAATTAATTGCAGTTAAATATTTAATTGATTGGCAACCCTAATAGCTGCACAAGATATTAACAAAAACTCTGCAATGATGCATTTTATATATTATTGTTTAATTATCAGAGCAAATGTAATTTTGCTGCATCATTGTTCGATTCTTTATTTTGACTTGTTGACATATTTAAGGTTGTTGATTCATTTTCAGTAATTTCACTGTTATAGAGTACGAAAAAGGTTTGTTGATCATACTACAGTTGAGTATCTCTTTCATGCCACTGTTGTTGGTTGCCTTGACTGTTTTTGTGCAACTTAATCAGTTACTTAAGGGAGTAGTTCCATACAGTGTTTTACAGATTATAACCTGAAAGATAAACATGTACATGTGGTAACCACTGTGTAAACAGAATAATTGACTCAAGTTTAAAAAGTTTAGCTATGACTTTTCATAAAAAACTTAATGGAAGTATGTGCATCGTTACTAATCACAGTTTTTTAACCAGTAGGAAACCAAGAAACGCTGGTCTTTTTTGGGGGGATTTGTTGAGATGGAAGAATATTTTACTTTATTTAATATAACATCATTAAATATACAATTTTATAATGTGAACCAAAATGGGTTCTGTGGTTACAAATGTGATTAATGGCATATTTACATGTCATGTTTACATATATTTTTCATAATGATTTATATGAGCTATTTAAAAGGGATCACATTAAATCAAGATAGTCTTAACTTACATTTATAGTTTAATTAGTACAACTTAGTAAAATGCATCACCAATTCTTTCTAGAACCTTCAAATTCAAGAATCAATTTTGGCATAAGTGGCAAAAGAGAAAGTCTGCCATTATTCCAAAATAACTCGAAAGACAGGAAGCTCAGGATACCAGTGTGAAGTAGTCATTATACTAATAAATAAATATTTGGCTCCAGAATGCCACAACTGAGCAATCAGAATCAGGTATTCCATAATGCAATTTCTAGTTGAATTTCCTCATGCAGTCAAACCAAATGCACAGACCGCATGTTTGGACACTGAGGAATTCAAAGCCTTATCCCTGCAGATATCATACAGTGTCCCTTAATGAATCACGCCAGGAAGATTAGAGAGTGCTGTGGATGCTCTTTCAGTCTCAGCGTGGATGATTGAGCTTGTAGTGCCATGTCCATCACCACACTGACATGAATATCTGCTCCCAGAAGACCTTTATTCATCCATTGTCATCAACATTCAGCCACAGTCTCCGGGAAGCACTTTATGAATAATACACCACGGGTAGTAGTATTTTAATAGAAAATAAAACAATGTGTCTTTCATTTGTGTACCCTCAGAAGCTGCTATGTTTTTTGAGTGTAAACTGAACATGGAAAGCAAAGGAGACCTTGTGGCTTCCCAGTTTGTTGTAAAGTGATACAAAGTGGTGAGATTGTGTTGTACTCAGCACGATTCCTAATATTGCTCAGACAGCAGGTCTGTAGGTACAGCGATCAAGTTTTTTTTATGCTCTCTCCAGTTCACGATACAGTGCTCTGGTCTCAAGGTCTTTGGGAGCAGAAATGCATTGTTGGTGACCGTTATCTAACAGTAGATGTACCAAGGCTCAAGTTCCAGGACACTGGATTTATTAGTTGTTTCCATGGCTCCAGCATTCTTATTTGTTAGTGGCTAATCTCAGTTGTCATGGTTACACATCTGATGATTGTTATTTTGGGAAAGCTGTTTTTTTTCTGAATTAATTTTCTTGGTCTCTCTTTTTGTTAGGCTGACCTGCAGTTCGGTCTCACCCAGGAGGAGGTTACACGACGTCGCGCCTACCATGGATGGAACGAGTTTGACATTAGTGAAGATGAACCACTCTGGAAAAAATATATCTGTCAGGTTGGTTGACAGAAAATGTAACAAACAAAACATTGATCCTTAACTTGCTAATTCCAGAATTTCAGCCAATTTAAGTGACATTTTAAAATTTTTGGTACCACAGCAAAAATCTAACACAATTGTACATAATCCTTTAAGTATATATATATAATCAATTATATATATATATATACACACACACATATATATATATATATTTAATCAAATTAAATAATTTATCAACTCTACCCAAATCAGAATCAATTACATAAAAATCATTTAAATTTTTAATCATTCATTCTTTTTTGAATGAATGGCTCAAATAAGTCATTTGTTTGTGAAGTGAACTACACAGTTTGTGCAGTATGTATTTGATTCACTGAAATTTACTGGTTCACAAGAATAATTTGCTTGAGAATCAGACTTCATTGGTCATGCTATATGTTTTTGTGTGCAACCTCTGAGGGAACCTCAATACAAAGAAATATTTTCTTTGCATCGTTATGTGGATTTTGGCATTTTATTTTGCCATTTCACCTCATTCATTTGAGACTGTAAATTCGTGTAAATTATGACTTATTTTGTTGTAGGGTTGTAGATTCAGAATCAGCATCAATATTTCTCAAATGAGGATTGTGATTTAAAAAAAACCAACAACAATATTTCTAGCCAGCCCTGTTGTTCTTGCGAGTTTCCTGCAAATGTTATTGACCTACACACTGTAACCCCCCCCCCCCCCCCCCCAAAAAAAACCCATGAATTTTCACACGATTTGAAGTGGTCCATAAGCTTAACATTGCATTGTTTCTATTTAAAGTCTTGTGGCAAAAATAACACTTTTTTTTTTTAATATGCCTTGAAGCTGTAAAACGACCCAGTTCATCCAGTTCTGTTTTCCAATGTAGCAATGACAGGTCGCTGTCCTCTGTGAAAAATTTCTGTCCACCTTGGTCAGGGGGATTGTGCTGATTGGCTAAATATAGTAATATAACTGGAAGGAATTGTTTTTCCCACATTCACCTGGGCCCTCTTCAGAGGTGCCACACTTTGTCGCCTTCATCCTTTGTGGTTTCCCAAGTGTGGTGCATCTAACCTAAAACTGCAAAGCTTGTGTAAAACATTTCTAGTTGTAAGTCATAACAAGGGTACATTTTTAGCACAAACATGTCATGTCTTAACTCTCAGTGCGACTGGGTGGTTAATGCTGATAATTACTCTGTGTAAGGATGGATTGGCCTTTTCTTCTCATTACTGCTAATCTTTTTTTCTGCAATTACAAAGGCTTCTTCACGTCTTATTTAACACCTGTGATTACACTAATTTTCTCATGCAGCCACAGCTCAGTTGCCAGTTTCACCTTTGTCTTACCTTCTGCTGTTCAGAGTAGAAAAGACTTGTTTTCTGGGCGAGTAAAAAGCGTCCAAGTCTGTGAACAAGGCTGTCTGAGCTATCAGTGTGTTTCAGAGAGTCGCTTTAAAAGCAACAAGCTGTCATGCCTTTAATCTGTCACTACATATTCTCTTTTTGCTTTTGGATGTGGCGCCATTCCCTCTGTCTCTCTCTTTTATGTTTTGTTCTCCCACTCTTCTGTCTCGCTTTCAGGCACCCTCCCCATTTAACGCCCCATGCTTCACAGACCAGAACATATCAGACTTTTTTTTTTTTTGGTCAGGCGCGACCACCAGCTTAAAATAATCTCCCCTACTTCTTTTTCTTTTTTTCTCCAGATTTATTCAAATTCTCTATGGCATTTTTATCACAGCGTAACCAGCCCTAAGCACAAAGCCATGGCGTAAATCCGGATGTGTCACAGTAGACGTGAGAGAAAGTCAAAGCTCTTTTAGCAGACAGCAAAGTCAAACCCTGTTTGTTTTGCCTTCCTATGCTATGTGTAACCTGCCTGTAACTGTGCATTTGTGGTTTGGTTTTCAAAAGGCTGCCGTATTGCTCGCTCAAAGGAAATGATGAGCTCATCTTGTGTGGTGCTGTTAATTGCCGGTTATGCAAACGTGGCGATCCGCGGCTGTCACATCCTGCCGTAGATTAAAGCTCTGCATTCTCTGTATGTGGCCAATCAAAGAAAGTAACCCACACTCTCATCTTGTAATCTTCACTTTCTAGCGCTTAACCAGTGTGTCATTAGCAATTTCTGGTGCCGTTGGTTATCAGGTAACCTTGGGGACTTTGAAATAAGCCAAATTACATGTGACTAAATTTCCTGTCCAAACTGTGTCACTCCACCGCAAGCATTCCATTTAGTGTTTAACTGAGCATTTTGAAGTTTTTGAGTCGAATATGAAATAGTTTTTTGCAGATTGGAAACTAATATATTTCTAGACCTCGTCTATCATTGATGTTTTTTGCATGAGACATGCCTCTCACAGGGCTGGGTGATGTAGCTAAAAAATTATACTACATGCTTTATATACATGTTACTATATATATATACATTTACATTACATTTAATCGCTTAAAAGACGCGATTAAATTATCCAAAACAACTTACAATTGAGGACAATAGTTGCAATCAAACAAACAAAAGAGCAACAATATGTTAGTGCCGTGACAAGGCCTGGATAGTCTGAGTACGTGTTTTTTTTTTTTTAATAAAAAGAACATGGTAATGTTTGAATTCCAGAAGTCTGAGACCACTGTTGCAAATCGGACACTCAAAATCTAGTTTAAAGAGATTTAACATTTAAATGAACAAAAAACTTTTTCCTTTTTAAAAGGCTAATTGTTTCTTTTTTGTGTGTGGTAACACAAATTGTTAAATCATTGATGGAACTGATTCACAGAAATGTTTAAGCTAAGTGATTTGCTGAAACAAATAGAAAATGACATTTTTGCTAGTAAACTTAACTATTTTTGTCTGTATAGCAAAAATCAGCTGGTCATGTTGTGTATGAAATTTTACTACTTAGTCTCAAAGCATAGAAGACCAATATTGTAAATATAAGTTTGGGCTTTGGTTTCTTGCCATCTGTAAAGACAAGCGTGTCTCTGCGTTATCTGAAAAAGCAGACTATATGACACAGAGGTCAATAATTGTTGCCGTCATGTATAGCTTACATTGATTTTTCTACCTCAAGCCCTGAGGCAGAGAAACACAGACCATCACTTTGAGATGTGGGACACAATGAATTCTGAGAAGTATTGCATCCCTATGCAGTCTCTGAATTATCTTCTCTCTCTTTTGGTCTCCAGTTTAAAGACCCGCTCATCCTGTTGCTGCTGGCATCCGCTGTCATCAGTGTGTTGATGCGTCAGTTTGATGATGCCGTCAGTATCACCGTGGTAAGTTCCTGCTCACTCCCCTTGTCAGACATTTGATTTCCTTGAAGTACTGGATTGGTCCATTAACACTCGTGTATCATTCTTTTTGCAGGCCATTATTATAGTTGTTACAGTTGCCTTTGTACAGGTAAATCCAACATTCATTGACATTACCTCATGTGTCGTTATTTAATGTGACATCACTCATGTGAAGCGATAGACCTTACAATGGATGCAATTGTCCAAATACTTTTGGGGAACTTGAAGGTTTTTGGGAAAACTTGAAGTCTTATAGATTAATGAGGTGTAGTGAGAGTGTAAGCGCAGCGGACCGTTACTGTCTGCTCTGCTTCATTTCAGGAATACCGCTCAGAAAAATCCCTGGAGGAGTTGGGGAAACTTGTGCCTCCAGAATGCCATTGGTGAGCACGATTTACAAAACTCAAAAAGTGCTTTTCCTTCCACAGCCCTGAAAGCTTTAATAGATTTCTATGTCAAAAACAAATGGCTATTAGAATTGGATCTGGCTTAACAAATAAATTACACAAACTGAATCCTACCTTTAAAAAAAAATACTACTATTCAATTTTGTGGTCAGTAAGTTTTTTTTATTTATTTATTTGAATGTTTTTAAAGAAAGTCTCTTATGCTCATCAAAGTTGTATTTATTTGCTTAAATACCAATTTTTTCCCTGATCCCCAATTTTTCAATAGTTGTGTATGTTCCATTGAAATCGTTTATGAAACAAAAAAATCATTTATTTTTGATGCTGGTTAATACACACTTACATTTAGTGACACATACATTTTTATCATCACATGAAGAGCCCACCATATGTGCTTCATTCCAGTGTCACCATCTGTAAAACACATTTTATTGGACTGTGCTATTTATAATTTTCTGAGAAAGCGGTTTTATTCCACTGAAATCCTCAGTGTTTATTATAAAATGAATCTTAAACATCATAGGTTTTTAGTTATATTATCTATAATTATATTAACCTGGATCTTGCCTTGAAAAGATGAGGAAGCCTTTTCTTTCTTTCTTTCTTTCTTTCTTTCTTTCTTTCTTTCTTTCTTTCTTTCTTTCTTTCTTTCTTTCTTTCTTTCTTTCTTTTTCTTCCTTCCTTAACTACATTAATGATAATAGATGTCAGGGCTGTGGATGTGAGGTCTTGATGTCTTGGGTGTATTTTCCAGAGCTTTACACCCACCAAATGCATAAAAGGCAGCCTTTCAGACAACATATGGAGAGAGTGAGAATGAAAGGTGTAATTTCCACTTTAAACATACAAAGTCTCTTATTTGCACTTCAAAACCGGCCGTGCCACAGCCTTGAGCCCTGTTCCCAGACACCTGTAGAACACCCTCAGCGTGCACCACCGTGTGTTATCCTGCTTTTTCTGTCACTCTTCCTAATCGGGCACAATTTTCCTGCAACAAGTGTTTTTTTTTATTTCCAAGACTGTTGGTGGTACATTAACAAAACTATTTGACCTCTGTCTAGCCCCCAGGGCACGAATCTCAAGGTCTGTCTGCACGACCTCACTAGCCTATTTTTAAACCGTTCAACAATCAGTATCTCTGTTTCCCTCTTTCCAACTCTCCCTAACTCTTCCTATGCTCTAGTGTTCGAGAAGGAGATCTGGAGCACCTTCTGGCACGAGAGCTTGTGCCTGGGGACACCGTCTGTCTGTCAGTGGGAGAGAGAGTCCCAGCCGACCTGCGCCTGTTTGAGGTGTGAATGGATATAGACGCATAGTAACATCTTTCCTTTTTGCTTTCTGCTTCTATTCTATGCACATAGTGATTGCATTTATATGCACAACAATATTATTGATCATTTGGTAATATTCTGATTATGTAAGCATCATGTAAAACCATTAACCTTACTAATGCCATAAGCAAACACTTAATTCAGAATATTCACTGTAACTGAATGTCCAAACAAAGGTATATTTGGGTTTTATTAGAAGGCTCCAGAGTTGGACTTAAGAAACATTATGTACACGTAAACTGTTACTATAACATTGTTGCAGTCAGAAATATCCTAGAACAATATATGCTTGAAGATTTACCAGATTGCACAATGGAATGGCAGTTAGTAGTAGAAATGCTTGTGCCTTGAAATAGCTGCAACGTTCTAATGGCCAATTAGTGAAGCTGACCCTTTACTGCCTTGCAGGCGATGGATCTGTCAGTTGATGAGTCCAGTTTGACAGGAGAGACCAGCCCCTCCACCAAGACCTCTGCCCCTCAGCCAGCTGCCACCAATGGCGATATCACGTCTCGCAGTAATATTGCCTTCATGGGTACTCTTGTCCGCTGTGGGAAGGCCAAGGTACAGTTACATCTCATACTTCACTAGTTCTGCACCCCAATCTACCACCCACAGAATTCCTTAGAGAACTCGTACTTCAAACTGCCTTCCTTCATAGAATTGTACATATTCCCTACTGCTTGCTTGATTGTTTTATGTTTTTCTTTAGTATAACAGATTTTTGAAAGCATTTTAGATAAATGTTTAAATAAGGTAACATTTCACTGGCGGTACTATTACATGTTTGTAATTGCAATTTGATGAATCGGACCACAAGGTACCACCAAAAATAACAAAATATCCCATTGGAAATTTTACGAAAGGCCCCTTTAAAACATGTTTGTGCATAGTTATTAGTGAGTTGTGAAATGTGCTGAAGTTTAACGTCAAGTCACAGAGTTTGTTTTTCTGATGTCCAAGCACTGAGATATTTGATTAATTTGTTGTTTTATTTTTAATTTAGTGGGAAATAATTTAATATCGATGAATTATTTATTTTATTATATTAAAATAGTATTATTTAGCGATTTAATTCATTTATTAATTCTCATAATTAGAAAATATGAGAAAGTGATTCGAGATTCTGATTCAGACATTTCTATTTTTTTTTCATTTGGATAAGACAAATGATATTTGTACACATTTTTAATAATTTTGCTTTTAAATTGTAGGGCATTGTCATAGGCACTGGAGAAAACTCTGAATTTGGTGAAGTTTTTAAGATGATGCAAGCAGAGGAGGTAATCAAGCATAAACCAGAGAGATAGACATTATAAAAAGAACAAACATCTTTGCTTCACATTTTCTTTTTCTTTTTGTTATTTAAACAGGCTCCTAAAACTCCATTACAGAAAAGCATGGATTTGCTGGGAAAACAGCTCTCCCTTTATTCCTTCGGGATAATCGGTAGACATCTCATTAAGATTGTCCAATTAACATTCATTGCACTTTCATGAGTTAGAGATGCATACCATCTCATTAAAAATGCAAACCCTAATTTCTGTTCTGTCATATCCTGTATTCGTTCTCTGTGACGGCACTAATATATTTCCAATTTCAGGGGTGATCATGATGGTTGGATGGCTTCAGGGGAAGTACATTCTAGACATGTTCACTATAGGTGTCAGGTATGTCTTTAATCAGTGAGTCCATCACAGAGAAAGATGTTACCGGGAGGCATGTGACATGACACGTAGTGCAGGTTTTGGCTTTTTAAGTTTTACGTCATTGCTCTTCTCTTCAGCCTGGCTGTGGCAGCTATCCCAGAAGGCCTCCCCATTGTAGTGACGGTGACTTTGGCACTGGGAGTGATGAGGATGGTGAAGAAACGGGCAATCGTCAAGAAACTGCCTATAGTGGAGACGCTGAGTATGTTCTACACTTGTTCTACATTTCTACGTGACCCAGACTTTGCTTTGAGCATCATGTGGTGACCTAGTATAGTACAAAAAGTGTTTACCTTGCAAAAAGTAAACAAAAGTGTCTAAGTCAAACACTGAAATGTATTTATATTACATTGTACTGCATGGGTTTATATTAGTATCTTGTGTTCTAATGATTTCAAAGTACACTGGTGGCCAAAAACCACGTTTATTCATCCAAGTTTAAGGGCATGGCACGCAACCTGCCTGTATTGCTACCTGGCTAATTTGGCTACAATTAATTTTTAGTAAAATGCTAAATTTCTTTCTAAAAGCTATTTAGAAGGTATTTTAATTTTTCTGTGCTAATTACAGAATTTCTGCGGGTCTTAAAAAGATATTAAATCAGAGCAGAAAGTCTTACATTTGTAGAATGATAGCATTAAATGTTGCATGCGCTGCAAAAAAAAAAAGAATATCTTCCCCAGTATTTTTTTGTTTTCCAATTAAAAAAATCAAAACATCCTTAAATTGAAAGAGATTTACTTGAGATGCAAATTAAACACGTGAAGTGTTGTTACCAAATTAAGTTTATTTTTAAAATGAGAAGAAACACGTCAAACTGTTTTAATCATAAACTCACTTAATTGTGATCAGCAAGACTTGTTATCTTGTGTGATTTTGCTTCTCAAGTAAATGTGTCTTGATTTAAGAATCTTTAGACATTTGCGCTGGAAAACAAGACAAAAATTCATCACTTTATTGCAGTGTGATCAGAACAGTAAAAGTTATTTCTATGTTCTGGTGGTTGAGAGCATAGATATTCAAGCATTCAAGCCATTTGTAAAATAAAAAATGTAAAAATAAATGAACAAGTAATTGAGTATTGTTACGTCAATTTTTTTTCTTTTTTTTTTTTTTTACTTACCAACCCTGAAATTTACCCTTAATTTTCTGTAAAGCTGCTTTGCAACGATTTGTATCGTGAAAAGCGCTATACAAATAAACTTGAATTGAAAATTGAATTGTTCTTAAAAAGGTTTTATAAAATCCTAAATTTACATTCATAAAATGAAAAGTTTTCATGCTATCTATTACCCTATCAGAACAGATAGAATGAATGTTCACAAAACACACTTCTCAATTAAATACAGAAGGGCATGCCATAGATGATTTGTAATCTGTTGTCAAAGTACCTCTTGTGTAATGTTCAGACAAAGACCTAATGCAGTTTATTCCTCTTGGACAGCTCACAGGAGAACAAAAAAGTCACTTTGGTTTTTTCTCCCCTCAGTGGCATTACGTAATGAGTCATATGAGAATCAGTCAGCCCACAGAGTCAAGTGACCAGCCACAGTTGCACTGAACATGCATTCATTTAAGGAAGAGTAGACGCATTAAATCAGGTCCAAATGTTCTTGTGGGTGGGAGTAATATTTTTACATTTTTAAGAAATGTTTATTGCTATGGTTAGAACCATTTTCAAATGTGATAGACTTGATGGCTCTTTACTAATTATGAAAAAACACTTTTGCCAAGTAGAAGAATAAAACCCTTGTGGCTACAGTATATTTTTAATGTGGTCAAGACTAGGATTGTTTTGTCACAGTTAGCAGAGGAGTTGACTAATTGCAGATGGTAATACAAGAATGCTTAAGGTCAAAGGGTGTAGATATGGGATATGTGTTCATATGGGAAAATATCATTATGTAGGTGTCTTTTAATACTGGGCCTCATTTCCATTTTCTCGTTACATATGAATGATTTAATGGAAATCAGAATCTCTTGGTTGTGTGTATTAACCTCTCTCTCCTCCCTAGGCTGCTGTAATGTGATCTGCTCCGATAAGACAGGCACTCTCACTAAAAATGAGATGACAGTCACTCACCTGTTCACCTCTGATGGACAGCACGCTGAGGTAAGGGCCCTGAAACTTTCAGGAGGATAAAATACACTACACTCCCAGAAATACAGGTACAAAAGCTCTCACTGTGGCAGTACCTTTTCAAAAGGTACACCTTTGTACCTTTTGAAAGGTACCACCCTAGTAATAGCTTTTGTACCTTTTTTTCTGAGAGTGTACATGACCAAAGTAACTGGACACCCAAACACTGCACCCATATGTGCATTTTGAGCACTGAATTTCTAAATTATTGGCATTAACAGGTAGTTAGTACTTCCTTCCAGCTCCTACTCTAGGATGATTTTTCTGTTGCACTTTGAAACCTGAATGCAGCGATTTGCCCCCATTCAGATACATGAGCATAGGGTCAAACATTGATGGTGTCTGTTTAGCAAGGGTGCATTAAAAATCAAAAGCGATTAGTAAATATATCTCAGTTTTCCCAAACATTATAAGCAGTGCAACTGTTCTTAATGATAATAAGACAATAATAATAATAATAATAGGAAGAAATGTTTCATTGGATCATTTGACGCTTAAGACTGGAGTAATGATGCTGAAAATTTTGCTTTGCCATCACAGGAATGAATTGTGTTTTAAAATACAGAAGATAGAAAACTATTTAAATTTTGTAATATTTCATAACATTGCATATTTACTGTAATTTTTATTAATGCAGCCTTGGTGAGCATAAGAGACTACTTTCAAAAACAAACAAATGTTGAACTAGACATCAGGACAAGAAGACACCTGCAGGTGTCATTTATCCTGAAACCAGCACCACATTAGAAAAACGTCATCTTAAGTGTTAATAGCTGTGATGTTTCATGAGCCCTATGGATTTGAAGAGAAGCCTCAGGGTTTCTCTCTGAGGAACAGGAGGAATGTCTCCGAAGCCTGATGGTATCAGTGCGGAGTCCTGAATTCATTGCCGTGCCATCGGCCTGCTCTAATAAATCTTCAAAGCTGAGGAGTAGATTGAGTCTCTCACTTCTTAAACTTACTAGTCTATTACATCATGCTTTTTTTATTTCACATCCCTGTGGGCTGCAAACAGAGCTCTGTCAAAAGACTGCTAAAGTCATCTAGTGTCAGTGTTTGAGCCTTGTGTATATGTTAAAGTTTGTAATCTTTCCTCAGAATGCAATAACATCCTTGGGAAGAACTTCCATTTTGGCTGACATCACCAAGCCATCTTATTTAGACCACATTTCATGAGTCAATCAATTTCTTATAGAAAATAAAGTCTCGTCCTACATTTGCATCCTATTTCACTCACAAACATCACACCACTCAAGTTAAATGCCATGTTGACTTTAAGATGTTAAGAATTCCTTGACCTGGTTTGGCTTCTTTTACAGGTCACTGGCGTCGGGTACAACAATTCCGGCGAGGTTTTGATGGATGGAGAGGTGGTGCATGGCTTCTCCAACACCTCCATCAGCAAGATTGTGGAGGTGAGTCTGAGCAGAGAGTATGATGAAATGCAGAGCTGTTTGGGTATCATTGTGTGACATTTCTTTTGGTGTCTGAAATCCCGTAGGCTGGCTGTGTGTGCAATGATGCAGTAATCAGGAGCAACACCCTGATGGGCCGTCCTACCGAAGGCGCCATCATCGCCCTGGCTATGAAGGTACAGTATGTCGCCGCTCTGCATGGTATGCTGCTAATTGTTGTTCTTTTGTGATACTACATGCAAATACTGTATCATAACTAAATCCAAACAATGTGGTTGAACGTGCCTGGTGGCTCTGCCCACCTGTGCAAACAAGAGGCAGCAGCCTGTGGGAATGATGTCTGCGTGGTACTGTCTGTCACCTTATGTCACCTCATTTTGGCAAACAGAGAGTGTTTGAATCGGTTCTGCTTGCTCGTGCTAATTAAGATGAGCAGACACGCTTTCACACCCCATAGAACAGGTTACTGTGGCAACAGCATCTCCCCTGAGGGTCCCGGTTGTGTTAACGTCTGGTACTCTTAATAACATTGTTTTCTCCACAGGGACATATACATGGGGATTAAACTGAGAGAAATGTCATGCAAATCTAAAGATAAAAAGAACTAGATTTTTATGTTTTCTGAAGAAAATGTGGGTGGTTCTGCAAAACTCACTGCCACAATACTGCTGTGTTTTACACAGAATTGCACAGGGCCAGCCCGGAAGCATTTCAGAATAGTCACTTGCTCTATTGGGCGCCTGAAGTACTTGATTAGTTGGACCAGGTGTGTTTAATTAGGGTTGCATCTAGGGGCTGTTTACACCTGGTCACTTCATGCGTTTTTTCTGATCGGATAGCTATCCGATCCTGAAAAGACCAGGTTTAAACGCATTCGAGACGGATATAAATCCGATCGCTCAAACCACTTCAGGAGGTGGTCTGGGCCGCATTCCAGATGAAACTGGACAAGTGTAAATGCATCTGGTTGTTGAAACCACATATGCTAATTTTACTCCTCCCAAAATATAAAAAATAAATAAACGCGTGAGCGTTTTATAGACTATATGGTATGTTATAGTCAGATATGACAGCACTAATGCAACAAGCGTTACCGTGGATGAGTAAGTATCTCTTCAGCAGGTCGACGCGCAAACTGCCGCGAATAAAACTGAAAGTAAGTCGCAGACGCTCAACACACAATCATCTTCATTAAAAGTAGTGAGACTAACGTATCTTTCTAGTGCTGACACCGCGCTCTCTTGTTGCGGTCTCTGATATTGAAATGATCTGATAACGAATAAAATGCAGTGCATATCTATTGCTTTCATTGACGTGAACTCCGTTAAATTTGCATATAGAGCGGGAATTAAAGAACGGATTTATATCTGTTTTGTGTAGACACATTTATGTGGCCAAGTATAAATGGAAACGTTTTAACAAATCTGATCCGATCAGAGAAAACGCATGAAGTGACCAGGTGTAAACAGGCCCCTAAACTCTGCAGGGCTCCGGCCCTCCAGGAATTGAGTTTGACACCCCTGGCCTAAAGGGATAGTTCACCCAAAAATGAAAATACTGTCATCATTTACTCACCTTCATGTCATTCCAAACTTGTATGACTTTTTTCTGTGAAACACGAAAAAAATTATTTTTAAGAATGTTTAAAGAAATTGATTTCCATTGAATTGTTTTTCCATAGTTGGAAACGAAACCGTTTGGTAACTAACATTCTAGGGAATATCTTCTTTTATGTTCCTAAAAAAGAAAGTCTCTCATTTAGGTTTGGAATCACGTGAGGTTGAGTAAATTATGACAGCATTTTCATTTTTGCCGAGCCTTGTTTCCGTTTTTTCATTTGGAGTGCATCAGGGGTTTGTGGTTTGGCACAACAAAGACATTTCCTTTCTTCTAATGCTGATTTTGTATCTATCCACTCTGTTTTATCTCTGTTTAGTTATTTCATTGAGCCAGAACTGATAGGTCTCTTTGAGATTAGATTTTTCTTTGAAGGATTCAAGTGAGCAGAGTATGTGACCACGTTTTCTGTTCTTTATAGATGGGTTTGGAGGGGCTGCAGCAGGAGTTTGTGCGTCTGGAAGAGATTCCCTTCTCCTCAGAGCAGAAGTGGATGGCGGTCCGCGTCGTCCATCGCACCCAGCAGGTAAGCTGGACCACGTAGTAGAAAACACTGTAAATGTGAAGGAGTAGATGGTGCAAGTTACTGTAATTGGAGCTGAAAATTACTTGGCAGCGTCACAATAGTGCACGTTGAAATTCGCATTCACATCGCTGATCCTACTGATTCACATGCACCAAATGAACCCCCCTCAAAAAATGTTGTCTTAAAATGGATAGAAAGCAAAGCACCCAAATGCTTTCTCTCTTGGCTGGCTATTTATCACTACTCTCAGGCTCACACTGAGCTCTCTCAAAGAGCTCTCTCGAAATCTTAAGATCCAATCTGAGTGTCTAGCTTCTTTCAGTTTATGGGTGCACAAGTGTTTTTCAGTCCACTGTGAAACAAAAGCGCACACCAGGCTGCTGCATAGGAAGAGCCCATTGCTGGGTTCACTGATTTGTTTTCTGTGTGTCTTGGAAATAATTTGTAATGGATAGTTAGACATAAATTCTAATCATAGTCTATAAACAATTGTTTCGGCTGTATGACCGTGCACAAAGACTTGTGTAATTATTTGAATGAGCTTCAGTCAATTATTGTGCTGACATTGATTTAAAATTGGCCTACCCCTTAAATGTCGGCCAGTAAAAGCTGGTCTTTTTACTTATCAATAATATAGCCCTTTTGTTTAGTATTTGGCAGTACTTGGTTAGAATAAGCTGTAAAAATTTTCTGAGAGTCAAAAGATTAACTAATTATCTTTCCTTACTTCTGATTTAAATTACAGGACAAACCTGCCATATTCTTTGTGAAGGGTGCCTATGAGCAGGTCATCCGCTTCTGTACTTCCTACAACAGTAAAGGTGTTACTCTGCCTCTGACCCATCAGCAGAGAGAACTCTACCAGCAGCAGAAGAGTTACATGGGCACTGCTGGTCTCAGAGGTGCAGCACTTTAATTTCTCTAATAAATGCCATACATAATGATGTTGAAACAAAAGTCTTGAAACATTGTCTCAGCCTTATATATTACCTAAAAGCTAGGTATCCTAACCTGGTTAGGAGTAGCAGGAAAGCTGCATTACATTGACAGAGGTGGAAATCACTCACTTTCCAGCAATGAAAATAATGTATAGAGTGGTATGATGACAAGAAACCCAGTTTTCTGCATTGAGATTGACCTGTTCTTTATATACAGGTGTGGTCAAACTTTTACATACACATTACAGTATCTGCAAATTGTTAATTATTTTACCAAAATAAGAGGGCTCATACAATGTTATTTTTTTGTTTAGTACTGACCTGAATAAGATATTTCATATAAAAGACATTTACATATAGTCCACAAGAGAAAATAATAGTTTAGTTTATAAAAATTACCCTATTCAAAAGTTTACCCACAATTTCTTTGGTTTTCCAGCATCTTTTGAGTATTTGAACCCTTTCCAACAATGACTGTATGATTTTAAGAAGTCGATATATTGATTATTACGACAGGCCTATTAATGGCTTGTATTACCCTTACAGGTGCACAGTTAGCTAATTCAGCAGTTGTGGATGGCACTATGGGTAGACATTGCTGCTCTTTCATGACACTTTAGTGTTACCCCTGGCAGTACTTAAGAATGTAGCATATACTTTGAATTTACTTGTAGCTTCTTTATGTAAATCTCTGAAGTCCTACTTTTTTGCTATGAATTCTCTGACTCTTACAGCTTATGATACTCTTAAGAGCATTTCTGAAAAGTTCTATACATATCATTCAGCTCATGTGGGTTCCCAGACTGTGGCTTAATGTCAAACAGCTTTCCTGCCATGATCAAATCACACATAACTTTGAAATGACACCCAAATATTTTTCTGTCAGCTCTAATGGTGCCTCCTTAGTTGCCCCTGGCAAGTCTTTCCCAGCTTACAGCTGTCTGCATGTCATTTAGCTTGTTTTAATAAGATTAAGTTATCTCTGAGGTCGCAGAAGAAGTGCTTTCACATATTGCCATTCCTCTCTATTAGTTTCCTTTAATTAAAGACATTTCATGTAGCACACAGTAATAATGGTTAGGGGAAGTCGTGGCCTAATGGTTAGAGAGTCGGACTCGTAATCGAAAGGTCGCGGGTTCGAGTCCCCGGCCGGCAGGGATTGTAGGTGGGGGGAGTGAATGTACAGCGCTCTCTCCACCCTCAATACCACGACTGAGGTGCCCACCGAACCCCCAACTGCTCCCCGGGCGCCGCAGCATGGCTGCCCACTGCTCCGGGTGTGTGTGTGTGTGTGTGTGTGTGCATGCATTTGTTCACTACTCACTGCTGTGTGTGTGCACTTGGATGGGTTAAACACAGAGCACCAATTTCGAGTATGGGTCACCATACTTGACAATACGTCACGACTTTACTTTTTTTTACTTTACTTTACATAATATTGAGATCAAGCAGATTTTGGCAGCAGCTGATGATGTTGTCCTGTCCTCTGGCAGTACTGGCGTTTGCTTCTGGATCTGAGATGGGCGCTCTTACCTTCCTGGGGCTGGTGGGCATCATCGACCCTCCCAGAGCGGGAGTGAAAGAGGCAGTGGCGACGCTGATCAGCTCTGGAGTGGCGGTGAAGATGATCACAGGGGATTCACAAGAGACTGCAGTGTCAATTGGTATGACTTTCAAACATGTTATCCCTTTTCTGTCACAGTGCGTGTCTCTCCATCTTCAAAGATTTATATAATTTACAGACATTAAATGTAACATTTAAATCTATAAATATAGGCATGTTTTGTGTCTTTTGTGAGTAGTAATGTAAACATGTTGAATCACAGTTTTGAATCAATTAATGGAACAAATGAATTCATTCATGAAAATGAATCACTTCTAATACAAATTCTTTCCACTTAGTTTGAATAAGGGTTATTATTGTTTAGTGAAACAAAACTTAAAAATATTTTATTTCAACTAGTTATAAAGGGGATATTTCTGGATGAACTAAAAACAAAAACTGAAATAAAAATGAAAAACTATGTAGACACATTTTTTAAGCGACAACAGCAAAATGACTAAATCTTTGAAAATAAAATGAAAACGGGAACTATAAAAATAAAAACTATTTCAAAATATTAGTGCATACTATAATAGTATATCAGTGATACTAAAATAACATTGGTTTGAATTATGTATAAAATTAAAAAAAGATTCCTTTAAATTTTTACTTTTTAGTTTGGACATCAACTTGTATTTAAATAAATAATTCAGTTGCTCAAATATATTTATTCTGTCTCCTCTCTTGACCGCAGCAAGTCGACTGGGCCTCTATACCAAAGGTTCCCAGTCTCTGTCTGGAGATGAAGTCGACCAGATGGACATCCAGCATCTCTCTCAGATAGTGCCCAGGGTATGAACACGCTTTCATACACTCTAAGCTTCTTCTCTGCACTACTATCCAAAAGACTCACAGTTGGGGTTTGGATAGTTTAAGTTCTCAAGCGTTTTGTCTGCAAACAAGGTTTATAGTACCTTTTACTTTTTGAGGTGTTGTAAAAACAAGAGTTTTAAATAGATTCATGCAGCAATTCAGCAATCTGAGTCAGTTGTATCTGCTGATGTGTAGCTGTTATGAGAAGGGATTGCTTCCATGAAATTAATTTGTAACTTGTCTCCACAGATAGTGGTATTCTACAGAGCCAGCCCTAGACACAAGTTAAAGATTGTTAAGGTAAGTGCACCAAACAAATTGTTTGTGATCATACAACACATAACATATAACAATACGTGTCTTAGAGTGCTCTTTCTGGCTTCAGTCCTTACAGAACATTGGTGCTGTTGTCGCAATGACGGGAGACGGTGTCAATGACGCGGTGGCTCTGAAGGCAGCAGACATCGGTGTGGCAATGGGTCAGACTGGCACTGATGTCTGCAAAGAAGCAGCAGACATGATCCTGGTAGACGACGACTTTCAAACTATCGTGTAAGCCTACACTTTCTTGGCTTTTTTGGCTTTATCAGACTTTTGAGGACTATTGATGTGCTCTCTGGTGAGTCTACACATGTCCTCAAGCCTTTGTTTCTCAATCTAGGTCTGCTATTGAGGAAGGGAAAGGGATATACAACAACATTAAGAACTTTGTGCGCTTTCAGCTGAGCACGTAAGTTGGAGTGCTCTCATTTTAATTCAGAAATGAACAGGTTTTCTTTTTACATTTATATGTGGTGTATGTGAAGCCACATGGGTTGTGCTGTTTTTAGTTGTTTTGAAGATTTAGTCTAGATTAGCTTAAAATGGATTTTTCTAGGGATCTAGTGTCCTTTTTTTAATTTTTTAATTTTTTTTAATGTTCTGACATTGTTCTGCTCGAGACTCACGGACAGAGGCAATGATGTTGAAATCATGAATTAAAACAACCCTAAATATCTAATGTGATTTTGAAATATTTTGTGGTGCTCCGTAGTCACAAAAACCCATGGTATTTATTTCTGTTAGCTTTAGTTTGATTACTATGAATACACTACTGTTCAAAGCTTGGGGTTGGTAAGATTTTATCGGTTGGCAAGAGGTCTCTTATGATCAAGGTTGTATTTATTTGATTAAAAATGTAAAATATTATTAATTTAATTTTTCATGTTAATATGTTTTATAATGTAATGTGATGACTGTATATATGTTGCAATAATTTCACATTCAATCTTCAAATTAATGTAGAAACAACATAAAGACAGTATATTTTTAATATTTGTTTAATGGCATCTTTTTTATGACTCAAGGCCAGTATCACTGATACCAATACTACTGATGCTCTAGGAATTGTTTTCTCTAATATTTAACTATTGACTATAGCCATTCAACATTACATTATAATTGAGAGCTATCAATTTTAACATTTATTAGACTAAAAATAATACTTCTAATTTAAGCCAACTTCGAACATAAACCCATTATAATAAATGTAATTTACCTGTGCTCTTCAGCAAGTAGGAAATACACAGAAATTGAACAAAGTTATCAAATACTAAATTCTAAATGAAATATAGATGAATCCTTAAAGCTACAAATGTTGTTCTTTGATTAACATCACAGCAGCCTGGTTATTAGGCTGCTATTACTTCAACTGCAAGTTTTATTGATGCTTTAATATGAAATGTCTCCTGTTTGATGTGGTCTGACAAGTTATTTATATATATATATATATATATGTATGTATGTGTGTATGTTTAATAAGATACTCATCCAGGTTATAAATATTGTCGAATGCTCTCTTCCTTTAGGAGCATTGCTGCCCTCACCCTCATCTCCCTGGCAACACTTATGAACTTTCCCAACCCTCTGAATGCCATGCAAATCCTCTGGATCAACATCATTATGGATGGGCCGCCAGCCCAGAGGTAATAAACTGATTACTAACAGATTTATCACGGCAGTTGATCAGGACTGCAATTTTAGTATAAGAACATTTGAACATTGCTTGTGTCACAATAAGAATGAACTTTATTTTTTTGTTCCTAGTTTGGGAGTGGAGCCTGTCGATCGAGACGTGATCATGAAACCTCCACGGAACGTTCGAGACAGCATCATCACACGCAGCCTGATAGTGAAAATCCTAGTGTCGTCCTTCATCATTGTTTGCGGCACATTGTTTGTGTTCTGGAGAGAGGTAGTCAATAGTCATCTAATGAGGCCTTCGTGAGCATTTGTGTTCTGTTTTGTTTATCCTTTGTGTTCCATATATATTCAAAACAGGCCATTAGGTAAATGACTAAACGATTTGTTTTTTTCCTGGGAAAAGTGGCAGCGAAACCATTGTGCAAAATGTAGTAGTTAATGAAGTACATTAAATTTGATTAAATAATTGCCTCCTGAAAGCTGCAGGAACAATGCCAAATGCTTTGCAAGGAACCGTAATGCTTTGCAAGGACCCCCCCCGCCCCCAAAACTTCCTTTGTCTAATAAATCTTCTTTTTTTTCTTTCAGCTGCAGGACAATGAGATCACCCCACGGGACACCACTATGACGTTTACCTGTTTTGTGTTCTTCGATATGTTCAACGCTCTCAGTTCTCGATCACAGGTATAAGCAACACCAAAAATGAACAAAATGCACATGTTTCCTGTTTATATTCTCAAGGGACATATTAAGAACATGGGGAGGAGCAGGATCTTAAACATGAGTCATGTTGTTTTAAAGTGCCGCTATTATGGGTTATGAAAGGTTCATATTTTGGTATTGGAAGTCCCCTACAATAGGTTGACATGTATACAAACAAGGTCAAATAACTCTTTCATTGTCTTATAATATGCATTCATTTTACCTTATTTGCTCAACGACTCCCAAACGATTTGCTCAACGATTTGTTTTTCCAACCCCCTCCTTTGCGTGATGCTAATCTGCGGTGATTGGTCTGACTGGTCGATTTCATATCCATTTCATCATGCCTGTAATGCCTGATAAAGTGCAGTGCTGCTTTGTGTACAGCCTTTACCAGGGAAACAGCTATTTTATCAAAAAGTGGCACCTAGTGGCAAAGAAAGAATTTGCATTTTCATTCAGACCAACGTGAAAATCGGCTGATGGTTTTACGCAGCAAACACGCAGAGCCGTAAATGTGACTAATGTAATATGCTAATGTTTCATGTTGATGTCAACATGAAACGGCTTGGGATTTGCTTTAAAAACTACTTGTTTAAGTGATTCAGAGTCAACTCTTTCTATTGAGAGACAATAACTTTATACACGGTGCACTTTCAAACTTTTTCAAACTTTGCAGGATGTTTTCATTCACTTAGATGTGTATTACACACTGCATGAAAGGTAATTTCCAAAAATCCATAATAGGGGCACTTTGTCAAAGTGTATTTTGCTGTCTTTGATTAGTGTTTAAGCCTGGATTTTATGCCAGTGATTCATCCGAGGATTCACTGTTTTTGTCATCCTGCAGACACGGATGGTGCACGAGATGGGCTTATGCAGTAACAGGATGTTCTGCTATGCTGTTCTGGGCTCCATCATGGGCCAACTCCTGGTCATCTACTTCCCTCCGCTACAGAAGGTCTTTCAAACTGAGAGCCTAAGCATTTTAGGTATGCAACCAAAAAAAAACCTGAGCAAACCACAGTACACAACATTTTTCACATCATGTACAGCAGAGCCCAAAAATGTTACGTAACATTCAGAAGAAATAGATTCTGTATTATTTCTAGATCTCAAAAAAACAAGAAAATGTGACATTGATCATGCAAACATAGACTGTCAGATGTTCTTCTACTGAATTGTTAAATCATGTTATTTTAGCATTATTTATGTACTATTATGGTATTTATTGATCTTTTGGGTTTTCTTTTTAATTTGAGAAATTCTGTTATGTGCTATTATTGTGTTATGATTTTTTATATATATAATGTTTTATTTCAGTTTTAGTAATTGTAGCACTTCAGGTTATTTTATTTCAGTTAGCTGCTAAGGCTCATTTTTAAATTTTTTAAACACACACACAATGATTTTTAATACATTTTGTTTTAGGTAACAATAACAACACAGTCTTGTTCTATCAGGCTTTACTCAGACTAACTGGATTTTCCAGTTCTGTTGTCATTAAACAAAAACTTTAAATGTGATTTCTGAAATTAATGTCCACCTTCAAACTTTTCACTTTGTTGCGCTAATAAAATTACAGTAAAATGTAAAATAATTATTTATTTTTGAGGACGTCAATAAAAATTGATTCACTGTGTTTTGGATGTGCATGCATCACGTGATTTGCTCACTGATTTATGCACCATCCTCTGTGCAGATCTGCTGTTCCTGGTGGGCCTCACGTCCTCTGTGTGCGTGGTATCGGAGCTCATAAAGAAATTAGAGAGACTCAGAGGTGGAGAAAAGATGACAGACACTGATGATTTCCATGACGTATGACGCACATTGTGTCCCGTGCAGGAGATGGAGGGTGGGGCTGGGGCACCTGGTTTGAAATGTCGCTCGGGCCGGTTTCATACCTTACAAAACTTTCCGAAGTGATCAGTCGGGTCTGACCTGTATGTACAGTTCCTTTTTAAGGTCAAGATCAGGAGCTGATTGTGGAGTGATGCCCTGGTCCTGTCGTCTCTGACACGTGCCCTTTCCCGGGGAGATGCTTTGGTGTGCTGCTTTATGACTGTACTACTCCCCATAGCATCTGGATGAACTTTATTTATGAGATGCTGTATCTGTCCATACAATGGCTGTACTGAATTTGATTTAAGGGATGTATTATTATTTTTTTTTTTAAACATAATTATTATTAAAAGGATTTTGTGTCTTTTAAATCTCCTTTTCTTTAAACATTTCTGGTTAGAGGTTTGTTTAACAATATGGATAATGCCTTTCTGCATTCCAGATTACAAATTGTGCTTGCATAATCTTTTAGTTTGCATTAAATCATGAGTGGAAGGTCCAGTGTTTTGTGGAACGGACCACTTAAAATCTCATGTTTTGGGTCACGATGACGCTCAAGGTGTGAATTAAGACATTTGTGCTAAATCGTCACGTAATGTACTTACAGCATCATGGATGCCATTTTCATTTTATAACACCGTGAAACAGACACTGTTTAGATTCTGATTTATAGCAAAAACACTGCATAGGCTTTCTCATAATCTGCTTTTTATAATGACTTTCTATTTGAAGATACAGGATCCCACAATATGATGGCGTTATGAGATTACGGGGTCCCACTTCATGATGGTACATGCACTTTTAGTTCTTAGTAGACTGATGGTTTATACAACTGGCTTGTACAATTACTTCCAGTTCCTATGTATTTAGATTATTAGAGTATCAATACTATATTGTTACTTTCCTTATGTTAATACACTGGTATTAGGGCCATCTGAAATAAGATGCTTTTGCCTTTCCACTTTAATTAGGCTTTTCTGATAGTGTTATTTATTTTCTCACCTGCTTGGTGCTCGGTTAGGTGAACGCTTAGTCCTTTAGAGGTTTAATGATGTAGTTGTCGATTAAATGGATGCTTATGTTGGGTGTACAGAAATGTTCGACTAATCAGTCCTGACACTAACATCTGCCCCTCCCATGCCGAAAAAACCTCAGTGCAGCCCACCGGCATTGTCTTATTCCCATCTGCCAACACTGTATCTTGTTAATAAGGTACAGCTAATGATGATACACTATATATATCAGTTTTTGCAGTATGCGATCATATTTGACCTTTGTATTGCGGATAGTGGTTCTTTATGATCACGTCGTCCATATTTGTTAATTGGTGAGATTCCTTTTCTGGCATCGCTGTTGCTTTGAAAACAAACATTGTAATACACTGATATTAAACAGTATAAAAATGTTCAAATGAAGGGTGATAGGTAAAAAGCTTATTTTTTTATTTTTTGATGTTTTTTTTTCTTCTATTTTTAAGATTGTATTTATTTTATCGTGGTTTGCACAGCTGAAACCAGTAACCTGTTGTGGTCATTTCAGAACACAATTGTACAATAAAATTTTTACAAATTTAAAAAATGTGTATCTGATTTTGCTTGTTGATTAATCTGATTATTTAGATTAACTATGCTTTTTAGAAAACAATGTAATACATGCACTACATACTTTTTCCAAATTAAATTTTTATTTCATTCAATCACTGAAATACATGACATTGTTTATAATACCTTAATGCCTAATGTAGTTCTGTTCACATTTAACAGTCTGATATGAAAAATCAAAGAGTTTAGAATTGACATAATATATATAACTTTTTGTGAGTAAAATATGTTCATGTGGGTAATGCTGGCTATTGTAGTTAGGGCAAGGGAAGTGGTGTGTGGCAACCTTCGGGTTACAAGTCAGACTCTCCATCCATTAGGCCTCGACTGCCCCTAGTTACAAGTTGTAGTTATTAATAATACATTATACAGTGATTTAGATATGTTATTTACACACAAAGATTAAAACAGAAAAATATTTTGTTATAACACTTAAATTAAAAAGCATATACGTTACTTAAAATACTCTGTTGAATAGGGTGAATTTGCATTGACAAACATAGTCTGATTCACCAAAGTCCAACACCTTAATGCAAATACGTTATAATGATTTATAACTTCAATCAGGCATTAATAATACAGGATTGTGCATGATTTGATTGTGATCCATTTCCATTATAAGTGCAATAGTGCAAACTTTCTTTCTGTTTTTGTTTTTACAAGTCCTTTAAGGGCAACTCGAAGCATCTCCTCTCATATTTTTTAGAGGGATGATCTGCATTGCGAGCTTTAGCCTTGTGTCTGGTACGGATGTAAATGTCAGGAATTTCAGTCTTGTGATCCTTGGCTTTACACTTCCTCCTGTTCTCATTTAGATCATCATCATCATCATCAATATCCTCACACATCAGATGTTCAAAATAACTGCTCAGTTCATCTATAGGCTGATTCTGGCCATTGTAGTCTCTCTGTGTTCTCCCAGCAGCTCTGTGCTCCAGCCCGGTTCTCATGTTCTTGATGAAGTTTTTACCCACCAAGCTCACGACTGCATCCTTCAGCTGTTTGAAGAGCTGCTCGGTGCTTGAGCCCCTCACCAGCAGAGAGTCCAGAGTGATGCCTCTCCTGAGCTCTCCGACAACCTGATGCACCAGTGTTCCACGGTACAAACTAAACACAACATGAGAACAACACACTTAGTATTCAAGTGCAACACATTATACATACACGCTACCATTCAAAAGGGATCAGATTTTGAATGTTTTTGAAATAACTCTCGGTAACGGCTGTACACAAAGCAGCACTGCACTCACAAACACTGCTTTATCAGGCATACAATCATGATGAAATGGAAATGTATGTGTTTGTATGTTTTCCCTATTTGTCTGCTTGTTTACCTTCTCTTCTGCCTCTCCATAAACTAGCATAATTGCCACAGTTGCATCTTCTTGGTACATATCTTTTTTTTTTCTCTCTCTCTCTTTTTTCCCTGTTTTTTTTTGTATGTCTGTATTACTTTGTTTGCTTAATTAAAAAAATGGAAATGAAATTGACCAACTGGACCAATCACCGCAGATTAGCATCAGGCAAAGGAGGGGTTTGGAAAAATGAATCGTTGAGCGAATCTTTTGGGAGTTGCTGAGCAAATAAAGTAAAAAAAAAAAAAATGCATGTTATAAGACAATGAAATAGTTTTTTGACCTTGCATGCATGTCAACCTGTTGTTGGGGACTCCCAAAACCAAAATATGAACTTTTCATTACCCATAATAGGGGCACTTTAATCCTCTGGTGGCAAAGCTGAATTTTCATCACCCATTATTCCAGTCTTCAGAGTAACATGATCCTTCAGAAACCATTCTAATATGCTGATTTATTATTGATGTTGAAAAAAATTGTAATGCTTAATATATGTGAAACTTTTTTGAAAAAGTTTAGAAGAACAGCATTTATTCAAAATAGAAATCTTTTTTAACAAAATAAGTCTTTACTATCACTTTTTAACAATTTAACATATCCTTCCTAAATGTAAGCCTATCAATTTCTTAAAAAAAAAAAAAAAAGTACTGACCCCAAACTTTTGAACAGTTGTGTATATTATTAAAAAAAAAGATTTCAATTTTGAACAGATGCTGTTCTTTTGCAAAATGGTAGTGTGTATGTACAGTATATTATGTATTATGTAGAGGTCATAAAACAAGAATCTTATATGGTTTATTTTTGTCCATCAAGAATTTTAAAGTGCCCCTATTATGGGTTATGAAATCCATATTTTGGATTTCATAACCCAAACAACAGGTTGACATGCATGCAAGGTCAAATAATGTGCCTGCAAGGTCAAACTGCATGTTTTACTCAGCAAACACACAGAGCTGTAAAAGTGAACCGTATATCCCGCGGGGGAAGCTCCGCCACACATTGAGTGTAAGTCTATGGGAAATACTGTTACTGTAGCAGTCTTCAGTAAAATGACGGGGACACAACACAAGGTTGGGGCTATACTGCTGTGGTATTGCTGTAAAAATGAACTTTAACCATTGATTCTCATTGATTCATTGAACCGGATTTACTCTAACAGTGCAGAGCACAGCATCTTCTCTACATGATGCTATCCACAGGAAATGTGGGAGGGAGGGTTCAAGTTTTCCCAGGTCTGCGCGGGCAATATGCTAATGTTTCATGTTGAAGTCAACATGAAATGGCTTGTGATTCATTTGAAAAATGACTCGTTTAAGTGATTCAGAGTCGACTCTTTCTTTGAAAGTTAATTTTCAAAAATCCATTATAGGGGAACTTAAATTCTTTCAATTCAATCAGGAAGCCGAAATTGTAATGAGGGAAATCAAAAGGATAAACACTATCATATAATGAGTGAAAGCTTTCAAGATGGTTTATATACCGTGCAGCCTCTGGTTCAGGTACCGGAGAAAACAGTAAATGATTGAGACAGAGACTCCACTTCAGACAGGACTGCCACTGGCTGTACAGGTGAGCTGTTTCATGCTCCAGATAGATCCTTCGTTGACCAGTTTGTGGTTTCTTAAGTCTGAACAGCATGTCTAAATCCCCAAACCAAAAAAAATAACATGTATTCACACTTTGTATTCACTTTGTATTCACTTACATACTGGCTTAAGACAACTTCAGCAAAGTTTGCCATATTTTCCATGTAACATAAACATTTCCTCCTATCACCATCACGTGACGATGGTGGCACCTGAGGTTGCTTTATTACTTTATTGCATGCTGTAAGGAACAACATCATCTGCTCACAAGATAAATATGTATGATAACTTCAATACCTCTTTGTGTTTGAGATGTACTGCTGAACTCTCCATAAACCATTCCCAGCAGCAGCCCCCAAAGATGCACTTTGGACGGCGGAGGCTGTGCGTTTACTAGCCAGTAATGTGTCACAAGCAATTGCAGCTGTAGAACAGGTTTGATCCCTCTTAACATCTCCAACGACACACCCAAAGCGTCCAGGAGCACCTGAAGTCGCACGCTGTGTGGTTCCTAGAAACATTAAAATGACAAATACTGTAAAACACAAAATAATTTCACTTCAAAAGAGAGCTAAGACATCTTCATTACCTTCTGTAATGTTTCCAATTGAAGTCCTTCCATCACCCTGGTCTGTATGGCTTCAAATGTCTGACAGTTTATTTCTGATTGTTGTCTGCCATATTCCTTTACATAGCACTTTCTTGTGCCAGTGAATGTCTTAATGGTTAACGCTTGTTTACCTGCTGCCTGTTTTTCTCCCAAAAACAGTAACCCGTAAATCACCTGGCGTATGGGACGAGAGGCTTCACTGCTACAGGGGAGTTGGAAATCTTCAACCTGAGATATCAAGAAAACCCTGTGATGTACCAGTACGTCGATAATGGAGGAACACATCTTTCCCCCAAGTAGGAGCCTCAAGGTCCATTCAGGCAGAACTTGCAGTGGACTTGTAAAAGCTGTCGGTGGAATCGTCTCTGAGTGGAAGAACTGGGCAAGATAGCCAGAGGTGAGCTCGTACTCTTGGATTCCCTTGGAAAGTGCTTCTTGGACGAGGGGTTTTTCTTTGTCGTCCGTTAGTTTCAACAAAGCACTTATAGCTTCTGGGCATGTGAATCGGGATAACCATTCAAGCAACCCATCAATGTGGGGATGATCTGTCTCAGGAACTGAGAAATCTGACCAACTCAGGTTTTTGATATTTTGCAACTTCACATAATCATTGCCTAAGATGGAAGCGAAGACTGGTAAAAGGTTGGCATTCATATTGAAAGTCTCACAGAATTTTCTTACTGTAAAGTGTTTGGCGTGGATGAATTTTTTGTTTGTCCTCCTGTCCACTTCCACGTTATCCCACTGGAAATGTGTGATTGGCAGGAATCCCGCCTCAAGGTTGAATATATAGAAGTCACTGTCGTTAGACAAAACTGGGCAGCACCACTCTTTTGCCAGAGCAGCGATTTCCCAATCAGCCTCTTCGAGACACTGAACCAGCGGTACCTTGAGCTTATGAAGGAGCTGTCTGAAGACATCTTTAATGAGAATTGGAAGGACTTTTGCTTTCCTCCCCTCAGACATGGCTAAGGCCGCATTTATTTTATCCTGTTTTCGTTCAATGATAGTGTCCCATTTTTTGTCAGTGTGGTCACTGCCGCCATCAAGTACAACGTAAGGGTGAATGTCACAGGCTCTGAGGTTCTCAAAGAATCCTTTGATCATCTCCTCAAAGGCATCATAGTCTCCTCCATGCCTCTGATCCAAATTGCAGTCAAAGTACAGGGTGTAGTATAAGTTGCATCCATCGATTATTAGTCGATTGTCTCTAAAAGCCCAGCTTCTTAAATAATTTCTTTTGCTACTTTCAATGTATGTCTTCAGTCCTCTGACTCCCATGCTGACAAAATGGTTATGTCACTAACTAGCAATATTAAGTCTTTACTTGCTGTGAAAATAAAAATCAATTATTTTCTAATTGTCTAATATGTAAATATTACAGTTCATAAAATGCACGAAATAATATTTCATATAAACGATTAAAAATGCACATAATTTGCATTATATAAAAACATGTTATGTTTGTGATTTATCTCGATACTGTCAATAACGATATGACAGGCACGGAACTTTCTTCAAACAACAGCAGCAGCATTATTCATAATTCCTCCGCCATCAAATGTCAAATTTCGTTCTTGCTTTGAACATGATACAAGCTAATTCTAAAGTAATACGTTTAAGTAGAAATAATATTAAAGTAGTTAAAAGAACTTACCGAATGCTGTGAAAGTATGTGCGTCTGCACAATATGCATGTGTCCGAATACGATGTAGTTCTTCTTATATCAAACTATTTGGAAAGCGAAACTTACAGTCATGTGAGGTTAGGCATTTCCTCCGAAGCGAAACCATGGCCTATAATAAGCGCAAAGACCGTCATGCATACCTCTAACATTAATATATTCATGAATCACATGGGTGTGTGTGTTTACATCCCTGATTTTAGTGTTATGCATTAGGTATAAGCTTACTCTCCGCTATTTTCGTTTTCTCTTTTCTTTTTTTCTTGCCAGCTCTGTAAGAGCATGCAGATTTCCTGAGTTACTTCCAAGACATAAAATTAAGTTTGTTTATCTGAACAAGTCAAGGTTCCCTAATTTATCCACTTGGACCAAATGTGCTAACCATGATGTTTAGGCCTAAATGTAAAAAAAACATTATATAAATTAAACGGATTTCTCTGTGCTTCATTATCAATACCTTTTGAAAATGGTTGCTTCATGCTATAATTTATTTATTTATTTATTTTTTTTGGAGGCAGGTTTGAGGCAGTTTATGCAAAGTTGTAAAACAAGCGTGCATTTTGAATGACAAATGCTTTGCTATAAATGAAACACAAGCCGATGTGATTTGGTTCAGTGAGAAGGCTGTGATACACTTATGAGGTAAGAGTTATCTTTATGTGAAGCTCACAGATAGCTTTTAGAGGTGTACAACGGTCATAAATCCAATGAAGGATGACAACATGTCTTGCAGAATGTGTAATTTAGCTGAATGATTTTTGTAAATAAATAGTGATTTATTGATTTGAATTAAAAACATGTATTAAAGAAGGCTACATAACATGATGCATTACTAAAAGATTTTTAGAAAATAACTATAAAAACAGAAATAGCTACACGATGCTTTAGTATTGTATAAGAAGTTATGATTTTAAGCTGTACCCTGCCTGGGAGAAAAATAACTAGTTTATATTAATGAAGCTAGCATTTTAAAGGATGTTTATATGTTGATAGGTTTAGGTTGATACTATTGACAGTGCATAATTATAATATTTAAACAATATCAGTGCTTAACAATATTCATGAATACTGAAGAAACTGCTGTATAACAAAATAATTGTAAGCATTACATTTAATTTTTTTTTTATTATAATTTGTGTGTGTGTGTGTGTGTGTGTGTGTGTGTGTGTTTTTTGTAATGTTGTGAAGTTTTTTGTCTTAAAATGATAAGTTACTCTTGTGAGTTCACATGTGTGAGCTGGCGTAAGGTTTTTTTTTTTTTTTCTCAGCTGTTCATTTGTTGTGGCCTTTGTACATTTCATTAGATTAACTGCATAATTTAATACCATGTAAATAAGGAGAACAATTTACATTGAAATGTTTTAACTTGATACAATTTAGAATAACATTCTAAATTTAATTGTCACTCTGATGGCAGATTTAAAGTCATGGCAACTTGATATTTTAAGTTTAGGAAATTTAAAAAACAACAATAAAACATGCAAACTGTCTTAAGTACGCTCTTTTTTCACTGCAGCAAATATATACTTATATAAAAAGAAGCACACAAATTGAAATGATTTACAAAGCTATAAAACATGCAGTGCGATGTAAAATGAGAACTGTATATTGCAAAATATAAAACATTATTTTACATGACTGACACATGGGTCACATGGATTTTTTTTTTTTTCAGATCACCGACTAAAATCAGAACGGAAATCATGTTGACCATTCTTCTGATCACAGCAATGATTGGCCAAGGTAAATCGTGCATCATTAGTTCTTTCTAAATAGATCCATTCTTCATATGTTGCTGTTTTTGTCCTCTCTAGGTGTAATAATAGACATGTTCTGCTGACAGGTCAGTCATGGGACAGCTATGGACTAAGCTTCATCACAGTATTCCCAGAAAACATAGCCTTCTACTACCCACATACTCCAGCCAATGCTCTCAGTATCACTGCTCTCTTTCCCAACACCAAGGTGGAAGTCTTCGTCTCAAATGTTTTGACATATACAGACACACTGCCAGCAGGAAAGCCCGTAACTGTGACCCTGCCACTGGGTACTGAGGAATACCGCCTCGAATATGCTTTTCAGACTGTCAGAGTCAACAGCACGGAGTTCATTGTGGTGCAATCTATCAGCAAGAAAGGAGACAGTGTGCAGACTAATGTTGTTCAGCCTATGAAAAATCTGGGTGTGTTGTATACCATCCCCTCGCTGAATTACAGCCAGATGATTAATACTTTTTATCAGTCAGCAAGAAACGTCAGCAAGAGATACAGCTCCTTCAGGCTGGTTATTATCAATGGAGCAAATGTGAATAATTATGTCACAATTGTAAAACTGCCTACAAATAAGACGTACAGGCTCTTTCCATATGAAGCTCTCCAGCTCCAAGCCAAGGGGACAGAAACTGCGGTTTATTCTGATTATAGAGTGGCAGTGATCCTGACCCATCCTTGTGTAGAAACGGATGAATGCAGATGCAACATGGTGCTGAACCAACTTTATCCCGACACTCTGACGGATAGCAGATTCGTCGTACCCTCAATACTCAACACCAGCAACTTTTGGCTACATGTGACATCCTCAGTGAAAACCAACGCCAGTGGCGGGGATTTAGAATTGAGTTCTGTGGATGCCTATTCCTCAAAACTCCTGTCCCTTCCATCTCTGGAGTTTGGATCCCAGTTCATCAGCACATCTTTTCCTGCTTCCCTCCAGCTTGTCGGTCCAGGCATCATCATTGAACTGATCTCACAACATATGTTCTCTGCGTGCTACCTAGCGCCTGTCAGCTCGACAGATGCCAAGGCCTTAATCATAGCAGAGACAAACTACAGGGATAGTGTGTATATAGATGGTGATTTGCTTTTATCCACTGCATGGAGCACCATCGCCAATTCGGTGTACTCATCAGTGTTAGTGCCTCTCGATGACACACACGTCATTTGGCATCCATCCACAAAGATCGCCGTGTACGTGTTTGAGAAGAGCACACATGTATATGGAGGCCCGGCTATAGCTTTAAGCGAAAAGCCAGGTAAGAAATTTATCTAGTGATGGTGATGTTGGCTACGCTAATAATTGTTCTTTTTGTATTGTGTAGTGTGTTTTTCTAACATCAACACAAGTGTATGAGATCATGAGTTTATGCAAAAAATGAAAATCTGTCATTTACACTAGTTTCTATATTGGTATTGATGGTTCCATAAAGAACCTTTAACATCCATTGAAACTTTCCATTTGGCAAAAGGTTCTTCACATTAAGAAAAAGGGTTCTTTTAAGATCTGTTCACGTTAAGGTTTTTTTAGGGAACCCAAAATAGTTGGCCTCATTGTGAAAACCTGCTTTTGAAATCTTTTTCGTTTCAAACCTCTATGACTTTCTTTAAAATATTTAGAAAAATGTTTTAGTGTTTTTTGTCCATATAATGAAAGTCATTGTTGTTCAGTGTTGTTTTTGGCCCCTGTTGACATTCATTGAAAGGACAAAAACAGTTCTTCTAAATATAGATTTTCATTATGGTCCAAAGAAGAAGGAAAGTCATATAAAACATGGAATAAAGTAAAAAAAAAACAAATTCTGTACACATATCTTGTTATCTTTCTAAAAAAATAGCTCACTCTCAAAAATATTTGTTGCAAAAGTTGGTTTTCACAGCGATACCATACACAATATAAACTAAATCTGTAAAATAACAGAAAAGTACTGGCAGCTCATTACACATGACATTATCCATTAATTTTATGGCCTTTTATGTTAACTCTAAAACATCCCTTTAAATTATGCAGTATATTGTGCCCTATTTTTACAGATTTTGTTTTAAGAGTATAAGAATCATTCTGGGCTCCCCTTAGTGCGAAACACATTTTATAATGAAACTTTTTCCACTATAAATAATCTTGCGCAATGGAAAGGTTCTTCATGGAACCACAGATGACAATTAAGAACCAGAATTTTTAAAGAGTGTTCTTTTAATAACTGTTCACTGTAAGGTTCTTTGTGGCATCACTACCTAAAAAAACAAACAAACCCTTTTTAGAAACTTTATTGTTAAGAGTGTACACTTCTTATGTACTTACTCAAACATTAGTGTTGTGTTTGTGTGTATTTAGACCCTTTAGGCTGTGCATTGGTTCCTTCTAAGTTTGACATCATTGTCACACCTCAAACCTGGCCTGAATCCCATCAGTACTGCAAGCTCATAAGTGACGAGCTGTTCAGTCCCAGCAATGAAGCGGCTCATGTGGAGATGGCCAGCATTCTGAGTATTGACAGTATGAATGAGAGGTTCTGGATCGGCGTGCGCCACGGTCTGCTGAAATTAGACTGGTACCGGCAGAAGGGTAACAGCTCACACAACTTGTCATACGCGCGGTGGGGAACCGGGGAGCCAGGTGTTGCTGTGAAGGGCATGTGTGCTTCAGTATTCCCAAACTCAAGCATGGATTTCCAATGGGAAACTACACAATGCTGTACTCTACTGAAGTCTGTCTGCTACACAAGGGCTCAGTACTTTCCTCTTTACTTTCCGATCTCAGATGAGATGTCAAAAGAGTCAAATAGTAATTCTAATGCTTAAAATAATAAAGTTGAATAATAAAAACTGGCCAAAGAAAACAACCTGGCAGAATTTAGTTTATAATTTATAGTTGTATAGATACACTGCTAATATACAAACTTCATTAACCCTCTTTTTGTGTTCCACCCAGAGAGGATATTCTTTTTCCCGAAAATGCTTGTTAATGTTATCGCATTAGACAAAAACATACTGATTTTGTGCACACAGAGTATAACTACAAAAAAAAAGATATTATATATATATTATATATATATATAAAATACCACCCACTTTATATTTCCAAAATAGAGATATATACTTTCAAAAAAGAAAGATTTTAGGATACATTAAAACATTTCTTAATAACAATCTGCATATCGTTGTCTAGGAAGTGTTTTCCAAATAAACCAAGTTTCAGCCCTCAGACCTTGTGCGTGCATTGTATTTCCTTTCTATTTCCATTTATGCATTTAGCAGATGCTTTTATTCAAAGTGACTTGCAATGCATCATCAGAAAAAAAGGTCCAAAAACTGTCACTAGGGCGGTACCTTTTCAGAATTCACCTTTATTACCTTATTTACCTGTAAAAGGTATATATTGGTACCTTAAACGTATAAGTGCCTTAGTACCTAAAATGTCCATATTAACACCTTTTGAAAAGACACCACCCTGTGACAGCTTTTCTAGTTTTTTTATGAGTGTAGAGGAGTGAGGAATTGAGTGATGACTGCGCTGTGAGATTATATTATAGTCATATGTCAGCAGCTCATTATGCAAACTTGCATGGAGACACTAAATCAGTTGCTGGAAAAACACACAAAAGAAGATTATTTTGCTCAGAGAGTGGAAGACCTGTGATCTTGAAGCATCAGGTAAGTCATCAGTTCATACATAACATAATTTTATGTTAATACTGAACTACTATTCATGATCTGTCTGTTTTTGTTGAAAATGCACTAGATGGGAATCATTTCTGTCTGACTTTGTATTGGAATGACAAATTTAGGAACAGCTTTAATTAAAATGTTTAACTATGACTTTTTTTGATAAACTTGGCAATTATGCAAGGGTTATGTTTGTGACTTCTTAATCTATGTTCATTTTTATAGCACTTACACATGTAACATCAACATTCATCAGTTTTAAGTCAATTATATATAATAATATTATATTAATTATATGAATTAATGACTGAATCAGGAAGAAATATTTTCACATAAGAGAAGTTTCACATTCCTTTTTTGAAACTTATATGTATTTTAGTTTACATTACATGTATTGATTAACTCTTTAAATTTCAGACAGAATTATTATGTGTTATAATTTTTAACTATTATTTCTGGAAAACAACAATGAAAACATTTGAAAATCAGCCTCAACAAACCATATCAGGCAGATTCTCCAGCAAAGGAGCCATAAAAGACAAAAAGGACCAGTTTTTATGTATCAGATTGTCTTATTTATCCATCTCATTTTTCTAGTTTGGTTGAACGCCTGTAGCTGCTCAAATCATCTGTCCTGAGAACCACAGAGTGACCGTAATGCTGTTTCTTCTTCTCTTCATGTCATTGGCTTGCTCTGGTAAATCATCTCTCACAATTGCACACAAACATATGTACAAAGTTTATGTAATCACTAAATGAATAAGTCTCGTTGGTTCCATTGTTGTTTTATGTGTCATTACACAAATTGTTCAGAATTTTACTGCAAATAACTATACATAAAGGATAGCGTATGTTGCGGTCCTCTTCGCCCCGCTCCGAGCGGGATTCAAACCACGGTCTCTGGCGTGGAAGGCGGGTGCTCTATCAAGGAGGCTATAGGCCATGGCCTCTAGCGTCAGTCGCTAGAGAGCCTCTTGAGATCAGGGGAGTGAGGTTTTACCTGCACAGCACTTACCCGCTGACCTCTGCTACACGTACAATCAGACGGTCTTCAAGATGGTCAGGTCTTCACCTTGTTTTGAGTTCATTTTGCTGACTGCACATTCTCAAACTTATTACAAGGCTGCTTAGCAAATCAATGGTCATGAAGTATTAATCTGAGTTGAAGTTTCTTGAGAAGAAAGAGTGCAGAGTGATACAGGAGAAACTAGACAACTGTAGGAAACCTTAGGCTCACTGTGCATGGGTATGCTATATCAGAATATCTATATCCGTACAAAAATAATTCATTTTAAACTTATGATTTGACAGGGCTGTCAGTGGAGAACTATGGAAAATACTTCATTACTGCATTCCCAGAAAACATTGCCTACTACCATCCACAGGAGTCCTCTAAGATGCTCCAAATTACTGCTTTCTACGACGACACCCTCGTCTCAATCATCATCAACGACACAAATGTATATAATGATAAGCTACAATCTGGGCATACTAAAATTGTGCATTTTCCCAAGTACATCGAGCAATATCAGTTCACAAACGCCCCTCTTTTAGTCAAAGTCAACAGCACTGAAAAGATTGTGGTGCTTTGGCTCAGTAAGCGCGGGGACAGCGTGCAGTCTAATGTCGTTCAACCCTTAAGAAATCTCGGAAAGTGGTATTCAATCCCATTTATCAATTACAATCAGATGATGGCGTCCCTGTACAAAATGTCTCATCAGTTAGCTCCGGACAACTGGAGATACAATTCATTCAGGCTGATCGTTATCAATGCTGAGCACACCATGAACTTAATTACCATCCGAAGTCTCAGTGCGAATGGTCAAACAGAATTTAACATCATGCTCAGGCCTTTCGAACTTTACCAGTTCCAAACTAATGGTTCAGACATCACTCTGTACTCTAATGCCAAGATGGCTGTGCTGTTAACCCACCCGTGTGTAGAAACTACCAGATGTGATTGCAATATGGTGGTGAGCCACGTTCTCCCACGAAATCTGTGGGGTGAGACGTTTGTTGTGCCGTCGGTGGAGAACCTGAATACAGCCTGGCTGCAAGTGACTAACACAATGAAAGTAAGGCTCAATGGCAGGAACATAAAAACTCAAGAGTCCAATTCTTCAGAGCTAATTCCCTTCCCGGAACTTAAGAATGCATCTCAGTTCATCAGTGCATCAAATAACGTGTCCATCAGACTTATCAGTCCAGGCTTCGTCTTAGAACTCATACCAGAAGCCATGTTCGCCGCTTGTTACCTGGCTCAGATGAACTCGACAGGTGAGGCTGTTATCATAGCGGAAACAGCCAGTAAGGACAATGTGTATATAGACGGCAAATTACTGAAATCCACTGGCTGGAAACCCATTCCCTATTCAAAGTACTCTTCGATATCGGTGTCGTTTGCTGGTGTGCATGTCATCTGGCATCCAACCTCCAAGATTGGAGTGTACAGGTTTGAGAAGATGGAGAGTGGAATTCCTTACGGAAGCCCGGCTATCATTTTAAACGAAGATCCAGGTAAAATTATACCTTTTTTTTAATCCAAGGGTAAGTTAAAGTCAACATCAAATTACAACCTATTATACTCCCATTTCAGGAAGGATTTCATTTTATTTGGCACATGAAATCAGGAATTTATTGAATTATGATTGGATTGGCAAAATTAGGATATTATTGAATGTCTGAAAGGCACATGATATAAAATTGGGCACCTTATTATAAAATAATAATAATACTGCTATGCATAAAAAAGTAGCCTAACTATTTAAATTAAATGCTTTTCTTTTTAATGTTCTATTCTTTAAAGAATTCTAAAAACAAAATGTATCACAGTATTGACAGTTTTCCATAAGAAATACTTCTTGAGCAACATTTTAGCATCTTAGAATGATTTCTGAAGGATCGTGTGACACTGAAGAATGGAAAAATGGCTGATAAAATTCAGCTTTGCCATCACAGGAATAAATGAAAATATATTTTAAAATATATTAAATTAGAAAACAGTTATTTTAAGTAAAACTATTAATAAGTATTATTAATATTACAGTATTACTGTTTATACTGTATTTTGATCAAATACTGTAAATGCAACCTTGGTATGCAGAAGTGACAAAAATCTCACTGACACCAAACTTTTGAACAGTAGTGTAAACAAATAATTTTGTCATTTTTAGAGCTTGACGGTAAAAATCAGTGTCCACTTTATTTTATGGAAAATGCATTTTAATAAAAAATCAGGAATGTACATCACAAATGAAATTTGGAGCAACATACACAGATGAATCATGAACATTTTTTGAATTCATTTTAAATTTGCTGACTAATATACATTACATCCTCCTACTTTAAGGTACATTAAAATGCAAATAAATCAAAATTCGCAGTGCATACTGTAAATGTGTTAACATGTTTGTGTGTTCACAGATCGTGATGGCTGTGTGGCAGATTCTGCACAATTTAAGACCAGTACTGATGTCATGACATGGCCCCAGTCCCATCGTTACTGCCTAAATATATCTTACCAGCTGAGCACAATAAGCAGTGAAATGGCCCAAAAAGAGATGACCAACTTTCTGCAAAACATCGGAAGTCGCGGGTACCTCTGGATCGGTCTACGGCGCAGCCTCTTCACGTCAGAGTGGTACTGGCAGAAAGGCAATGACAGCAAATACAGCGTGAGCTACACAAAGTGGGCCGATGGGCATCCAGATCAGCCCTGGAAAGCTTTGTGCGCTGCTGTGTCCCAAGATGCCAACAAGGAGTTTTCCTGGAAGAGCGTGTCCTGTTGCACTAAACTCAGGCCCATCTGCTACAAACAGGGCAGATACTTCAGTGATATGACCTTTAATACACTACATGATCATTTTAGCATTACTTACCCAAAGGTCTGTCCTTTTTGCTGAAATTCTTGACCTAAAGTTAGTAACTGCAAGAATAACTTATATATAACAGTAACTTATACTGTTACTGTTTTTTATGTGCGTAATATAAATCAATATTCGCATTTAAAAATATATGGATCTTCTGAAAACACAATAAAACTACATATTATTTGTTATATATCATTTTAGGCTTATTATTCCACAAACCAAAACTGAATAGCTTCTCAAATATGACAACTATCAAAACTTTAATGGCATGGTGATCTAAAGTGAAGGCAAATAAAGTAAAATGAGCTCCTATTGTAGGGGAATACAAGTTCTTTTTAATATCACCATAGACACCTTCAAGCCTACTTGGCTTGATTTTGGTGCATTATGGGTGTGTTTATCTCCATTGGTTGAAGTTTTTTGGCTCACCATCGCTTCCATTCTGACATGTCATTTAGGTAAATCAGGGGTTGTAGCCTTTTAATCACAGACACCTATAGACATAACCAGGCAACAGTTAGAATTTGATCTTTTGCTTGTAATATTGGATCACTTGTGCTGGTTTACAAATTCAGCTGTTTTCAATAAATTACTTTCAAATTCATAATCTGTGTTGGAAGTATTTCCCTTTATCTCACCCTGTCCATGTGGGTTTATGTTTTATTTAAGGCATATGTTTATCAAATATGTGAACTGAGCATCACATGGCGTAATGTAGGCTACTCTCTTTTTATTTTTAATTTTTTTTTTCATCAGCATTAACTGTGGCTGTGTTTTTGCACTAAATGCCTACTTGTGGCAAAATGGTTACAATAACAACAGCAAAATGTTTTAAATGGTATTGCAACTATCTTGAACAATCTGTATGATATTTAATTAGTAGGAATTAAACAGCAGAATTTTGCTTTATGAACAACATTATATCAAATTGAAGTGTTTCGTGTAGCCAGGATCCTATGCAAATCCGAGAGAAAATCAAGCATTTTGAAAGTCAAATGTGTCTGAGCTAAAATAAGGGCAAAGGGTTCTTCTTAGAGAGAAGAACAGTGCTGCTGACCAAGACATCAGGTAAGAGATTTTACTGTCGTTATAAGTGTAGCATTATAGATGGTTTGTGTGGATAATTGTTGAAATTCTGAAATGTGTCCTTTAAAAGGTGTAGAAAATATATATTGTTGCCTTTTGTTTGTCTTGGCTGATTTGTATTATCGTTTGAAAGCTTTCCAAGATTTTTTTGACATTCTGTGGCTTTAGAAAATCTTTTTTTGTCACCAGTTTGCAGGCTGACTTTGTTCTAATTAGTTGCATTGTGATGGTTGCAGTCTGTGTTTTATTACTATAGGTTAATGGTGATTAATTTGATTATTTGTTCATTATTCTTGCAACAATAGTTGTTACTGTAAGAGTTTTCATTAGTAAGCATTACTATATGATAAGAACTTAAGAGCGCTTATGAATGTTTATCTTTGAAAGATTACTACTGTTGGCCATGGTTACATGTAATTGAAAACATTCTATTGATTTATACACATTAATGTATGGCAAAACATATTTTGCAATCAATGTGTTTTTTGTCATTTCTTCCAGTGCTAGAGCACAGAGCAAGTTAAAGCCATAATCATGCTTGTTTTTCTGCTGATTGCATCAGTGTTTTGCCAAGGTAAGGGAAGAAATTTTACTGTCTTCTATCACAGCTTTTTTTATTATTATAATTTTTTTTGGACAACTACGTTACTGATCTGGTTTCTCCCAGATTTTTGTTGTTCTGCCTGAAAAAAGTTTGAGAACTGCTATTTTAAAAGTGATTGGGGACGCAGCGTAACTTTTTCAAACTGATCTGTGTTGATCTCATGCTCATATTTACTGAATGTTTTTATTTAAGGTCTTACAGCTGTGAGCTATGGAGACAACTTCATCACTGCCTTTCCAGAGAACATTGGTTTCTTCTATCCATCTGATCTCAAAAACATTCTCAGAGTCACAGCCCTCCATGACAACACTAAAATAAAAGTCTTCTTCGAAACCACACAGAGAGACCTAGATATCCATCCTGCAGGGAAGACCCTGAATGTACATATTTCAGATTCCTCTGAAGTAAATCAACTAGGCATTTCAAATGCATCTGTTAGAATTACCAGTGACAAAAACATCACAGTGGTTTCTATAAGTCAGCGGGCGGGCAGCATCCAGACTAATGTCGTTCAGCCAACTGTAAATCTCGGTACACAACATTTGATCCCTTTGCTGCATTACCCAGACTATCTTGAATCTTTCAACCTACCTAGGCCTGCAATCATAAGATACAGCTCATTCAATTTACTCATTATCAATGCGGTGGACAGTCAAAACAGCATCACTATAGTCAAACAAACATCAACATCAGGTGTTCACGAAGAGACGTTCAGTATCGATTCCTACCAGCTGGTCCAGCTTCAGACCAACGGTTCTATTTTGAAGGTTAAATCGAGCAAAACAATCTCTGTGATATTGACTCACCCGTGTGTAGAGACTGAGAGCTGTAATTGTAACATGCTAATGGCTCAGATTCTTCCCAACACGTTTCATGGTCAGAGCTTTATCGTACCTTCCATCTTTAACGTGTCCAAGATCAAGTTGCTTATGTTATCAGAAAACACGTCCACGCTATTTAACGATGGTAACCAGTTACAGACTTCTCCCTCAACGCTTCTGCCATTTTCAGACCTGCAGAAATCCCAGCTGGTTAATGCTACGGAGCGAGTGTCCCTCAGACTTTTCAGTCCAGGCCTCATTGTGGATCTGATCCCAGAAACCATGTTCTTTGCTTGCTACCTGCTGCAGTTTTCTAGTACAAATGGCAAGGCTTTGGTGATCGCTGAAACACACAGCAAAGATGATGTGCGCACAAATAGAGGTTTGCTCTCAGCATCTGACTGGACTGCAATCATTGGCACAAACTACTCTTCGGCTTTTGTAACTATACCAGATAAAATTGCCACAATCTGGCATCCAACATCAAGGATTGGCGTTTATATGCTGGAACATATGTCTCAAAAAGTAATGTTTGGAGGTCCAGCTGTACCAATCAATAAAAAACCAGGTAAAAGATCTTATTTGAATCAAATCTATCTATCTATCTATCTATCTATCTATCTATCTATCTATCTATCTATCTATCTATCTATCTATCTATCTATCTATCTATCTATCTATCTATCTATCTATCTATCTATCTATCAGTTCTGCATCCTGTTTGCTTTCCTCAATTTCGAAGAATTGATAACAAAAACATTTTCAATTCAGTTTTGAATGGTGCACAACCCTGGCTGGTGGAAGGCAAAAGGTAAAAATCTGTTAATTTTTTCATGCATCCAGATCTTCATGGCTGTGTGTTGGTTCCCGGAGCATTTGCGATTGGACAGGACCATCTGACTTGGAAGAAGTCTCGCGAGTACTGCATGAATAATGGAAATCAGTTTGCCTGTCCTGTAACTGAATCTGTCCATAAAGACATGGCTGATAACCTGACCAAGGAGGATGGGGATGGCTGGATCGGTCTGCGCCGCAGTTTACTAACTACAGACTGGTATTGGCAGGAAGAGTATGACACTCCAATCTCTGTCAATTACGCTCACTGGGACGACAATCATCCACTGGACCTTTTAAAGGGCTTATGCACTTCAGTGTCCCTTGACCCTAAAAACTATTTTAAATGGCGAAGTACACGCTGCTGTGATAAAAAGAAGCCTGTCTGCTACAAAAGGCCAGCATACCTAAATCCTTTACAAGAATTGGTGGAAATATTTTAAGTTAGTACTTGTTAGTAATGCTATTCTTTAGGTTAATCAAGTTCATATTTATATCACCACCTGATATCTGAGATGTATTTTTTTTAAATGATTACAATATCTTTGTTAGATTTATTTTAGATGCATGATAACATTATACAAGGATTATAACATTTTGAAATTATATCAAGCAGTTACGTTGACACCATGAATGTATAGATTGTTTTTCAACTTAGCTTTTTAAGCTTAGGTATCAACTCAAATAGAAGCAGGAAGTAAATCTGTAAGTTTTGAATGCCACATAAACAATAAAATGAATATCATAAATAAAATGAACAAAATAATATAATCTATGTTCAACTTTAAAGGGTTGTATATAGCAAATTGTGTATATAACAAATGAAAAAAATCTATGACATGACATTTGATGTCAAACATGAGTTATAATACATTGTTTTTAAAAACATGCATGCAATCCTTATTTGCGCTTTATTAAGTATTTCATTTCAGTGCTGTTGTATATATGTTAACATCTGCCAATTTTATGTCTAGAAATAAATTCTGGCTGATGAAATAATGGTTACAGCATACATATCTCTAATTAAAGCATGTAGTGATAAATTCCTATATAAACTATTTGTGTACCAAATTTGCTGTACCTAATTTCCATAAAGAACATGTAAAAGTCTCTGAATATGCATTTCATTGTGTGCAAACCAATCCACTGATTAATAAGCTTAATAACTCTAATCTCTTCAACCCTATAATGCCTAACAGCAGCATTTCGCCAATTTATGACTTTAATAACTGTAATAATCAATTACTGTCATTGTTATGTATGCTTGAACCTAAACTATCTACAGGTAGGCCTATAATGTTGAAAACTATACATTTTGAAAGTATGAGGAAACAAGATTTCATAAAACAGGAAATTTCACCAGTAATGAAATTTGGTGTGTGGTGTGTGGCCAAGTATGGTGACCCATACTCAGAATTTTAACTCTGCATTTAACCCATCCAAGTGCACACACAGTAGTGAACATACACCCAGAGCAGTTGGGGGTTCGGTGCCTTGCTCAAGGGTCTCACCTCAGTCGTGGTATTGAGGGTATAAAGAATGTTGGTTATTCACTCTCCCCACCTACAATCCCTGCCGGACCTGAGACTCGAACCCACGACCTTCGGGTTACAACTCTCTATCCATTAGGCCACGACTGCCTTTATAACACAGTCTTATTATATTTTAATAAAATATCATTCCCTAGTGTTGAGTGCTTTTTATAGGTGCAACTTATGCATGCTCCTGAATGCAAATTCTTGTTAACCATGGCTGGAAAGATGTGGGTATTTATGAAAGCACTAATCTATTGGAAAGTCTTTACTAATATGCATGTAAAACAACTCTATGACATACTGTACATTAAAGCTACTGATGGCTGAATAGCGAAGATCAAGATTTTGTCCCTTTTACTGTGTTTCAGGGGTATTGATGCTATGATGCACAAGGCCCAGGAAAATAATATGGTGAGATGGGTGAAGATGCCTCTTTTAAGAATAATGTGCATTTATTTTGAAATTGTAGCAGGTTGACAAGTTTAGATGATGATGCATTATCCAATGTCTTGGGAGGGGACATAAACAGAAACATTTGCTAATTTAGTTGTTATAGCACAAAATGTACAATTATCCAAAAAGGCAAGAAGCCTTTTTTACAGAATGTAAAATTGTGTTTTAACATTTTACAATAAGGTTCCATTTAACTAAATTTAATGCATTAACTAGCAATGAGCAATGCATTTGTTACAGTATTAATCTTTGTTGACATTAGTTAAAATCAACATTCACTAATATTAATAAATGCTTTATAAGTACTTTTCATTGTTTATGTTAACTAATGTTTGTGTAACAAAATGTAAACAAAATGTGTTAAATATCTGAATAACAGATAATACAGAAGTAAAACAGATTAATCTGCGAAGTTATTCTATGACCTCTATACAGGCATGTGAATATTTACATATATAACGGCCCATATTTTGATCAAAGATATCCTGTCATAATAGGAACACTATGAATTCAGACCGATTTTTTTTAAATATATATATTTAAAAGGATTAAACACATTATTTAAAAAAAAAAAAAAAAATGGTTTAACTGGTAAAGATATATTCTTAGAAAAAAAAAAATTAATTTATGCTATTTCCAAATATGCTTAAAATTGTGAATACATTGTATAAATCCTTATTTTCTCCTGTATTTTTCTATGTAAATGTTCATGTTCTACATTTTAAGGTGGAAAAAACTACCCTGACTCGTGCACTGAATCGGCTGTGATAAGTTGAACCTAAACTATCTACAGGTAGGCCTATAATGTTGAAAACTATTGAAAGTATGAGGAAACAAGATTTCATAAAACAGGAAATTTCACCAGTAATGTGCAACATGCAAACCCTTTTAAGGGGAAAGGGAAGTGGTGTGTGGCCAAGTATGGTGACCCATACTCAGAATTTGTGCTCTGCATTTAACTCATCCAAGTGTACACACAGTAGTGAACATACACCCGGAGCAGTGGGCAGCCCACAAAAAAATGCCTGACTTTGAACGCTTGATGGCGCTGTGTTCTAATAAATGACTCTCACTGACGTTCTGTTGCTGTTACAACAGCTCTTTTAAAAGGAGCAGAAGAAATGTAAAAATAAATTAATTTGAGAGTTTAAACTAGGGATTAACATCCTCATGCCATATGTGGTCATTGCTTGTGTTTAAATAGGCCTACCTACATACATCCATATAAGTAGACGTAAAAAAAGATTAACTTAATTATATGTAAATTACTTTTTCTTTCGTTATGTTTCAGTGTGGTCATGTTTTTGGTATTTAAACAAATTGTTATAGGGTCAATCAGATTTTATGCAGAAAAAAAACTACATTTCCCATGAACATGTGCGGCACATTGATTGTCACATTCAGCTGACGTCACACTCTGCGCACTCTGTTACATGTGGATTTGTAGCATAACATTTAAATTTCTTAAATTATGCGTTTGGGTTGTATTTAACTTAGTATTTTTAAAAGACTGTCGAATCTCAGCGGTCGCAGCTCATTGGTTCATTCATATGGACCGACAAAAGCCCGCAGTTATTAGAAAAACAGCTGCAGACATCTGAACTTGTTAGCCAGATCGCTAACTTACTTCAGCAACGGAAGGGAAAGTAAGTTTGCGATACATTTAATGTGCCAATAATAATGCTGTTATTAAATGTATATTTTAAATAGCGTACACATTTTGTCATGCATTGTGTTCATTTAAAACATTTACCCCGAGTTGTCATTTATGAAAAACACTCTTGTCCAGAGTACACTGCCAAAGAACTTTATTAAAAATTTATGAATTAGAAATTATTATTACTATTACTATTTTAAATGAACTTGGGGTCTTTGAAACCAATATACAAAGTAGTTGGTAATGGAAAAGATACTTTACTAAGTGGGCTTCTACTGGTACAGTTTTAGATATTTTTGGGTGATGTTTTGGCATAACAAACTACTTATACACATTCATTAATTTTGCCTTATGTCCTTGTTTTAATTTCCACAGGTACAGGCTGCATGACATGGAGAACTACAAAAAAGCACGCACTGTCGAGCAGCCCTGCCCATGTCCGTTCCCTGACCTCCCCAGCGACACTCCAGAAGTTCGAGTGAAGGATGGCAGCAAAATCCGCAACCTGATGAGGTTTGCTTTAAACCGTATGGAGGAGAAAACCGCCTCCGCAGATCATCCAGGCCCTCAAGAAGGCTCAGAGGTGAGCGTCGGGTCGGGAGAGAATCTGTGCCGCCAAATCATGTTCACGGGTGTGGGTCAGAGTGTGGCTAAAGCCATCACGTGTGTGGAGATCATGAAGCGGCGTGTACACGGCCTGCACCAGCACACCAAACTGGTCTATCGCACGGTTCAGGAGGTCTGGGAGGCCCTGGAGCCTGAAGCCGGCTTGGACAGTCTCACAGTCAGCAGAAATGTGCCCAGTATATGGGTTCTGCTCTCCAGAAACTCGCTTGATAAGAACCAGCCGGGTTACCAAGCGCCAGGTTCTTTTGATGCCTTGTGGGCTCAGGCTCTCAAAGAGGAAGCGGCAACTCTGAAACATGGACAGAGAAGGAAGAGGGGAGGGACAGGGTCTGGAAGGACAGAAGGGGCTGGGAGAGGAAAGGGTCGACCTGGAGGACCACGTAAACCTCTAGGTCATGCTAGCGGTGGGCAGGATTGAATCGGTGTTGCGTCTTCCTGCCGTAGCTTGGTTCATATTGAGTATTTTCACCTTTGAAGTGCCATATCTTGAGAATGTCTGTCATAAAAATTAGTTTAATAGGTCAGTACCTTTATAGTTAATCTAAAAATAAAATTCTGTCATTATTAATCCATCCTAATCTGTTTCTTTAAATAAATTACACTGATTTCAGAAAAACCTTGTTACATTTTTTTTTCGTTAAGATATCTTAAATAGAAAAATATAGATTTGTCCAGATTCATAATCATATATAATCACTGTTGACATATTTTAAGGTAAAACATTGGATTTTTTCCATTTGGATGAGTTGTTGCTGCTTCAGGAAGCAATTCAAATCGTGATGAAATAAACACATTTCACTTGATCTTTATTTTATATTCTTGCAGATTTGATTAACAGACTAAGTCCCAGGTGAAATTTTTCATATCAAAGAATGGAAATAGGCCTATGTCATAGTTTGCTACTGTGAACCCTCTATTGTTTCATGCAAAGGAAAGGAAATTGTGTATTTTGAATACCAAATATGTCTCTGCAGAAAATACACAAATTTGGTCTTGAAGGGGTGTGACCAAATGCCAGTGTTTTTAGATGACACAGCTCAGAAAGTCTGAAAGCATGCAGATGTTTTTTTGATGTATAGTTCAGGTGAAAAACATATGTTATTTGATCAGATTTTAGGCATATCAGCGGCAGTGGAGAAATTTAAGTCAATACTTGAAATTAATTTGATGTTTTCCCAGCATAGACTGTTGGAGTAAAGTACAAAGACAGTGAATGTTTAAGAGACATTATATGCACAAATAATAATTAGTTCGGTGGCTGTTGAAATTGTAAAACTGTTTTGGAATTGTATTATTTTGAGTGAATAAAATTGAAAGTGTTTTTCCACATCTGTAATAAGACACTTGTTAATATTAACCCAAATCTTTCTGGAATCTTATGCAAAACCGTATGGGGAGAGGAGAGAAGTGATTTTGAATGTCAAATGTTCTTATACCGAATAAACAGAAACTCGCAGCTTTTTCTGTTCATATAGAGTGCTGCCCACGATAAGGTAAGATGTTTTATCACTTGAGTCTATGAAGCAAACAACCTCATTTATTCATTTGTTTAAATTAGGTAAACTGCGTAAATATTTATGAATGTTCACCTTAGAAGTGGTTGTTAGAATGCAGGAATAGCACTATTTAGAGTATTGCTTTTTTAGAATGGAATTTTTTTAATGCAAGTCTAAGCAGAACAATTGCTTGTCATTATAGACTGTTGTAGAGTCTGTAGAGATATCAAGAATTAGCAAATAATTCAAATCAAGTAACAAATCACTCTTTTGTGGTTGCTGTTGATTAATTTAAATTGATGCATTTATCTCAGTGAATAAAAAATATTTAACATAGCCTCCTAGATATGAACTAATATGAGATCATTTTGTTCCTAGTATTTAATGCATTTAATTTTAAAAGTAAAATATCTTTTCTTGCTTGTGAAATGCTAAATGAATCATTTCACTGCCTTCTGTATTTGAACACATCTAATGATTAGTCTCAGTATCTATGTAAAGTCCATCATATATTTAAAAGAAATATACTTTTGTTCAGCAAAGATGCATTAAACTGATCAAAAGTGACAGATTATACAATTACAGAAATGTTTTGAATATATGCAGTTCAATCAAAACATTTCTGAAGGATCAAGAGTAATGGCTGCTAAAAAAATCAACTTTGCTTCACACGGATGCATTACTTTTTTAAAGAAATATATATTAAAACAGAAAACAATTCATTTTAAATTGTAATACTATTTCACAGTATTACTTTTTACCAAACACTTTTTACCCCCCAAAAGAGCAACTGCAAATGAGAGACAAAACATATTGAAAGCAGGTAGGCTATTCTACATTTTACATATTTCTAGTTTGACTAACTGTAAGAAGAGCCTCCTCTGTGGAAAATATGGTTTACTGTTGTCTGCATGTGAATTTTGTACAATGAACACTGGATCAACTGAGCGTTTTTTTTTTAATTGTGTTTTTTTTTGCTAACTTAGTGCACAGCAGCTGAAACCAACTTCACACAAGCGGGAGCTGCATATGCAAAACACGCAGTCATGTTGGCTCTTCTATTGACCATTTTGATGTTTAGTCAAGGTAATTAATGCATTCAGACAAATCTCTTATGTTCTGCATTATTTAATACAATTACTACTGATGCACCAATACCAATTCATTACGCCAAACATTTTGTACTCAATATGATGTTTTTATAATGAAATCGATTGTGCTCAAGTCCTGTCCTTGAAATAGCTGTTATAAATATCACGATTGCGGTCTCAAATTGGTCAAATTTTCAAAGTGCTGTTATGCCAATGGATTCAGAACATTGATGATGATATTGATACCAGATACAAGTGTTTACCCTCCAGTATCAACTTGATATGAGTGCAACGGAGTAGTATTGGTGCATCTGTAGTGATTATCACAGGTTAAAAATACGTTTGAAATGTTTAAACAGCTAAACGAACATAATTATTAGACTATTGGACATTCACAGGGCTTTCATTGGACAATAAGGGGACGAGTTTCATCACTGCATTCCCTGAGAATATTGCTGTTTATTATCGAAAGACCTATAATCTATTCAAAATCACTACCCTTCACCCAGACACTACGATCGATGTCACCTATATGGCCAACAACAACCTCACCACCAACAAAAGCCTCGCCGAAGGAATCGTTTGGACTTTGAATTTGACAAAGCAGGTTGAAGAATCCAAGTTTATGTCTTCCAATAAGACGTTTCGAATCATCAGTGATAAAAACATCACAGTGCTTTCTGTGAGTGGATGGGAGGGGAGATTCCAGTCTCATGTTGTCCAGCCTGAACAAAATCTGGGAAAGGTGTATCAGATTCCCTCTCTGAATTACACCAAGATAGCCATATCCTTTAACTTCGTGATAACATCAGCTGTCAGATTCACACCTTTTAGGCTGATGATCATCAATGCAGTGGACATGGACAACAGTGTCACCATCAAAAAGGTAGATGAAAGAGGTCAGAGCCAAGAAGATACAATAATGCTTGATCCTTACAATCTCTACCAGATTCCGATTAATGGGTCGGTGACACAAATCAAGGCAAATGACAAAGTGGCTGTGATTCTGACCCATCCGTGCTTTGACAGCAAAAACTGCTCATGCAACATGGTTCTGAACCAGCTCCAACCCTATGTGTCAAACAACAATGAAGACAGATTCCTCATGCCCCCCATCGTCAACGCCAGTCAGCTACTTGTGACAACAAATCAACCCTTCCAAGTCTGTCAGGGTTATTTTATTAATTGTACTAGAGTTTGGGTGCAAAATTCTTCAGACATCCTGCCATTATTACCGAATTTTAAGAACAACTTCTCGCTTATTTCTACCAACATCCAGGTTTCCCTCCGATTAATCAGTCCCGGACTCATTCTAGACCTCATCCCGATAAGCAAATTCTCTGGCTGCTATCTGGTAGATTTTAATTCCTCAAGCAGTGGTGCCTTGGTGATTGCTAATACATCCAGCGCTGATGCTGTGCGAATGAATAATCAGCCTTTGTCTGCAATCAAATGGAACGTTATGAATGGCACAGAGTACTCTTGGGCTCTAGTGGAGGGAAAATGGCTAAGCACAATCTGGCATCCTTTTGCAGGGATTGGTGTATATATGATAGAACGCTTGGAGTCTTACAAAACCTATTGGAGTGCAGCAACAATTATAAATACAGACCCAGGTGAGTGTTTGAGTCAATTGTGATGTTTAACCATAATTATATATATATATATATATGTGTGTGTACAGTATATATATATATATATATATATATATATATATGTGTACAGTATATATATATATATATGTGTACAGTATATATATGTGTGTGTATTTCTGTGTGTGTTTATATACACCAAAATAAATAAAATACTATTTAATTTCTTCTTATTTGTGCAGTGTACTAGCAATTTGAATTTTTTTCCCAGTGTAGATGATGATTAAATTCTAAAAATATTTACTAATATACTCCTTATAAATAATAGTAATTATAGATAAATAATAGTAATAGTAAATAATAATATACATATGTAATACATATTTCTTTGAGTGTGTACTCATACACATATACTGTATATAAATATTAAAGTAGCAACGTATATATAACTTTGTATGTAAGATATGATTTTGTGGTACATTCACATATATACCTTTTTAAAAAGTGTTTTAATGAGCATATAACACAATTAAAATGGTTAACAAATAGTACTATTATATAATACATATATAAACCTTCTATCTGTCTTCTGCTCTTGCTTTGCTTCTAGCTTTTTTATGTTTTTGAGTCACAAAATTAGGAGCTTGCTTTTTTTTTTTTTTTTTTACAAATTCAACCCCCATTCTAGTGGCCGACAGAAACTGAATACCTAATAATTGACCGCTTAGGTTAATCGGTTAGCAGTATGACAAGCTATTTCACTAACTGGTTAAATAATGTTTTTTTAAAGCAGTCATGTTTAATACTAACTGTATACTGAATATTCATTTGTGTGTGTTTAGATGATGGCGGCTGTCTGGTGACCCCAGGGATATTTGTACTTGGTGAAGATGAAATGAGCTGGTTCAAGTCCCGTGAGTACTGCATAGGAAATAATGATCTGTTTGCCAGGCTCAACAATGAAAGCAGCCAGATTAGGATGGCCTTAAACATGACACTCGAAGAACCCAGCGAGGGCTGGATCAGTCTGCGCCGCAGCTTGTACTCAACAGACTGGTACTGGAGAAACGAGGACACTTTCTCACCCAACGTGGACTTCACTTACTGGGAGAAAGGACAGCCTGAAAAACCGGAGAAAGGCTTGTGTGCCTCGGTTTCCCTGGATCCCAACAAGAACTTCAGGTGGAAGAGTGCACCCTGCTGTTCTAAAAAGAAGCCTGTTTGCTATAAAAGACCAAAATACTCCACTTTATGAGATCCTTTGTAAACAACAGATGTCATAATTACAAGACTTCTGACCTCCAAAAATGTTCAATGTTTAATTTTTTTGCTTTTAGAACTACCTTTAGGGATCAGTATAGATTTGTTTGATTTTCATGCTCAACATTTATCTGTCTATAAATAACGAGGCCCCTATAGTAGGATAGATTTAGAAAATGTTATCTGGTGGGCAATGACATTGATCTAGCATTAATATTAATAGTGAAAACAAAACTTGTATTGCAAACTTTTTAGGTTAAATATAACTATTAAATATAAGCCTGTAATTTGAGATGCATTTTGATCTGTATCCAGACTAAGATTTAAACTGTGATTATTATTAAAGAATGTTAATTGAACAACAATGAGTCCTGTGGACTTTTTTATACAAAATAATGCCATAGGCTTTATTTGATATTAAGTTTTTAGCCCTTTATTTAAAAAATCTTTAATTTAACAGTCAAGTCACAGTCAGACAAGTTTAAACTGACTTGAAAATCATCCAAAAATCTAAATTTTTTTAATTTTAAGATCTTTTTAATTTCTCACAAATGGTCTTTCTTTGATTCAGTAGTAAATGTTCTTTTTAAAAATAAGAAAAAGCAATGTTTGTCTTTGTAATTGTTTTTTGTCTGCCATTACCAAGCCATTATCTTAATTTCCTACCCCTCTATGCGCCTGTCATATAGACCATTTTTATAGTATTCAGTTATTCTTAATGGATAAAAGTCCCAATTTATTGTTTTTCCTTTGGGTGGTAAGAAAAAAAAAACTGTGGCAATCCATGTTGACTTGAAACTGTCAATCAAGAAGACAGGAAGGTTTACGAGATTGTGTGTGTGTGTGTGTGTGCCTGTGTGGTGGAAGTGAATATAAGTAATCAGTCCTTATCTACAGGTACAGTAGATCCCCAGTTTAAGATAAAAAATTATCTAAAATTCTTTATATTTTCCAACCCACTGCTTTTTTTTTTTTGCAAAACTTTGACAGACAAATACATGAAGATAAAAATTTATATTTTATCAGATATTATATTATTATTTAAGTCACTCAGGCTTAAATTATCCACTCAGGTCAGACAAAGATGGAAGTCAGAGTCATATGGCTCTCCTTAGAAGAGGAAGTTTATTTTAAGCCTTTCTATTTTTAACAACATACATGGGACAAGAAACGGCTTTGAAACCAGTGTTCTGATTATGTGAGCATGACATTTGCGTCTTTTCAGTGCTCCACCCTGCTAGCTCTGATGCTAAACCTCCTCTTGATCACCCAAGCTCCCACACCGAGAGCCAAAAGCAGCTTGGTAGCCAATGCCAGAGCAAGAAGCAGCACAAGGAGCGAGAAAGAGCTCTTTGCGGTTAACCTCTCTGGACTGGGGGGCAAAAGGTAGAGCGTGGCTTGATCCTTCCCCAAAGAGTTTGAAGCCGCACAGATGTACTGTCGTCCAGGTTTGATGTCCAGCAGTTGGCTTGAAGTGCGGTATTGCCCGGTAGCGTCCTGAGAACGAGGGAATGAAGTATCTCCCTCCTGAACACCATCTGGTTCTATCCATTGAACGTCAGGAAGAGGGGAACCCTGAACACGACACACGGCTTTGAAGCCAGATGCTTCAATCCCCTCGGCTGACAAACTCAGGATTCGTGGTGCAGCTAGTAATGAGCAACATAAAAATAGCCTGTCAGAATATAAGAGCTGACTTCCATTCAGTTCATAAGTTGGAATTTGAATTGTATAGGCCATTCAATTTGAATGACAGGAAGTGGAATTTATTGAATTACAACAGAGTTTTTGAAAGCTTGGTGGTGACATTGAAGTCATGTGATGGAGTATTTGTTTATACTGTAGCCTACTTTAAGTTTTTTAGTTTTACTGATTGTAGTAGAATTAATGAAAGTTGTGCTTATTTGTGAAACAAAACCTGTAAGAATCATAACTTTTGTTGGTCACAGAATTTATTTTCTGCATTAATCAAAAGCCAATGGAAAAATCTTGTTGGGTTTTTGTCAGAGGAACTTTGTAGGTTGCCCTAAACAAATATATCGTTCAGTGCTCTACTCAGAGAAATTCAACAGGAATTCAGGGAAATTAAATGTTCTTCCCCCAGTTTCATAAATTTTGGTAAATATAAAGATGAATATATAAATTAACTACGAGTTCATAGGTGGCCTTTCAAACAGATTTGTCTATAAGACTATAAAATGTTCAGGGCTTTTTAAATGTCTTTCACACAAAACTTTATCAAGCCTTCATTAAATTTGTCTTGACAAACTTTAATTTTTCTGTTAACAATTGAGCTTATTGCCATTACAAGGATTTTAGTTCATTTTTAAATTGACTTTTCATATTTTAACATTTTAAGCCAAATTGCAATTCTGCTTCCTGTTTGCAAACTTAATTCAAATTCAGGAAATTCATTAAAATTTAAAAGCATTCTTAATGGAACACTACACATCGTCCATATGCTTACTGCCAATTAGAACAGTCTTGGAACAACCAATCAGAGTTCATATCAACTTATTTTTATCCTTTCTATTTTTTAGAGATATTAATTGATTAATTGGTTAGGGTTAGGGCTATGCTTGTTGGACATTAATATTGTTCCAGGACCAACAAAAGATGTTGATTTAGAAAGCAAATTTACAGTCATCATAAAGATACAATGTTTCCTTTCCCTCTTAAACACAAGTTAAGACATCAGATGGGAACATAAGGAATCAACTGATGCTTTTCTTACCCTCCACTCGTAGACGAGTACCCAGTGTGTTCTCAAAGCTTGTATGGGGATGTCCCAGTATCTCAATGCGGCAGTAGTAGCGGCCGCTATCCTTCAAGGTCACGCTGTTAATCCTGAGTGAGACGTCATGGTTTCGGTGGTTGCCTTCCAGGCGGTAGCGCTGGTCCTGGTTGGGCTTTGATTGGCAGAGCTGGCTGTTGTTCAGACTCGTGCAGCGGAACAGCACTGTGGCAGCCCGTCCGTGGCCCAGGGTCCACACCACATGCATGGAGGAGGGATGGGTGTGATGTGGGTGGCTAAAAGAGCAGGGAAGCACTACTGGGTACCCCTCCATCGCCCGGACCTCAGTGGGTGCTTTCATCAACCAGCCATCATCGTCTTTGGCTATAGCTAGGGAACAAAGTTGACAAAGCTTACAAAATCAAAATGATCAGGTCTATTGAGTTATTCTATTCAAACTCTGTTTTGAATTTTCTCACCTGCAGAATAAAGGATCACCAACAGGCCGAGAGTTTTTGTAAACTGGTGTGCATCCATTGCAGACGATCTGGATTTACGATTCAGTATAAGAAAAAAATTCCTAGCAACATGTTCCTGTTTCTGACTCACCATCACACATGACTGACTTCATACATCTACTAATATTGCTATCTATCTATCTATCTATCTATCTATCTATCTATCTATCTATCTATCTATCTATCTATCTGTCTGTCTGTCTGTCTGTCTGTCTGTCTGTCTGTCTGTCTGTCTGTCTGTCTGTCTGTCTGTCTGTCTGTGACACAAATTGGAGGTCTATCTATCTATCTGTCTATCTATCTATCTATCTATCTATCTATCTATCTATCTATCTATCTATCTATCTATCTATCTATCTGTCTGTCTGTCTGTCTGTCTGTCTGTCTGTCTGTCTGTCTGTCTGTCTGTCTGTCTGTCTGTGACACAAATTGGAGGTTTATCTATCTATCTATCTATCTATCTATCTATCTATCTATCTATCTATCTATCTATCTGTCTGTCTGTCTGTCTGTCTGTCTGTCTGTCTGTCTGTCTGTCTGTCTGTCTGTCTGTCTGTCTGTCTGTCTGTCTGTCTGTCTGTCTGTGGCACAAATTGGAGATCTGTCTGTCTGTCTGTCTGTCTGTCTGTCTGTCTGTCTGTGACACAAATTGGAGGTTTATCTATCTATCTATCTATCTATCTGTCTGTCTGTCTGTCTGTCTGTCTGTCTGTCTGTCTGTCCGTCCGTCCGTCCGTCCGTCCGTCCGTCCGTCCGTCTGTCTGTCTGTGACACAAATTGGAGGTTTATCTATCTATCTATCTATCTATCTATCTATCTATCTATCTATCTATCTATCTATCTATCTATCTATCTATCTATCTATCTATCTATCTATCTATCTGTCTGTCTGTCTGTCTGTCTGTCTGTCTGTCTGTCTGTCTGTCTGTCTGTCTGTCTGTCTGTCTGTCTGTGACACAAATTGGAGGTTTATCTATCTATCTATCTATCTATCTATCTATCTATCTATCTATCTATCTATCTATCTATCTATCTATCTATCTGTCTATCTGTCTATCTGTCTGTCTGTCTGTCTGTGACACAAATTGGAGGTTTATGTATACATCCATCCATCCATCCATCCATCTAGACACAAATTGGAGGTTTACTTTATAAATATAGCTTTAGTAATTAGATTTTAGTGAAATAATTTAAGAAGTATACTCTTTAATTTAAAAGTGACAAGAAACCTGATTAAGTTTCACCATGTGGTGGTGCTGTAAGCAATTCATTGTGAGAAATTAGATTTTTATTTTTGGAGCAGGGCCTTTCAGAGGAAACTACCTGCACTGACCAATTCACTAAAAAAGGTAATGTAAGTAGACAGTTCCTCATTTTAGTCTTTACTTACCATCTTGTTTAGTCACAGTACCTTAATTTCAAATCTTCTGTCTTTGAGATCCCGGAATGTTCTCTCCGAAGATGCAGGATTATGAGTTTGGTTTGCTTTTTTTGATTTGCAGTCTCGAAGGTAATACATTGTTTTTTAAATTTTAAAAGCAAGAATGTAACTAATTCTACACGGTAAAAATAAAAAATACAAAAGGCTCTTCCAATACCATACAGGCAGAATCTTGGAGAACTGGTCTATCATTAAGGAACTGCAAAGATTTCCTCATGCATCTTTATGTTTTTATAGTGTAAGAAAGAATTAAAATGAAAGCAATAAATGTAAACTGGAAACATATCCACTAAAAACTATGATTAACTCCAGATTTAGTGTTTTTTAGGCTATCTTGTTATAACTTATGTTATCATATTATATGTTGTTCTGTTATCATCTGCAGGCATATCTTGTACACCATGGACAATGAAAGTACAGGATCAGGTCAATGGCACTTTGGGACAAAATGTGATTCTCCCCTGCATCTTCACACACCCAAAACAAAATAGTTACACTGGTGACATCACTATTAAATGGATGCAGGGCAACATACATGAACCCATTTTTCAGTGCATATTTCATAACAAGACAAAAGGACAAGACAGTAACTGTATTTATCCAACATCTTCAGAGCGATTCTTCCTTCAAGGTAACCACAGAAAAGGAGACATTTCCTTAAGGATCAATAATTTACAGTTTACTGATGCCTCACAGTACACCTGTAGGGTGGAGCTGGATTATGATAAATTCAACAAACACACAACGCTTAATGTCAATGGTAAGAGTTACACAGCATTTGTATCATCACACAAATAAACAGTCACCCAAAAAAATAAAATAAAAATAATTATATATGACAGAATTTTCATATATATATATATATATGACAGAATATATAATAATATACACTTATATTAATGCTTTTGGACACTTAAGTCACACTCAAAGGGATAGTTCACCCAAAAATGAAAATTCTGTCATCACTTACTCAAGTATACATTTTATACATTTAATTATACATTTTAATTGCAGTTTAAGTGTCTAAATACTTTTTGGTACCACTGCATTGTATGCATGAAATTACATATTTTTATTTGTTATTGTCAACTGTAGCTCCAGCACAAATCCTTATCCTATCCCTGGATTTAGATGTTGTGGTTAAGATTGTGAAATGCATTGCCCAAGGGAATCCAATTCCAGAAGTAAAATGGACCTCTTCATCTGGACCGGTAAAACAGATTTCAATCAAAACTGGCCACAGAGTCATCAGCTCAGTTCCATTCTCTGACCATGACGTGTACACTTGCCAAGCTGTGAACTCACTGGGCCAGGATCAGAAAGCATTTTCACCAAACCCTCCAAATTGTTTAAGTCTCTCGGTGATGACTGGCATTCTTGGGTGTTTGCTGTTGCTTGGGCTTGTAGCGGTTATTTTCGATGTGGTGATAAGAAGTAAGTACCTGATTATTTTTTGCGCATTTTTTATTAAAAATTGGTGTGTGCAAAATGCTCATGGTCAGTATTTGTTACTTTTCCCAAAAAGGAAAAAATGCACAGAGAGTCATGCTACAGTAAGATCACGTTATTCATTTAAACTGGCCATAATAGTGAAATAGTGCGTCTTTACTGAAAAAGTATTTGAATGCAACTCAAAAACTGTTTTCATTTTTTAGGGCTATGGGTGTACAGAGGGTTCAAACCTCTGTATATCAAGATAATGAGACAGTTTGTGCCAATATCAGCACTTGTCCAGTTGGTGAGTATGATTATGATTAATAAAACCTATATAATTGTCCATTATAGTGATGTGTCACAGTACTAATACTGTAATACACATTATTATTCTTTCTAGGTCGTAAAACTAGACAAGTTGGTGTGTACTCAACAGGGGCACTGAGAGAGGGGGGAAAGGAAGAAATGATTCCCAGGGCCCCAAAAATTCGGCCCCCGAGACCTCCAGGACCCCCACCAGCCATTGACCAAAAGTGAAAGGTGGGGACTATTTTACTATTGTGCTTAATTTCATAATAGCATTGTCTTAATCAAGAGTCAGTGAAGTTGACCTTTATATGTACAGTATGTATATATGTGACCCTGAACCACAAAACCAGTCTTAAGTCGCTGGGGTATATTTGTAGCAATAGCCAAAAATACATTGAATGGGTCAAAATGATTGATTTTTCTTTTATGGCAAAAATCATTAGGACGTTAAGTAAAGATCATGTTCCATGAAGATATTTTGTAAATTTATACCGTAAATATATCAAAACTTATTTTATTTTTTTTATTTGTAATATGCATTGCTAAGAACTTCATTTGGACAACTTTAAAGGCGATTTTCTCTATATTTTGAGTTTTTTGCACCCGCAGATTCCAGATTTTCAAATAGTTGTATCTCGGCCAAATATTGTCCGATCATAACAAACCATACATCAGCTCTCATATCATATATATACAATTGACACTTATGACAACATCAACATCCTTGGATGGAGGGTTTTGTGGTCCAGGTTCACATATTTTTTATAGCGTTTGATGAACCAAGTTATAATATCAGTAGACCTTAAAAGGGAAATAAAAATGCTGAAAGAAGATATCAACAAACAACTTAACTAGTATATGTGCATAAAAAGTGCAGTTTAAATGTCTTTTTTTAATTTATTAATTTATTTTTTTTATGTGTGTGTATGTGATGAAGCAGTTGATCCAGAAACTATTTTTCTTCCTTTAAACCTTTGAATAACTACAGTCAGTCTTCAAGAGCAAACCCCCACAAGGATATGTAGTCTATATGTGTGTGTGTTCAGTGATTTGTGCAAAGGGTGGGTAACAAAACTAGTACCCTTACAGTCTTATGGTTGTGTTGGAAAGAAAAGAGTGTTAGTCATTTCATGTAATATTCTTTATTTTTTCACTTCAGTAGGGCTTTAAAATAATCTAAACCACAAATATAAAAACAGCCACACAATTTAAATAAATAAACACTGTAGAATACAGAAAGTAAAAAAGTAAAGAGTGTAAAGACCATCGACTCTACCGTGCGACTCCACCGGGCAGGGACACCGGCAAGGGATAGTAGTAGCTTTTTATTTAATTTTTTCATTGATATGTTTATTATTGAAATGTTGTTGTTATATGCATGTGTTAATTTTATTTAATTTCTTTATTTTCTTAAATATGTGGGTAGATAGTATTTATAGAGTTGTAACTTTTTAGTTTTAGTTACTTTTTCTTATTTGTAAGTCGCTTTGGACAAAAGCGTCTGCTAAATGACAAAAGTAAAGTAAGTAAAAAAGTAAGAATACTGCTGCTATTTTAGGTCCCTCCTCTAGTGGCACACACATAGCAACAGAATAGGTGGGTAGAAAAGCAAATCTCATAAAGCAGAAAGTTGAAGTCCTGAAGTCGTGTCTTATTGATCATGTATGAAGGGTCTGAGTAATAATTCTATTATTTGAATAGGGACAGGGTTATGCACTTAAACGTGTGGGTTATTATTGAAGCTGCTGGATAACACATGGTATCTGTTTCTTTTCTAGGCGCTGATCCGGATGGACCAATCACATTCGTTTTTGATTACTGCATGTTCATTAAAACAAAAAAACATTATATTTGAGATTTGTATGGTGTATTTTGTTTCGTATATATTCAGATATATGTCAATATAGTTCATATGTTTATAAATAATATTATATTTTGGTGTATAAATGTTTTTAAAAAGCTTTGAATGCAACCTATTCAGGATGACTTTGAGCCTCCGCGCGCCCCCGAGCGGTCGAGTCTATTTTATATCCCGTGGAAACGTGCATGTCTTTGGTCACACCCTGTTGTATTTGACGCTTTTCTTGACTCAACTAGTATCGTTCAATGTAAGCAGCTTTAAATTTATATTATCTTATTTTATTTGTAAAGTCCCTCATATAGTATACCAGAATGTCTCACACTATCGTTACTACTACAACCACAACAACATCCTCGGATGGAGGATTTTGCAACATCGGTTATGCGCGTTCATTTCAAGGATTACTGAAAATCGGCCAAGTGGTAAGAGAAAGTTATACTTGTAAAGGTAGACGAATGCATAAAATCCTTCATTTAAGGATGGTAACGTTTGACTGTTTTACACCACGATGCTTCACTAAACGGAACTCTTCACTAAACTTTCCATGAATGCATTGCCTGTGCACTAACAATGCAGGGTCAGTGCATTTATTTACAGCAGCACTCCTTTTGGAGAAACGTTGGAGAAAAGTTTCCAAGAAGTTAAACATTCTTTTCACTTACAAAAATGCTAAAACGTACTGTAACCTGATATTTCCATGCTTTATATCATGCATTATGTTATGTTTCTGGGCAGTAGTCTACCATGTTATTCTTTAAGAGATAAATCTGAAAACTTGTGCTAACTAAAAGTTTTAATCTTTACATTTAAAAAACAATCCCCAAACGTAGCATGATATTCTTTAAAGAATGCTGGATTAAATACCATGGTAAATTAATCTACATTTAGATTTATCTCCTTAATCAATTCAACAGGAAACAACAGAGTTCACAGGAAAAGGCACTTTTGTGTGTGTTTTCATAAATATCTTCTGTGCAACAGCTGTTTATTCTCAAGCGAAAAATGCATCATATTTTAAGCTTAACCCGTAATAAAGGCCAAAACTAGTAATAGTTGTATTTGATGTTATTTAAATATTTGTATGCATAAATGCTTCATTGATTAACAGAACTTTTTAGTGAACTGTTCATGAATAATTACTATATTATTTGTTTATGTTTGAACAACACAATATACTAATATGTTTCTGTTAAAGGAAAATTGGTGAAAAATATCCTGGAAGTTAAAGCTAATCATTGTAACGTACTGTACAATGTTATTGCCATGTTTGAAAATGTGTCATACTATTATAATATTTTTTTGGACAGTGGCATGGTGTTCTGTAAAGGATATGAATCTGGAATAATGCAATTATTTAAAGAATTTTGGATTACTTTCTATGGTATGGTCATCACTATACCGTGCCGCAGGAGGGAGGACTTCCTTAAAATAAAGTCTTTATTACTACTTAAATAACACTAGTGTTTTGAGGCTTAGAGTGTGGTCTAGGCCAGGGAATGTGTAGAAGGCAATGATAATTTGATAAGACTCACACACCCCGGATGCTCAGGAACAGCCGGCTGCTAAAATGGTTGCAGTGATGAGAGAGATTTAGAGAGATTTGCACTGCAACATGTGGGGCCTCTTTGCTCAAAGAGGGCTAAACTCAAAACCCACCAAAACCAAAGATTATACTTTCACCGGAAACATTTCAGATAGAAGATAAGTGGTTTGACAAAATATTTTTTTTCCACCATTCACACAGTTCTACTTGATTGGTTCAACAGGAAACACCAGTGTTCACAGGAAAAGAAACCTGTGTTTTTTTTTTTTTTTGCATACATTTTTTAACACTTCTATGCAACAAAGTGAGAAATGCTAATATTTTAACAGTATTTAATGGTAATATAACACTAAACAAATATGATTTCAAAATTAGTAATACTAGAATAATATTATTGTTTTGATATGATTTTAAAAACATTTATCATGCATATATTTTTAGTGTTGAATTCTAATGATAATATTACACTAAAAAGCAGGAATAAGACAATAATTAAATGTTTAGTCATTTATTTAAATAAAACATGATTTTAAAAAGTCATGATTTAAAATCAGACATTTAAACTCAAAATATCAGAAACATAAAAAATATTTAAACTTAATATTACTAAAGAAATGAACAGAAACGTTGTCCAAGTCCTTTTGTTTTTTTACATTTGCTGAGCTGGTGAAATCCAAAGGTTTACTGAGCTAAAGCATTGCTACTTTGTTCTTTGTTTTAGTATTTCCTGTGAAGGGCACAAGGATATTTAATTGAAATGTACTACCTCTAATTTTGCAGGTGGTCCTCCTGATTGCTTTCCTTTGCGTGCACTGTGAGGGGATCAATTACTCTGCCCACCGCTACTTTGAGGTGGTCACTGCATGGTTTCTCATTGTCTTCTTAATCTTCTTCCTCATGTATTTGTTCCGACTTCAAAGCAAAATCACATGCATCAACTGGACATTGACGGTAAGTCAGCAGAGTTCACATTTCACTTACACATCTTCTCACCGAAGATCATGGCATTAGGTGTCTTTTGTAATCTTTAAGAAATTTTATGCTGCTTTTTCATCTCAAATTGGCTCTTTATTGCTTTCACAGGAGTTTTTACATTATGCTGTGGGAGGAATCCTGGTCTTTATCGCCTCTATAGTTGTTGCTGTGAAGAGTTATGGGATCTCAGCTTTGATCGCTGGATCTGTGAGTGCCTTTTTATGCTCGCAATATGTGCAATGCATGCTGCTAATTGGCCGGGGAAATGCACAAAGCCTTCTTGTGTAGAGATGAAGAAGCAGGAAATGCTAATCGTTACTGTTGCATTACACACTATTTATTGGGCAGTGAATGTGCGATTCTTAGAAAGGCCTATCAGGCATCAAAAGAAAATGACTTTTCATGTTTAGTAATAATATTTGTGATTATAGAATATTATTAATATGTCACTAATGTTTGTTTTTACATAAACACAGGTGTTTGGCTTTATAGCTACTTTTCTTATTGCAATCAGCATATGGACTTCTTATAAGGTCACATGTGGCTCTCAACCAACTGGTGAGTCTGACCCTGTTTTAATCATTTAATTTATATAATATGAAAGCCGTGAACAGTTTAAAGGAATAAAAATAAAAATTAATATCCACCTTCAGGCCATCCAAGATGTAGTTGAATGTATTGGTTCATTGCAACAGATTTGGAGAAATGTATTGCAACACTTGCTCACCAATGGATCCTCTGCAGTGAATGGGTGCCGTCAGAATGAGAGTTCAAACAGCTGATAAAAAAAAAAAAAAAAAAAATCAGAGTAATCCACAAGTAATTCATATGACTCCATCAATTAACGTTTTGTGACATGTAACGTCTAGTGAAAAAGTCCATCTCTTGTTATCATCTCACATCAAAACCCACCGGCATAATTGTTCAGAACTGTTTGGACTGCTTTTGTTCTAAACAGCGCTTGATCTGTACATATTTCTTTCCTGATTGACCTTTTCACTGGAGAAATCAGTATTTAGGATTATGAATGTTTTTAGCTGGAAGCAATTGGAGTCTGGACTGGAGTCATTTGAACTCTCATTCTGACGGCACCCATTCACTGTAGAGGATCCTTTGGTGAGCGGGTCATGTAGTGCTAATTCTCCAAATTTGTTCTGATAAAGAAACACAACATCTACATCTTGGATAGCTTGAGGGCGATTACATTTTCAGCAAATGTGAATTAGCGTGAACTGTTCCTTTAACAGAATTGACATGTTGAAATTCATTGCATAATTTCCTGCTAATTCTCTCTTGAAGGTGCTGCAGTGTGACTGGATGGAAGTCACTGTCTTATCAGATGAGAGTAGCAAGAAAAATTCTCAATTTGTTCTGGAGAGATGATGAGTTCCTGAAGCACATTAAAGGGACATTTTGGGTTGTTTTTGAAGATGCTACATGCTTCAAGAGTGGATTTCTTCATCAAACTTTTAGTGCCTCAGTAAACTTAATCGGCTGGGATCAAACTCAGAATTTTTCAGCATTAGGACTGGTTTATTTTAAGAGTGGAGTTTTGATATATTTAATCAACAATGTCTGAAACCAAAAGGGGCCATTTATTCACGAGAATGTTTACATTATTTGACAGTATATATCGTGTGATGCAGATTTGATTCAGTGCCTGTGATCAAAGAATATTTTGGCTGAAATTAGGTGTTCATGAATGACTGAGATGCTGACCCACAGTATTATTACAAAAGTTGAAGTGTATTTTGCTTTTCACAGTATCTCTATAAATTATATTATGATTTGCAACTGTAAAGTTTGAAGAATGTATTTTTGGCTTCCTAAATGTAAGTCACTTTGTTTTATACACTGTGATAAAAAGAAAAAGTCTCCTGATGTTGTATATGATTTGTTGCTTCTTCACTGATTCAAAATCAGAATTGGAATCAGAACAAGACTTTTACTGATCCTCATGACTTGGCTTTCTTCTGTGGATTACATAAGAGGATACTTTGAAAAATTTTAGTAACCAAACAGCTTGGGTTCCATTGACTTCCATTATATTTTTTGGAAGTCAAAGGGAAACGAAAATGTTACCAACATTCTGCAAAATATCTTCTTCTGTGTTGCACAGAAAAATTCAGGAAATTACAACAGAATCTGAATTTTTGGGTGGACTATCCCTTTAATATTTTTTTTGTTTTTTTGGCATTGTGACATTTTTATGGCAAACATGAACATACATTTGTATTTATACTTGATAATACATTATAATGTTTGTTATATTTTCTTTATGCTTATTTAAAAACAAATGCATAACAAAAAAGAGATGATGCATTACAGTAATGAGAATTATAGGGGCAATGTGGTATTAAAATGATATTGTAATGCAATGCAACCCTTAATGGTCGTAACAGACTTCATGTCCTTTATATCATTGTTTATTTTGGTTCTGGGATGAAATATGACCTCGACAAGTGTTTGTGTATTATCCTATTACGGTTTAGTCAGATTGGCTTTAATTGAGCAAAAATCATGCTACCCATTAATATAAATGTTTAAGGTATATTATCTGCAGAACTACTTAACACACAGTGACTTATGCTCACTTCTTCTGGTTACAGCAAGACATTGTTGAGCAAAAACCACAGGAAACCCTTGACCTCTATCAGGGGAAGTGCCTCCAAAAGAGAAAGACGGAAATGCACTGATGGTGCATTTGAAGTTCACTAATGGGTTGTTGTAACTACTGCAATGTGGAAGGGAAATAAATTCCTTAGGGATAAATGAAGCCATCATCTATGGAGGGAAATAGTGAAACAGAGAGAGCTGCAGTCCTAGACAGATTCCATTTTAGTATTCCAGCTAATTTGGAAACATGACTCATGCACATCTGAACTCCTCTTTAAGGCTGTGTTTAGAGTACAGCAAGTCCAGCAAAAGAACCTCTGTACCACTGGCTAAAGTAAATGGCACTTATGTTCACAAGCACAACACTGAAGTGCCCAAACAAACAGGAAAAGGAGGGAAATGGTTGGGATGCAATAGAGGATGAAATGTACATTTCTCACAGTTGTAGGTCATACTTTACAGAAGTGCAATGGTGGAAAATACAACCACTGTGTGACCTACAAAAGCGGTTTGCTGCCAATGTCAGTGTGGGCAACATATGAAGGATCTAAGGATCCTTAAATGCAAACTACTATGTGTGTTTTCCTTCAAGAGAGCAACCATTTGTGTTGTGTTTTTACTTATACTTTCTGAGTCTGCCCTCTTGTGGTCTGTTGCAGGCTTCAGCGCAGCAAAGCTTACGTTTTAGTTACTTTAAGTAAAATTTAATTACATAATAATAATTAAAACCCCTTAAACTTATTTTATTTCAGCTGCAGTTTTCAGGGCATAATTTCTCATTTTCATTTAGTTTAATTTTAGGTAATAAAATAACTAGATCTAAAAAACAAACAAATATATATTAAAATGAATAAAAACTGTATAGACATATAATGTCGAACATTTAATAAAAATGTCTAAAACATAACAAAAACACTAAAGCTTTAACTACAATGAAAGTGAAATAGAAATAAAATCTAATTCAAAATATAAATTATAAATATAAATCATACTAATATATATATATATATATATATATATATATATATATATATATATATATATATATATATATATATATTAGTAGCTTTTATTAATTCTCTTCAAATCACAAACAGGCATTATCATTGTCGATCACGTCCACAATGACTCCAAGCAGCATATTTTGAAAGTTTATGTATACAAACAAAATAATTACTTACAAATAATAAATACATAAATATATAAAAACAAACTATGCGTAAACTAAACTTAAGGGGATTAATCAATATATACTGCAAGTAATTTAGAGAGTTTTAAAGTGTTCAATTTGTTAGCTGCTTTAAGGATTCAAATCAAATTTTCAAATGCCACAAAACCTGGAGCAAAACTTTAGTAAGTCAGTAAAGCTGGAAATGACTGACCTCTGGTGGTGACCTCTGGAGGTGGTGCCTTCATTCTCTCATGAAGTGGTCATGAAGTAATTGCAAAAGAATGGAGCTTCTTTAAAGGAGGATTTCGAAATCAGATCCCAGTTCAACTGTATTTTTATTATTTCAAGATTAAAGAGCCGGTAACATTGGTAAAATTGATTCACTTTTTCTTCCGACAGTGCCCCGGGAAAAGTTAGGCAGGGTTCAGAATACTCACACATGCTAATGCTTTGTTCTTTACCAAAGTCTGTCCTGCTAAATGACAAACAAAACACTCTGTATGTAATCAGGTAGACTTAACTTTTTCAAACTTTTACAATGACAAAATAGTATGAAAAAAAATTATAAAATACAATGTTTTTTTTTTAAGGACAATAGAGAAATAAAAAAACAAATAGAAAAAGGTTAATTATTTGCATAATAATTGCTTAAAATAGACTAATTATTTTGAAGGGTTTGTGCATTATTGTGGGAGTTGAGATTCAGAATTTCTTTGTATTGATGGTTTAGTTTGATAAGATAAGACTTTTTATCTTACGCACCATTAGCAATTATTATTGACTCCAAACAGGTTTGTGTGTGTGTATGCTAAGACACAGAGTGCATGAAAGTCCTACTGCCTTTCTCACAGGATCAACTCTAACAGTAGATTTGTAATGAAATGGCTAGAATCCAAAAACATGAACTCTAAATATGAGACAAGTGTAGTTTATGTTTGTCTATGCAAAGTTTATCAGGATATTAAGATTCAAACTCTAGTTAGTTCACATCCGTCTTTACAAAAGTTCATTTCATTATACAGAAAGGTTAAGACCTATATAGAGATCTAATCAAATTCATTAAAGAGGAGAGAAAACTGATGGATCCACAAAGACCCAGAGTATAAACAGCCTTTGTTAAAGATGGGAATTAAAAGCACGTTTTCTCATTAGCTGCTTATCAGCATCATCTTCCAAACTCTAATGCATTTTCTAAGTAAAATCTTTTTTACAGCAAAGACCACATGCATGATGCGAAATGTCAGAATCCCTTGTTTTTCAAAGGCTGTTTTAAAAGCCAGCATTTTATGCATCCTCAGTACAAACAATGGAATAATATTCTCACATTTTTCCAATAATTTGACAAAATTACAGCTCAATTGAAATTGTTGCACAATAAAATACTACTTTTTTAATTTTTGTAATTTTGTTCACACATCACATATGTGACTCTGGACCACAAAACCAGTCTTAAGTAGCACGGGTATATTTGTAGCAATAGCCAACAATACATTGCATGGGTTGAAATTATCGATTAGTTTTTCTTTGACAAAAATCATTAGGATATTAAGTGAAGATCATGTTCCATGCAGATATTTAGTAAATTTCCTACCGTAAATATATTATCAAAGCTTCATTTTTGATTGAAATATGCATCGCTAAGGACTTCATTTGGACAACTTTAAAGGCAATTTTCTCAATATTTTAATTTGTAAAATATTACAGATTCCAGATTTTCAAATAGCAGTGTCTCGACCAAATATTGTCCTATCCTAAAAAACCATACATCAATGGAAAGCTTATTTATTCAGCTTTCAAAAGACTGACCCTGATGACTGGTTTTGTAGTCCAGGGACAGGGTCTCAGACATGCTCCATTGCCTCAGGTAAGCATGTAGCTTTCACTAAACTTTATTAAGGCCAAAATTATTTGATGCGGTAGAAATGCCTACAAATGAGGGAGAGTCATATGAGATTTTTTTTTTTTTATTATTATTATTTTATTTAGAATACATTTTTCCACACAATAAACATTGAAATTATTTGTGATTATTTTATTTTTGGTTTAGATAATCATAATTTTAAACGTCATAATTAATATTTTATTAAATGTTCAAAGTTTAAGACATAAATGACCAAAGTAGGCTACTACAATCTACATAAAAGGCACGCTGAAGTTGCAAATAGCGCGCATGGCCGCAGACCTTCATTAACCTCCGTAGGAAGTCCTTCCTCGATAAAGAAAACTGAAGGGAGTGGGGAAGTGAAACACAAGTAGCCCAAACAAAGGACGCGTGAACAGCATAAACAGAGCACATTACCGAGGTATTTTACTCTTAAGTATTAATCAATATTGTTATCACACATTTTGCAGTTGTGTTTGTATCGATTGTCGATCAATTCTGTTAACTTAGACTTGACTTTGACTGCTTTACTTTCGCTTTTCTCAGCGTGAACACCACCAGCTATCGACGCGTCGTTACTTTGTTTCCTTTGCAGTATCACATATGTATCGTTGCTGAATTCTAAACGCTTTTATCGCTAAACTGTTTTATTCCCTCTCGTTTTCAGATTTAGCTACAGTATGGCCACCGCAGACACGGTGTACAACACCACAACAACAGCGCAGGAGGCCAAATCCAGAAAATGGATCATCGTGCCTTCAGAGAACCTGGATAAAGTTAGATTCGTGATAAAAGTGGTTGAAGTGGTAAGCAGCATGTTTCATGTTTTGTCTGAAAACACAAATGCGACCATGTTTACATGTAGGCTACTGTGATCATAATTTAGCCTATGTGATATCTCAATACAGTCTTTAAATGTTCTAATATATGCACTTTCTTTTATAGTAGCCTAATGTAAAATACTCAAACCTAAGTACATTGGGACACGGTTTGAATAAGAGGTCATTATTGTAAATGAGTGGTTAATCCGGTTTAAAGACCGTTCAAAACACAATTCAAGTTAAGCTAGCATTATTGGAAAAGTGTGTGAGTTTCCATAAAGGTGAGTAATATTAAACAAGAACGCTGGCAGTTCATTAAACTCTAAAAGGTGGGGCTAAAATATGACTACTGATAGTGTTCATCAGTATAATGTGTTTTTTGTTACATGCTAATGAAAGATTCTGCCGGATGAATCCATTGACCTGTCTCACGCATCCTTGACAATGCAAATTATGTTTAACAAGTCCTTGGGTGAGAGTGAGGAATGGCAACTTTTTTGCCTGCATTTAATAATGACAAGCATATTTTCTAAACAAGCATGGCCATTTTAGCATCACGGTCATATGCTGCTTGGCTGTTGCTCATGGGGCTTTTTGTACAGCAGTTTAGACTGAAGTTAGAAATTCCCTCCATTTCCTTGGCATCTTCCTTATGTCAAACTGACTTCTATAATTTATGACGACGCAGAACATGCACGCATCTTGGTTCACTAAGGAATACTATTGTTTGAGTGGCTATTTAGTAGATATTGCTTGTGCTTTGCAAAGACATTCAGTGGACTCATATGAGGCGAGGTCCTGGTTTATTTTGTGTGAGGTCCACCATCATTCATTCATTGCAGTGTTTGTTACTTAGCACACAATAAGCATTACACCATATCTTATAAATCCCAAATACTGGTATATGGGCTCAACAGGTTTGTGCAAAACCTGATGCTCCATTTTAAAAGATATGAGAAATGTATATGTGCTTTATTGAAAGCAAGGAATCTGACCATTTGATTTGAAGGGTAATCAAGAAATGGTGAAGAATCCATTTTTTTTTCTCATGCATTTTAATTCATAGCATTTCTTTTGTTTTAAAATAAAATCCTTTCAGTTTATTTTCTGGGCTAAATTAGATTTTGAGTCCCTGATTTTCAATGCAGTCTGAAATTTTCAGACTCTACATATTTTATCGTCTTGATCTTTAGCTTTTAGCATTAATTCTTCTCAGGGTGTTACTACTTGATTGTCACTATTCTAAGGGTTTGAATTCGCAAGGTCACAGCTGGAAAGACCAAAGGGCGTTGTCTGCTTGCATGTGACAAACTAAGTGATATCAGGTGTAAGAAATGACTGTCTGCCTTTAAACTGTTAATGCAGTTAGAGAGCAGATGCTAAATTCAATTACCATCTCATTCTTAACTTTCACAGTACATTGTGGTGAGTCAAGGACTTAAATGACATTCAAAATCGCATACTGTAAGCAAGAATCTTTAAGTACAGGGAAATACGCTTCAGAACACATTAAAGTTAGCCAGTAATTACCACAGAGAGGTCAACATTGAGACAAATATACTCTTTGTAAGTAACTGCCCCTACAGCCCAGGGCCTGGTCTCATGCTTTTCTGGGAATTAGATTTTTTCAAGAGTTTCTCCTGCAGTGTATTCAGGGAAATTGCCACTGGAGTTTTTAGTCCATGTACCCAAGTGTTGTTCTCATGACACTGAACAGCATGTTATTAATCGGAACAGAGACTTGCTTTTTAATCCTATACAGTTCAAATTGTATACAAATGTAAATTATATTACAAATGTACACAATGCCTTTTCTTTCTCAAGTTTTAAGTTATGTTAGTTAATTTTTTTTATAATTATGAATGTTCATTAGCTGGTGTCTTCTGGATGCCCTTGAAATTCCCTACTTTTAATTTCCTTTTCCACTTATTCAACATTGGAACACCTTGGTACTTTCCAGATGACACCTCATCTAGATTAGTTGCTGAAGCTGGTTCTTAGAGGCCCTTCAGTGAGAAGAGTATCTTTCCTCATCTACCTCCAAACCACTTTATCAAATTATTGCCCACAAACCATAGCATATATATATTTTTTGTGCTACATAAACCCAGTGCAGTGTATTAGTCATTTACAAGTGGGAATTTGCAGCTGCTTTGTTTCAATTTTTAAAAAGTCAGTGATTTTTTTTTCTTTTCTTTTTTTTTTAGTTCTTGACACTTGATATTCTGTGTATTTTTAAAAGAACTGTTTGAGTTTGTAAGACAGCTTTTTTTTTTTTTTTTTTACTCAGGTTTTGTTTATGAAATCAGTCTACCCACAATGCATTCATCAGAACAGAGACTGTTGACCACAGTCAAGTGACTAATGTATTGTGAAGAAATGCTTTGCTTTTTGCTGAGGACGGTCTATTCCAAAATGCTGATCAATTTTAGCATTAACTTTACGTTTTTATGCATGTTTTCCAGGAATGAAGCTTTGTTCGTTTCCGTTTTAGACAAATTATTTCTTTGTGGTTTCAGTTTGCTTGGTTACATTTTAGGTCATGTCTAAAATAAGTCCTTTTTTGGGTGGTGAACAGCAGCTGTTTTATCCAGCTTGTTTGGATGGAGGGTTTGGAATGGATTCTGTGTGGTAGAGATAAGGTTCTGCTTCTTAAGCGACAATAACAATTGCATGTGAACCTACCCTGTTCCTTCCTAGCAGTCAGGGCTGTCAAAGCTCGATACAGACATTATGAGTCAGACGTTTGGGCTAGTCTGGCTTTGTCATTTTGACGTTGCTTCTTATGAAATTTTGTTTTGCATAAATGAGCATGCTGTTAGGATTTCCTCTTCCTCCTTACTGCCAGTTATACAGGTTTTCCCATTTTGCCCTGAATTTTACCAGTTAAATGTCAAATACCAGTTATTTGTTATAAAAGTGACATTTTATTATTTTCTATATTCCCCATTGTCATAGTGATTTATGGATGTATATTTTACTTACTTTACTATATTTTATATTCTCAAACTCTAAGCAAATTGCTATGCCTTTTATTAATAGTTTAAAGAAATTATTTCACTACCAACCCCAGAGTTTTAACAGCAGAGATGTTTGACGTATTCACTACAACAAAAAATGCTGAGTTATTTTGAGGGACTTCTCTTTATAGTACAGTTGAGTAAGTTACTAGCATGACTACATCAGTTACAGTATCATTTTTGACCAGTTTCAGTTCTCTAAAGGGAAATTGAGTGGAAAGTCTCCTGGAATTGGTGTAACAGTGAAAATTTAACCTTTGGACTGGAAGACCTTTTAATAGTGTACATGTGACTAAGACATAGCGCTCAGGATGATGAATATCAGTTTTCGGAGTGAATTTCCTGGGTAAATAGCTTCTTCACACTGTTGGGAATCTCCTACCTGATGCTGATGCATTTACATCACACCTGGTTTTCTCTCAGTTTCGAATTGTGACTGATGCATGTTCTCTAACAGTGTGTTAAAGACAATATTTTGTCATTTAAGAAAATCTAAAAACACCCAAACCATTCATATTGTCTTGTAGACGGGATAGTTATTGAAATGAAAAATAAGCTGATACTGCCACCTGGTGGTTAATTAATGCACTTGGATTTCGTTTGTGTCCCCTCAGCTCCTTTCGTTTGTGGCTTTTGTGATGGAGGAGGTCGTGTCCAACTGTTTGCAATGTGGACCACTCTACTTTTTTGAATTTGTCAGTTGCACAGCATTCCTCTTCACACTGCTGCTCCTCATCCTCCTGGCCACACCGCTGCACCAGAGAGTTGGAATTAACAGCTGGCCTACTCTGGTAAGTCAAAAAACTTTTTTTTTTTTTTTTTTACAATATTACAAATCTACAAATGTTAAATATAATAACTTTAGAATATTATATTAAGTTTTTGTTTTGTTATACATTTTGTTTTATACAAAAATGCTTGACCGCTCCTGACCAGTCAGAATCACTTATTCTAGAGGATATAATTTTATCCGATGTACAGTTAAACTTTTTATTTTTTCATAGGATTTTGGATACACATCAGCCATGGCAATACTGTTCCTCCTTGCAAGCATTGTGTTTGCGGCAGACAATGGCCAGACGGGTCTGGAGCAGGGCGCAGTGGTATGATGGCGCTAGATTTGTTTTTTTTAGTTGATATGACAAAATAGCTGCTGCTGACCGGCTAACATTTAACTGTCATTCCTGTATTACAGGCATTTGGCTTCCTGGCCACGGTGGCCTTCTTTATTGACTTTGGTTTGTTCGTGAAAAATCGCGGTATTCCTTGCCGAAAGGGAAACAATCAACAAGCAGACCACACACCCAGACCAGAGAGTGAGAAACTTAATGCTAATGGAACTGACTCGATGAACTGAAACAAAACAAGCCGTTTTCAAAAGCTTTTTCCCATTTGTCCAACTTTTTTTTTTTTTTTTTATACATGAGAAGTGTTTTTACCCAAAGCAAAAATTTTGTAATATTTCCATTTCAGTCAGTTACTAACTGGCATGTTCTATATTGTGCCTTATTTTTATATTTTTCATAAGTCATAATTTTAGTAGACAACATTCTTACATAGCGATTTCTCTGTGTGGGGATTGTTTTATTTTGCCATTACTATTTTCACACTGATATCCTTTTGTAAAGCAAACAAAAAATATTTTGGCCATACAGCGTATACTTTTGTTTGATTACACAAGTCATCACATCCTTGTTGGAGTGTATGTGCGGCACAATTTTTTCACAATTTATGATTTAACAAGTACGAAAAGATGCACTGTATTTCTTGAAGTACTCATTCCTGATTATTTTTTTGTTATATATGCATTCCTGAAATAATATATTTTGCAGAAAAATCAGGGTTTTGATGATGTCGACAATGATTTATTATTACCGGTTTTATGGCACAGGAATATGAATATAATATTGGGTAAAAGGCTAACAAAATCATGAAATTTCTTTTAACACTTGCACTGTAAAGAAATGTCATTAAATTACTGTAAAGGTATTTAGTGAGCTGTTGAAATGAATGAGGTGACAGCAAGATGAAGATGTTATGGCCCTGTGATTGTTTTTCTGTGCAAGGGACGTCAGGGGTGTACAGTCATAGATTTGTTTTCTTTTATTGAAATGTCATTTTTATATTGTGTGGAAATGTTGTATATTTTTTGTGCTTTATCTTGTTCCATGTGAGCCCAGGTCGTGTTTTTGTGAGCGTGTTGATCTATGAAGCGTTAAATCTAATGGAAGTTTAGTACCTTGACAGATATTGGTCTTTATTTGGAGGTATAGGCCCAAATGCGTTTGTTGAAATGCCCACGGAGATGAACGGACTGCAAGTTTTCTGAGACACTAATCTGCCTTACGCTTCCACCCTCCTATGCTGTATAACTGACTGCTGCTTTCTGTTAATTGAGCATTGTGTAGATTTTAAATCTTGATAGTGTTGATTCTTTAAAAGCCACTTTCTTATTAATCTATTTTAAGATATGGATCAATCATCTGCTAAGTTTAATTATTGCTAAGGATTTTGTTGATTTTTAAAATGAAATGTCTTGTGGGTCTGTTTGAATACCAGCATTGTTTCTACAAAAAGTCACATGGAACATTTTACAGCACTGTTTTTGTAAACCTCTCCATTCCAGTTAAGCAATAAATGGCTCCGAATATCAGACTTTTTTTGTGTGTGTGGCCTGTTTGGAAGCATGCTTGTTAAGGCTTGGCAAATCAGTGATTTATAGCTGGTTTAATCACTTGAGACATGTATCCGAAATATTGGAATCGTGACTTTCTTCTAGATTAATTTGTCAAATTACAATTTAAAATGTCTTTTTGTTTTAATATTCTTTATATTTCTGTGATGCAAAGCAGGATTTTGATCAGCCATTACTCCAGTCTTAAGTGTCACATGATCCTTCAGAGATCATTCTAATATGCTGATTTGATACTTGGTTATTGTCAGTGTTGGAAACAATTGTGCTGCTTAATATTTTTTTCTGGAACCTGTGTACTTTATACAGGATTGATTGAATCCTGACAGGACTTTTCAAAATGATAGCAATCTTTCCTAACAGTATGTCTTTACTATCACTTTTTAAAATCAATTAAAAAAATTGCTGAATAAATGTATTCATATTCTTAAAGTTTTTAAATACCGACCCCAAACTTTAGTGCAAGTTGTTACAAAACATTTCTATTACAAATAAATGCTGTTCTTTTATTCAAAGAATACTAAAATTATCTCGGTTTATAAAGAAATATTAAGAACCACGACTTTTTCCATCACTGATAATAAATCAGCATATTAGAAGGATTTCTAAAGGATCACGGGACACTGAAGACTGGAGTAATTGTTAAATTCAGATTTGATCACAGAAATAAATTATTTTAAAGCATATTAAAATAGAAAACCATTATTTTAAATTGTATTAAAATAATTTAAATATTTCAAAATATTACTGTTTTTGTCTATATTTTTGATCAATTAAATGCAGGCTTGATGAGCATTGGACTTATTTAAAAAACATTAATAGTGGCCACACTTTTTACCTGTATGTGGGTTTACAGTAAATGTGCATGCATACCCACATATATACTGTATGTAGTGTGTGCGCATTTATTAATCTGCATGTAGGCTATACTTTCATCTTAAAAAATCTAAAGGTTTATGCAAAACACGGTAGCCAGCATTGAATCGCATTCATCTTGTTTATTTGTGACCACATGATGGCTCAGAGCATTCAAAAGCTTTCTAGCACTGTTCCACAGCAACAAACTTGACCAAACTAAGCACACATTATAAAACGAATGATGTCAGTAATAATGGCATGAAGTCTTTCGGATGAGACGTTACACCGGGGTCCTGACTCTCTGGTCATTAAAAATCCCAGGACGTCCTTCGAAAAAGCGGCATCCTGGACAAATTTCCCCATTTGCCTCTGACCATCATGGCCTCCTAATCATCCCCATACACTGATAGGCTTCATCGTCTGTCTCCTCTCCACCAGTAAGCTGGTGTGTGGTGGGCCTTCTGGAGCATCATCCAGGTGGATGCTGCTCATTGGTGGTGGATGAGGAGAGACCCCCCCCCCCCTTCTATGTAAAGCACTTTGAGTACCCAGAAAAGCGCTATATAAATGTAACAAATTATTATTATTATGAAGTGACTAGCTTACTAGCATTCATTTAGTGTTGTAATAAACATGCATGTTCTGTAAAGCTGCAGTGAAAAGACATGTTGTGAAAAGCGCTGTACAAATAAAAATGAATGCGTAGACATACAGACTGACCCAGCAATGCAAGTTAAATGTCCACCAAAAACCTCCCCGGACATCTTAGCACAAGCCATGATAAGATCGTAAGTAACTGTTTGTTTTGCTTTAATTATTAATTGAAAGCATCCAGACTGCCATACGCTTTTACCGCCATCTCTCGTGTAACTTACATGTCAGAGCCCTCCGGAAAACTACTTTTAATGTTCTTTGCAAGTTTGCACCTCAATCATATTTAAAGGGTAATTCTATTTTTTTTTTAATACCTAACTTAAGTTTTCGCTAGACTTAAAAATTATGCGCTGTAGGTTTAGATTTAAATATGGCGCTACCGGAAATGCTTCAGGACCAGACATGCGCAGTAGCGTTACAACGCCTTTATTATTGTTTACGTCCTTGAAGTGGTCTGGCTTTTTGTTCAATTTAATTTTTTTAAAGCTAACACTAGATGTCGCTGCCTGCATGGTTACCATCTACCTATAACCAAACACTTGCCTTTGAAGACGATTTCCACTTCAGGTATACGACAGGGATAAATTATGGTTTTGGTTGGATAACAATTTTAACTTTTTATTTGATTTTACGACCATTTTTAAGCAACGTTTTGCATATAAATTAAATATTTTATAATAAGACCCTGTCCAGCCAAATTGAGCTTGAAAGTGCCCAAAACCCATATAAAATCAGCCAGCTGACAGCAGGAACCATTTCAGATCAGCAAAGTTGATCATTACAGGCTCAATAAGATGCATGTTTATTTACACTCTTTGTTGGAAAAAAATAAATAAAATTTGGTGATCTGATTTTAAAGCACTTTTAGGCTGATAAACCAGTCGAGCATCAGCTTGGGCACCGGCTAGAACACCAGTTTAAATCCGCAATTTATGATCAATACTTATTTTGTGTTTATATACGGCACGTTTAATTTTAATTAAGGAGAATGAGCAAAATCGACTCTGTTTACCTGTAGTACCTCCCATTAAAGTCCGCGTAACCGCTGAAAGGGTCCTCCGTTGCGCGTGAAGGGGAGGGACCGGTGCGCGAGATGCACGAGCTCTACTTTACTTTCAATCATCTGCACAGCGGCTGGAGGATGGAGCTCGACTCCTTGTGTGGAGCGCATGTCTGCTCAGTGCTCTGTGTTTGATGACAAGCAGCGAAGCAACAATTTACCTGGAATTATTTTTCATGTTCGTTAAAGGTGAGTGAAACGCTCTCTCATCTCTCACTGCAGTAGCTCTCGCGAGCGCAGGTGCTTCAGACAGAAGCTCTCGCTTTTATTTGCACTCTAATCACGTTAAAGTAAAAGAGGATGGGGATCATTTTTGTTAATAACTTACAGTAGTAGAGAACTTGATTAGAGGCACTTGTGCTTCAGCTAATGTCTGAGAGTCTGTTTATAAAGTTGTTAATGTTTTATTTTGTGCGTAACTCTGCTTATCGTTTTTCCATTTAAGTTTTTAATTAATTCGAAGCCTGGATAAAATGTTGAGCTGTAAGATTAACTTGAGAAGCATACTGAAGTAAATTTCCTTTATTAATTGTTGAATTTGTTTAACTGCACGCTTAACTTGGACACAAAACGGTTATGAAACCAATAAACAAAATATTAGTCACGTGGCTTTTAATTACAACAAATGTCAAATTTTATTTAATAAGTTTTATTTTTTTTATTTTTTATTTTATACTATACTTTTAAAAGTACTTTAAATTTAATTTTCTTGGCAAATCAGTCTTCATTTATAAAGATGCGATTCCTTCAGTGTCCAGATGGTGGTGAACAATTAAAGCAAGTAACATGCAAGAATTTATTTAACTTGAACATGTTCGTAGACAGACTTTATTTTACTGCTAAAATAGCTAGATGTTCACGAGATCTCAGATATGGGAGCCGGAGAGAGGAAACATTAACAGCATTATGTAAATACTGTATATGCAATCATTCAACCGCACGTCTGGTGGAAGTTTACTGTAAAAATACAGTGACCACATTACAATTATTTTGGTGAGTGTATTTCATATGACGTGATATGAAGTTACTGTACCAAATGTACTGGTAAAAACGTGGCATGATAAGAAATCACAATGACTTTTGACCTTTTCTGTACCTTGTTTATTACCTCTAAATACGTTTTAAACAATATCTCACACTAAAATTTACATGCATTATCTGAAAAAATATATACAAAAAAATATTTTTACATATACACTATTTAAAAGTTTGGGGTTTTCTTTTGAAAGAAACAAATAAGTTAATGTAGCAAGGATGAAATTAATCAAAAGTGACAATAAAGACTATTTCAAAGATATGAGATATTTCAAACAAATGCTGTTCTTTTGAACTTTTGATTTATCAAAGAATCCTGAAAAAATGGATTTCACAAAAATGTTAAGCCACACAACATCTGTATATTAGAATGATTTCTGAAGGATCATGTGACACTGAAGACTGGAGTAATTGCTGCTGAAAATTCAGTTTTGCCATCACAGGAATAAATTATATATTAAAATACAAAATAGTTATTTTAAATGATAATAATTATATTTCACAATGTTGCTGTTTTCACTGTTTTTGATTGATCCAACAAATTAATCTGTAGTAAGCATAAGGGACTTCTTTCAAAAATGTAAAAAAAACCAAACATCTACCGACCCCAAACTTTTGAATGGCAGTGTATATGGTAAAGTCTTGGCTGTTTCCAAGAACATTCCTAGAAATCTTGATTGTACAGTAGTTGTGGAGTTTATATCTCATATAACATTCAAGTATTTTTTGGTTTCCAGTTTTCCTTCATATCATTCCTATCTTTACATTCCTTTATCCAATATATATTTTAAATCATGCATGTATGAGATCAGATTTCATCCCTGCAATTTAGTTGTGAATCAAGGCTGATCCTTTTCAGGATTCCATCTTTTCATTAGATAATTGCTTACCGTTCATGGGTTCCTTGTGTGTCACAAGCATTTAATGCTTCTCCATTTACAGAACGTGTTATGTCCCAACTAATTAGCCAACTTTCTAAAGAATAATGAGCTGATTCATTTTCAGTAGCTGCCTGCGGTCTTGTTCCCCTCCTCATGTAACCGAGCAGGCTGATGAGACGATCACATCCAAGTGAATAATTGGTTTGTTGTAAATGACTGGAAATAAGGCTAAATGAGCTGAGATGGCAGGATGCAAGACTCCTGTGAGATTCCAGTCGACTGCATCATTCATTCTCTGTTGAGAGCCATTATTGGTATTTGTCAAATTAGGCACACTGGCTGTAAGGAGAGGAAATTACCTGCTGAGATGGGAGAGAAAATGCAGTTATCTTGTTGAGAGGAAGGCGTAACATGGAAATGGGTTTCACAGGTTGCATCTGACGTGGCACTCCTGTTTGTTTTTAGCAAAAGTGAAATGATGCAGAATGCTTGATACTTAATAATAATAATAATAATGTGTTGGCAACAAGTCATCATTAGAATGTGCTTAAAACCTTAATCAAACTTCACTGAAGTTTAGAAAACAGTTTTTTATTTCACATTATTGGTTGTATAAACTACTGTTCAAATGGTTGGGCTCTATAACATTTTTAAAATCTTTGAAGACTCATCAAGGCTGCATTTATTTGATCGGAAATACAGTAATATTGTGAAATAATTTTACAATTTCAAATAACTTCTTTCTATTTAACTGTATTTTAAGATATACTTTATTCTTGTAATAGCAAAGCTGAATTGTTACATGATTCTTCAGAAATCCTTCTAATAGGCTGAATTGCTGCTCAAGAAATATTTCTTGTCATTATCATGTTTATTTTTTTGGAGGAATGATTCTTTGATGAATAAAAGTTCAAATGAACAGCATTTATTTGAAATAGATTTTTTTTCTCAATGTAAATTTTAATCAATGTAAATCAATGCATAAAGTCTTTAAAAAAAAAAGAAGAATAGAAGTGTATATTTGTCATCAAAAGACTGCAGGTTTGAATCTCAGACATTCAAGAGAAGTGTAGAATTTAGCATATTATCAGGGCCGTGCTTTTCATGATAATATTAATAATGCACTTGTTTGTTTTTCTATTTTTTTTTCCTGCTTTGTTGGAAAATCTGTTGTGAAGCAAAACCATCTGAGAACCACCGCCATAAATCATCTTCTAAATCAATTCTAAGAGATCACATTGTTGTTTTTTACCATCTGGCAAACATAGCATGATTTGCATGTATTATTTATATTGCTTTTTGACAAAATCCTATATAATCCTATAGGCGTATTTGATTATATTACTGTCTCTAATATAAGAATAATCAAAGCCACCAGGCTCTGGAGATGACTCGTGGCCTCTGCCTCTGCAGAAATGATTAAGCACCCAGAGCCCGTTCCTGTTGGGAACAAACAGAGTGGGCTTCACCTCACAAATACAGGTTCATTTATAAACAGCGCTGTTGATTTTTACATTGAGATCATCATGAAGGGTTCAAACCGAATGCTTTACATTGTTTTTAAACCCATCATAGCACTAAGAAACTGACAGGGGAGGAATAGAGCCCACATAATTTAAACAGGGACCTTAAGTGGACTACTGCACACACAACCCTTCAATTTTGATGATTTAAACAGGCTAAATGACTTTATTGCTTATTCCTGAATCTATTGCCCAGAACATATCACCACAACATTCAAAATGTTTCAGCTGTCATGTTGTGTGCTGATGCATTTGATATATTACCTATACTGAAATTATCTCATTAATATTCATAGGTATGCATATCTAAAGTGTATGTACACAAATTGTTTTTGACAGCTTCCACTGTCAACCAAATATTTTATAGGTTTGAATTGATTTTTTGTTATAAATTGGAATAAATATTTTTTTACACTATTATGTTTAATGCAGCTACTTTCTATACCTATTTCTTTATTTAAACATGATTTTCTGTGTAATTCTTCCACACAAAGACTGCAAATGACTTTACTTTTATTAAAAGACCCATATGTTTGTTGTTTGTAAATACAACATTTTCCATCAAAAGGTCTTTCTAAGACAAATGTTGCTTTGGCTTTGGGTCAGTAATCAGTAATTGGGTCAGTATTAAAAAAAAAAAAAAATTAGAACTTTTATTGAACAAAAATGCATTTAATTAATCAGAAGTGATAATAAGATAGAATATTTTGGTAAAAATGTAAATATTTCAAATGCTGTTCCTTTGAACTTGTATTCATCAAAGAATACTGAAAAAATCCATGGTATTCACAAAAATGTTTGTTGAGCAGAAAATCAGCATATTAGAATGATTTCTGAAGGATCATATGACACTGAAGTCTGGAGTAACAGCTGTTGAAAATCCAGCATTACAGGATAAATGATATTTTCTAATATACTAAAATAGAGAACAGGTATTTTAAATTTGAATAATATTTCACTTTACACTTTTTTTATCAAAGAAATCCAGGCTTGGTAAACATAAATTCAAGTTCCAGTAACATGAGTTTCCACTAGCATTTTGTCAACAGGATGCACTATTCATAAACATTTGTGCGTCTTTAAAGCTGAACACATTTTAGAAGCTGCCATTTTGTTGATCTTCCATGTTCCAGACATTCAAAACTTAATTTAAAGTTCATGAATGACCTTAAGATAGTATTAGACTTCAAAGAATGTGTCAGCATTTAAGATATGCACATTGGATCTTGAATTACAAGGCTGTCTAAAGTGTTAAGAGCTTTATGTGTTGATAATATTATGGTTATAATGCACTCTGTTGTAAAAGGAAGAAACTTTTGGAGTCTTGCGGAGATGGTATATATTAGTGTTGTCAAAAATATCGATATTTCGATAAATATCGATACTGAAATATCTGAACGGTACCAATATTAATTTCCCGAAGTATCGATACACCGATACTAGCCGAGCTGTCACTTTCACTTCTCTCCAAAGGCGTGTGGACAAGCACCACATGTGACCGCACTCGTCTCCTTCGCTCTGGTTAAATAGCAAAAGTGAAGTGAATAGAAAGATGACTGCTCTGGTTGTTAAAGAATACAGCAGGAGCGCTATCTGTAGGGATCTATGATCTCCGGGATGCAGAGAACGCGCACGGAATCCAGTCATAAACACAGAATATACAGTTTAATGCGGAATGTCACGGAATTTGTCAAAGTTTGGATGACTTAATCGAAAGTAGGTAATTACACTTAAATCAAATCGCAATATGGACTAGTATCTATAAATATTAAGCTGCAAAAGTGGATTTAAATATGAATCCTGCATGTTCTGCGCGTCTCTGTGTGAATGTGCTGCACCTGCGGTTGTGTTTACTAATGTGGCGCTCGCGGTGATTTCAGCGTCTGCCGTCTCAATGAGGACATAAATACATCAACAATATCTCCAGAACTGATCTGAAAGGCACTTTACCAGCATTTTACCATTTGATTTGAGTATAACTAGCGTCATATCATACACACACAGAACTTTAGAAGTATTCACGGCAACCCGTCAAAATAAAAGTTCGGTTTAACTTATTAAAGACCGTGTGCCAGAAATAGGCTATATTACTATTATTTAGTAGAATGTACATAATACTACTACTTACTACTACTGTTAATTTTTTTTTAAAGACATAATCACAAAATATTTTAATTTTAATAGTAAATCCCCTTCATTTGGAAAAAATGTAAATGTTTAATTTTCATTAATTCAAATATAAATTAATTAAAATAGTTTTATGCCTTCATCTGATATCCAGTAAAATTTAAATACACAACACAGAATTTCTGAGGGGGAAAACACATTTCATATGGCTACTGTAAGAATAAATAAAAATTGTTTGTATGCATTCAAATAGCCTAATAGACATGCTAAAACACAGAATTTGGTAACAATAAAACATAAGGTGAGAAAACAATAAAACATTTCATACGGCCCTAAACGTGTCATTTTTGTTACACTTTTAATAAATTAAATGTTAAATTGTATAATTTTCATGATTTTAATGAATTAGACATGCTTTTAGATTAATAGCATTTAATTTGACCATTAAAAAAAAAAAAGAGTCCAGAAAAATTAACGGAAAAAAAAACGGAATCCAGAAAAATTAAAATGGAAAAAATTGAATGTAGAAAAAAATAAAACGGATTTTATAGGGCCCTATATCTGGAAATATTTTGGTTATGAAGCAAATGAGAATATCAACAAATAGAACTTTGGATTGTAATTAGTACATGTATTAGTAAACGTTAGTTTCAATTAACATTTAACTAAGATTAATACAAGATTAATAAATAAATCAACAAATGCAGTACCTCAAGACATTTTTTTGTTCATGTAAAATATACCGCATGTTCTCGACTTGTTACATTTATCTTTAAATTAAAAAAATTACCCCCTTAATATTGTGGCAGTTTTTTCACCGTGGTATCGAAAATGGTATCGAGTATCGATATTTTTCAAGGTATCGTATCGAAGTTAGAAATTCCAGTATCGTGACAACACTAGTATATATCTATGATGACAGCTCCCCTGTGGAGGCACTCTGTATGATATGAGGGTATGAGAGGAAGGTTCAGCAGGTAATCTGCCTTTTGTTTATGCTTGTTTATGATGTTGAAGCATAAGTGAAGTATTTCTGCTGATGTACCCTTAACTGTGACTCCATCTCAAGAAACACTTGTTATAACACATGACAGTGGAAAGGTTGTAGACATTACCTGTCAGAGTGAACAGCATAATCCAAACCAGTTTATCATTTGCTGAATAGCTGTTGCCAGGCTAGCCCTTTATGCAGTGTTTTTGTTTGTTTATCTGTTACTTGATATTTTTACTGTATGACAAGCCTACGGAATGTGTTTCTGCCAGGTAATTGCTTGTAAAATACTTGTCAAGGGAGATATCTGCCACGGCTTTCAGATAACCGTTCAGAAGTGCAAGCTTGCCATCTGTTTACCTTGGCAGTTTTACATATGAAAACCGAAGCTCTTTTTTAAACTCACTCTTGATAAGAGAATCTGCTAAATTCCATTAAGGAAAGTAAAATTATATTTTTTTAAGTCTTTATTTACTCTGTTATGTTGGAACAAACTCAAATGCTCTGAAGTTTTTCTGAGGAACACACACAAAGCGTTTTTAAAACATTGATCAGAATGAGAGTTCTTAGTAAACTCAGGCTGACAAGATCCAAAAAAGAACTAAAAAATAAATAAATCATACACGCAGTCCATATGACTCGTGTGTCATATTTCCTAAAGATATAATTCACCAAAAACAAAAAATGTACTCACCCTCAGGCCATCCAAGATGTAGATTTGTTTCTTCATCAAAACAGATTTAGAGAAATTTAGGATTACATCACTTGCTCACCAATAGATCATTTGCAGTGAATGGGTACCGTCAGAATGAGAGTCATGACAGCTGATATAAACATCAAAATAATCCACAAGTAATCCACACCTCTCTAGTCTATCAATTAATGTCTTGTCAAGTGAAAATTTGTGTTTGCAATAAACAAAATTTTTAGACATTTTTAACTTCAAACTGGTGCTTCCAGCTAAAGTACAAGTCTTCTATAATATTGCATCCTACTGTGAAGAAGTCGTCTGAATCAGGAAAGACATATGCACAGACCCTGCACTGTTTACTAGCATAAACAGTCCAAAACAGTTCTAAACAAATATTTTGGTGGATTCTGCTGTGAGAGGACAACAGTGACTGACATTTTTCACTGAAGGAAGCATTATTACAGATTGTGGACTAAAATTGACGTTTCACGTTAAAATGCCTTCTTACAAACATTCAGGTTTTCACTTCGGAAGACATTAATTGATGGACTGGAGTCTTGTGGATTACTTGTGGATTATCAGCTGTTTGGACTCATTCTGATGGCACCCATTCGCTCCAGAGGTTTCATTGGTGAATTGATGTGGTGAATTGGTGAATTTTCATTTCATTCAGTGATGTAATGCTAAATTTCTCCAAATCTGTTCAGATGACGAAACAAACTCAAGTTTGGATGGCCTGAGAGTGAGTACATTTTCAGCAAATTTTCAGTTTTAAACCCCTTTTTGTGTGTGTGTATTTTTCCCATGAAAAAATAACAGTTTACAGTTTTGAAATGACATGAGGGTGCGTAAATAATTATCTTAACTTTTATATGAACTATCCCCTTTTAATACTGGTTAATTTTGATCTCTTAGTTTAAGTAAGGTTATTATGCAAAGTTTCCAGGGCATTCATTTATTTTTCATCATTTAAATAAAAGAATATCTAAACACTGAGCTTTTTGTCTGTTGATGGGTTTTATGTGGCCAAATAGGGGGATCTAATCCATGATAGAGGAGATCACAGTATCATAGTTTAGCTGAAGCAAATGAATAACTCTGAGCCAGAGAATATTGTGTGGCAAAAATTGAGGGATTTATTTTTGGTTTTCAAAAAGCAGTGTTCAAAAATCTGTCTTGTTTCTCAGCCTTGCTTCCACCCACCAAAAATCTATGATGCATGAAACATTTTGACTTCCGTTGCTTTAACAAGCACCATACGATATAGAAATGTTGTAGAAAGCAGAGGGCTATTAGACGAACATTGTCAGATCGGTGGACAGCATCCTCCTTCATGATTACAGCTGTTGTCGCAGGGAGTTCCTCATTCTCATTCAGTCTCACCAGCAGTGGAGGAGACTTTTCCCCCCGTACCTGTGGAGTCTGTCACAGGAGCGCTGCTTACCTGCCGCCCCATCAGCTCCACTGTGTGGCTGTTCTCTTGAGACTGACACTTCACTGAGGTTTCAGCACTACCTATTCCCAGCATGTCCCAGCATCCATTAGGGATACCAAGTTTGTACATCTGTCTCACGTGTCTAGTTTAGGTAATACCTGTTTTAGACTTTGAGTTAGTCTTCTTGGTGTTCCTTTCATATTTATGCATGATACATAGACATTTGAGATTAAGTTCCCTGATGTGTGGTACAGTATTTACAAATGAAACAGAATTTAGGAAGGCAATGGGTGTTAATGTGTGAAACACAGAAAACTGAGTCATATTTCACCTCAAAACCAAAAATAATGAGACACTCCATAGAGAATAATGAAAATACATGAAGTTCACAACGTAGGTTTGGGAGGAGCCTAATCATCTTGTCCTGCCAATCATCGCCACAACCATATATAAGCAGCAGTCATTGTTCCGTTCAAGCGACAATTCTTCCCGCATAGTGGCCCCGCCCTATTCTGTGAAACATGTCTCACCCTGACGAGCTTTAGCTGTTCACCTCCGACGAGGAACTTTCCCATACTTCGGATTCTCCGCCTGCCACCCAGCCGAACCCAGATTCCTCCAATTCCGGTTCTCAAACTGGCCACACCAGTAAGGAACGAGGTCGTCCTACTCGGTGCCCTCCCACAAATTCGCCAAGACAACACGGAGACAACCTCGTTCAACACGGAGGCCGAGGCAGCCTCCGGCTCTTCCAGTATTTCGTCCCCAGTCACAGCACAGCACCAGCAGCCGTAATTCCTGCCTCCAACCCAATAGCGCAGGTCTCGCGGCCACGGTCTTAAGTCCTTTGCTTTTAAAGGCCAATTTAGCCCCTCAAACACGCTCCCAAGGGCCCACAACATTGTTCCTCCTGTCCAAGCTCACCTTTTACCCACCTCAGATTTGCTCAGCCTCGCCCATTCCTCATAAAATCCCACTCCGGTCCTTCCTCCTCCTACTTCTTTTCCAACTATCTCCAGAGCACCCCGCAGCGTGAGGCTGCCTCCGCAATCAGGTCCCGCTCCGGTCTCTTGCCTGCATCCCCCCTACATTTCCTCATCTACTTCTTTCTTTCCTTCTACGAGCACAGAACCCAGTGTGAGGCTGCCTCCGCAAACGGTGCCTGCCTTGTCTTTTCCCCCCGTCAGCCTTCTTCCCTCTAACGTTATTCCAGCCCATCCTCCATCCATACTCTGTACACGACTGTTCCAACAGCAGTTCCTGCTCACGCCATGGCCATGGAGCCCCCATCTGTGTCCATTCTGCTCCGCACCCAAATCCTCTCAGGTATGGACCTGGACTTGGCATCTCTTCTATCTCCCATTCCGCAAAAAGATTGCTATTGATCCCTGGACTGTGGCGCTTTTTCCGTGACCCTTAAAGATTCAGCCTCTAGCTCCAATCGCATTCTTTCACTTGCAGAATTCGTTCTAGCATTTGGAAAATATACAGACGTAATTTGTTCAGTTTTTCCAAACAGGTGTAAGGAGCTAAATGATTATCTCTCTGTTATCGCTGTCATTCGGCAGAAGCCACTTTTACACGTATCACAAGCTATTTTCAGCTAAATGCGCGACAAGGGTCGCGCAGTGGAACCAGTGCATCGTTACGTTCCCAGCATCAACAGTCTAATCCCCCTCTCAGAATTCTCTCTATGCTATCACGATGTTGACCAAGCAATTCAACTAATCAAATCCTCCAGCCGCGGAGCATGGTTAGCAAAAATCAACATCACCTCAGCCTTCAAAGTCATGCCATTAAATCTTGACTTCTGGCATCTCTTCGGAGTATACTGGCGTGACAAATACCATTTCGCCATCCGTCTGACTTCCGGTTGTAAAAGCAGCCCAAAATTTTTTGGCACGCTTTCCGAAGCCCTGTGCTGGACCCTTGCTAATAATTACAACATCCCTTACCTAATTCATCTGCTAGATGATTTCCTTATAGTATCACCCAGGTACTCTCCTCCGGCCACCCACCTCAGCACAGTTCAAAAAGTTTTCTCCGAACTAGGCATTCCAATCGCATCCGAGAAAACTGAGGGACCTGCCACCTCCCTCGAGTTCCTCGGAATTCGCCTCGATTCAGTCAAATTCCAAGCCTCGCTCCCTAAAGAGAAAATTGACAGAATTTCCAATGTAATCAATAACCATACTTCGGCCACAAAAATTTCCAAAAGTGACCTCCTTTCCCTGCTAGGCCACCTAAATTTCCCTATGAGAATCGTGCCCCAAGGCCACCCTTTTATCTCCCACCTTCTCTCTCTAGCGTCCTCTGTCCCCGGCTTAAACGATTTAGTCACCCTGAACAAATCGTGTAGATCAGATCTCAATCTCTGGCTCCTGCTCCTTAATCAATGGAACAGTCTCACCTTTTTCTATGACGACCACGTCGCGCTAGCCACCGACATGCACCTGTTCACCGACGCAGCTCCCTCAGTCGGATTCGGGGGGCATTTCCAAGGACGCTGGTTCGGTTCCACATGGTCTCCTGAACTCCTAAATGTGAAACCGTCTGTCTCCTCCGCTTTATTGGAGCTCTACCCAATCGTCGTCGCCGCGACATTATGGGGGAAATTCTCTTCCATTGCATTCTCTTCCATTGCAACTACTCAGCATCAGTCCACTGCATAAATAAAGACGTTTGATCTGGACGTCTAGCTGCAACCAGTTCATAATTAAAGCAGTCCCTATACCAGGTTGTAAAAACTCAATCGCTGACTCTCTGTCCCGTTTTGCCTTTCAGAAATTCAGATCATTAGCTCCTCAGGCAGACCAGTCACCCACACCAGTGCCTCCTTATTCAGACCTGACGTTCCAGTAAACCATCCTCTTCTCCATCTTCACGACTTCTCCCATCTCATCCTCCAAGCAGTTTCTCCAAGAACACTTAGCTCATACTGGATGGCTTGGAACTCTTTCAAAACCTTCCATTCTCACCATAAGCTTCAATTTCCTGACTTTTCCCTCACAACTGTTTCTTCTTTTGCAACTTTTCTCCACCACTTCAAACAGATCCAACCCGGCTCCATAACATATCTTAGCGGCATCCACTTCTTCCATAAACAAATTTTCGGCTGCCAGTGCCCCGCCACCAACAACCCTCAACTCTCCCTGCTTTTAAAAGGCAATGAAAAATCCCAACCCGCCATCCAGACTCTCGCTTGCCCATCTCCCGCAAAATATTAAGCAATTGCTTACTCACCCTTCGTTCAGGTTACCACTCCGAAAACACAGCCAGATTACTCTACGCCCTTTTCATCCTCGCTTTCTTCGGTTTCCTCAGATGCTCCGAATTCACCTGCATCAAACATCAAACGTAGCAAAACAGATCAATTAATGCACGGCCATCCAATTTTCATTTTTAACTTACCCACCCCCCTCCAACCTTACCAATCCGTTGCCCTCTTCTTAGCTCACAGACGTTCTCAAATTCGGTCTCCTCTTCTCATAGATGACAATATCTCCAGACATTGGTTTCAGAAACACCTCAAATCAGTCCTGACTAAATCAGGCATTTCAGCGAACCATTACTCCAGTCATTCCTTTCGCATAGGTGCCGCAACTTCAGCTGCTCAAAACAGTCTCCCCGAAATCCAAATAAAGAACATAGGCCGTTGTTCTTCAAACGCTTTCCATTCATACATCAGATCAAACCTTTTCCAAATCTGACAAGCACACCAATCTCTCATTCAATAATCTAGCCACCACACACCTGTCTTTTATTAACCAACAAATATCCCTTCACCACCCCTAGTCCTCCTTTAAATCCCTTTCATTTATCCACACTGTATCATCAGGGGGGTTTCTTACTCGAAGCTCAAGCCAAGCCTCGGGTTTCGAGCCTCCTTCACGGACAGCAAGCCAAGTTTGTTTTACCACTACCTGGCACTGGCAGAGCTGAATGGGCAGGCGAACTCATGAAAGAAAAGTAAATAGCTGGATACATTATGAAATTGAGAATGAATGAGAAATGTAAAAAAATGAAATGTATGCATTATATTCAACTTAATATTCAACACCTGTACAACATTGGTCTTGCAGAACAGGCAAGACTTTTCAAAAGCGAATAAAATTTTAATGCCATTTTTATTCATATTATGGAAGCTAGATGGAGTGGAGATGGGGGATTAAGAAAATAGATTCAAACTCACTTCAACTGCATGAGCACCAGGGTCATTATGTCAAAGCTTGTGACCTGATGCTATAGCTAGGCGTTATATTTTGATGAAAGGCTAAAAACAAGCCTAACCCTTACTGAATACTCAGGTTATTTACCAGTTAGAAGGGCTTTAATCAGGTCAAGTGTTATCAGTGGGTGTAAATTAGCACTGAAGATTTCTTGAAAATTTTCTTTCTACTGCAGACATTGTGCGTGTCTATATAAAGAGGCTCAGTGAGAGTCATTAACAAAGACAGAAATAGAGGGGAAACTGGCTGAGAAAACACTCAAAAATAGCAACAGGATAATACTGATGACGTAGTCGATGTTGAGAAGTTTGCACACATACATGGAGGGAGAGAACCGCTCACCTCCGTATTATCTCTGCTGACCTATAATGTATGAGGCTGTCAGCTGTCAGTGTGATACAGTGGGAGTGATGGATGACTTTGCATTGGCTGAGAATAATCCTTTCATTGAGTTGTTCTCTTTCACAGAGCAGTTCTCATAGGTCAGATCTACCGCTCATGGTCTGCTTCTGGCTGGATTACTGGTCTGTGTGGATTGCAGCCACAATTTCATACTATTTAATTAAATTTGAAAGCTTTGACAGTAACTAGCACAACATTACAATTTAAGGATCCATTTTCTACCATCAGAGTTGTTGTTTGCAAAGGCAATCATCACTACTATTGCACGTTCTGGGACTTTCTTTCTCTATAGTCAGATATCCATCTATCATTCAATATCCATCCGTCAGCTCAGATGTCTCTCTCCTTTTCCCTCTCTCTCTCCACATAAACTGTAATTTCAGTTAGCTCAGCTGATTCGCTCTATATTGTAACTGATTGGGATGGTGGGGATTCTGATTAGAACTTTCCCCACAAATCAGTTCAATAAATGACTGTCCCTATAGGAATCCCATATGTCTCAGTATAAATGCACAGGCATAATACATTCCAGTGAAAAATTATGGGGCGTTATGTAGCAAATTGCACATTTTGATATATGCAGATACGTAATTTCATTTATAAAAACAGACTTATTTGCATTCTTTAAACAGAAAAGTTTATTTTGTGATACAAATACAAAAGCATTTAGACTGTCAATCAACTTTAAATGCATGTTTGAATAGACATGCATGTTTAAAAGTCAACGTATACAGTATTGTTTGTTTTATTTCGGTATTGTTTATCACTGGTTTACAGTACATAGCAATCCATTTTGCAAACAAGTTGGTCGATTTCTCTATTTGTCGGACACATTTTTGTATTCTATCTGTGATATTTTAAAACTGTTAAATTATTTGTAATAAATAACATTGCTTTGACAGCTAAAATAAAAAATGTAATAAAAAAGCTCAAATTTTTCCCCCTTTTAGCACAGTTGTTTCCTGAAACATGAGCGACATCTACGAGTCTGCAGCCAATTCTCTGGGTTTGTTCAACAGCCCCTGCCTGACCAAAGTAGAGCTGCGGGTTGCCTGCAAAGGCATCTCAGACAGGGATACCCTCTCCAAGCCGGATCCCTGCGTGGTCATCAAAATGCAGTCCCATGGCCAGTGGTTGGAGGTGGGTTTGAGTTTTAAGTATTTACGATTCGTGGTTCCAGTCGGATGCATAAAATTTGTAGTTATGTGACTGAATGAAATTATTTTTAGCTAGTTTATCTAATTCTTTTGGGGGACCATATCAATGCATTTTCAGTGCATTTTTCACACATCCCTTTCCTGTTTTCTTCCAATTTTCCAGTCATTTTCACACCGTAGCATCTCACATGAGCGAAGGTTTGGATATGATGTATAGAAATGTCCCTACCAAAATTAAGAGACTACTGAATAATATGTACCAAAATTTCAAATTGTTTGTGAATATAATGTAAGAATATCATGTTTGCATTTGTGAAATAGAAGTATTTTATTTCAGTTGAGAAGTGAGATATGAGATACTATTAAAGATTTTATTCATATTTTGATGTTTTTAATTTGTGTTTTCTGTTCTTAATTTAAATTGAGGTTTTAGTAACTTTGTTGTTTGTTTTTGTCATTTTTATTAGTTTATGTTTTAAATAGATGCACCAGGGCACTTTTCAGTTTTAGTTATTTTAGTACATCAAGTAAAACTATATGTTAAATCTTTAACTTTTTTCAAGTAATGTAAATGTTTTTAGTTTTAGATTTAATTGCCTATAATAAGCAGTTTGCTGAACTTCACGTTTACAAAAATCTGTGAAAAAATCCTAAATACTGCATAAATACTGTTCAACCGAGAGGCAATTTCAGTGTGTAGGTGAAAACATAGTGCCTCTGTATATTGTAATTGATTTTAAAACCTACGCAAATACCTCAGGCATGACACAAATCCACAGTTTTGCTTCATAATCTGCCACTTAAGTATAGCTTGAGACAATGCATATTTTGTGTGTTATCCTAATAGTTTATTTACTGCGGTACTCCCGTGTATGCTTGATCTTTGACAACCTGCCTGAGCTTTCAGGAGAATTATATTATGTTATTTTATATATATATATTTGGAGGTGAGCGTGTGAGAGCATGCATGTGTGTAAATGAGCGAGAGAAGCAGGTGGCATATGTTCGCTGAGAAATCTCCCTGTCAGGTTATGAAGACTTTGCCAGCTCACCAGCGGGAATCTGTTCTCACCACTCTCAATCTCATTAGACATTCACATATTCACTTGTGATTCTGCTCTTTGAGTTCGTGCGAGTGTCTCTGAAGGAAACCACACTGTAAAATCTTCATTTTGCGATGTTTCTTACCTGTTCTCAAAGAACCTCTTCATTCGTCCTGGAAATCCCGCCATGAAGAACATTTGAAGAACATCTTCTCTTTAGCTGCTTTAGCTGTTTGTTCTTTAAGGGCTGCTATAGTTGAGCTTGTTGCATCATGCTTTTTAGAATTTTTCCAAATCCAAATGCCCTGAGACTCGTACATTAGATATTTTAAATGGGATTGCTTGTGAAATTGTGTTTAATGTTGTAAAATAAAGCTAATAAACCCAAGACATTTTCAAAGAGTAAAAACTCCTTGTTTATGAGCTATAAGCTAATGTCTATTAAGAGAGAAATATCATGATATTTGGTTTCTCTGATGTTGCCTGAAGCAAATTTACATTTCTAGCTCAACAAACACAAGCAATGCGATTTACTGCCGTCATGATTGCATTTCGCTTCACACCTCTTAACCTGTCTCCTCCAGTATTCAGTGCTATTATGGGTCAGACTCATTTATCTGAAAATGTCACTTATACACGCTATTGTATTGAGTGCCCCAATGACTTAAATTTCATATCCGTGGGTTTTGGCTAAATCTAATTTGAGTGGATTATCCCACTGTGATAGTTTCTCTCTCCGTTTGATAGCTCATCTCTCACTTCCCAACTGTAGACTGGGAGCCATTATCAAATCTTTAGCTGAAGTATGACAGCGTTAATTAAATTTGGTCTGTATTTTGCTACCAAGAATATCCCTCATTCATCTGGAGCTGTGAGAGGAGAAAACTGGGTTAGGGTAGAGAAAGTTCAGAAACAGATTTTATATATATATATTTATATATAAAATTCACACTAACATTCAAACATTTGTGATCAATAAAGAAACTAATAGGTTACTTTTAATAGGCTACTTGTTATGATTTCCAACAAAAATTTTAAGCACCACAACTATTTTCAGCATTGGTAATAATAAGAAATGTTTCTTGAGCACCAAATCAGCATGATTTCTGAAGGATCACATGACACTGAAGAGTTATGGCTGCTGAATATTCAGCTTTGTCATCACAGGAATAAAATACATTATTTAAAATACATTAACATAGAAAACAACTGATTTTACTTTTTTAAATTAAATAAATGTAGCTTTGTTGAACCTAAGAGTCTTCTTTCAAAAACCTTAAAAAATCGTACTAACCACAAAACTGAACATTAGTGCACTTTAAAAGCAAATGGGTTTACTATGAAAAACATGCTGTCTGTCAAATGTGTTGCATTTTGAAATCTCAGAATCAGCAGTGGCTGTCTGTTGACCCTTGATCAAGATTAGTGTGTGTTTGTTTGTTTAGCTGGTGGCTCTTGAGTGAGTGTAAGTACAGGAAGCAGCACTCGTGTGCCTGAACAAGCTTTTAAACTACGGCAGTCACAGAGAGTAAAGACCTGCTGCTGACCCTGCCTATGATTAGCCCACTGCAGCACTGCAGCTGCTCCGAGCTCTAGCACCGTCAAGCAGAGAGATGGTCACAAACACTCTGAACAAATCCACCACGCTCTGAATCACAAAGAAGGCACTTCAGAATGTGGACAGTAAGTCATGATGGGCCCTCAGTCTCTGGGGTGAAGGGCCTCTAAAGCACTCAGGCCGTTTCCATGTTGTGCCCTTGAAAATGTGCTGAAAGTACGATTTGTTCATGACAACTCCATTCAAAGAGGCTTTTTGCACACTGGTCATGTGCAACTTGGTCTAATGTGTGCTTTAAATCCAAGATAAATAGCCTTATATCTGTTTTTTACTATCTTTCTGACTTCTCATTTTAATATTTTTCTCCACTAAAAATGCAAGTTTTAAAACATTTATGGTATGGAATGGCTAGAAGTGATCATTCACGGGTAGATGTTCTTGCTTCCTGGCTTCACTTATTGCACTTACTGTTTTTTTTTTTATCTTCTCTCCATTAAAATCCATGTTCCTGAAATTACTTTGCCTGAGAGAGAGATTTCCCCAACGTAGTTAGATTAGCTGTCAGACAGCGAGTTGGAATGGACTGGAGACAAGTGATGGTCTGATCAACCATACTCTGTTTTTAAAAATCCATCTGCTGTACAGTCTGTGTGTCTGTACGTGTTTTCGTGTTTTTTTTTATTATTTTTTATTATTGCAGCTGGTCTATTATTTACTTGCACACAGGCAGCAGCTAATTTGTTTTGGGTGCGTGACTGAGTTTTGTAGCAGTTTTATGTTTTTCATTATCATTTTTTTAAAGGGACCGACACTGCACACCTAGTCCCCCTCCACATCCAAAAAAAAAAAAAAAGTTTGTATATATATATATATATATATACAGGTATATATGTGTGTGTGTGTGTGTATATATATATATATATATATATATATATATATATATATATATATATATATATATATATATATATTTATTTATACACATTTCCATTTAATACATTTCCATAATAACACTAATGATTTAAATTATATATACACACACACACACACACACACACACATACATACATATACACACATATACATATATATTTGTATATATATACGCACACACATACATACTGTGGGTGTGTGTGTATATATATATATATATATATATATACATAAAATTTAAATCATTCGTGTTATTATGGAAATGTATTAAATGTAAATATTAAGTGTGTGTGTGTGTGTGTGTGTATATAATTTAAATAATTCGTGTTATTATGGAAATGTATCAAATGGAAATATGAATAATTATGTATTATTATGTAAATATTGAATATATACTAATATATAGTATTGGAAATTTCTGTAGTTAAGCTATAGAAATTTCCATGAGTTTTTTTGTGTTAATGATTTTCATGTGTCTAAAATATGCCATTGTCTAGAAATTGACTTTATGAGTGCATTTGTATACAATAATTTTGTCCAGTAATCAGAAAAGTTTTGGTCAGAGTGTGTGGGATACTTGTATATTATCAAACAATTCATTACCAATTCTGTGTGTAAGAAACACCAATAAATAAAAGTGTTTTCACTCAAAGAGCCATATAATCTGAGCACTGAGAGAACTGACACCACCCTCTCAATTTCTCTGAAAATGAATGCTATCTGAGCAACACACCAAAAATGTCCAGGTCCAAAGTTACATTGCCAATGGCTATAATGACCTGTCAGCGTGTCAGATATCAGTGCCCTAGCTGTCAGCTCTCACCAATAATCAGACAAAAGGCAGAACTGAAGATGAGAGCCTGACTGTCAGCGACAGCATTCACTTCCACATCTGAATGACTGTGGCAGGTGGAGCTGTTCTTTCATCTACACAGAATGCCAATCACAGGAGCAGGGAGCACTCCTGTTGAGTAAGGATAGCATATCTCCATATCGCTCCATACGGGGTGCAATCTAGATTTCACTTCGACTGATCAAGATTGGTTTCATGGTCTGAAATAATTGGATATTGATGTAAAAAGAGTGAGAACTCTATGTCTGTAGCTGCAAGCTGTAGTGATTCTCACATCACAATTGCATATTACTGGGAAGTTTGCCAATGGAAGAGACACTGAAACTATACTATTGTGTTATGATTGGTATGTCCTTGCTAAGTAGTCCTGAGTTGTTGCTAGGGCATTACTAAGTGGTTTCTTGGGTAGTCACACACACACACATATATGAGATAATATATATGATGAGTTTATTTGCCATGGCATGTCTGTTCTGAAATTGAACATTTATTTTGGTTTGTCTTTCTTCATCATTCCATCTTTTTCTTCTCTCCATGTAAACATCTTCTTTTTTATCTTTTATACTTTAGGTTTTGTGTAATACTCATGAATTTGAGAGGCACGTTCCTCGGTTCAAATTTTGTTGCTTTGGCATTTGCTACAGTGGAGCTATAGCTTATCATGATGCAGCGCTCCTAAACTTCAGTGAGCATTTAAGAAATAATATCAATATTCATTAAGCGTACGAGTAAACATAGCAGGCTGACAGAGTTATGCAGCTAGACGTGGGTCATCTGGGCACTGATGATTACAATCTGTCAGTTATGTGATGGAAGATGTCCTTTCCCTGTGTGTTCCCATTCTGTTCTTTCACCTCTTCATGGGCACATACAAGGTATTTTTGTCATTTATGTCTACAGGATGGACTGGGGCTGAACATCTCTTTTGCATTTGGAGCTCTGTTTCACCATCATTAATTTATCACAATCAAACTTGAATTTGAAAGTTTCTCCCTGTTGGATATGGACATATTCTTGCAGCATGTTGCCTCACTAACTGTTATAATTTAAAAATGCTTTAAAACCGTTAATTATGAGTGTGTGTTAGTAGACAGCAACAGTCTTCAGAACTCCTCCAGGTAGCTATTTTCTAATAGAAATGCAAGTATAGCTCTTATCTACAGAAATTTGAAAGACCAAGCTCTCTAAAACTGAAACTTATGAATATTATGTTTTGAGAATTAATTTCAAATGAACAATAAAACAATGGTAATAGGTAACAATGGTATTAAATGCTGCTGCTTTAACTGAGGTCTCTTTCCTGCAGGTCCAGTTATTGTGCATGCACATTTTAGGGTAAACAAATCATATCAAATGCCATACTGAACATTTGTCTGGTCTGTCACTTCCTCCTGTACTGTCTCTAATACCACTTTATGGTTTAAAAATAGTAAGTCAACTAGTAGTCACTACTTAATAATACATGTTTACTTTATGTACAATGCCATTAAAATGTTTGGGGTCGGTAGAATTTTTTTATATATTTTTGAAGTCTCTTAAGCTCAACAATGCATTTATTATGCAACTGAAATAGACCGCACCATTGACCAACTAAAACCTGGTCTAAAGTCAATGGCACAGTATTTTTGTTGTTATTTAAAGAGCGCGTTCGTAATATGCGCCTATAGGCGGGTCCACAATGCACATACATTTTGCTTATTACACACAGGGACGTGCAGCAGCACACAAACATGGCAAATATTAAAAATGAAACGATTACAATGTAAAAAATGATTAATGTGTAGGCTACATAAATATAAAAATGCCTACATGTCATAATGGATAGTCATTGCATGTATCAGAATTAACCTATCTATTTGCTCGCGCATGAGCAGCTCCGTTTCCTTTCTGGAGACGGGTTCAGTCTTTGTGCTTGCAAATTCCGCCATGTAAATAGCGAATCCACCATGGCGCGAGTGCAGCTGGCTCTTAAACACACCCATTACTCATTAAGAGAATAGGGACAACCCTTTTAGACCATGCGCAGCAAAAGTGGATTCGGATACGCCCTACGTGCACCTGCGCCATGCGCTTTAGACCATGCCCTTAGATCGTTAAAATAGGGCCCTCTGTCTCTTCCTCCTTCATCCTTTCATCATCTTCCTTGAAAAATCCACTTTTCTGCCACCCCTTGTTTACCATCTTCACAGGTGTTCAAAGACAGCAAGCAAGATCTCAGTTGTGTCACTCTTCCTTTTTGCCCCATTTAAAATGGACAGTTTCATCGTTAAATGAAGGAAACGTTTCTTCAAACAGGTTTGCCTTATTTGAGCTGTTCAACAAACTGAGTGGTGATGTGAGAGTGGGTAAACATCTTATTTGGGGTGCTGGTGTGCAGTTGAAATGTTTAATGATAGCTCTTGCTGCACCCTGCGGTCTTCCACCTCGGGCCCTGCTCTCATAAGCGGGAAGATGGTGCCACGCTGATTAGCCTTGGAGAAAACCTCCATTCTCTCCCACTGATGGGCTAATGAGGAGAAGCAGCCCATATGCAGAATGAAGGTGGCCACACATTCAGAGACCGCATGTTCTGACTGAGATGTGAGGAAAGGAAGGTAAATGTGGCTTCCAGGGACAATTAGGCCCTTGTGTGGGGGATGTTGCACATGTTGAGGCACATCCTTTGGGGCAGTACTATTTGTGACATTGTATGTGTGTGTGTTTTGTATGTGTGAGAATGGATGTGATGAAACCTTATGAAATATGCTTATGCTTGCCAAACTTCCATCCGGCGTATCACACTCATAAGAAAGGGCAAGAAACGAGGCTGGTGTGAAAGCATTTATAGTAGCTTGTTTTGCAAGATGTTTCAGTAGATCAGACATTCCTAATATGCTTACACAACAATGTGTAATTGGTAACAAAGTTACAATTTCCAGACCATATTCAAAGCGTATTCCGTGATTAGTAGAAATTAAGCTCACCTGGCAGCATTTGACGTAATGTTGATTAAATTTAATTGAAAATACTCACTCTTTTAAAAGCCACACAAAGAAATCTACTGTATATGAATGTTAGCATTAAAAATGCTTACTAAAATTTTTTATGTAAAGTTATATTACATCTTTTAACTTTGTTGCCATGACAACAGAATATCATGCAACTCTAAAATGACTGTAAAATGATATTTTAACAGCTGTACAGCTCAAATAATAAAATGAAAAGCAGATGTTACAGTAAACAAAAATTATTAAATAAAACAGATGGCTTATTATCGATTAGTGTCTATCTAGCCTTCTTGAACCTGATGCACACCACCTTTCAAAAGTTTGGGGCCAGAAATATTTCTTATGTTTTTGAAAAAAAAATCATCTTCTGCTCACCGAGGCTCCATTGATTTTATCAGACACTCACACTCACACACAGCATTTGTATCATTACTGTCACTTCAATTTAATGCATTATTTCTGAATAAAATAATTAATTTAAATAATTGGATAATTAAATAGTGTAAACTTTGGACTTGTAACTTGATGGTTGTGGGTTTGAGTCTCGGGTCTGGCAGGGATTGTAGGTTGGGGAGTGAATAACACTCTCCACCCTCAATACCATGACTGAGGTGAGACACTTGAGCAAGGCACCGAACCCCCAACAAAAATTGGCTGTCCACTGCTCCAGGTGTATGTTCACTGCTGTGTGTACACTTGGATGAGTTAAATGCTGAGCACAAATTCTGAGTATGGGTCACCATACTTGGCCACACACCACTTCTCCTAAACATTTTTATGTTACATAACCAGATTTCTGACTATCACTGTTTCCATAAAATTATTAATCAGCAAAACTGTTTTCAACATTATAATAATAATAACCATAAATGTTTCTTAAGCAGCAAATCATTATATTTGAACGGCTGTGCATGCATGTGTGTGTCTGTGTAAAAAATAAATACTTCACAATATTACTGATTTACTGTTTTTTGATCCGATAAATTCAACCTTGGTGGGCCAGAAGAGACTTATTTAAAAAAATCGTACCAAATCCAAACTTTTGAAAGTTAGTTTATCATGACATTTAACCACGCGCAATAATGTACTGTGCCGATGCGGCTGCCGCTCTCAAAAAGATCAAAAAAATTTATCTTGCATTTTGGGTGCACGAGCACCGCTTGCGCTCCGCCTCCGCGCCGCCAGCAAAACCGCTTGCGGTTTGCCGCTTTCCGCATGTCTCCCATTGAAAATGAACTAGACACTCGCGACTGCCGCGTCCTGTGTGAAAGGGCCTTAAGCTATCTCCAAAGGCGTTTCAGAGAATTTGGCAGTACATCCAACCGGCCTCACAACTGCAGACCACGTGTAACCACACCAGCCCAGGACCTCCACATCCTGCATCTTCACCTCCAAGATCGTCTGAGACCAGCCACCCGGACAGCTGCTGCAACCATCGGTTTGCATAACCAAAAAATTTCCGCACAAACTGTCAGAAACTGTCTTAGGGAAGATCATCTGCATGTTCGTCGTCCTCATCGGGGTGTCGACCTGACTGCAGTTCATCGTCGTAACTGACTTGAGTGGGCAAATGCTCACATTCGATGGCGTCTGGCACTTTGGAGAGGTGTTCTCTGCACGGATGAATCCCGGTTTTCACTGTACAAGGCAGATGGCAAACAGCGTGTATGGCGTCGTGTGGGTGAGCGGTTTGCTGAGGTCAACGTTGTGGATCGAGTTGCCCATGGTGGCAGTGGGGTTATGGTATGGACAGGTGTATGTTATGGACAATGAACACAGGTGCATTTTATTGATGGCATTGTGAATGCACAGAGATACCGTGAAGAGATCCTGAGGCCCATTGTTGTGCCATTCATCTACGACCATCACCTCATGTGGCAGCATGATAATGCATGGCCCCATGTTGCAAGGATCTGTACACAATTCCTGGAAGCTGAAAACATCCCAGTTCTTGCATGGCCAGCATACTCACCGGACATGTCACCCATTGAGCATGTTTGGGATGCTCTGGATGGGCGTATACGATGTTCCAGTTCCTCCCAATATCCAGCAGCTTCGCACAGCCATTGAAGAGGAGTGGATCAACAATCAACAACCTGATCAACTCTATGCGAAGGAGATGTGTTGCACTGCATAGAGTTGATCAGGTTGTTGATTGTTGGCTGCCATTCATCCATGACCATCACCTCATATGGCAGCATGATAATGCATGGCCCCATGTTGCAAGGATCTGGCTGCCCACTGTTCTGGGTGTGCGTTCACGGTGTGTGTATGTTTGTTCACTACTCACTGCGGTGTGTGTGTGTGTGCACTTGGATGGGTTAAATGCAGAACACCATACTTGGCCACACGTCACGTCCTCCTTCTTTATATATATATATTGTATAAAAGAGTAAAACAAAATTATGGTGAGTATATGATGTCAAAATTTATATTTGTGATTGAACTATTGCCATAAACAATAATTGAATAATCAACACATTGATATATATCACCATCTGAGCAGCTCCAGTGAAGTAGAGCTGAATGACAAGAAGCCTTTCCAACAATGGTGTCTTGAATATTTATTGGTATCTGCAGAGCTCTGCTGTCTATGCTTTGACTGCTCTACCCCTCACTGCCAAAAGACTGTCAGTCCAGTGTAGTGATGAACTCAGGGCCCTGTTTATGCAGGCATAAAGGGACGTTTCTAAGCCTGAGTGGACACACGTCTTTTTTTTTAAAGCTGGCTTGTCCAGACCTCTCTTGCTAGAAATTGTCATGTGGGATCTGCTTGTTGATGTGTATAGGAGTGTGATGGAAGATCCATGAATGGAAGGCTTGGCTTGGGATGGCTCTGCTTTTCTGGTTCCAGGTCACATTTTTATTTCCCTGAGGAAAAATCCTGTAAGGGCTGATTTATGATCAGTGAGCAATGAAATGGACTGGTCAATTTTTGGCCATTCTGACATTAATGACATTATTGTGCTTGGCTGAATAACAGAAGTAGTAGTTCCCCTTGTGTCAATTTCTGTTTTGCAAAATTGCTTAGTGTTTTAAAAATTTTTTTTAATGAAAGATATGTCAATTTCAGCAGTTTTGTGTGTATTTGATTTGCTATCATTTGGAATGACAATAAAAGTGTTTTTATTTTATTTATTTTTATTTCATTTTATAGTTTTTGTCTAAACTTTTTGATGAACAATTATTGTGAAAAAGCTATGAAGTTAATGAATTATCTGCTATTTAGCTTTTTCACAATTACGTCTTACAAACTAAGTATTGATTAATGGTTAATCAATACCAGTATGGTTAATTGATTAACAAAACTGAGTTACTTACAGCTCATCGTAATAGATGACTTAATTCATTTGACTCAATTTCTTTGATTATGTTTGTTAAGGTTTACACATTTCTCCCAATCCTCTTACATCTCATCATGTGTGATTCCAACCTGTTTTTGGCTTGCTTAACATGCTCTTTAAATGTTTACTTTCTTTTAATAGACAAGATGTCACAAAATAGGGGCAATTAGTTCTTTTCTGATGAATATTCACAAGGCGCGTTCTGAGAGGTTAACAAGTTGCCTGATGTACAACAGAGCAGATGGTTCCTGAAAGCAGTGTCAGAATATTTCCTGTACAAACAACAATTAGTCAGAGAATGGATGTATATTAAGCATCATCAGAACTGTACTATTTTCACTTTGATAAGTGAGATTTATTTGCATGTTCAGCAGCAGAAATATACAGTTGCTTCGAGGTCCATGCCTCCCTGATTTATGTTTATGCATGCAACTTTCCCAATAAAACAGCGCCAGCTGCCCTGAGGAAGCCCCTGTAAATAAAGAGCAAACACCTGGAAGAGTCAGGCAAATATTTATAGACCTTAATGAAGAGAAATGGTGGTGTCTTCAGATGGTTGGTGCAAATTAAATAAGCTAACCATTTTAATGTTGAAGTAAACATTTAAAAAAAGATTTGGAAAAATATGATTATTTATTTAAAGAATATTTTCACGAAAATATAAAAAAATAATGCTGAACTGGAAATTTGGAACCTGGAACACCATCTAAGATATATATGAGCTTGTTTCGTCATCTAGCATTACATCATATGCTCACCAATGGATCCTCTGCAGTGAATGGGTGCTGTCAGAATGAGAGTCCAAACAGATGATAAAAACATCACAACAGCCCATCAATTAACATCTTGTTGTGAAGTGAAGAAACAAATCAGTTATCTTAACATTTTAACTTTAAACTGTCACTTCTGGCGAAATACCTAATCCATAATGGAGCATGAAGCAACATTGTACATCTTGGATGGCTTTTGATGGCGAATTAAAATTTTCATATGAGCTTTGTTGTTAAGCTTACAGTTCATAACAGCTCATATACAGTACACAGTTCATAAAAAACATCCACTTTACACAAAAGAAAAGCATTATAGACATTTACATTATATTTAAATCTTTTTAAATAGTAAAATATCTTATCTGTCAGAAAGAAAGCAAGCAAGCAGGGAGCAGACTGAAATGAAAAAGAACAGAATCCTGAGTCTCTGAGCTGCCTGAGGAAAGTTAAACAACTGAGACTAAACCATGACAGCTGAGGGATGTCAAATAAAACAAACCATTTTCTTTGCCTGTGTGAGGTGAGAGGCAGATACATTCTTCAGGAACAGGGATTTAGCAGTGACATGGTTTTATCTTCTTGTTCTGAGATTTATTACATTTACTGGTTTCATTCAACAGAGCATTACGAAAGTTAACATTATGTAATTATGTGGTGTCTCAAATGAGCTTAATGAGAATGATTAAACATACCATATTCTCCTGAGTGAACTAAATTAAGGTTTTCGTTTGTTTGCATCCTCTGTATCAAAATTCTTTGCTATAGCTGCTATTAGTAATTGTCAGTTAGTAGATTGTTTAAATTCAGAGGGACTTTAGATATGCTTTAGTTGAGATTGATGAGAGCCGTTAGGCTAAGTGCACTAAGAAAATCAACTAGAGTTGGTTTTGCTGGTTAATGGTAAGATAAGTAGAAATGGACTGGGCTTGTGCAGTACTAATTGATCAGTTCCTGTCACTCCCCAGGTCACTGATTCAGTGTTGATCTGGTCCTGAGTATCAGCTCTTGTCAAACGTCTTTTTACCTTCTAATCAAGCAGCTTGTCCTGAGATGAGATATTGACCTTAGAAATCCTTCTTGAAAGGGATTAACTTGATTAACTGAAATAGAGACTCTCCTGAACATCCACTAAAGTGAATTCAGCTCAACCGAAGCCAAGTCAAAGTGTTTGGAAAAGAATACTTGTGTATAGTGTGTGCGTTACAAAAAAAAGCGAATGAAATGTGAGAAAACTATCTAATAAACATTTCAAAGACTTAGTCCGCTAACCTCATGTCATTACATTCACTTTCACTGGATGGAAAAGAGCAGCTTGCACATTCTGATCTTAATAACTCTTTCTGTGTTCCACAGAAGAAGCAAAGTCATATGGATTTTGAAAGATACTAGGCTGTAAATCAGGGGTCTTCAACTAAAATGGCTTGAGGTCCAGTAATGAACCCTCCCCACCAGCCGAGGTCCGGACAATTCTAAAAAAAACAATTGATGGTTTTTGCCAGGCCAGGGTATATGCAAGATATTTAAGCTTAATTTCAAGACTTTTAAAGGCCTTTTTTAAGACCTGCACAAAAAAAAATATAAAAATAAATAAAATGACTGAAAAAAGCATGATTTACAGTTCAGATGTAGGTTTTCAAAAAAAACAATCAAGTATTATATTAATTAAATAACATATATAAATATATTTTACTGCCTTAATTGTTTACATTTTACAACACATTACCTTCTTGTTGATCCATTTACAACTCTGGGTGTTTGCTGCTTAAAATCATGGGTGGTTTTCACATTGATCTTTGACAACAGCAGACGTACAGGCTGATTGAAAATGGAAATTCATCATCTTCCAGCGGAATGGCAGTACACAAGCCCAAGAGACAGACTCCACAAAGCAGCGCAGCAGCTGAATCTGAACCGTGCAGTGCTCATATTTATTTAATCTTTCAGTTCCCACATTTAAGACCTCCTGAAATCATAATTAAGGCTTTCTTGTACCATTTAAGACTTTTTAAGGACCCGTCAACTTTCATAATTTTTGAAAATGCCATCGTTTTTCACTCACTGAAAGTTTAATCTGTCCGCACCGCTCTTTGCTCTCATTACTGCACGCATGACTGCACCCAAATGGCTCTAGAGCTGACCTTGATGTGCTTAATATAAATTTTATTTATTAAATTAGCGTTTGGTATTTATTTATTTCATTATGTCAAAAGCCTTCACGAATTCGGACCGGAGTCTGCCAGTTGGCGACCCCACTACCGTACAGACTACAAAAGCTGCGTCGGTTGAAATAGAAGCGCCCCGTCAGGTTTAAATCTTTGGGTCCGGACCAGGACCGCAGTCCGCCTGTTAGTGACCTATGCTGTAAATGATGAGACAATTTTATGTTTTGGGTGAATTGTTCCTTTAATAAGGTGATGTGACAGCATGTAACAGACTAAACATGGTCATTAAGGGTCATCTGACAAAAATGTGGCATAATGCTGTTTGTAGAGATGGGAGAAACAAAGCTTTTCAAAACTTTGAATCAATTGAACCAGTTGCAAAATGATTCCTTGTTTGGAAGAGCTTAAAACGTCCCACACTGGTGATTCCTGCTTGTCAGAAGAATGTAAATGTAAACAAAATCCTAACACAAGCATGCATAAAAACACCTTTTACAAACCAATCGCCAATTATACCATGTTACTTTGCTGATTTGATGAGTGCTTTGAATCACTGGGTTGAAATAAACTAATGATTCGCAAAGGTTTTGAAGCAGTGTTTCGAAAGCGCCCATATGAGTTTAAAATGTTTCGTTCAGTGAAAAGCATCCAGTTGTCATCTCAAAAATCATCTCAGAAGGTCCAGTTATAATCTTTTTTTTTTTTTTTTTTTTTCAAATTTGGAAGTTTGGATAAAATCTTGGCAATAAAAACAAATAACAAGTCAATAAAAAGTTGAAAAAATGTTGCATCTGAAAAAAATTGCATTGCATTACAGGATCCTCAGTATACCCTCTTGTTTACTGCAAATGTGGGGAATATAACATTTCTTTCTTGTATTCCATGCATTCAGAAATGTTATATCCTGCACATTGTGCACTTACTGCAGAAATATTAGTATTATAGTATGGTGGTGTGCTGTTCTGAATATAAAGTAGATATTTGTTTTCTGTTCTGTTTACAGGTGGACAGGACAGAGGTGATTCGGAGCTGTATAAACCCCACGTTTTCTAAGGTCTTCACCCTGGACTTCTACTTCGAGGAGGTCCAGCGACTACGTTATGAGCTCTATGATATCAGTAGTAGTCATAATGGTATGAGAGAGGCGGACTTCCTGGGAGCCATGGAGTGCACACTGGGCCAAGTGAGCATAGATATTCAAGTGGGCTATGTGTTATTATTATGGTTGTTCTAGTTTTGCTTGGCAATGATCTTTTTGCAACAGGATCTCTACATGATCATTGATTGCACACAGACAGGGAAGAGTGGGGCCGGCACTGCGCCTAAATCAGATGAAGCCCCTAATTATATAATCACACCAACAACCTATTAAGAGCATTTCCGGACATTTTACGGCTGATTGAATTTTGAAACGTGAAATGTCTGTGTAGCTGGCTCAGTGTGAGGACGGCTGGCCCAGATGGGCTATGCAATTCTCTTATCTGCAGTTTGAGCAAATGGAAAACTACACACATGATCTTCCGCCAGATGGTTAAGATTTGCAGTTTCTCAGTAAAGAATTTGCTAGACGCTTAAAGTGTATAACCGATGCCAATATTCATTTTGTTCAATATTCATGTGTTTATCTTTTTGCATCAAAGCCACTTTCTAGGTCTGTTTTTCTCTCAGAGGAGTTGGGTTGAGAGTCTGTTTTGGTTGGAGGGGGAAGGGGAGAGTATAATTGTTGAAATGAGCCGCGTTTAATAAAGTGAGAAAGTGAGGTGTTGACACTCACTCGTATGGAGTTTCTTGGGGAAATAAAACCAAAAGCTCTCCCTCCTATTTATAAATATTTAACAGCTAATAATGAAGCACTTATCTGGAGTGGATAAGACTTCATGGTGTAATTATGAACTAAGCTTACATGCCAAATTCTCCCCGAGGTGTTATTATGTGCTGCGTTCTGCACATATTCGTGTTTTTTTTTTTGTGTGTGTGTTCTGTCCATCAAAACAAGGCAGCCTCTGACCAACATAAAATGTCTTATTTCTCTCCAAATAGATCATCTCCCAGAGAAAATTCACCAAAGCTCTGCTTAAACAGGGCAACACAGTTGGGAAATCGTCTATCATGGTGAGCACTTTCTCAAATCCCAAATTTATCTGTTTGCTTTCTCTCACGCTCTACTTATGCAAACATCCAGCAGTGCACAACACCAGCAAATGGCCTTACGCAAACATTTCATGGTCTAACCTTTAAAAGCTTTGCACTTTATATGACAGAGGTGCTTAGAATGATCCATGTCAGTACTGAATCCAGGCAAACATGGAACAGCTTCTCATAATACACAAGAAACCTTCCAAAACAGTCAGATGGGGTATTGAATGCGAGCTGTGAAACAAAATTTGCAGAAAACAGCCAGAGGAGCTTGTTAATGCACATTGACAGAATGCAGAAGCAATAGTTGAATATGTAAAGCTCAGTGGGTGAGGTGAGCGAGATCTATAAAACAAATGCCAGTCTTCATGGTTGGGTTCTGATTCTGTTTTCTCTTCTGCTGAAAACAATTCATCACTCTCTATCTCTCCAGATCACCGCTGAGGAGCTGACAGGAAATAATGATTATGTTGAACTCTCATTCAGTGCAAGGAAGCTAGATGATAAGGTAGGAAGACCTCCTGTGCACTTTTATTCAGAATATTAAATGATCTTATGTAACAACAAACTTAAAGGGATAGTAAACACAATAATGAAAATTTTGTCATTTATTCACCTTGAAACCTGTACAAGTTTCTTTCTTATGCTGATCATAAAAGAAGATATTTTGAAGAATGCTGGTAATCAAACAGTTGATGGTCCCCATTGACCTCCATGTAGTATTACTTTTCCTACTATGGAAGTCAATGGGGATCAACAACTGTTTGGTTCTTTAAAATTCTTCAAAATATCTTCTTTTGTGTTCAACATAAGAAAGAACCTTTCTTTCTTGGGCCTTATGATGTATTTTAAGGGGTCAATATTATACATATTTCTCTGAGGTGTACTACTGTTAAAAAATTTGGAGCCAGTAAGTTTTTTTTTTAAAAAGAAATTAATGCTTTTATTCAGCAACGGTGCATTAAATTGACAGTAAAAGTTTTGATATTTCTATTTCAAATAAATGCTGTTCTTTTGAACTTTCTATTAATGAAAGAGTCCAGAAAAAATGTATTATGATTTCCACAAAAATATTAAGTCAATCAGCTGTTTTTAACATTGATAATAATAATAATAAAATGTTTCTGGAGCACCAAATCAGCATATTAGAATAATTTCTGAATGATCATGTTACACTGAAGACTGTCATGGCTGCTGAAAATTCAGTTTTGCCATCACAAGAATACATATTAAACTATATTAAAATAGAAAAGTTATTTTGAATTTTTATAATATTTCACAATATTTCTGTTTTATTGTATTTTGATCACATAAATGCATCCTTCATGAGCAATAGAGACTTCTTAACATTAAAAAAATCATACTGACCCCCAAAGTTTGAAGCACATAATTAGATTTTTTTTATCATCAAATCAAGAGTCTGTTTTTTTTTGTGGCTGTGCCTTTAAGAAATTAACATATCAAATGAGCAACAACAGTTTTCTGTTCTCTTGCATTGAGACATGGGCTTGCTGTCAAGTGTTAAATATAATTTAACTTGCCCATCATTCAAAAACAGCCTCATGGCAAAGTTTGCATTGCATTGTAAGTGGATAAACAGAGGAATGTGAAATGAGCCACTGAAACTGTTGTGATCAGAAAGAAATGATCTGGGATTCTGTTAAAAATAAACTTCAGCCTTGATGAATCCCCATACTCGGAAATGCGGATAGTTGAGAAAGAAAAAGACAGAGAGAGAGAGAGAGTGATAGAGAGAGTAGTATTCCTGTGGGAGACACAATCAACTCTTGTCAGCAGGGTAATTACATGGGACTAAAATTAATAAGAAGGACTAATACAAGTATAACAAATGATCCGCAGTTTCACACAGAGCGGCTCGTACTGCTGCTTGACAGGGCGTCAAAAGGTAGAACAGGAAAGCCTCCTTTAAATCACTTTTCATTTAAGAGTACTTTTCTTCTCCTAAGTCATAATCCTTCAGTGAAAATCATATCCTTGGCATCTGAGTAATTAAAACTTTGATTTAAGCTTCTAGTCTGGAGGAGAGATCAGAGACCCAGGCTGTCAAGATTCTCTGATAACTTTTGATAAGTTGCTGTTTCTCACGTCTGAAACTTTGGCTGACTGACTACAAGCGTTTAGGAGAACATTACTGTAGTAGATGACATCTTTGAATGCTGAGCTGTGTGTGGTCTGTGACTCTTCTGTGCATGTGGCTCTTTTTATGTGTTAAAGTTGTTCGGAAAGATCTGAAAGTCCTGAAAATGGCTCCTGGTGATTCAGTGCAGTTTTGATCATTCAGCATACCTGCTGCTGTCCTCTGAGGAAAAGTGTTTTATAGGCATAATTAACAACTGTGGAAAACTTCAAGAAAGGCATACTAGTTTCTTATTGTCAGCAGATAATAATAAGTTTTGCAGTTTAAGATTTATACAGAGTTTAGCTCCAACCCTAATTAAACACACCTGAAGCAGCTAATCAATGACTGCGTTTACATGGACATCAGTAATCTAATTATTTACCTTCTTCTGAACAAGACAATATTATGATTAAGGTGTTTACATGACTTGCTTTTAGAATAATCCTTACATGTTCCTGTTTTACATGTTCTAGTACATAGATCGATTAATGGCATGCATCATTACGTCACCACGCTATGCCATCTGACGTCCCCTCCAGAATTTCACGTATAAATATATAGTTCGTCTTCGTGATGATGCCATATACCGTTTGGGTGTTTCATTTTTAATTTTATGAAAGCCTCAAGTGCAGTTAATTATTTGTATGTGCATACAGAAGATGGGGGTATTGAAGGTCTTTTATTTGCCGTCAAACGTTTGACCACTGCCATGTGTGTATCCTGTTGCAAAATGCAGCGAAAAGTCCTACACGACGGTAATAGTTTGATTAAGGTGTTTACATGTCTGTACTGCACTTCAATGCGACTAAATGCGACTAAAATAGGAATACTCCACATGTCTTAATTCGATTTGTGTTTATTTCGATTATGACTTTAGCCGGATTAAGGTAATCAAAAATCTCTGTTTACATGGTAGACTCTTAATCAGAGTATTGTTTTAATACGTATTAAAATAGTAGTATTGATGTCCATGTAAACGTACTGAATGTCTTACTAGGTATACTTGAAACTTCCAGGGAGGTGTGTTGAGGCAAGTTGGAGCTAAACTCTGCAGGACACAGGCCCTCCAGGACCAAGTTTGGTGACCCCTGATCTACAGTATTACAAGTTTGATAAAGGGACATGTTATGTATGTTTCATGTGATGTAGGCTACCTCTCTGTAGTGCCGAGAATACTTTAAAAGAAGTTAAATATTTATGGGTTTGTTGATACGTAATTTCATTATAATTTTTTAAAACTGGGGTTTGCCATGTTACTTACTCATGTTACTTACTCAGAATACTTCATTAGAATATTATAATATTTTTTTTAGAATAAATTGCAGCGTTTATGTGCTTTTTATATATATATATAAAAAGCACATAAACGCTGCAATCTATTATATATATATATATATATATTATATATATATATATATTAGTGCTGTCAAATGATTAATCGCAATTAATCGCATCCAAAATATATATTTTTTTTACATAATATACGTGTGTGTACTGTTTATATTTATTATGTATATATAAATACACACACATACAGCATATATTTAGAAAATATTCACATGCATATAATTATATTTATATAATTTATATCATATAAATATATTTAACATATAAATGTAACATATTTTTCTTAAATACTGTATATACATGCGTGTGTGTGTGTGTGTGTGTGTATATATGTATATATATATTTATTTATACTTAATAAATATACACAGAGCACACATATATTGTGTAAACAAAAACTTTTATTTTGGATGCGATTAATCGCGATTAATCATTTGACAGCACTGAAAAAAACAGACTGACCCTAAACTTTATATTTAGGGTCAGTCTGTTTTTTTGAAAGAAATGAATAAGGATAAGGATGTTAAATTGAAAAAAGTATGTAAATTAATTAATTATTTTGTTTAAATGTTACAATGATAAAAAGTGATAAAGAGTAAAGACTTTTGTTAGATTTCTATTTTGAATAAAATGATCACATTCTCTGAAAACTATTAAGCAGCAAAATTGTTTCTAACAATAATAATAAACCAGCATATTAGAATGATTGAAGACTGGGGTAATAACTGATGAAAATTCAGCTTCGGCATCGTAGGAATAAATTATATTTTACAGTATATTAAAATAGAGAATATTAAAATAGAGAAACATTAAAATTGTCATAATATTCCACAATATTACTGTTTTTTCTGTATTTTTAATTAAATCGATGCAGCTTTGAAAAGCATAAGAGACTTCTTTAAAATCTTATTGATCCCAAACTTTATACTCTATATATACTCTCTCTTTTTCTCTCTCTCATGTCATTGGTGTTTGGTGATGAGTTTTTGGCTCAAGGTCTGCATTTAAAGTCACATCAGAGATCTTCAGCTGGGATCAGGACTTAGTTTGCTTTCAGCAGACCAGTCAAGTACTTCCACACTGACACGTTAGAATAGAAGAGGCTCCTGTCCAAACTGTTCCCCCACCATATTTGGCTTTGATCCGGTGAGGAGACCCCTGAGCCGACAGATAGCAGCAGAGGTGGGATGGGGCAGCCGACGGTGAGAGCACAGGTAGCTGCTTGGAAAAAAGTTACCCACAAGGACACAATTAATTTTCAATGACAGAGGCGGGTAGAATTTAGAGCAGGTACAATACCAGGAAAGAATGGTGTATATGTCTATAATCTTTACTTGACTCTCTAACTCTAGCACTATCTATTCTAATTGTATTTTATCTATGTCTTTTTATTAAAAAATAACAATAATAATAATAATTATCTGTACTGCGTTAGGCTAACCAAGACTTGTAATAGCACTTGCTCTTTTGTTGGTTTTGATTGCTTCTTATGTCCTCATTTGTAAGTCGCTTTGGATAAAAGCGTCTGCTAAATGACTAAATAAATAAATAAATGTCTAAGAACAGCCTTATAGAATGCTCATCCTAGCCAGTTACCTGTATTGCTTATAACAGGATCCACCTCTGCAGTTTAAATGAATCGGCCTTAGTATGTAATATTTAAATATAATAGAACAGTTAAAGCAGTGAGCAAACGGATGTTACAAACAGTGGGTTGCTAAAAATTATGTTTCATGTAGTGGCGATGCTGCTGCGTTAGATTGTACAAATTCTCCAGAATTACTTTGTTTGTGATGCTATCAGCTGATCTCTGTGTTTGTTATTCCCTCAGGATTTTTTCAGCAAGTCGGATCCTTTCTTAGAGATCTACAGGGTAAATGATGACAACACTCAGCAACTAGTGCACAGAACAGAGGTAAGACAACCATTTCTCTAAGATCTCTCTGCGATAGTGCTTAACTGACACTGAATTGCTCTCTCTTCCCCTCTGCACACAGACTGTCATGAATAACCTCAATCCCGTGTGGAATACCTTCAAGACGTCCCTTAACTCACTCTGTAGTGGAGACCATGAAAGAATACTGAAGGTAAAATATGTCATTTGATGTTGGAGATTAATGTGTATTTGACTTACACTAACAAATAAATACATGGATCCATTTTGATTTAGTTTTACATTTACATTAGCATTTGCTATCCGTGTTCCTGGCAGATGGCAGCTTATAAGAAGCTTAGAAGAGTATGCATTGTGTTCGTAATTTCATGTATTTGCACTTGGGTAAAAATAGTCTGCTTTTTACCTGTCAATTCTACTAAAATTGAACTGAAAGGCACTTCAGCACTTTGGGAAAAGTTGGTTTATTATTGAATTAATGCAGATGTACATTTCAATGTTCAGATTTCCAGTGCATTTTGATGCAGTTAGTGAAATATAGACTTTTTTATGTATGAGTGAGATGCTGTTGCATAAGTGTACTTTTGTATTACTGGTTTAAACGATTACCTGGTGCCAGTTGCATAAACATAGCCACTATTTCAACCAATTGGGAGTAATAATAATAATCAGTCTTACTTTTCGGATTCAAATTAGACCAGTCTACCTTTATGTGACTGCCTTTAAAAAGTTATGACCAGTCTTGAAGAAAAATAATTAGATGATTAACTTTTTAAGAGTAGCTTAGTGACAGCTAGACTAGCTTGGTGAAGTTGCATTTATACACAGAACGATGAGCAGTGCTGATTTCCATACTGCTTTGAAATTCAATGAGTGTTGCTGGACCACCGTGTGTGTTGAGATCAGATATCTGGCAGGAGTTCTGATAAGTCACATGGCCTGATTACACTGACTCGGGACTATAAGGCTTGGTGAGCATATATTTCAGCAAGGATTCACCAGGAATTCCCATGTGTTCTACTTAAATATGTGCATTTTATAATTTACCTCCCTCTTTCCCCTCTCTAGCCTTCTCTTGCTTCATTTATTCATTCGTCATTCATCAAAGACTGCTTGATTTAATTAGGAAAGGAATTACTCAGGGAAAGTTTGAAATAAATGTGTTCAAGAACACCAATTTAATTTTAAAAGTAGCAGTTTCCCACAAGAATCTACATTAAAGTACCTTCGGTTAAATTATTATAATCATGATAGTGTAGCAAATTAGCTCAAAGTGAGATGAACATAATTAATCATAACGGGTTGTTATCAATTATATATTCATCTTCAGGAATTAACTGTAGCATTAATAGTACAATAAAATTATTTGTTCGTCCGCAGTATGGACAGTTTTAATCGTCTATTGAAAAAATTATTTCTCTGGCCACGAAAAATAATTCCCTCGCTAATACATCGTTCATAGAGCATGCAACAAAACCGAAACGTTAAAGTAACCTCGTTCTGTTAGTAGCAGACACAGACAACCAAGCGTGAATACATATGGATGTTTATTAAACTACACTACAAGGGAACATGTAACATCGAACTAGGCACAAACATGCAGACATTAAACATAGATGCCAACGCAAGGAAGGCATGGAGAGAGAGCGAGAGAGAGAGAGAGCGCAAGAGAGTAGAGCGTAATGACAGGATTTACACATCGGCTAAACACAACCTGTTAGAACCATCAGAGAATCACATCACCTTAATTAAAAGGGGTCGAAGCTTAGAAGCGCATCTAAATAGTTAACAAGCGGTTACTTGCATATTGGTTTTGTTGGTGCTGAGTAAAGTGTCCTGGTGCATGTATAATGCGTAGATTCTTCATGAATTCCTTTAGGAGTGAAAGCTTCGTCATTCCAGCCATGGGTTGATTGGTCCGAAGTGAATCAACAAAGTTACTGGACTTAAAACTGCCAGAAGCTCGGACTCCCCCCGAAAGGGGAGTTGCAAGATTTTCAAGGTGATGTGTGTGTCTCCAGGGCACCGAAAGTAAAGAGAAGATCTCGCCTTTTGGGTGTGGGAGACGTTTTATCTGGTTTCCCTGTAACACCCATTTTGGTTAGTTTGACCAATATCAAGGCACATAGTTTTAGTGGGAAAGTGTTTCTTTGTCCCACTTGATGCCTCATTTGCATGTTTTATGACTGTTCTGCTCAATCGGTGTAATTCTTCCCACAATACAGTAAAAATCGTATGATGCATTTCACGATCACATAGTGTACATCATTGTTTGAGAAATAAAGAGCAGATCATTTTGATATCAAGAAAGAGACATCTAAAAGATATTAAACCAGAGATATATTCATACACCTAAATATGAGTGTTTAGAGCTTACTAATACAAATAATGAGTGGTCACTAGGCTAATATAATAAGAAAACATACAAACAACACGTGCATATACCAGATACCTTTGTAACTGATTAATTATGGTCTAAATAAAGAAAATGTCTCTACGTGTGTGTGTGTTATGTATCTTGTAATCGTGGGGGGTAGTCCACTGGTCAGCCAGGCCTGGTACTGAGGGTCATTTAGTTCTCTTTGGGATTTGTTTGAAGTCCAATGGAGAGAAAAGATAGTCAATCTGTTTGGTGTCTTTTTGACAGTGGGGGGACAACCATTGGCAATTTAGCACCCATATAAAGGTCGAATGTGGGGCCAGGTCTGTGAATTATATGCAAATGTCAAAAGGTCTCTTAAGACATAAAGTCCCAACGACCATCAAGGATCATAAGCAGATGCTACAGAATATCCCTCCTTTTGGCTGAAGATGTTCACCTGGAGATATCTTCAGACAACAGTGGATCATGATGGTGAAATGGCAGGTGGATCGTGAAGGCCGGATGGCAGTTGGATCCTGATTGTCAGATGGCAGGTGGATCACAAAGGTCACAAAGATGACAGGTGGTTTCTAAATTTCCTCAGCCTTCGGATCCTCAGCTTGAGTGTTAACCTTAGTCAGGTTCAGCATTGTCTCCGCCTGGGTCCCTCTTCTCCGGTGGTTACGTTTGAAGGTCTGAGGAAGTGCAGCCGTGCACCTGTTCATGGACCTTTGCACCACGTTGACTCTCAGGACTGGAGGTGGGTTTGAGGGGGTGTAACTTGTCTCTGTCAGTCGTGTGAGCTCCAACTTCTGGATATCTTGGCCTTCTGCAGCGTTCGGTCAAACTGGGTGATGTTTTAGCCAGTTTGTCAAGGTCTTTAAGAGTCGTCTCATGTGCAGTTTCAGGGTCTGCATGGAGGGGCTTTCTTCTTTTGCTAGAAGGGAAGAGTTGTGTGGTGAGGGCTGGCAATGCTTTTGTTTGTGGCCATTCACTTCTTCCATTGTGTAGCAATTCTTGGATGGGGGACTTATCTAGTAGCTGTTGTGCAGACTGTAGATGTCTTCTCATGTCTTTCTGGGAAGCCTTTAGTTCTTGTCGGTCACGTTCAGCAACTGCAAGGGCTTCTTGGAGCTGTTCAATTTTTCCTTTGTTTCCTGCTTGATTCCGTCTGGCACCTTGAGTTTATCCTGGGTTTCCACTTCGAGCTTGTCTGTGCAGCGTGAGGTGTGCAATAGCTCTCTCAGGAACTCAGTGGTCTGATGCCTGAAATCATCCTGGACTTTCACTGCCAGCTTGTCTATGCGGCTTTTGGGCATGTGTCAGCTCTTTCTGACGATGAGTGCGGTGCTTAGTGTCAGCTGGGCTGTGAAGACATAGCTTAGGGAACTGATGGCCTTCTTTAGCTCCCCGTGGTGGTGATTCTGGCTTGAGTCGTGTGTCAGGAATCGTGACTATTACTCAGAATATTAAAAGTTCATTGGTCTTGTGGGTGAGACTATCTGTAATGCCTCTTAGTAAGGTGTTCACGTCTCCTCCTTTGGTAGTGGGGTTTGCAGTCTGTGACATGCTGGCAGACTGGAAAGTGAGGACTGACACAGATCTTTATGGTGTTATAGGCCCATATGTGGTGAAACAGCTAAGTGTCATTTCAGTAATAGCAAACCCAAAGTGGAGTGTGTTGTAGTGGGGCTTTGTGGTTCAGGTTTGCTGTTCGGAATTGACAGCAACCTGACATGCTCTGATATATTCCGCCACATCTTGCTGTATGCCAGCCCCGTATGCCACTTGTTTTAGTGTATCATAAGTGTCTCTGGTACTGTGGTGTCCAGTACATGGTGTGTTGTAGGCATACATTAATCTGACCCCCCTTTGTCACTGTGGCACCACAAGCTTTGGCGCAGTGTGGTCATCGGGGACATATTATAGAATGTTGCTCAGCACACGCAGCATGTGTTTGATGTCATGCAGCAGTTTGAGGGCTGGAGCAGTAGCCAGTTGAGCCGATGTGATAGGGTGGTTGGAGGGGTCAGGGAGGTGGCAAAGAATAAGTGTCATTGATCAGTCAGAGGTTTGCATTTAGGCAATGCCATTCATGGATAGTCATTAGGTTACGTGATAGTCATTAGGTCACGTGAGCTTCAGTCTGTGTCAAGTAAGCGAAACTGCGCGATATAGAGAGCAGACTGCTCCGTACGCTTTCGAATTGCTCTCGCGGAGGTCAAACACTGATCAATCAGCACCGTGTCGCTTCTAGTCAAACACACCTAGTGCTGCAGGCTTATTGGCTCACTGACGTTAATGAGATTAACCCCTTAGGTATCGAAATTTGGTACCGAACGACAAGACGTTTTTCGATACTCGGTGGTATCGAGGCAATTCGGTCGGTGCCTAAAAAGTATCGAACTCGATACCCAGCCCTAGTCATGGGTGGGTGGGTGGGTCTTGGTTGAGACCATAGCTCACCATGCAATGCACTGGTGATGTTGGTGCTTGACTGGCTTCTTGTTCATTGTGGCAAATTCATCTTTTTCCTAGCCAAGGAGGTGGCGTGTGAAGCTGAGCTTGGCATAATTTGAGTCTGTGTAACTGAGGAGTTCTCTGATGCAGTTTTGTGAGCCGATGCGATTAAAAGGGTGATCAGGATGGCTGTCACTTGTACTGTGATAACTGGGAGTCCAGCTTGAAGTGTTGCTGTGGGAGAGGTTTGCTGTTAACCCACAAAACACCCGCTCTGGGCACACCGTCCGTCAACATTGCATCCTTAAAAGGCCATTGACCATGTGGCTTTGGGTGCGTTGGTCCCCTGTATGGACGCTTTGGCTGTTGAGGGCCATTACAGGTTGGCGGCACGTCTCTGTGATCACTTTCCATGTTCCACTGTAACTGGAAAATCGCTGGATGGTTTGTGAAGTGCAGAGCAGAGCTCTTTTTTCATCTGAGTAGTTAGTGCTCCTTTGGGAGCAGTGATCTGCTGAAGTGGGCAACCCCCCTTTAGTTCTGGCCATTTGTTGGTGTAGACCAGGACTAAGGCAGTAGTTGGTGGATCCAGCTGTCAGATGAAACTCCTTGGGATGAGAGTAAATCAGGCATGGTGTAGAGTGCAGATGCCATTTGAGTTTGATGATGTAATGTGGTCTTGAGTGATTCCACATAGTTGACATTAGCTCTGCATCAGTGCCTCTTATGAAGAGCAGCTTTGGCACTAGCAGTTGTCGGCAGGTGCAGGATGTCTATTACAAAAAGGGGGTGTGGCTCAGAGTGGGGCCAGGTTCCCTCCATTCCCTTGAAGGTGTGTGGTTGAGGGTTTGGCCACGCTGTCTGTGTGTCACACTGTCACTGTCCGTTCCCCTTTTGTGTATGCTGGTACTGCAGTCTCATATTTTTACCAGAGTAAATGGTATGGTCTGGCCGGAAGTTCTTGCACTTTACAGGGCTTCCCTAGGGGGTTGCAAGGTCTGTAAGAACCAAGAATTAGCAGGTTGAGCATTGGTTATTTTACTTCAAGTTAAGGCGCAGGTGTCCTTGGCAGTCACCATGGTTGTTAGCAGGACCTCATAGGAAACTTGTGCACTTGCTTGCGAAGGCCGGTCTGGTGTGTGCTCGGTGAGTGCCTTGAAGCGTGTGAGGCTTCAGACCATGTCCTCATGGCTGGCTGTGAGATTTTCCCGTGACCTTGGTTACAAGTCCAACTCTCTATCCATTAGGCCACGACTGCCCCTATAAATGACTGCCCCCAGAATAAAGCTCATTCTGATTCGGATTCTGATATGACAAAACTAAAGACTTTTTGGAGATATGAAGGATGCAATACTACTCTCAAGATTAACATGAGATTGGGTGAAACTGTGTGTGTTATATCCCCTTTAAGCAGCACAACAGTTTTCAACTGTCTGACATATGTTTCTTAAATGATAGAATGACAGACAGACCTTAAAAGGATTTCTGAAGGTTTATAAATGTACATAAATAAATATTAACTATTGAACAGTAGTATATGTCTATATCTTAAAATCTAGTAGTACCTATGTTTTTAATATCGACCAGTTAAACAATGAATCAACTAAAGGAATACTACTTCACACAAAATTAGCAGTGAGGTTTGTGCTGATTGTAATGTTTTGTAATGTTTACTGCTTAATGCCTGTTTGATTAAGGACATAAATTACATCTATCTATCCATCTATCCATCTATCCATCTATCTATCTATCTATTGTAGCATCTGCTTATGATCCTTGATAGTCGTTGGGACTTTATGTCTTAAGAGACCCCTTTTAGCCTTTTGACATTTGCATATAATTCACAGACCTGGCCCCACATTCGACCTTTATACCTATATAAATTGCCAGTGGTTGTCCCCCCACTGTCAAAAAGATGTTAAACAGATTGACTATATTTTCTCTCCATCGGACTTCAAACAAATTCCAAAGAGAACTAAATGACCCTCAGTACCAGTCCTGGCTGACCAGTGGACTACCCCCCACGATTACAGTATAATGTTGTGTGTTCCACGTTTATTGTCAAGTGTTCATTAGATGAGGAAACTGAGGGAAGAAACTGCTCCTGTGCCTGGCTGTTCTGGTTCTCAGTGCTCTGTAGCGCCGACCAGATGGCAACAGTTTGAAGAGGGAGTGTGCTGGATGTGAGGGGTCCAGAGGGGTTGCTAGCCCTTTAAGTACAGTTCTTGGAGAGTACTAGGGAGGGTTGTACCAATGATTCGTTCAGCAGTCCGGACTATCTGACGTAGTCTTCTGGGGTCAGATTTGGTAGCTGAGCTGAACTAGACAGTTGTTGAAGTGCAGAGGACAGTTTCAATGATGGCAGAGTAGAACTGTTTTTGCAGCTCCTGTGGCAGGTTGAACTTCCTCAGCTGGAGAAGGAAGTACAACCTCTGCGGGGCCTTTTTCACAATGGAGTCTATGTGAATGTCCCACTTGTGAGGCTCTGGATCCGTGGCAATCCTCAGCTCTGTCGCACTCCTGGGCGATGGATCATCGTTCGCGACGGACTCTGGCTCTATGTCAGTGGTGGGCTCAGGCTCACACTCCACGCAGCGGGGAGATGGTGGGCTGGGCACTGGGTCTGGCTGTGTTCTGGATCGGAGGTAGACACTCTCCAGACACCGGATGATTGCCTCCCTTCAGTTCAGTCTGGTTTTGTCTGGGAGGTCGACGGGGCGGTAATAGTTGACCCCGATCCAGAACAGCGATTTCAGTGCAGCGTCGTCGAATGCCGCTAAAACGGTGAGCTGGCTGAACTCAACCACATACTCCAAAAGGGAAAGGTCCTTGCGGGTGAGGGAGGCAAACGAGGGAATCCATAGAGAAAATGAGGAAAACAGAAAACAAAACACTGAAAAAACTCAAAAAAACAAACAGAAGGAAAAACGCAAGTTAAACTGTATTGGGTCGGGTCTTCTGTCACTATGCTGCCTGAAGGAACAATGGAGACGTAAAGTGGCATTAACAGTCTTTAATAACAGAATCACAAGGGGTAGGGAGACCGAATGCACAGACCAGGATTTAAATACATGACATAATGAGGTAATTAGGAGAAACACAGGTGAACAGAATGACTACTCAGACGAAACGAGAACAGGAACAAAACCAAATGGGCATAACACACACAAGGGAAAACTAGGTCCAGGAGCACATTGGGGGGAAAACAAACTGAAAACAGTCCATAGTCCTGACACTTTTATTAAACATATAACTTTAACTGAACGAATAAGACATACCCATGTTGTAACAAATAAATAAAAGGTTTTTGGATTTTCCCCAAACAAATGCATAGTTTGGCTCATTATTATTATTATTATTATTATTAATAATAATAATAATAATAAAAGGCTATACAATAAAACAGTACAATGACAGATTCACTTATGTTAAACTTTGAACTTTTATTAACAATATCAATAAGGGAAATCTGTTTTACCCGCATTGTAACACAAATAAATAAACGGTCTTTGGATTTCCCCTTTCTTAAAATGATCATAGTTTGTGTTTCATTATTAGCCTATTAAGTAAAACACATCAGCCATAAAATAGCACAATGGCAAATTCGCTTAGGCCTTTATTAAACATCTAACTTTTATTAACGATATGAATAAGACCGATATAGCCTACTTGCTTTGTAACCCAAATAAATAAGGTCTTTTCCCTATTTTAAAACAAATGCTTAGTTTGTTTCTCGTTGTTTTATTTTATTTAATTTTTTTTTTTTTATGAAAACACAGCAAAAATAAAGACAAACTCGCTTATATTAAACGAAGAAATTAAAATTTTATTAACAAAAGTGCGCTCTTGGATCACAGTGTCTCGCATCACTCTCGTCATGTTGTGACCCCCCCCCCCCCCCTTTTTTTTTAAGATTATGTAATGGAAGTTCAAAAGAATAGCATTTATTTAAAAATAATAATAATAAATCTATAATGAATTGTTAAAAATAGCATTAAAGCTTAGTGTTGTGGTGTGTCACAGGAGTGATGGAGTCTGTGTACTCCATGAACTATCCATTTAACAATAAGATGCTTTGGGTCCCCTATAAACATCTCTTAAGGGCACCTGTGTGCCTCTCGTCCTGTTTGTAGTGCATAAGCATATGGCTGCATGTGGCCTCCCTTCTGCCCACTCATGACTGAACAGAACTCAGACCTTATTAAAAGAAATGGCTCAGCCTCATTTAGTAGCATGCCTCCATGCCATCTGCAGAATCACTCGCGGACTAGGCTCAGCTCACAGCTGGAGCTCACCCCATTCCCAGACCTGCCCTTTAGGAGTCCATTAAAGCGCTGCTGTCACACCACTCAGAGCGAAGGCGATCCGTGAGGGAAACGTGTCTTCGTTTTAGAACCTCTGCTGAACACTTAAGGGATGCCATGTGTTGTTAACTCATAATGACTGTGATTGATTGGATCCTGCCGATATTCGACAGGCCTTATTCTCTCATTCAGTGCTGATTCTAGACTTCTGGGGGCCCTACGCAAAACTGTGTTGCCAGCGAGGGGTGGTGGGAGGGCGGTTTTGGGATGAAAGAATCGATGAAACGCATTTCACCGTCTTTCACTCAGTCTTGAATCGCTCTCACGGGAAGCGCTCGAGAAACAGTATCTCAGTTCAACTCGTTTTTTTTTGTCTCGAGTAAGAGACTGTACTACATTCACATTACATGTTTTGACAGATTTTTATGTAGAAAGGGTGACAGCGCACTGCATTAAAAAGAAAAGATCATTTGTTTTCATAATCGCTGGCCAAACTCAAAAACAAAACTAAAATTAAAACATCTTTGAGAGCAAGGGGGCCCCCTTGTGTTTTGGGGGCCCTACGCAGCTTGCGTATTCTGCATATAGGGAGGATCGGCTCTGCTCTCATAAACATTAAACATAAAGTTCAATTAACATTAAACTTGCAGCTTTTCTACAGGATGCTTAACATCTTTTAGTTGTCATTTTTAAAAAGCTAACGTATATATACTGTATATACAGTAGTTCAAAAATTCTGAGTGAGATTTTTGGTAACATTTTACTTAAAGCCTTTATGTATAATGCCTTATAAAGGGTTATTAAAGGCGATAATACATTATAATATTCATAATGTGCGTTGTAATACATTATATCTTGTCATACGTAATTATAACCAAATTTAAAATGTGTAACAATGAATTGATATATAATGTATCAAGTGTGGTTACAATTATTCATGAGATTGTACAATGCATTATAAAGTGCATTACAAGTCTTAAGTAAAGCATTAAAACTATTTTATGATGAATTATGGATAAAGGCTTTAATTAAAGTGTTACCAGATTTTTTTTTTTAAAGCACAACTGTTCTCAACATTGATAATAATAAGAATCAGCATCAGCGAAGAATGATTAGCAAGTTTTGCAATTATTTCAAAATAAAAATACTAGTTATTATGATGGGGTTTACTGCTCTTTTGTTGTATCCTTTCGTACCTTGCTGCTTGCTTTTTCATTTTCACCCCAGATGTTTCACAAATTACTAAGTTTTTTTTATGAATTAGTAATGTTTTTGATTAATTAGAATTTGTTTCTGAAGTGTTTAAAGCTTTTAAAGCTGAAGCTATTTTTTTCTGAACAGGTTTCCCTCAGAAAATCTTTTAACACGTTGGCTTCTATTGGTTGGGCAGATAGATAAATGCATGAAAAATGTTGAAACAGAATTGCTGTACTGTGTGAAGTACTGTGTGAATGAAAAGCACCCACACTATGCCCTGGTCTACTCTTTTACAGCAACATTATTTAAGTCAACCCCTTGTTGTCCTGAATATTGCAGAAAACCATCGAACTTTAATTAATTTGTAATGTCACTTTATGTTTAATGCAGGAATGCATGGGGGACAGTAATGATAAGTCTGCTCCAGTTCTTTATGCCGTGTGTTCGGGTTCCAGACATTTGTGGTGATCAGCGTTCTCTGTGGACCATATGTAGGCAACCAGAGTGGGTTCAACAAGAGTAGATGGTGTGCCTTATTAATATTCAATTTTAGCCGGTTGTGTTCTTCCCTTAACATCCAGTGTACAGTGTGGGACTGGGACTCGAACGGAAAGCATGATTTCATTGGGGAGTTTCAAGCTACGTTCAAAGAGATGCGATCAGCAATGGATGGAAGACAGGTAACAGTTTTAAACTCACTATAAAAAAATTATCAATTTATTTTAGCACTTTCACATCCAATACAGAGAACACCATCTACAAGCCAAGCAGCTTTTTAAATCCAGTTGACTATTTCATACAGCGCTGTGAGATATTCAGAGCAGGTTAAGCTACTGATGAGTTTGGTTCAAAGTGTAATCAGCAAAAGTGAAAGATGAAAGAGGAATGAGGTTATATGAGGAGATCTTCATGTAGTTTCTTCTATACTTTAACAGATTCTTTAGTGAACTTCCAGTATCCCTGAACTGAACGGCTGGATTTTTGTCACATCTTTCTAAAAAGATAGATGTATAGATAGACAGAGAGACAGAGAGACAGACAAATATATTCAAATTGATTCAATGATTGTTTGAATTACTGATTCATAAGATATATATATATATAAAATTTCTTAACGTAATGTATGTGTACTGTGTATATTTATGTATATATAAATACACACACATGCATGTAGGCTATATATTTCAGAAAAAAATTATTTTTATATATTAAATATATTTATAATATAAATTATATTAATATAAATATAGACATGTAAATATTTTTAAAAGATATACTGTATGTGTATTTATATATATACATAATAAATATACGCAGAACACACACATATATTAAGTAACAAAAACTTTGCGATTAATTGTTTGACGTTTGATTCTTTGAAACCAAATCCATTTAAAAAGGACCTGACTTACACATACCAAAAAACATAATTGAACCCAAAATGACTGACTGCAAATGAACAATGTGCTCTAATGGAATTATAAATGGAATAATTGCATAATTAGAACAATTTAATTTAATGACACAACTGATTGAAAGACTTATGGAAATGCTATTTTGCAATGTCTGCAAAACAATGTTGCTGTGCACTTTAAATGTCAGGCAAACACAAAAAGCATCACATCAGAGTTCATAACCCTGCACCTGCTAGATCTCTAAGTGTCCATTAAGTCATTATTCACTTCTGTAATTTGGAGTTTGAGCTTTATTGCATTTCAGGACCACTATGCTGTTTACAAACTGGATAATTTCATTTTTTATGGTTGAAAATTTCACACAAAATGACCACATCCTCCTTAATAATTAATAATGAGTATGTTCTGTGTAAGTGTTAAAGAGTATTCAGTCCCCATTAAAGAGTCTACAATGTGCAGCTTGCTCTAAAAATGGATCCAGTGATAAACCATTACTGCTAAAGACTAAATTAGCTAGCATCCCTTTCTGATTTTGAAAACAATAAGTCATTGTCTTTTATGCTGTCAGTTAATTGTAACTCTGCTAAAATGTACAGCTACAGCTGGATGACACCTCGTTCTCTTGTGAAGTCCCAAACGCTTTGGGCTGGTATCTCTATACCACAGGCGTCCAGGCTCGACATCATTCCTCAATATTATGACTGAAATTGTTGTTTTCAGAGTCTATTACCTACTGGAGCACTTGTTTTTGGCCTTCGCTGCTCCAATGGGAAGCGATTATGCACCGTCTCACACATTCTAATGAAGCCATTATATTGTCCAGGATGTCTCAATCACTCACTTTAACCAGTAATGATAGAAAGCAAATTATTTGTTTTTATTTTTGAAACAATGACAGGTCCAGTGGGAATGCATAAACCCCAAATATAAAGTCAAGAAGAAGAATTACAAGAACTCTGGGATTGTCATTCTGAATCAGTGCAAGGTAATATTTTTTCATCATAAAATGATCTCTCTAGAGGACCTTGTCTCCTCCCCGTAGGCCCTGTATTTCAAAAAGTGGCAGTGTCACGCTGTCAGCAGAGGCGTTGATTGTTACATTAGATGGAGGTGGGAAATTCACACAGCTAGAAGTCATAGTTGACATAAATTAGAAGTGATGAGAAGATAGCAACATGAAAGTGCTTGATTTCACAATAACCTGTCCTTTTGTATCCACAGATCATTAAGATGCATTCCTTTCTGGACTACATCATGGGTGGTTGCCAAATACAGTTTACAGTAAGTCCAGACAGATAAAACTCATGTTTTCTTAGTTGATGGATCTCATTTATCTGTGTTTACATCTATAAACCGAATCATCCATTATTATTTGTTTTCTCTGACATTAGCATAGCCGCCAGCTTTATTTAATGACTTATGTTATTATTAGTCAGAGCACTCATGATTTATTATTCATTACAATGTACATACTAATGGGAACAGGAAAAACAAAGTGTCATTCTAAATGTTTATTTTTTTTCATAATTTATAAAGTATAATTGCCTCACCTGCTAACAGCACTGCTTTTTCACATGACACTTGCGTGCACCGTAGTGTTTCATTACTTTTATTTTCTATCACAATAGGTTCTTTTATTCTCATAAAGATTCTCCTGAAAGTTTTTAGAATTAGTTTCAGTTAAACTGATCACATGTTTGTTTTAATAATTTATATAACATGCATTTTTAATAAGTGTTGATATTTCTATAGAAAGAAAACTGGTAGACCTGCAGTTTTTACAAACCTTTTCTGCTTAAACATGTTGTTGGTACATGTACTGTAGATAAAAGCTATAAAATCCATACACACACACACACACAAACACACACGTTTACATAGCTATCTAAATGGGGACTCTCCATAGGTGTAATGGTTTTTATACTGTACAAGCTGTGTGTGCTATTGCCCTACACCTATCCTACACCTAAACTTAGCCCTCACAGGAGACTTTCTGCATATTTACAATTTCAAAAAAACTTTGTTTAGTTTGTTTTTGGAGATTTTGTCAGGTTTACCTCACTTTTGGGTACAAATTTGTCCCCAAAATATGGTTAAGTAGGTACACACACACACACAGAAAGCACAAACATTGAAAAAACATTAAATGATATGATTGCATCAACATTAACTTGTGATGAAATGTAGTTAAGCTTAATGAATGAATAAAACTATACAAGCCAGGTATATTTTATGGTATTTGCACAAGTGTAAATAGCAATAGAGGCTGTTTACACTAAGTGGGTCCCACTTTATTTTAAGTGTCCCTAATACCTGTAGTAACTAGATGTGTACGTAGTACATAACCACAGTGTAAGTACACATTGGTACATAGTATCTACAGCTGTAATATTTCTGTAACTACACACATGTAACAACCCTCAAAATGGTATGTGTAAACGGGTAGGCTTAGGGATATGTAAAGTGGGAGGAGTTTGATCTTGAGTTGGAGTTGGTGCACCACTGTAATACCAGTGTACTTACATGGTAACTCCTCAGGAACTGTCCACTTAATATAATGTGTAACATTCTGGACACCAACCACAATTTATATGTAAAGCCTAACTTACTGGCCGCTGCTGTGTAACATTAAAGTAATTACATGGTAAATCCATAGGAATTGTCTACTTAATATAAAGTGTAACACTTTCTTTACCAAAAAGTGCTGTTAGTCCTGTTACACTTTTGTACTTTCATTACCAAAAAGTGTTGTTACCAATGTCCTGTTACACATTTGTACTTACACATACCATTCAGTGGGTTGTTACATATGTGTAGTTGCACAAACATTAAGAGCTGTAGATACTATGTATCAATATGTACTTACACTGTGGTTACATACTACGTACATATCTAGTTACTATGTAAGTACACAGGCATTAGGGACACTTAATATAAAGTGGGACCCTTTATTTTCAGCTTTTTGATTATTTCCTTCATTTTTATTGAAAATGAATTCTTTTCTGATGTGATGTGAAATTTGAAAAGGGAGAAAAAAATCCTCACCAAAAGGTGGATTGTTCACGCCAAAAGGAGTACGACACATTTTATCAGCGCCACTGGAGCTGACGACTGACGAGCATCTTTTGTAATGTTGACTAGCCCAATCACACGCTGGTGGGCAGAGTTAGTGTAAATAGCCTCTGCCAAAAGGCAGGCTATTTGCACTTAGTGTAAATAGACACTCCAATATTTTATTTACATAGGTATCCCCACACCGCCATTAACTTATGCATTTTACAGGTTTATCTGTTTACTCTCTGTCAATGCTGAGACGGCGCTTTGTAGCGACTCTCCACATGGTGTATACATTTTGAGTAATTAGCATTAAATCACTACTTTGATTGCTGCTTGTCTTTTCAGGTAGCGATTGATTTCACAGCCTCTAATGGGGATCCTAGAAACAGTTGTTCGTTACACTACATCCACCCCTACCAGCCTAATGAGTATCTGAAAGCTTTAGTCGCAGTGGGGGAGATTTGCCAAGACTATGACAGGTGAGCTGGCTGAACAGCCAATCAAATCCCAACTACAGCTCTCTGGGTTCTCAACTTTTTTTCATACACCAGTTGTTTGGGTTCACACATATGCGAGTCAGTTCTCTTTCTCCGAGTCTGCAGTAATTTGACAGTATAGTGAGTAAAGTAGAGTCCCAACATTGGGGCTTTATTTTTTTATGTAATGTATAGGCTGTCTAAAATATAAAAATGTGAAGGAAACAAGGGGTCAAGGTTTGGCTGGTTAGCATGGTCCCAAAACTTTGTAGATGTGGATGCATCATTCACCATTGATGACCATTCAAAAGTAGCCATGCATTCTGACCAAAGAACATTTTTTACAAGAAAAAATATAAATATTTCATGTGATAGTGGGTGCTTTACCCACAGTGACAGATTTTTTTTTTGTTGAAAAACTGAAAGCCCTGGAGCACAGAGAGCAATATGCAGGTCACACATTTCTTTATACATGATGTTATGGTGCCTAGGAAGCCCGTTTGAGACTAGGTTCCTTAGGAGAAAACACCATCTGGTAAGTCAATGACTGACTTGCTGCTGTATTCACACAGCTAATATGAAGAAATGTGATGCCCTGAACTTCAGAGATTAAATGGGAAAAACAGTTATAGTGACGTAACCAAGACACACCACTGAAAACTTAATTTACAATGCTTTTTACTTCAAACAGTAAATAGAGAGTGGTTAATTGGAATTTATGAATTTTACCAATTTACCAATTTACATAGCTGCTCCATTTTGCTGTAAAAACAGTAGAACATGTCATCCACAGACTAGACCTGTTTTAATTATACATACGGTAAAGACCGAAAAACAAGGTGGGAGTTACATTTTGACAGCAGCCTGTTATTTTCAAACCTTATTTTATTAAACCTTTGGCCTTTGCATTTTAACAGTTGGTGATTATTTAGAAACCCTGAAGCAGTTTTTGGATAACATGCTAAATCCCAGCGTTTTTTTACCACTGTAGCTGAGCTGTTATTTCAGCTCTCTCAAAAGGTCATTCAAAAGCTCATTTCCAGCACCATGTCGAGCTCCAGGATTACTCCAGAAGGAGATGAATGCACAGTCATCAGGACGTTCAGTTGGGATAAAATTTGAAATCACGGCGCTTGCTGATTTGGCAGGCACTAACAATAACAAGTATGCAAATCTGTGTCCATTACAAATGAGCAGTGATGGGGGGCCACTGAGACAGGAAAGCATGATGGGAAATTTGGTAAGTAATCCCCAAGATCCTCAATTCCTGCCAGCTCTAATCTCCTGTCCGCTTTCGTTTCCATGCAGTGACAAAATGTTCCCAGCGTTTGGCTTCGGTGCTCGAATACCTCCAGACTTCAAGGTAAATTCTTTATCATTTATAGTGATGGGGTGCAATGGAATTTTTTTCATGAATGGGATGAATAGTGAACAATGCTTCTAATTAGGCTTCCACTGGAGTAATGTATGAACTAATATCAGCAGGTTCATTTCCCTCCGACAGATAACGTGCCTTTGTGTTGAGCTGAGAGTGTTTTGTATTCATCTTTGGCTTCAACAGTTTTGACTAGACAGATTGAATATCTGGATGTACAGTCTTCACTCCAGACTTATTTTTAAAATATCTTTGAAGTATTCAAACAAATATAATTGAAAATCATGTATTTATTTACAATGTGAAGAGAAGGGTCTTGATTCCCCCTGAAGGGGGTATTGACCAGCAATATTGACCAGCTGAATGTACTTTATCCTGCTTATTTCAAGACTAGTGACTTCACATAAATAAGTAAATAAATGTATGTTAAATATTGATTTAAATTGGATTTATTTATTATGTGAGAAGATAGAGACAGCAAAATAGTGGCTGAAATATGAAACTACTGTAGCACAGCTATGTAAGAAATCAGGTGCCTGGGACAGTTATAACATTTAACTACAAAATGCAGCAGCTGACCAGTTATAATCAAGACAGCATGACTGTGAGATTAAACAAGAGTTCAGTTAACATGTTGAGTAATTTTAGACAATATTGCCAGTTATTATATATTTTTGGTTTCACCAACCAAAATAGTTCCAAATGAGGTTAACACAGAATCAACACTCACAGTACAAATGAATGAATAAATCATTCTTTTGAATGGATTCTATTCAGTTAACAGGTTGAACCAGTTCACTAAATCAGACTGAATGGTTTGAAACATTTTGTGTCTCGAGTCGATAAATGAAGTGGTCTCTTAAATGTGTTTGATATTCTGACTCAAAAGGGAGTAATGTGGTTATAATACCATAATATCTGCTTTTGATAATTGATTTTTGCAATGAATAATTTTGCACAAACGATTCTTGCAACGGTTCTGGAGTCAACATTGCAGTAAACCGATCACAGCAGTTCTCGAGTCAACAGTTCCAATTAAGATCGAATATGACAATGAATATAATGTAAATTAATAGATAAATGTGTCTACATATGACTTTAATAATGTGTTTGAGTGAAGTCAGGATGTCAGAATTACGTTGTTGTAAAAAAAAAAAAAACAGCTGATCAAATTCAAAGAATTAATTGTATAATACTGTATATGGCTTCAGAGCCGATCCTAGACTTCTGGGGGCCCTACGCAAAATGAATGAATGAAACGCATTTGTCTGTGTTCACTCCGTCTCCAATCACGCTCGCGGAAAGCACTCGAGAAACAGTGTCTCTTCCGCGGCTCGCTACGCTTTCAACTCGTTTTTTTTTGTCTTGAGCAAGAGACTTTACGACATTCACGTTACATGATTTGACAGATTTTTACGTAGAAAGGGCAACAGCGCACCGCATTAAAATAAATGATCATTCATGTTTTCATAACCGCTGGCCAAATTAAAAAACAAAACTAAAATGAAATCATCTTTGAGAGTAAGGGGGCTCCCTGGTGTTTCGGGGGCCCTACGCAGCTTGCGTATTCTGCGTATAGGGAGGATCGGCTCTGTATGGCATGAATTATTCTCAAAGAGTATATTATTCTTACCACAAATAGCCTAAGAAGGTTTTTTTTTGTCTTTCTTTTTCCCTCAAGGTTTCACATGACTTTGCAGTAAACTTCAACGAAGACAACCCAGAATGTGCAGGTATGATGAAGCATTCACCCCAAAATTGTATCTATTCCAGACCATATATCATAAATGATCTTCTCAGTGCAGATGCATTAACTTCCCCATGCAATCTTTGCCCAAAGCTTCAACATAACATTGGCAAAGTCAAACAGTACCCCACACAAAGGAGATCAATATATGCATAGCTGAATTACAGAGCTATGCTATTGACAAAGGTGGACGCATTAATGTTTAATGCTGCTATTAAATATACGGCCTGAGAGGAATGTCTGAAGCAGGGAGGTCTGGATGACGTTGTTGTCACACTCTCCCCTTCCCCAGTAATTAGTCTTTCTGGTCCATGACAGCAGGTAGAAATGACTGTCAGCACACAAAAAAACCCAATGTTTTAAGGCTTGGTGAAATGATAATGGCACCTTGCATTAGAGCAGAAATTCTTGTACATACTTTTAGGACATGGTTTATTTTTGTAGGATACATGTTTACATATTTTATTAGACTTTGTTACCACTCTGCTTTTTATCTAATCCCCCAGTGTTGCAAATGATTATTTTTAGTTCGTAATCTCTTGGAAGGCTTGCATCATCACAACCTGTTTAAAGTTTGAAACTCATGTCTCCTAAAAGGGTGGCTGCAGTCAGAGAGTAAAGATGAAAATATAAGAACAATGAATGCTTGAAATACAGAAACAGATGGGAAAGTAAAGTAATATAAATGATAATTCTGTTGTTATGAGAGAGCCTCTGCCAAGCCATGCATTCAAATGTAACCCAACTCTCTTTGGGATGGCATTGGCTTGGAAGTCAAGTCAGAAGTTGCAAATGATTGGATTCTGTATTTAGTTTGCTCTCAGTTTGTGTTTGGTGCTTAGCTTTCCCATCATCCCTGTCTTCAACCATGAGCAGGATAAATTGATCATCGCTCCAGTGTATTGGTGTCACTTGATTTCCCTTGCTATTTCTGTTCCACCTCTATCAGCGCAGACGCACCGGGGTGGCGCCCAGAATGGGTACAGACCACTCAGCTTTTGATCAAGCAGCCAGGCCTGTCTCTTCCAGGAATAGCAAATGGCTCGCAGCCCCACCAGGACACATGCCAGCCAATCTCCCCCGAGCAGAGAGCGCACCTTTCCGCCCTGGTATTGTCTGGAAAATCCAGCATGACAGTTTTGCAGTTCTGCCGAGAGACACAGTACGCTTGAATAGTGTGAACCACATTGGTGTTCAATTATAAGTACAGTAATTTTTACTTTCTAAATATCAACATCCCATTGTGGACAAGCTGTGGTGAGGCATCTGGAGAGCACTGTTGTTTGCTTTCCATGAAAGAAGCCAGTTTGTAGTCTTCTCACTCATCCAAAGTCATTCATTTGAAAAGTTTTGCTCATCTGTAAACCTTTGAGCAGTGGGGTGTAAACATCTTTCCAGTCAAGAGGTTAGCACTACCCTGCTGGAAGAGGTCATGACTAAACCATTCTGATGCCATACCAAACTTTGCGCATCATGGCTTTTCAGAGGTAGCCTTGAACTTTGGCAAAAACTTTTTCTAAGAAACACATATCACAAATCATTATTCATAATTACATATATGTCACATATTCAGATTGGAAAAATAATAGTTTTCTATCATTATTACTGTAAAAATTATATATGCATCTCCACTTAAAAATAATTTAATAGTTTGGGATTTTTACAAACAATTTTTAATGGTTTTGAAAAAAGTCTCTTATTTATTTCTTATTTAAATAACGCCTCTTATAAAGTCGCTTATCAAGGCTTCATTTATGTGATACAAAATATAGCAAAAACAATACTGAAAAATGCATTTTCAATTTAAAATACTGGTTTCTGTTTTAATATATTTTAAAATGTTATTTATTATTCGTATATGACAAATTATTCCAGTCTTAGTGGCACACAATCCTTCAGAAATGGTTCTAATATGCTGATTTGATTATTTTTATGACAGTTAAAACAGTTGTGCTGCTTAATATTAATTAGAATTTTGTGGAAAGTGTAATACATTTTGTTCAGGAATATTTGATGAATAAAAAGTTCAGAGAACAGCCTTTATTTGAAATAGAAATGTTTACAATAGAATTATTTTGTTCTGAAACATTCGACGTTTATAACATGTTTATAAGAATTTTATTGAATAAATGTTTGTTCTTTAAAAATATTGAAAGAAATTAAACTTTTAAACAATAAACGTTTAAATGCTAGTGTATTTGATTATTAATTATTTAATTTAATTTGTACAAACAAAATATATATCTTTCGTAAAGCAAACATAATTTTCTTTACATTTGTTGTCTATAAGCTCAGTAATATTGGAATTTAGCAGAGATAATGAAAATATTTTTGACAAAATCATTCATTTCCATTCACATTTTGCAATGTTTCACCCTTTCAGCTCAGGTATCATCTAGAATTCCGAGTTTCCCACTTGGTCGCTTGATAAATGTGACACTTCTGATGTCCAAGGCCACAAGAATTCCCATGAGCAAGCATGTCGAAGACTTCTGAGGGTCACATGCTTGCCAAGGAACAACCTCTGAGATGAATGAGTATTGCAACAGATATTTTTCTCCAGAAAGACCTCCTTGGCTGTAACACATCAGAACTTTTACACAAGTACAAAATTCTAGTGCCTTGAGGAGAATTTTGTTGGCCAATGCAATTATTCTAGACTGTAATTAGAGATGGGGTGAACAGGCAAAGAGCTCATTTAGCTGATTACTGACACTTCGCACTGAGAGTGTGTGTGGTTTTCTCTGAGGAGTTGCGGGACGGTTTACATGTCAATGACAGTCAGTGAATCCTAGGTGGAACTCCTAATGTGATATCACATCTAACAACATTTATCGCTTTCTATTTGCGGAGGGTGATGGATTTTCGTTCATGGTGCTAACATCACAGGCGGACACAAGGGCACACGCACGTCACATGGTGAGACATTCTCACAGCAGCAGTGTGAATTGGCCAAATGTGACTGTCGATGCATGAAGACTTGGAAGGTGTTATGACGAAAGAACGTCAGCAGCAGGTTAATTCAAGGCTTTTAATGTCATCAGCATGACTTATCCTTTAAAGAGACAGTGCAGTATGTGTGTCAGAGTTGAAAAGTCTATTAGGGTCCAGAGCGTCTCTTTGATTCCTCTTTGTGGGGAAGCCACTGAAGCGATTACATCCCTTAACCCTCACTTTGAAAGTCTTCTCATCTCAATTCTGCTGCAGCACAGCATGGCATGCTTTCACCTTTGAGCCTCTGTTTGTGCGTGTTCAAGCTCACAGGTGTTAATTAAATGAAGCAGTTGGAGACGTGGTGAGGAAAGACAGGCTGACCTTAAGATTCATGCGCAGCGAGTCAGTAAACAGCATTACTGCTTCATTGCAGAGATTGAGCCTTCACTGACACTCATTCTAGACCTTTAAATGCAATGCACTTTGGTTTACATACCCCATGAAGAGTCTTTAAGCATTACAAAAAGAGGAATAAATACAATTAATGATGAAATATAAGAGATAAACTTATTGTAGAGTTATTTTAGTATCATTGATATACTAGGCTTTCTTAAAAATTTGTCTGTGTAGTTTTTTTATTATAATTTAATTCTTAATTTTAATTGAGGTAGTTTTAGTTATTTTGGTATTTAAACTTAAAATGAAAATGAGAAAATTTTAAAGTTTGTTTTATAATTATTTATATATTTAGTTTTTTTTATATAGTTACTTAAGTACTTCAATTTAAACTAAATAAAAATGAGAAATTTTGCCTTGGCAACTGTTTTGAGATAAAATTATTTATATATATATATATAACTTTAATTCAGTCTATGTTTACTTTATTAGTAATGAAACTTATGTGAAACTTAAAATAAATAACTCTAAAATTAAATGATTAGGTTTTTTTGTTTTATTTAATTTCATTTAATGTATTTTTTTTCCCCAAGTACTGATTTTTTTATTTTAGTTTTCAGTTTACAATATTTCTGTTATGGTAGTACTTCAACTTAAACTAAACAAAAATTAGATATGTTGCCTTGGCAACTATCTGAAATGAAATTATTAAGAAGTTTTATTTGCGCAAACACAAGGAATTTTTTGTGGTTTTTTAAGAAGGTTTTTCATTTACATTTTTTTTTTCTCTCAAATAATGAAATAATGTTTTTTCTCTTTTTTCTATTATAATTATTATTATTAATGTTTTAGTTAACAAACATTACCCTGGTATTTTATAAGTGAGTAGTCTGTACCTCACACAGCTCAGCTTTTTAAATGTTGCAGGTATCCAGGGTGTAGTAGATGCCTACCAGAATTGCCTTCCTAAGATCCAGTTGTACGGTCCCACAAACATTGCCCCGATCATCCAGAAAGTGGCCAACTTTGCCTCAGAGGAGATGCACACCAAAGAGGCCATGGTGAGTGTGTTTCTATTCAATCTCTTCATCTCTGAAGTTTCTCTTGTTCTAAAGGTTCTCTTTTGTTGCCTCGATGCAGCAATACTTCATCCTGCTCATCCTGACGGACGGAGTGATCACAGATATGGCAGACACTAGAGAGGCGATCGTCCACGCTTCTCACCTGCCCATGTCTGTCATCATCGTGGGAGTTGGAAGCGCAGATTTCACTGACATGGAGATGCTGGATGGTGATGATGGAATCCTTCGCTCACCTAAAGGAGAACCAGTATTGCGTGACATCGTACAGTTTGTGCCGTTCCGTAACTTCAAACATGTGAGTTTACACGGTTACATTATAAATGTATATATTTTGATACTCAAGATTTACCAAATATCAGGTATAAAATTATAGACCCTGATAAAAATTCTAATTTTCTTTAAAAAATATAGAAATAAATGGTTGTAGTAGTTTTTTTTTTTACATATTTTATTACATATTATTTCTGTTTAGCTTTAATTTGATTTCAGTTAAGGTTTTAGTAATTTTAGTACGTCAACTTTTCAAATTTTGATTTGAGTCGTTAAGTTTCAGCTGATATTTACATTTTATTTTATTTGTAATAGTTTTCAATAACAACACTGATGCTGACATTTGATGCATTCAAAACCAGTTTTAATGTCAAATTGTTATGTAACGCATCTAATAATTTTCACAGCAAAACATTTGTGCCTCTAATGCTTTATAAAAAGAAACCCCATTAGATGCTGAAGTCAAGAAAAGGTGTTGGTGATGTCCTAATAATTTATGTCCTAATAATTTATGGCCAGAAACAAGGTTGAAGTCAGGGGCACAACATATGTTTATCATGTCTATTTACTAATGAGTGCCTCAGAGATCTTTTCATAACCCACACCTGAGCTCCCTTTACTTGTAATGGAAAGTTAAAATGATTATACATGCAGCTGAACTGTAGATCATGCCCTTTAATCAATGCATCGCTATGCAGAGGTTTTCATCCTGCATCCTTATAATGTCTGAAGTACCTCTAAGGAGAATCTCTCCTGGTTAATTACTCCCTCCTTCCTCCGCGCTCTCCGTCTCACATTTCCCACCCAGACTCGGAGCAATCTAATAACCTTTAGCTTGACTGCTCCATTAATTACCACATCTACTGCCGGTCCCTGGTGGAAAACAAACCACAGAATGCAGAGAGAAGCATTGCCTCTCGAGTGGGTTAACTAGAGTGTGACAAACCCCACAATCTTTACTGTTATAAAGGATTGTGTTTTTTTAATAAAGAGCCCAAAGGTTTTCTGAGGAAGGTTTTTAATTCTGTCATTTAGAAACTTTCTGAAAATTACAATTCAGTAGTTTGGGGTCTGTAAGATGTCTTTCTTTCTTTCTTTAAAGAAATGAACTTGATACTCTTATTCAGCAAAGCTTAAACTGATCAAACATGACAGTTAGGACAATTATAATGTTATTTAAAAATTATCTTTCAAATATATGTTCTTTTGAACTTTCTAAGAATATGGAAAAAATATCACAGTTTCCACAAAATCTTGTCAATATTGATAATAACAAATATTTGTTGAGCACCAAATCAGCATATTAGAATGATTTTTGAAGGATCTTGTGACACTGAAGACTGGAATATTGGTGCTGGAAATTCAGCTTTGTCACCACATTAATAAATTGTAGTTTAATGTATAATGAATGTAAAATTTACATTGTAATAATTTTTCTGTTTTTACTGTATTACAAACAAAGATCAAAACCTCTGAGGTAGAACACGCCAGAATCTCCATTTTAATAAGCCGATAATATGCCATTTATTCCATTAATGGCTTAATATGCCATTTAAAATGTTTAAAACTATAGTTACCAGATTAATTTTGTTAGATGTAGTTTATCTAACATACCTGGTAGTCACAGCAAACAAATAAAACCATGATATTTGTACATTTAGTTCTTTTGAATTTATCTTAATATTATTTATATACTATTATTTAATTTGTATTTATTAGCTTTAATTGTTATATATATATTTATTATATATGAAATGAGCTTTATATATATATATATATATATATATATAAAATATAATATAGTATAATATAATATATCAATATATATAGTCAGAGAGAGAATATTTAAATAAAAATAAACTAAAAATCACAAAACATGAAACAAATGTCAAAAAAAACAAAAAAAAAACAAATTAGAATGAAAAATGTTTAAATTTATTGTAATTTGTCGCATATTTTGTGATTTTTTTGTTTTTTTAATGTAAAAATATAAAAAATAAATACACACACACACATAGATATATATAAATATCTATTATGTGTGTGTGTGTGTATATATATATATATATATATATATATATATATATATATACACACACACATATACATATACACACACGCACATATATATCAATATAACAGTCAACATATAGAGCATATAATGAATGAATCTATACATTTGACATGGCATGTCACTAAATGTGACGGAGTGTCCATATAAGCCAAAGTGGCGGTCTATTGGGATCCTCTGGGGAAATATGCCAAGACTTGTTTTCTTTCCAGACATGTACTGTATTGATAGTCCCTGACAAACACCACCATCTCAGCCGTGTCTCTCTCTATCTGAGAATCTCCTCTCCTGCGTCTAATTGGTCAGCAGGGGTTGAAGGGGTTTGACGTGGCTCTCCTCTGATTTTCTCTCAGCTCCTCGAGGCGTCTTTGAATCACACGAGTCACTTTTGCTTAAGTTTCCGGATGTTTTTCATCACCGTGCATGTGGGTTTCAGCAAGTACAGTATCTTCACACATCATTAGCGCGGGAATGGCAAACTGGACCAGATGGCGAAAAGGATAAATGGCCATGCAAATGTTTGATTCGCTGTTTGTTTCTGTTCTTCTTTTTCTCAGGCCTCTCCTGCTGCTTTGGCAAAAAGTGTCTTAGCCGAAGTCCCAAACCAGGTGGTGGACTATTACAACAGCAAGGGGATCAAGCCCAAGTGCCCCAGCGAGTATGAGTCTTCCAGGACGTTTAGCCACTGAAGCACCGAGCAAACGCTCGTTACAAAAACTAGCACGTTTCTGTGAATTTGAAACCTAATCTGTTCTACTTTGTTTTGTGTGCATGCGTAGCCTGTGAGGCTTGCATAGGTGTTGCAATGCTACCGTTCCTATTATGTACATGTGTACATGTACAGATTTACAACCATGAAGAAAGCAAAAACTCAAAAAGTCCTACAAGCATGATGACTGGGATTATCTGAAGAATAGTTGGATTATCTGTTGTTTTCTTTTCTATAAAGGTTTGAGATTTTGCTAAATTTCGTAATGTTCTTAAATTGTAATTCTTACATTGTAAAGCATTTTGGATTTTGGATGAATAGCTATTTGAATTAGATTATCTGTGGACATTCAGGCTTTCATTTTACATTTACATTTATGCATTTAGCAGACGCTTTTATCCAAAGCGATTTACATTGCATTCAAGTTACAGTTTTTACATTTTTACATTTTTTTTTTTTCTGCAGATGCAGGGCCAGATGCATGATTGTATTTTGCATGTTAATAATAATCTGGTTCCTTTTGGGGCCTGTTATGATTTTATGTGAAGCTGCTCTCCTGAAACCAGTCCACAAATAAACATTTGTGATGTAACAAATTGTTTGAAAATAAAGTTTGTGTTATGAATGTTGCATTTTTGTGTGGATTTTGAAGCAACCGACTTTCCAAACTGTCAGTCATAATATAAATAGATGTTTTATGCCACCAGTCTCCAAAAATGCAGAGATAAAAAAATACTCTGTGACTTTCAATGAGTCTATACAGTGTGGAAACCTGTTTCTGCCATTGAATAAAAAAAATAAAAAAGATAATTATGAGTTTACATCTCCCAATTCTGACATTTTTTTCAGAATTGTGTGATATAAATTCTAAATTGTGAGTTTTGCGGCCAGTATTGCATTATACAAACTTGCAATTGCTAGAAAAAATAAACTCAATTCTCACTTTTTTTTTTTTTTTTTTTTTTTAAGAATTGCGAGTTTAAACCTCAGACTGTGAGATATAGCCTCACAATTCTTAGAACATCAGTCTTTTTCCCTCTCAGAATTGGACCTTAAAACCCAAAATTGCGAGTTTGTCTCACAATTCTGAGAAAAAAGTCAGAATTGCGAGATCCATACTCTTATGTACAGAAGCATATTGCATTCACTTGAGGAAAAAAAATCTACTCTGTTTTTCTGAATTAACGAGTTAATTATCTCAGAATTACGAGATAATTTCTCATGAAAAAAAAAGTTTTTGCTCTGTTTTTCTGAATTAACGACTTGTCAGAATTACGAGATAATTTTTAAAGAAAAAAAAGTTTTTGCTCTGTTTTTCTGAATTAATGACTTAATTATCTCAGAATTACGAGATAAGTCATTAATTCAGAAAAACAGAGCAAAAAATTTTTTTTTCCATTAAAAATTATCTCGTAATTCTGAGATAATTAAGTCATTAATTCAGAAAAACAGAGCAAAAACTTTTTTTCATGAAAAATTCTCGTAATTCTGAGATAATTAACTCGTTAATTCAGAAAAACAGAGTAGATTTTTTTTCCTCAAGTGAATGCAATACGCTTCCGTACTTATGCAAGAAAAAAATCTCTCAAAATTTCTTGCAAATTTCGAGTTTATATAGTTCCTTTCTGATTTTATAACTCTGAGTTTGTCACATAATTTTGAGTTTTTATGATTGAGCGTTTATATCATGCAATTCTGAGAAAAAAAGTCAGAATTTTGCGTTTGAAATCGAGATGAAACTGGCTTCCATAATATAATCTATATAGCATATAAAAACTTTAATGTTTTGCTTCAAAGAATGAAATAAAATACAGATTTTAAATGACCATTCTGAGTAATTTATTATTATTATTATTATTTAAATTTTCACAGTATTCACATGAATGATTTTATTTCCTTTATAGTTTCAACCATAGAAACTGAAACTAGTGCACAAGAGTGTAAGATACTGGAAACAACAACACACTACAGACTGTTGAAAAAGCACTTTATAAGTTGGCCTATATCTTACAAGTGATACACTTTCTAATGAGATTTCATTTTGTCTTTGCAGTAGGCAGTTCTTCAGGTTCAGGCTCACAAAGCTGAGAAATGTATTTTTGAAACCTCTAGACATGCTCATTATAGGCAACGTTAGGGGACAATTTTTCATAAAACACAAAAAGTGTGGGTCCTCAAACTGTCATAATGCAGGCTGACAGACTTCACACACTTCAGCTTTCCCCTGAAGACCAGCTACTGGTTCACACTGAAGCCTTTGAATGTACATCAACACTTGAACTGAATCTCAACATATCCACTAAAGAGTCATTTTATCACATTTCACGTAGACTAACTATGTTATAGTTTTTGGCAGCGTTAATCTTGTCAACAAAACTACTGATGAAAATGTCAAAGGCTTTCATTTATTTATGAAATATTATTTGTACAAAGAAAGTTACAATAATATCGGGGCTTACCGATTAAGCTTATGATTAAACACGAGAGTGAAATATATATTTTTGAAATTTAAAATAATATTTTGTCTCAACCTACATATACCCAAATATATTTTAAAATAAAAGAAAATACATTTCCAATCTTACATTTTTACATTTCAGCTGACTACAAAATGTGGGTGGATTAGCCTACCGGTGATTTAGAGTGAATTAATCATGCTTTCATTTTCTTTAAATGTATTATAATATGAATTATTTTGGAGCATTGTAAAGTATGTTCATTGCGGATCTTTATTTATTTATTTAAAATGTGTTTTAACAGTTTTTCTTCATTTTTTTTTACATATATAGAGCACAATTTTTAAATGCTTTAAAATATATATTCATATTTATAAAATATTAAATGTATTTTTTTTTTACTTTTTTTATTTTGTAAACAATATATTGTATGTAAATACATTTGGAAAGATTTTAACATGTTTTTGGTCTTTTATTTTTTTTTGCTGTATGGGATACAACTGCATCTGCACAATATAAGCATAAATAAGAGTTTCCATATAACCTGGTGGTGAAAGAATTGCCCTCCAAATGGCTCTAAATCTCCAAAACTACCTCATGACTGTTGTGTCATTTATTTATTCAGTGTAACGTGAGGAAAATGTGCTAAAACCGCATCCATGTATTAGTCTCTGAAGACTTCAGTAGTACTTCATTACCTCATTTGTTCTCACTCAACCGGAGCATGTTGTGACTCCCTAAAAGCCTGCACGGGTCTTTTATATTTTATTGGGTCCATCACTGATCTGCCACTCGAGGACAACCGCAGGATCTTACATCATTAGGCCGATGCATTCTCAAGAGCTTTTGTCACTGATTGGCTCAGATTGTGTTGTTATCATGGAGATCTGCATGAAAAAGTATGAATATATGATATATAAAACTAAAGTAATGTCCCGGTTCAATAGCATAATTTCTTCTCAGTACAACTGCCATAAGAATATAAATCTAGATTTTGTTCTACGAGAAAATGGTGTTTGGGTGTTTTTCATCCACTCGCTTTAAATTAAGCATAAACAGATGCATACAACTAATTAGAATTCAGGACAGGAAATCAAATGCTAATTTGACATGTAGCTGATAGTAAAGTAATTAATTCTGTGTGCGTACTTGTCTCGAATTCACCAATCAACGGTTCATACCGCGAGCGTCTTAAACCATGACCCTTTTTGCATCTGCCTTGTAATTATAAAGCAACAAGTTTGTCTTGGCCCAAAAGAATTTCTTTTGATTCGGCAATGATTTCTAAATAGTCTAAAGACAGGTATTAGTCTAATGAGGGTCTAGTCTGGAGGAAGAGACGCGTGATTGGAGCTGATTAGCTTCACTGAACAAAGAATCAGGAGGGCTGCTGTCGCTGCATGGAGCTTAAAAGGGTCCTGCGATTCTTTAAAGCTCCTTTTTGTGCACTTGGAGACTGTTTCACTTTCATTAAGATTAAAATACATATCGAATACTTGAGTAAAATAAGAGCTTTATGCTGCACATGTCAATGGAACACAGTCCATTGGAACATTCATTAAACAGCAATGGCTGCCAGTGATGCAACTTCATCGGTTCCTGACGTTGTCAAACAATGATGTCACTACGCTTCTCTTTTCTAACAACTCAGTGTCATGTTGTATCAATAAAGCATTCAAATAAAGTCGATTATGTCAACACATATTGAAATATTGTGTGAACGCATATTGCTGATTATTGCCTTTCTTTCATTTAAGTTAATGGTGTTTGTGGTCAGTTTCATTCCCGGATCCTTTATGTCAGATAGGCTACCACCACTATTGTCTAGCCTACAACTTGGATAAGATTCCTAAACGTTTCACACCTACAGCACACATTACAGACATTGATGCACAAACGCGGATATGTCCTACATGTCTAAAGTATAAAGAAGGAATAAACCAGTCGTATACACTCATTGATTTCGTTTAAACAACAAAAATAATCTGCCAGCACAATAAACTGTAGTGAAATTGATTTTTTTGAAGTGTATTTATTTTTGCAGGTTTTAATAAAATGTTAATTTATAGCAGTAATCATAATAAGCATATTTCCAGTACTTGCCTCAGCCTATCGTCAACTCCCTCGTGAGAATCCTCGCTCGGAAATCCTCGGCAAACTTTGACAGTCGCTTCTTTTTGAGTCGGACGTGCTACTTCGGCTGTGCGTCCTGCGTCATCAACCCGGAACTAAAGTTCAAATAATAATAAGTAAAAATAATATACATATATTGATATTTCTGTTAATATTGCTATTTCTATGTTATGTTCTCATATGGTGCACTTTCACCTACTGATAAAATAATTTATGGAAGCGCTGAAATCTACAGTTTAAGTATAAATGTATAGAGTTGTAACTTTTAGTTTTAGTTACTTTTTCTTATTTGTAAGTCGCTTTGGACAAAAGCGTCTGCTAAATGACAAAAGTAAAGTAAAGTAAGTGAAATATATATACAATTTTCATGTTTAATTTAATGTTTCTACTCCATTTTCTTAGTGGGTTTCCCACATAGCCGTTGTCTTATATAATATCACTCAATCTCTTTCTACTATCATATTAAAATAATATAAACACAAATTTGTATGTATGCATTTGCTTTTTGTTTAATAATTAATATTTTTTGTTTAATAATTTAATTGATTTCAATAAAAGTTTTATCACTGTACTAATTTGTCTTTAAAAGTGAAATTCTGTTAATATTAAATAAATATTTCTATTATTACTATGTTCTTACCTGCAGTGTAATTTCATATGAAGTCTGATAATAGGCCCTCTGGAAACTCTGAAAGCATACAGACTTTCTACACCTAATCCTTTAATGTTATTGAGAAGGAAAATGGTTTAAGGTGAGCAGTGCAAGAAGTAAACCGAGGCATCCATTAGCATACTGTGAGTCCTGTGGAATTAAACTAATTGAGTTGTGGTAGCGAGCTGGTCCTCGGGAGAGATTACTGTTTTGTATAAATTACCACTTTTCTTAGGAAACCTGCAATGTAATTATTCTGTACCTGGCAGGTTAACCAGGTGCTGCTTTTCAGGAGAATTTCAAACACATTTTTTGCAACTCTTTGACTGTCTGCTGACATTTCCTCATGACATTTACCCACTGCCTGTAAACCTGCTCAGCAGGAGGACATTCAGTGCAGAGTTTACTTTTTGGATGGAGGGTGAGTGAGAGTTGGGCGAAGGTGATTGGCACTGCTGTCTGCTCGATTTAGAGCGCTGAGCTGGCCTTGATGAGCGTGTGAGTAGGCCGGTTCGTACTCTGGCTTCTTTCACACCCGTGTGGGTGTCACACCTGTGAGTGAAACATTACTGATTGCTGACTTTTTTTTTTTTCTGTCACCTTGGTGCAGGAACGAGAATGAATCCTCTCTAACTGTCCTGTAATCAAACTCTTTGAGCCCCTGCTGTTGTTCTTGATTTTGTAATTGGGTGATTTGATTGTAATCAGCTACTACTTATACTTTTGATTAGAATTTTGAAAAGAGTTTGACCCCACATTGTTTGTGCTACGGACATAATTGATACCCCAAATCATGTGGCTTTTTGAGATGAGATGTACTATTACTTTTAGTCCAAGCAATTCTACTTGGGTTTTTTTGTCATCAGACAATAAAACAGTTGAAAATATTGAACTAAAAGCACTCAGAACATTGCAATAATTCTTAAAGGTATAGTTCACCAAAAAATAAAATGCAAAATAAGGAAAAAATAATAATTGCTGATTACTCACACCCTCAGGCCGCTCAAGATGTAGATGAGTTTGTTTGTCCAAAACAAGCGTTACATCACTTACTCACTATTGTATACTCTGCAGTGAATGGGTGCCGTCAGAATGAGAGTCCAAACAGCTGATAAAACCATCACAATAATCCAAAAGTACTCCACATGACTCCAGTTCATCAGTTAATGTTTTGTAAAGTGAAAAGCTGTGTGTTTTTTAAGAAACAAATCCAACATCAAGGTGTTTTAACTTTAAACCAACTGTTTTGGATTGCTTTTACTTATAAATGGTGCTTGATCTGTGCATATTTCTCTCCCGATTCAGACAAGATGACTTTTTCACTGTTAATTGACGGACTGCAGTTGTGTGGATTACTTTCGATAATGTTTTCATCACCTCTCATTCTGACGGCACCCATTCACTGCAGAGGAAGATCACTGGAACTGCTTTGGACTTGGTGCACCTTTTGTATCTTTTTGCATCAGTTTTGTTGAGCACTGGTTTGTGCTCAGTAATCATGAATATAATGTAAAGTTTATATTTTTCTACACAGTGCTGTGTGATATGTGATATTCTGGCTCACTGTTGCGGTTTGTAGATGACAGATCCTCTACCCAGAACCCCTCCGTAGGCAAAGCTTGTTCTGGATGGGTGATTTCACAGTCTTTGACCAGTTCCCATGGCAACATCTCAAGTGGAAACATTGAAAAATTTAACTTTTTTTCATCCTCGGTGGATCCGTGTCCTACCTTCCTTTGATCTGCTGTTTTTATGATACACTGATGTACGGTGTATCATAAAAATGGAACCCACAAAGAAAACCGTAGTTTATATTACGATTTGATATAAATCTAAGCACCTTTCATTGACAGAAAGAGTGTAGGGTTTTTCAACAGGGTTTGCATCAGATTCCAAGTTTTACATTTTGATGACCTCATTTATTTATTTATTTATTTATTTGTGAAAAAGTAAACAAATATGCCCTGAGAATTGAACAGTATGCGATAGGAATATTCAAAATTTAATATCACATGTTTAAGATTTTGGGGAATATACTGTATCAAGCATTCTATACATGTTGGCACTTACAATAACTTTTATCAAGGGACAGTTAAATTTGCAAAAAATACTCTGAAAAGCATTTTATCCTCCTTTTTAAGCCTATTAATTTTTCTATGAGAACATGATGTGATATGGTAAGTTGCATTGTTTTTCTCAGCTGTCCGTGACCCAAGCAGACCTGTGACCCATTTCTTAGTCACGACGTTCCAGTCGAGAAGCACCGCTGGTGTAACCTAGCTGAGGTTTAATTAATGCAACCGGAGAAGTGCTCTACTTATAGAGCAAACAGAGCTCGGGCATGCTTCTGGCTCTACTAGAGCTTATATTTACATATTCCTCTAAAATGAACATCTTTTTGAATAATAAATGCAAATGAGATCCAGCCGACTGAGTATGTTTGGATCAGTGGAGGAATATTTCTGTCTCTGTGTGTTCTCTCTCTTTCTGTTTCTCACGTTCTCTGAGTTTTAGTATCATGCTCAAATGAGCCACAGCGGTGAGGATTGTTGTCTGAGACGGGGGAGGGGTAGATTACCCATCTAGCAAATATAGGATGAAATACAGGAGGCTGTCTTCCTATTCATAAGGAGTGTCATATATAGTCTAGTCCACTTTCCAGCTTATTTTAGCCAAGAACCACTTGAATGAATCATTCAACTAATCACTTGTGAGAAAACACTTTGGCAAACTTTTAAAAAGAATACCTATTATGGAAATGACATCCTTTAAAAGAATACATTTAAGTGCAAACATGTAATGTTTTGAGGCACTTAAATTTTTTTGTTTAAATTTAAATGAAGTGAGTGAAGTGACATACTGCCAAGTATGGTGGCCCATACTCGGAATTCGTGCTCTGCATTTAACCCATCCAACGTGCACACACACAGCAGTGAACACACACACACACACACACACACCGTGAACACACACCCGGAGTAGTGGGCAGCCATTTATGCTGCGGCACCCGGGGAGCAGTTGGGGGTTCGGTGCCTTGCTCAAGGGCACCTCAGTCGTGGTATTGAGGGTGGAGAGAGCGCTGGACATTCACTCCCCCCACCTACAATCCCTGCCGGCCGGAGACTCGAACCCACAACCTTTGGATTACGAGTCCGACTCTCTAACCATTAGGCCACGACTTCCCCCAATTAGCTGTTCCCCCAATTAGCTGTTCCCCCAATTCCCCCTAAATGCAATTAGCTGAGCTTTTTGACAACTTTAGTACTTCAGTACTTACTTTTTTAATTATTTCTATTGTCTTTGAAATATGGTAGTGCTGAATGTACCGACAAGCATTTATGCTAAAGCTAAATATAATTTAAGATAATTTCTATTGAAACTTCTGTCATGTATTTAACTATTTTTGTAATTACACAACTGAATGAATGAATGAATGAATGAATGAAGCTAAAATGTTGTCCATTTAAAAGATATTAACTAGTAATAATCAATAAAACTATACTCAATGACTACACATGCTCACAGATCAAAACAAACACTTTAATTTGACATTATTTCTTAAACTTAATTACACTTTTAAAAGTACACTTTGTAATATAGTCATGAGAGTACAATTAAGTGGTTTTTATCAACTACTAATGTAAGTACTGCAAGTACAGTTTTTTTTTATAAATATACTTGATAAGATAAGAAGATATGAAGTACACTACAGGTGCACATTAATAATAATAATAATTCATTACATTTATATAGCGCTTTTCTGCTTCTCTAAGCACTCAAAGCGCTCTACATTGTGAGAGGTGGTGTCTCCTCGTCCACCAACATTCATCAGAATCAAGCACACTTCTTATTGCAAAGTATTAAGTGTCTGCAATCAAACTGATAGAAAACAACTTTTTGATAATTAATAAACTTTATCAGAATTCCTGTTCATCTATAATTTTTTTAAGGAAAATTATGGAAAATGTAAAGTGAACTTCTTCCTCAGAAGTGCTCATTATAGCAACCTGGTACCTTGTAAGCACGTCTTGTTTCCTGGCAGACTGATGACATCACAAGTTCTGGATGTTACAGGTGTGCTGTCTGATGATGAGACTATCCTATGCAGAACACACAGATACAAGCTTTATGAGAAATATCTAATGATAAAGAAAAGCAAACTTAATATTATGAAAAAACATAATAAAATAATGAATTAAAATGCAATGAAAAGCCAACCAGTCCATTCATGAACATGACAGTGGAGTCTACTGTAGATCTGACCTTGGGGTCACAAGCCTAAGCTGCATCAGGCGCAAATGAAAAGTAGCGTAGCATCCTAAAACTCTTGGAATCATTTGCAAGCTTTTGTTTGTGCAAACTGCTTTCTGTATGAAGCCATAGTTTACTCAAAAATCTCAATTCTCTGTCATCTTTTACTTGCCCTCATGTCTTTCCACACCTGCATGATTTTCTTTCTTCTGTGGTAAATAACAAATACATTTTGAAGGTGAGGTGGGTCGCTTGGTCACAAGAATTTTGTAAACTAAAAACTGGGTCACCAAGCAAAACATGTTGACATTCACCGGACAAATGTTCTCAGAACTTCTCAGTTGTGACGCGAGGTTACATCACCTGTGTAGCGCCGGGTGATAGATTCAGAGGAAGTTTGGGTTATTGACCCCAGAGTTTCTATCAGGCATTGTGCTGATAGCACAATAGATCAAGCCTGCAAAGAGCAGATATGAGGAAACACATTACTCAGAGAGAAGAGTTCTTCATCCGGATGTGATATCAAAACCAGATCGCTTTCTACAGCCACTGATCTACGTCTTAATTTAGATATAAAATGAATCCACGTTTCTCAAGAGTGATTGTGTTTTGCATCTTCTGAAATCAAGAAGTGTGTTTTGATTATTTTTTATTTTCAATTTATTCTTCTTTCTTAAACAATCAATAAGGGAGGGAGTGTCTAATTTAGTGGAAAAACTCCAAACAAAATCCAATCCATCCTACCAATCGATCTTCCTGGCAATCCTGTTTTATGGAAAAATTCTTTTTTTGCCTAAAGATGGGCCAATTTCAGCCTTCAGGTCAGGTGAATGTCTGGCGGTGGCTAAATGAAAGCAGGGACGGACAGAGGAAAGACAGAACAGAGACAGTGTCCATTTCCCCTGTCCATCCGCTGCAGCACTCAGATCAGCTTTCTGACAGACAGCTTATGTTTCATTAATACTTATATGCTGCCATTACTAATTGTTCTGGTTTGTGTTTTTTCAGGAAAAGGAGGGATAAAGACTCAGCCCACCTCCCTCTGTTTTCTGATGCACTCAAAACCTAGTGAATCACAAATAAGTTGCCTTGTTTGGCCAATTTTGTATTGTGAGCAAAATTTTCATCAAAGAATGTTGATCAACACTTAACATTTAATGTATTTGAATGTTGATTTTAAATATATTCCATTTAGTACTGAAAATATATTTAAAAATAGCTTAATATTTAAAAAAAAACGGACTATTTCACCTGCTAAGACGACTGGCATTAAATGTTTACAAAGACTGATGTAGGCTGGTCTTTTCGTATTATATATTTTTGTAGACTGTTGTCCCAGTCAATCGATTTTCTATACAGATGTGCTGCTTTCTTAGTCCCTGTATCACTCCATGTCGTTTTTTATCTTTTAATCAATTTTTTTAAATCAATATTCCATGTCTATTCATTTAGTAATTTGTTAAGTAGACATGTAATTAGTAAGATCATGTGCAGTCTGCCTATAACGATCACAAAAATAAATAGCTTCAATACAATTCCTAATTGCTCTGTCCGGGCGTATTTTGTGATAATAAACAGCTGACTGTACAGTTCTATTCCATAAGAACTGAAAAAAATCAATAAGACACTACTGAAAAATGCACATTTTATATTTTTGTACATAAAATAAAGGTAAAAATGCATTATGACTAATATAATAATTACACAATGATTAAAATAAATGACCTACATTAGAGATGCCCAAACCAGGGCCCACAGGCCAAAGTTGGCCCATGATAACCTTTGATTTGGCTCACAATGTCATATCATGCCATAAAAATAGATCAAATAATAAAATAATGTATTAAATAGAAAATAATAAAATGTTGTCTGGTGTAATAGTGATAAAATAAAATAGTAAAAATTAAACAGAATAAAAAAAACAAAACAAATGACTGCATTATTACATTAATAATACCTGGAAAAAAAGTCACTTCTAAAAACCTTTTTAAAATACTTGTAGGCCTACATAAAATAAAATGAAATTAGTAAAAGTAATATTATATAAATGAATAAAATACAAATGAAAAAACTAATATAATAAAACAAAATTGTTGATTATATTAAATAAATAATATTAAATAATAGAAATAATAGATCAAAAGCAAAACGTCAACACCAATAAATAAATAAATTAAATATTAAAATAAAAAATACATCATATTTCATATTCTTTTACATACTAACTGCATTTTGTGTTTTCAGAAATCACTGCTCCTGTTATAATAATAATACAAATGATAACAACTTTAATAATAATTTTAATAAAAATACGTTTCTGAGATTTACTTTATTTAAATTTCTGCCCTGAAGTTTTATAAGTTTGAGCTTCTGGTAGTAACCCTGTCAGCAGCACACAGAATGCTGATTTTCAGATTTGCAATCTCCCATTAGGGTATGTAAATAGTTGCTGTCGGGATAAATATTGAAGGTATTGATCATGATCTCTCTCAGGTCCTTGACCAGGGGTCAGTGACTTCCTATTAACCCTAAGAAGCCTCTTACTTTAACAGGTCGTGCTAATGCCTTGATGTCCTAAATTATCCACAGCAGTCCTCTACCTAAAGCACGAACACCATGAGAAGGTAATGACAAAATCCATATGTTTCATTATGCTCCTTTTTAAGAAGTTTAACTTCTAAGTCAGCTTGTATACTTTGTGGAAAAAAAAGTAATCCCAGAGTGCACTGCACTTTGGAACAGATTTATTGTTAATTCTTCACACTGCCTATGTGCGACTGAATGAATATTTATGATTCCTTGCATATTAATGTGCATCTTTGCGTCTTGAAGAGGCACATCACAGATACAACATCGCAAACTTGAATTACTAATCTCAGTCAATAAAATAGCATGGAGGTGTTGTTGCATATAAATCCTCTCATAATACACCGCTCATCAGCATGAGATCTTCAAACAGACTCGGACAGACTCGCCCCCTTCTGTGTAAGTGGCAAATACAGATTACAGGAACACACCACATTATTGTTAAATCTCTATCTGGTTGTTTGGAAAAGAAAGCCTTAAGACAGGTGCATGGAGGAGATAATATGTGAAAGACATTTATTCTTGGTTTCCAAGTTCTCAAAAGCTTTGAAGATGTTCAATAGAAAACTGAAGGCATTGAGAGAAAACTGCAAGGTATCTGGAGAAGTTTAGAGATAATGTTCAGTCAGCTAAATAAAATAAATAAAAATAAAATAATTAAAATAAAAATATCAAAAAAAATTAATTAAACTGAATTAAATTAGCTTAATATAATAGCTTAACAAAAAATAGCACGACATAAAATACACCCCCAATAAAATAAAAATGTAAATAAAATAAAAATAACATAACTAGACAAATAGTGCTACATAATAAAATAAATTAAATAAAATATTTAACATTTCAAAAAAATAAAAATAGCCAAACATAAAATACAAAATCAATAAAATAAAAATGTAATAAAAAAACAAAATTAAATAAAATGATGATTTATGTTCCAAAGTCTAAAACTTAGGGTTATGGTTTGTTTAAATAATCAGCAAAAATAAAAAAGATGCTTGCTTTTGGACATGCTAATAAAAGCTTACAATATACTGAGTCATGCCCAGAAGTCCTGACAGTATTGAGTCTTGCATTCATCTTGCATAAACCTCTTTGTTGCTGCTGTTGTTGTTGTTTGGAGGCCCATGGCAGCTATTGCATCTTGAGTGCAGACGTCTATGAAAGTCCATCCCATTTCCACAAGGAGAACTCCATTAAAGATAAGTAATGGTCTGTCAGCATTGTCCCACGATCCACATTAATCTCAAAGCCCAATTTATGGAGATCAGAGAACGTCATTACCCCTGCTACCTCTCATCACTTCTGATTTTTCAAGGAAACAGCAGTGGGATAAGTGAAAGTGGGGTCTACACGGGGCTTCAGCGAGTCACTGATGCGTTCTAGAGGCCGATCTCGACTGTTAATGATCACTCCCATTCGGACACTCGGTGCACCCTCATTTGTGTCTAGGGTTTAAGTCTTATTTTGTGTTTTTTTTCTAAATGAAACTAGAAGGTGTGACTGCTTTGTCCAAGTAATTGGGATGATCTACCATTCTTACTGTTATTAGGGGCACTAGTAAGAATCCAGTACCAATTAGATTCTTCACCTCTAACATTTCAAGTGATAACTGACATACAAAACCACAGAATATATAAATGCCATGCTTTCATTATACAAAACCACTTCCAGGTGCTTTAATAAGTCACTGAATACAAATTAGTATTTGAAAAAAGCCCCTCACTCTGAGAGCAGTTGACAATAAATGCACATCTTGTATACTAATACCACCATCACTCAGAGTCAAGCCAGGTGTTTTCTGCTAAATAAGGCTGTAAATAAAATGCTCAAGGGGCATATCCCAACAGAACCCAAGGCGCTTTAACTGCACAGGCCTGTCCACTCATTGTGATTGAGCACCGTGGCTCAACATTGTGTTGTGAGAAACACTGCAAGACGCTCAGTTTGTTTTAGAGAATCATTACCAAGGCAAACATCTGCAATTTATCTTCTTAAGTATTGACTCTGGCAGACATTCCTCTTTATTGTGTTTCTTTATGTGCAATTCTCCACAAAAGTCAACCAGTTTAACTGGTAATTGTTGTGATAATGCATTTTTTTTTTTTTCAGGGAATAGATAATTTCTTTTGCGATAATGTTTTGTTGCCTCATGTTATTGGCATTCTGATCTATGGCTTATTTTAGAACAATTAACCCCAAAATTAAATTTTTGCAAGCATTTACTTGCTTCCTTGTTGCTTGCATAATTTTCTTTCTTCTGCGGAACACAAAAGCAGAAATTTTTAAGGCAATTCATACAATTACAACAAATGAAGCTATTAAATGATACACTAATGATTGAGCACTGAACATGAGTTCTTCTGAAGTCATTTTATAGCTTTTTATGAGAAACAAACCAAATTCTACTCAGTCATCTACCCTAGTTAGCTTGAATCTGTTCAATTCATCAATTGATTCGTTTAACAAAACATGCCTAAATGATTCAGTGATCTGGTTGAACTGGTTAACACCTCACTATCTATATATCTCACACAAAGTTATTATATGGCTTCAGAGGACTTGGATTATAGTGCAACAGTAATATGAATTACTTTTATGACACTTGTACAGTGCTTTGAATCCTTTTATGTAAACTTAAAGTTATAGTTTAAGTAAGTTATAGTATAGAATTGAAATATTTAATCAGCTCTTGCTAAATTTGAATATTTTCCACATTGGAATGGCAGATGCTGAAACAAAACAGTTGGCTTTCACCCCCAAAAACATGGAAAACTCATTTCATCAAGTCTAGCCTGACAGATGTACTACATACCCAAGCAATACTATAAGCTAAAGTGCTGCTGTACTAAACATCAATGATTTCTCAGCATAAACATACATTTCTATAAACAAGAAGGCCATACTTTAGTTTGGGGACCAATTCTCATTATGAATTAGTCGTGGCCTAATGGTTAGAGAATTGGACTCGTAATCGAAAGGTTGCGGGTTCGAGTCTCGGGCCGGCAGGGATTGTAGGTGAGGGGAGTGAATGTCCAGCGCTCTCTCCACCCTCAATACCACGACTGAGGTGCCCTTGAGCAAGGCACCGAACCCCCAACTGCTCCCCGGGCGCCGCAGCATAAATGGCTGCCCACTGCTCCGGGTGTGTGTTCACGGTGTGTGTGTGTGTGCATTTGTTCACTACTCACTGCTGTGTGTGTGCACTTGGATGGGTTAAACGCAGAGCACCAATTTCGAGTATGGGTCACCATACTTGACAATACGTCACGACTTTACTTTACTTTGACTTAAAAGTATAAGGGGAGGTTCACCCAAAACTGAAAATGTAATTCTGTCATTAATTACTCACCCTCATGTCCCTCCAAACCTGTAAGATCTTCGGAACACAAATTAAGATATTTTTGATGAAATCTGAGAGCTTTCTGACCTTCCATAGCCAGCAATGTAAATGACATGTTAAAGGCTCAGAAAGGTAGTAAGAGCATCGAAAAAAAATGTTCAACCGTAACATTACTGTCACACTTCTCAGGAGGCACGGAACAAGGAGATGAGGAATTCACAAACGAGTCTTTTAATCATCAACTGGGAGCATGGGAGGCACAGGAAACACGAGGAATGACGTTCAAGATCCGACAAACACTAACTGAAAGGACTGGGGCTTATAAACACAGGGTAATTTGGGAAGACGATGAGACACACCTGGATCAAATTAAAACAATCAGACTGGGGAGAAACTGGGTCACAGGGAACACACGAGGAGCAACAACACAACAAAACAGTCCAGGATCCTGACAGTTACGAAGCTATAAGAATATTTTTTTGTGCACAAAGAAAACAAAAATCATGACTTTATTCCACAAGTTCTACTGTGGAATAATGCATCGTGGTACTCTCATGAACGTGCATCGAAGACTGGCACGGAAGGGAAGAATTGTTGAATAAAGTGGTTATTTTTGTTGTCTTTGCGCACAAAAAGTTGTTGTAGCTTAATAAAATTATGGTTGAAACACTGATGTCACATGGATTATTTTATTAATGTCCTTACTACCTTTCTGGGCCTTGAATCTGGTAGTTGTGTTGCTGTCTATGCAGGCTCAGAGAGCTCTTGGATTTCATCAAAAATATCTTAATTTGTGTTCTGAAGCTGAACAAAGGGGTTTGGAACGACATGAGAGTGAGTAATTAATGACAGAATTTTCATTTTTGGGTGAACTATCCCATTAACTATGACTTTTGCCTCAAACTTTTAATTTGCTGCTTTTAGGTTTAGGTTTCGGGTAAAATTAAGGGATCTACAATATGCTCATGCAGAATAAGGCATTAATATATGCTTTATAAGTACTACTAAATAGCCAATATGCTAGTATCATGCATGCTGCATAGTGAGAAATGATCCCTAAACTAAAGTGTTACCAAAATGAACATTCTGTAAATTGCAGTTCAGACAAAATTCGGCCAGTTAGTACATATACTCATACATTCTTTCCCCATCACTCCCATTTTTACCCAAGTTCTGAATGTTGCTATAATGCAGACTGACAGCCTGTCTGTAACAATGCGACACCAACAAGTGAAGTGATGCAATATAGCAGGTGGTGCTATATGAAATATCAGCACTCTTGGAACAACGCCCATCCAATCGAACTATCCTTCCATCCATTTTTCCAAACCACTTGTCTTGTAGTCACAAGCCAATCAAAACTGACTTACACAGACACAGCAACAATATGTGTCGCTTCTAGCTTTCAATAAGAGAGGGCAAAGGTAGGCCACAGCTAAAACTCAAATTGTGTTTGCTCGCTCAGAATGAGATCTCAAATTGCTCCAGAGAGTAAATTCCCCATCTGAGGATAGCACTGAACGTTTGTTTGCCCAGGCATAACCCATCAAACGCCCATAACCAGGGTGAAAGTCACCCAATCTGACTACACTTAAAGTTCGAGACACATTCTGGAACTTTTCACTTGGCTAATTAGATCAATCTTTAACCCCTTAAAAAACTTTTCCTCTCAAAACACAAAAGAAAGACGCAGAGCCTTTCAAGGATTAGCATGAATTAGAAGGAAAGAAAGGTGTTATAATTGATTCTTATAAGCCTGGCTCACAGTGAGATGGTTAACATGAAATATTGAGGGATTAAAGAAAAACGCAACAGCCAAGCAAAAAGATAACCATGGATAATGAACTAAAGGTTTTGTGCATTCTTAACAACTTAAGACTGACGCCTTCCATATCGCCTGTGTTTTAATGAGCATGATTTATTTCTATACAGTATTGACTTACTTAGAAAAGCAAAGCTTTTTTCTAAGCTCACCAAAATTATATATGATTCTTCTGTGATTCAAGCGCTCAGATTTATTTCTCCCATTAGCCAGATGCCTTGTTTCATGTGTACTTCATATTCTTGTAATGAGCACATGCAGCGAATCCACCCATACGAATCTTGTTAATAATCCATAATGCTGAACTGTGCAGAACTGGATAGTATGCACTGTCTAGCCTCTAGGAAATGGTGTATCAGTGTCAGTGAAACGAGATGCCCTGGATGAAGATTTCTGGAGGAAGGAACAGAAAGTGTTTGAGATGTCAGGTATCACTCCGACGCCCTTGCTGTAACCCTGCAGCTCTTTGCTAACAGGAGCTCAGAGCAATCACAGCATTACTCACAGGTTCAGACTGACAGTGTAAGTTCACGGCACATAAATGACATCTGAGGTCATCCAGAGATGTTGCTAGACCCTGATTAAGAGAAGCTGAGCCCCACTAAAAAGTGATTTCTCTTCTTGTTTGCTGAAAGCAGTACCTGCACCAAGGTATCTGAGAGTATTTCTTTGAATTCTTAACAGACATTAAACACTTTAATGTAAAACTGCGTGCCTATACAAGACAAGCCCTGTTCCAATAGCACACCTTCAAATTTTACAGAGAAAATCCTTAAGAGATACCCTAGCAGTTGAGTTTTTGATGTTTTGCTTTTTTGAGAAAACATTGTGATTTATCTATGTGTGACACATAAAAATGGGTCATATCATATATTTATTATCATATATATTATTCATTAAATAACATGTATTATTTTCCTCTTATATACTGTTATAAGGGGAAACATTCTGGTAATTAAACAAAGAAAATTCAAAATACAGGTAAACACCTGTAATAAATAAATAAAACACTGAAAATTTATATTAAATACAGAATATTGTGCCCTATTTGTACAGTTTTTTTTACAGTGTAGATCCCCTTATATTATTATTATTATTAATAATATTGGTTTACATTAATACAAAATAAGAGAAAGTCTGTAATTTTTTAATCTGCCATGTAAAACAGGTTATATATTATTTCATTATTAATTATGAATTCTTAACAATTTGTGGTCTCTTAGGTCCCCTTACCATGTTAATAATTAACATAATTAATTTGAATTAATAACTTTTTAATATTATTTAATTATAATAAATTAAATAATTCAAATATTGTGTGTTAAAATGTGCCACATACTTTAGGTCTGATGTCAACAATGCCAAATGTCACTGGTTCTTGTGTGTCTCCAATCACAATGCAGCAAATTTGAACATGTGCATATAACACAAATAAAGGAGAGGAAGATTTTCAATAAATAAATTACATTTTGGTCTGTTTCCCACACAAAGCTAGCGAATGGCCTCATAAGACTGGAATATAGCACACAAGTTTTTATTGTAATTTTAGAGCTTGACAGCCCCTGGTCGCCGTTCACCTTCATTATGAGGAAGTGATCAGCGTGAACATTTACATTTACATTTATTAATTTAGCTGACGCTTTTATCCAAAGCGACTTACAATTGCTATATATGTCAGAGGTCGCACGCCTCTGGAGCAACTAGGGGTTAAGTGTCTTGCTCAGGGACACATTGGTGTCTCACAGTGGATTCGAACCCGGGTCTCTCACACCAAAGGCATGTGTCTTATCCACTGCGCCATCACCACCCGAACATCCTGCCTAAGATCTCGTGTTTGACAGAAGAAAGAAAATCACGCAGGTTGGGAATGACACAGGGATGAGGATGACGACACAATTTTCACTTTCAGGTGAACAGTCACAGTTTGATCCCCACTGCTGCACAGCGCATCACAAGAGAACTGTTATTAATTCTATTCATCAGCTCTCTTCAGCAGTCTCTCACCTCTATCTCTACCTGTCCCTTGTCTGCTTTTTTTCTGTCTGTCTGGATGAAACGTCTAGGCTCAAGTTCAGAAGACAAGCAGTAAGCAACATTTCCACCTTGTGTATGATGTTAATAAAAATTTGTGAGATATATCAAAGATAATGAACAATTAAAAGACTCTGTGGAGAGCAAAAAACTCTTGAAACCTTGCATGATAACTGATAAAAGCAGTGAAATGCGATGCTTTGAATCATTGAAGGAGACAAATCTAATCTGAAAAACTCAAATGCCCTCTAGACCCGTTAACTTTCATTCACAGGTGCCGCTGCTGCCCAGAACCAATGAATGATTTGATAAGTTAATGCCTCATTCAGCCATTAAGCTTGTCATCTCGGTTTTACCTGCATATGATAGTAAAGGGTCTAGACCTTTCCCATTATATAAACGTAAGTAGAAATGGAGAGAGAGAAAGAGAGCACAGCAGAGGGGAAGAGTGAAAGGCACGTTGATATTATTGGCTCTGACGCTCCCTTTTGTCTAGTCACATGAAACCATAAGAACGACATAACACCTGAGGAAAAAAGATGCAATCGCAACCAATTACGGCAGTGTCAGAGCCAGGAAATCGCACCAGCTGCTCGACTGCACAGAGTCATGACAGCTTCGAGTTTTGTCCTGTAGGCATGAGAACTGGAGCAGAGCTTTCCTCTTCAATCTCACACAACATGTGGGTATGTTCACTAGATCCATCACATGCTGACATATCTAAAGTCTAATGATAAGGAGGCCACAGAAGGAGGATTCCCACACAGAAAGTGACTTCAGTTTTCACTCTGACAAACCATTTACAAAAAGCCTGTGTGGATGTTTCCAAAATGGGGTTTTTATACTCCGCTGTGGCTGCTTGCATTCAGTGCAGCACTTCTTAGAAAATATTTACACTCCATCACTTCATTATGATCCGATTATGAAAATATCAAGTGTAAATACTATTCAAGAAGCATTCAAATCTCTTTCAGGTTAACTATTAGACAAAAATAAAGCAATTTAGCATACTAAAGGTAACATTTTCTTACTAATCTGACTGTGTGTATAAGTTAAAGTCTCGCTCTTTTATCATTAAACATAAAACAACAACAAATTAAACAAACAAACGTTTGGGGTCAGTAAGTTTTTTTATGTAATTTAATTTTATAAATTAAATTAATATTTTTAATTCAGCAAAGGATTCTAAAAAAACACATTGAAGATCATGAAAAAATCCCGAATTAAAATTTCCACACAAATATTAAATTGTTTTCAATAGTTAATGACAAATTATAAGAAGAAGAAAAGTTTCTTGAGCAGTAAATCAACTTATTAGAAGGATTTTACACTGACGTCTGCACTGTAAAAAAAAAGTTTCAAAAAGTCGTTTCAATTTAAAATAATTTGTTACCCCACTGACTTAAAATTTTTAGTTTAGTCAACTTGAAATTTTAAGATATTCAATGTTAATTTAAGGGACAACTGGAATATTTTAGTTGACTAAACTAAAAAATTTAAGTCAGTGGCGTAACAAATTATTTTAAGATGAAACAATTTTTTTTTTTTTACAGTGATTACAGCAGTTAGCTACAGCCCCCAAATTCGGCATTCAAGGAGTGCAGATATTTGCCCCAAACACAATGAAATATTTTACTTTTGTGAAACTTTGCTTGTTTTACTCTGGTTGAGTCTGCATGCTGCTTGATGACACACAATATTTCATAAATAGGCTTCTTATAGTAATAGCTGCTGAAAATTCAGCTTTTCATCACAGAAATTTGTGCTGCATTAGCTCATTGTAATAAAGCAGATTTTTTAAAATGTTGAATGAAAGTACAGTATGCAGTATTCAATCAATCTGGAAAAATACTGCAGACCCTTAATCTTTATTTAAGAATGTCACATGATAGACACTGATATTCATTTAAGCATAATTAAACCAGATTAACACATTTAAACCAGTAAACATAATGTAATGCAACAGCAAAACAGCTCATTTCCTCTAATACCAGAGCAAACAATCTGCCAGATCTCCAGTACTTCACACAGAAATAAACTATCATGTTGGTAAATATTTGCAATTCATTCAGCTCTGTACTAGGAGGTGAATAAAAATTACACGCAATATGTTTAGGCCCCGGGCCCCTAAGTTATTGGAGAATACACACTCTCTCAGTAAGAGGAGGCATTACTTATCTTCAGTGTTCCTGGCATTATGGTCTGCTCAATGGCTATATGCCTCATTGCACTCGGTCAGCGTCTATGAGAACAAGCCATTAAAGGTACAGCTGTGATACGGATGTTATGGCCACAGCGCACTGAACACCCACTCTCCACCCGAACCTGATGAGTCAAAGCGGCAGGCAGAGAAACACAGAGTCATAATCGCTGGATATGCCTGGTCCAGCATCAGGATCAAGACCTGAAGCCTCAACAACATTTATTCCTTTAGACAGTATGTTCACTTACAGACTTCTGGATGTACTGATCTGTGCAACTGGTTTAGCTTTGAGAGTTTGAAGTTAGGTTGACTATAAGTAGTTACAGAGTCTTATCTACATTGCAGCTTATTCTACACTGTAAAAATTTTTTTTGTAAAATGTACGATAAAAAACGGCAGCTGTGGTTTTTACTGTTTTAACTTAAATTTACAGTTAAATGCCGTAATTTCATTAACTGATATAATGTTAATATACCAACCTATTGAATTACTGAAATCTGTTTTGTACCTTTGAAATACACTGATAACCACCAAATGCAGGTGGTGATGAGGAAGTCATGATGAACCAAAGCCCATCACAAACAGCTTTTAAATAATAACATATATAGCAGGTGCACAGTGTCATTCACACAAGCACTAAACACCATCATGGTGAGACTCATTAAACTGAAATATGCAATAAACATTCATTTAACAACATTAGATGTAACAGCGATTTTCTATTTTAGAATTTGGTAAATGCTATTTATTCCTGTGTCCAGTCTTCAGTGTCACATGACCCTTCAGAAATCATTCTTATATTCTGATTTGGTGCTCACTGAACATTTCTTATTATTATAAATGTAACTTGTAAACAGTTGTTTTGATTGATATTTTTGTGGAAACCGAGATACATTTTGTTCAGGATTTTTGATGAATAGAAAGTTCAAAAGAACAGCATTTACTTGAAATAGAAATACTTTGTAACACAAAGGACACTGTTATCTGTCTCTTATACGTTTACTCATTTCACAAACTATAAAAATATAGTTTTAGAAAACTTAAAGTGTAAAGTCTATTAGCTGAAATCTTATAATAGCATACACGTAATGAGAACAATACAGTGCAACAACTGAAACTATAAAACAACAACAACAACAACAATTAAACTCAATTAAAGCACCAACTCCAGTGGTTGGGAAAGTGGGTCAATTTGAGGAAGGGTCTCTACAAGATTGGAACTGTCGCAAGCTCTCCACCGCCAAAATATCAATTAATTTATCCATTGGCAGCCAGAAACCTGCTGAGCTGAATACTAATGCAGCCCACAGAGGGAGGGCACACAAAGGCACAGACCCAGAGTTCCCAGGGCATCAGGATCACAGTACTGCTGGAGCCAACAGCCATTTATACTGAGCTGCATTCACTGTGCAGGTGTGTGTTTGATTGCAGAATCTAAAGGTGGATTCTCCTCAGAGATTTAAAGTAGAGCATCTCTTATTCAAAACCTGTTCTTTAATCAGGACCCTGCACCTGCGCCCAGAGTGGCTTCTTTTGCAAGTCATCAAGCACAAACTCAGGAAAGTACCACAACTTATAGGGTAAATATACTAATTATAAATAAATCTTTACTGGCAAACTTACAGCTGGGGACCAGCTTTGTAGAGTTTGGCAATGGAATAAAGGTTTCCAGCAGCCGCTGAGACAGCTATGTACTTCTCAACTGCATCAAAAGTTTATTACTTGTTATTTGATGCTGTTAATCATCAATGAAATTACTGCCAAAAATGTTAATTAACAATGAAGGCTCATGAACAGTGTGTTGATTCATTACAGGAATAGTTCATCAGAAGAGATCTGGAGAAATGTAGCATTACATCACTTGCTCACCAATGTATCCTCTGCAGTGAATGGGTGCCGTCAGAATGAGAGTCCAAACAGCTGATAAAAACTTCACAATGATCCACATGATTCCAGTCCATCAATCCTCTCACATCAAAATCCACCAACATTATCTAGAACTGTACAAAGTTTTTTTTTCACTGTACAAAGCCATATTACGGACAGAGGACTCAAACTCATCTTAATGATGGATTTGTTTATTACAAACACTCGACTTTTCACTTCACACACTGATGGACTGGAGTTGTGTGTATTATTGGGATGTTTTTATCAGCTGTTTAGACTCCCATACTGGCGGCACCCATTCACTGCAGAGGATGCATTGGTGAGCAAGTGATGTAATGACAAATTTCTCCAAATCTGTTCCAATGAAGAAACTAACTCATCAACATGACCATTTTTGTGTATACTATATTTTAATTACATTTAAATATTTTTAATTGAATTTGTTCTGTAACTGAATGTTTTATTTTTAATTCAATTTGTAATTAAAATAAAAACAATTTATTTCATCATTAATTATCATTACCATTTCATACTTATTAAAATATGAGAAAAAAATAAACAAAATATTTCTTTAAAGGAGATTAGAGTCTTCATGTTTTTTATTGATTCATGTTTAATCAAGATGCTGCACAATGTTTGAATATTTTGTTACATTTTTTCTTGTTCAACTACAATGTTGTGCATCTAAATGTTAACTAAAATTATATGCCATATAAGTAAAACTGATGAAAATAAATATAACATGCCAAAATATTAAATACATTTTAAATAAAAATAAGAAAAGACAAAAATTACGGCCAACCCTAGTCCCTCCCCTGCGTTAACTGTGTTAAATATTTTTACACTGTTTAACTAGAAAAATTAATTGCCTGCATTAACGCGCTAATTTTGACAGCACTAGTAAGTAGTAGTTGTAGCCAAAAAACCTACGACTTCTGATGGCTATCAAGCCACATTTGTTTGTTTTACATATTCATGATGGACCACAATTATTCATTATCGTTTGCTGCGGGTTCTGTCGTCAAAAATAACATCATAAAGTAAAAATGGAGGTGAACACAACAACTCTATTCCAGCTACAGTTTTGTTATTGTTTTGAATAAGTGACCTCTAGCGGCAAAACATATTTTGCCTTTGAAACAAAACACTGTGGAAAAAAAAACGAATTGATAACTGACAATCAGTATACAGTATGTTATAGATACTAAAGGGGCTAAAGATTCACATCCTTTTCCTCTGTCCATTAACTAGTGTAGCTCTTCCATTTGCTCCTGCTGAGGTCTGATCATAGCCAGAAGAGCCGAGGACAGCAGGAGGCAAAAAGGTGCTTATTATCCTCGTGTCTAATTATGTCTTGCTCTTTGCTGAGCTGAAAACTCAAAGCCTTGGAAATGCTGAGACCTTCGTAAGTGATCACTGTAATTCTGAGGTCAATACAGCGCTCTGTGCAAACACAGGAGTGTTTACAGAGTTGCAACAATTATAGAACACAAGACCCAACGGTTGTGTGCTATCAAGGATTTTCTCATAGATATGTTTGTACAGTATGTGACTGGTAGGAATCAGGGTCAGGAAAACCACTTTAAATTGTATCTTGCCAAGCTACATGCTAATCGTAATTTACAGTTGTTCAACTATTCAGTCAAGCTACAAACTTTTAAAAAGGAGCAAACTACATTGACACTGGCTACTAAGGCAACATATATTCAGTTCATGTAAATTGGTTCATTTACATGAACTACTTGAACAAAGCAACTGACTGAAGTAAATGTTCAATGCTGCATGCTGCACTATAAGAGAAAGAACACTTTAAGGGAGGTTGTTTGAAAACTTTCTCAGACAAGGTTATGTGTGACCCTAGACCACAAAACCCAGTCTTAAGTCGCTGGGGTATATTTGTAGAAATAGCCAAAAATACATTGTAAGGGTCAAAATTATCGATTTTTCTTTTATGCCAAAAATCATTAGGATATTAAGTAAAGATATTTTGTAAATTTCTTACCGTAAATATATAAAAACTTCATTTTTGATTAGTAATATGCATTGCTAAGAACTTCATTTGGACAATTTTAAAGGCGATTTTCTCAATATTTAGATTTTTTTGCATACTCAGATTCCAGATTTTCAAATAGTTGTGCCTCTGTCAGATATTGTCCTATCCTAACAAACCATACATTAATGGAAAGCTTATTTATTCAACTATTCAGTATTCAACTATGATGAACACTGTATCTGCTGTGTAAATTAAAGTTACTCTACCATTTAAAAGTATTATTATTTTAAGAAATTAATTATTTTATTAATCAAAAGTGACAGTAAAGACATTTATAATGTTACAAAAGTTTTCCATTTAATTTTTTTTTTACTTCTTTTAACTTACTACTCATCAGTAGATCCTGCAAAAAAATTAAAAAGATAACATTTCCAAAAAATATTTTTTGAAACCAGAAAACACTGTTTTCAACTGATATTAAGAAATATTTCTCGGTAGCATTTTAGAATGATTTCTGAAGGATCATGCCACTGAAGAATGGAATAATGATACTGAAAATTCAGCTTCACCATCACAGGAATAAAATGCATTTTAAAATATATTAAAATGGAAAATACTTATTTTAAATTGTGATAACATTTCACAATATTACTATTTTTGCTTAATTTTTTAAGCAAAAATGCTGCCTTGGTGAGCATAAGAGACATCCAAAAACATAAAAAAACAAGGCATGTAGAGGTTTTCCATCCCTTTTATGATAAGCTTTATGATTGCACAATCATTTGAACCGAACTGAAAGGAAATGACAACACTTTTTCCATAAAATATTTCTCAAGAGCAATGTTCCTCTCTGATTCTGTCACACATCTTTCACTGTGATTTCTAGCATTTTAGCTGAATGCAAATAGGACATGTCCCTGAATCATAGTTGGTTATAATAAAGTAGCAAGTGATAAAAGTGTTCTCTCGAGTTACTGTTGCAATCAGATACCAATGAGTGAAAGAACGTTTTACTTAATTGCTTTCCTGTGTAATGGAAGCCAGCATCTTTGTTATTTACTACAGACACGGTGATTGCGGTTACAGGCATTATTCAAGACTAATGAGACGATAGAAAAGGGGCTTCACATTGCAGTGTTCAAGCCACTCCTGAAGGCTGTTGTATGAACAAGATGATTTGAGAGTCACACCTGTTAGTAAATACAGCTGTCAATCCCTGCCAAACACTGACTGAGTGAATGTAGCCTGTCAAAGCTAAACTCACCATCTTCTCTCCCGGACAGTCGCTTCATCCATTTCATAAACATCTTTTTTTTTCTTGTTTGACTGGAGGAAGCACAAGCAATGAATCCCTCATGACATCTGTCATTGTCCGTAGCAATACTCTGGCTCTCTCTAGTCAAAACATATCAGTAAAGCAGAACATGATAAGGTGTCTGATAACACAGTCACGGTAATGAGACAGCGCTGATATGACCACAACACCAACTAGAATTACAAAACAATGGATTTCTTGGCTACATCGAAGCTCTCTGAACCTTACAGCAGTGGGGTGTATGAAAGCTTTGTTTTCTGACATGTGGAAAAGTGAGCATAGGAGGACGGCAGTTAATACTTGACGGCAAACAGCAATGCCATTTAAAAAGTGTAGTTAACGAGAGTTAACAAGCACAGTGTGATAGCACAAGCACAGCTATAAACTTGATGTGCTAAAATGCACTGTGAATTTCTGCTTCATAAAGGAATAGGTATCCCAAAAATGCAAATTTGCAGAAAATGGAGTCACCCTCATGCCAACCATTTTCTTCATTGAAAAAGATTTGGAGAAATTTAGCATCACATCACTTGCCCAATATTGGATCCTCTGCAGTGAATGGGTGCCGTCAGAATGAGAGTCCAAACAGCTGATAAAAACATCACAATAATCCACAAGCAATCCACACAACTCCAATCCATCAAATAACATCTTGTGAAGTGAAAATGTTTTACGGGGTGTTTTATTTTGGCCAGAAGCAACAGTTTAAAGTTAAGACTCCTTAATGATGGATTTGTTTCTTACAAGCATGCAGCTTTTGACTTCACCAGATGTTAATTATTAGACTAAAATCATGCAGATTACATATGGATTATTGTGGATTATTGTGATGTTTTTATCAGCTGTTTAGACTAGTTCTGACGGCACCCATTCACTGCAGTGGATCCCATTGGTGAGCATGTCAAGTTTCAGTGTAACAAAAAGCATTACTATAGTAATCCATTACTAAGACAAACAGCTGTTTGTAGAAACAAATATCTGATTAAATCAGTGCTAGTATTGTGAAGAGCACTCCATCTTCAGAGTGGTGCAGTGTGTGCAGTTCAATTGGCAAGATTATTAAAGCCATCTTTTGAGTTTGGATTATCTTTAACGGGGGAAAACAACTTTCTTACATTCATGTTCTGGAAAAGTTGATAAGTTTAATGAATGTCTCGGTTTGCTTCAGCGATAAAAGAACAATGGAGAAGGTTGACTGAGCGCTAGAGTTCCTGTGCCTCAGTGTTTTCTGCTATTGATCTTATACCGTTGCCTTTTACTCAGCTCACTAACTTCTGTGCTGTGAGAAATCAGCCAATTTTTGGTGAACAGGCACCACAAAACAGGTCGATTAATAACTGTAATCATAAAACACCAGGGGTTTTCAGAAAACAATGAAAAATGTAATGTCATTGCAGTGCAGTTCTTTCAAACCTACAAGAAGTGAAAGAATGAACTAGTGACAGACCCATCAGAATTATATAAAGCATATAAAGAAAATAAAATAAAACATCCAGATATATGTAGAGTGTGAACACCGTAAATGGCTTTCATTTTCTTGCACAGGATCTCAAACTCAGGATATATTACCAAAACAATATTTTACCTAAAATGACATTTTTACATGACAATTGTTTATTCAATCCTGAATTACTTATGTAGCAAACAGAATGTAGAATTGTTTTAGAATCTAGATTTTAGTTTAAAGGAAGTGTAGTTTTGAATAATACATTTGTACATTCTTTTGAACTATTTCCAGAATGATTTACCCATAAACACACAACATATGAATACATTTCCATATGTTACATTTTAACATCAAAATACAAACATATGAATGCATAACATATGAATACATTTCCATATGACCCATATTTCATTATATTTAATTAATTGACTTCTATTTTATAGATGACAGTGAAGTGCATGTTTTAAAGGAAGATGGGAAATATTCACTAATATGAAATATTCATAATTTGATATTAAAATTAATCAAGAAAAAAGGCATTTTGTGGTGCTGTAATTCTAAACAGCATATTCAACTATTTGTAAATAGTTTTTACAGTATTAAACTTAAGATTAGTTTAGATATACAGTCTACTGTATCTGTCTAATCAGTAATAAGATTATAATTTTTTTTATTTTATATCAAAATATTTACACACTCACACACACTCACACACACCCACACACACACACACACACACACAGACACACACACACGATTCCAGGGCATTAATTAATTCTTAAATATATGAATTGCTTTACGGTAATATAATATATAATACTATAATATAATCTATGATATATAATGTAATAATATGAAGTTGCACCACAGGCAGATCTTAAGTACATAAATTGATCTATATAGTTGTTGGCAGATAACATCTGTGAGTGAGTGAGTAAGTGTGTGTGTATCTACTTCATTGTTATCTTACAGTATTTTCCTGTGCCGCCAAGAGCAGCTCTTCATAATAAAGAAGTTGATCTACTTCAAAGCAATCACCGGGCCTCTCCACCAGCTGGATCAGAGCCTGTCTGATGTTCTCCTCGCTCTCCTGGCTCTGTCGGGCCTGCTTCAGATAATCATAGACCTTCAGGAACATCTCATCTCCTAGCTTCTGACACACAGACCTAAAAGACCAAATTTACATAATAGTTAAAATAATCCAGTTCACATTTATGAAGGACTTGCAAAAGTCTCAAAAATCAAATGCAAGCAGATTTCTGGAGTTCCTGTTCTACATGCATCCTACAGCATCAGTCTCTCAACACTGTGGGACAAGTGGATGCATCCAAGCGGGACCTCCTGTAAAAAAACGCCCCCTGACAGGTATGTGAGCAGGCACCGTGAATCACGTCCTCGTCTCAATGTCAGTGTGATCTCTACCAGCACCTTTGGACCCCTCAGCAAGAGCAGAACAGCCCATCACACCCACACACACACACACCATACATAAGGTGAAATACGTCCACAACTGACAGACCAAAAATAGAACGTCTTTCCTTTTCCTTCAAACATAGTTAAAAAATAAGTAATGCCTTTGTGAATATGTCCATTTAATGTGAGACGGTGAGATATCGGAATGATTTATGAGTTGATGTAAGTGTTGACCAAGATGGAAAATTCCATTTCTTTCTCAAAAATTGATAGTTTAGAGATCGGAGAGACAGTACATTAGTAATGGTCCAACTGAACTCAACTATTAAGGTCAGATAACAAAAGAAAAGGTAATTAATTCCATCTTGGTATATCAGGAATTGTCATTCTTATGAGGGATAGAGCCATAAAAAAATCAGGTTTCCTCTTGTCTAGGGAACTAAATTGATTTGGACGTTCCAAGACAGGGCACTTCATTGTTCTGGACAATATAACATTTGTGACTCAAAGTGCGAAAACCTGAGAGTGAATGATGGATTGCTGGCTGCAGTAGCTCAGAGGTTTCTGCTGCAATATCATCTGAGATGGTTCAAACTTACAAGGTTTGGGTTTGTTTCACTCAGTAGCCTAAAGTCAAAGTAATGCCATCAGGTAGAGGATGTAGAAAGAACAAGGAACGAAAGAGACAGCTGGAAGAGATGAACAATATCACCCTTAAAAAGCCAATTAAAAGAAACACAAGGGGTTCAGATGATGTAATGTCTTTCTTTTTGAGTCAGTCCATCTGTAGTTCAGAAGTACAGGAACAGCATCTTTAGTCCATGAAACTTAGTACTAATGTGACTATCATTTTAAATGAATTATTATATGGTATCACTTTTGATTTTGGGCCCTTTGTGAAATCAAGTACTTTACAAATCATCCCAACCTATACTGTCTTGGTTTTATTGCTAAAACTCACAAAGTCTCAGCAGACTCAGCAGAGTCTTCTGACAGTATAAAGAACCGTGACAGTGATCTGGCTTTTTAACCACCACCACCACAAAAAAATAAAATAAAAAATAAAAATACAACCTCTCAAACTCTTTTAACAAGTACAATGATCTGTACGATTCAGCTGTGCATAGAAGTGAATGACTAGTGTGGTTGTTTTTTGAGACAGGCAACCAAGGGCATAACATATAAAAATTATGATAGCATGAAACGTTTAGTTTGACTAAATGGATGAATCCACTGTAGCCTTGAAAGGTGGGTATGTACACTGAAAAAATAATTTTTCAAACAGAAATAAGTAGTAAACTTCACAAACAATTCAAAAGAAAGGTCAAGTAATTCACTGAATTAAGCATGAAATTCTTAAGTATAAAAATGGCATTTTCTTGTAAAACAAACTGCAATAATATTTTTTATTTGCAATTTTAATTTTTCTTTTCAAGTATTAGCAAACATATCTAATTATCTACATGGAGCATACTAAAAATGTTATTAAATTACAGGCATTACATACACTATTTATATTCAGTGAGATCAAAAAGTCTGAAACCACACCAAAAACATGGGATTCAAATCAAATTTAAATATGAAAATAAAAGCCACTTAATTTTTTACATTTGAAAAATTATAAAAATCGTGCAGGGATGTTCAAAATACTTTTTCATTTTGCTTTTCACTTGCATGTCTATGCTGACAATATCATTTATAATGAAATGTATTAAAATAAATAGAAGCAATTCAGTAGTTGTCTCAGACTTTTGGACTCCACTATATTTTTTTAAACAAGAGACACCTACCACTCAAGGAGATGGATATGGGAACATAACAATTTTGGTTATGTTTGGGCCTGATGGGCTCAAATCAACATCCTTTATGAAAACAAGTCAACTCAAACTGTGTAATGCCCGTGGTACTTTCCAAATAAAAAGTATGAATGTTTCTCCTCATGCCCGTGAGAAGAAAAAATGAACCCTCAATGAAACCTGTGACTTTCAATTTTCATTTTTTATCTGTATCTCAACACAGTCATTTCCTATGACAGATAAAAATATTTTAATGGAAAAGGCACCCCCTGTTGACAGTGTTATTGATGGTTTGAGAGCATTTTTTTTTTTTTGCCCAAAGTTTTGTATTCACCCTAACTTGGCAGTCAAGGGCATGAGTGATATATAAAAACAAGTTTATAACAGTGCAACCCAGCAAAACAGGACAGCAAGGGCATCATTAAAGAAATTAAAAGATGGTCCTTATGAATTGATTATTCAAGAATGACTAGGGGAATGAGGATTGATTATTAAAGAAACACAATTCAATGTCTAATACAAGATCTCAATGCAGTGCAGAGGTGACAGATGAGATCGTACCATCATGTAAGGAGAGGGAGGGGTGAGAGACATGTATCATTGAATAAGTGGAAAATGGCCAAAATGATGCTTGTGAGTCATTCTGATACATTTTTGCGGCTTGCAGTTGTTAGTTCATATTTGCATATTTCTTGATGACAAGATCTCAGAAAGCCACTATGAAATATAGGACCAGTTATTCAGGTAGAGAGAGAATTACAATAACCAGATCCAAATGAAAACTGTACACTTTTTGTTTTCACATTTTCTGTATTGATTGTGGGGGGAAATTATGTTTTTATCCATCTCAAACCTCGCTGATGCTTTTGTGCCTTAATTAGAGCAAATCCTCACATCCACTAGTGGCCTTCCAGTCTTCCCAGCTGAATGAAAGCCTTTAGGGAGGACCAACATCCAATTAATGTCATCGCTGCTGATTCCAGATGATAAATCATCTGTGCCACCTTTCTCCTGAGTCAGACTTGTAAAAAGACAAAAATCTAGACTCACGAGCCGAAAAAGGACCATTACAGAGAGAAAGTGACATGGAATTAGAGAAATACTGAACTAATTAGCATGTGAATAGTAGATTTAGTGATGATGAGCTGATAAGAGTGTGGATTATTTCATTATTTCAATTAGAATCTAGATTGGATTTCCGAGATCATTTGAAAAAATGGATGCCATTTCTGTCCCTCATATACAAATGTGTTAATGACAGTGCTGTTACTGCTAACTAAAACAATTCAAAAATAATTTTTGTTAATTGAAATGAAGCTGAAATAAAATCTAAAAATATAAATATAATGGAATATATAGTAAATATAGTGAAACTGATTCAAACTAAACCCCAAAAAAGAGAAGCAAAATAGAGCATAACATTTAAATGAAAACTATCTATCTATCTATCTATAAAAGATCGTAGCGATAAAAGATCAATCCTTTTACAATGATTTTATAAAGCAAAGAGCTGATAAAAATGAAACATTTATGATTTTTAGAAATATTAGCATTAAATTATTTTTCTATGAAGCACTTTTTCACGAGTTCGCCCTTGCGTATAATGAACAGAGTCAAGGTTTATGCGTATTTGGCGTGCTGTCCGGGGAGAGGGCTCCGAGCTCTGTAAATTACTCCCAAACCCGGGGCACTCCTTCTGTCCGGGGAGAGGGCTCCGAGCTCTGTAAATTACTCCCGAACCCGGGGCACTCCTCATGTCCGGGGAGAGGGGTCCGAGCTCGGCATTTAGCCCGGACCCAGAGCGCTCCCCCCGAGCTCCTCCCCACGCTGGGGTAGGAGCGGGCTGATGGTGAGGAGTTGGGGTGGAGGTGGGATGCTGAAAACTGTAGAGAGAATGAAGGTAAGATGGCTTGGTCTATTTATAGAAGTTCTCTCTCGGCTGATAGGATAGACTGAGTGATTGCTGATGGTGAATTGGCCGTGTTAATTATCTGCGCGTGCTCCTCCCGAAATTTGTTAATAAAACATCACTTAATAATCTTGTGCTGAAACTTTGTATTGCCATGAAACTGTAAAAGCGTTACCTTTTACAGATTCCTTTCTGCTAACATAATTTAAACATATTTCAACTGACAACACATCCATTTCATAGAATGCTCCTCCACTTTAACTTTGCCAAACTAAGCTGTTACACTACCAACCATACTGTTTTCCAGTAGCATACCTGTGGTCACTACTTCTCATTAGTTCTGTTATTGCTGCCTTAACAAGATATAACAGGTCACACGAGAGTGTCGACTGTCAACAGGGAAAGTTATGCCTTGAGGCTGACAGCAGTCATACGTTATTGGTGTCAGGCCTGATGAGCAGCAGACAGCTGGCAGGGCTGCGGTGGCATCAGCTCGGGCTTCAGCGAGCTCAATCCTCCAGCCTGCTCAATCCTCTGCAGTAATGGGGACTGGGATATGAGCGTGTGCGGTCTGGGATTAAATCGATTGTGCCCCCCCCCCTGCCCACTTCAGCGTGAGGTAATTGCTGTCTCCTTCTTTCCACGCTCCCCTGGAGTTTCACTGTGACTCTGGAAGTTTGAGCACTCCAGCATGGTGAAATGGAAAGAGCAAATTATTTGATTTTATGAACTGCGTGAAATATGCGTATGACTTTAGTGATTTGAAAGTGGCCCATCATGAGAAGGTTATGGCAATGTCATAAACACGGTTTTAATTAATAGTGAACTCTATTGTTCAAAAGTTTGGGGCCTGTAAGATGATCAAAAATAAAAACAGTACAATTTTAAAATATTATTACAATTTAAAATAATTATTCTATTTGAATATATTCATTATTATTTAATATATATTATTATATTTGTCCAGTTGCTTTCTGTTTTGTACTACTGTTCCAAAAAATAAATCTCAATAAACAGCTGTTAACAAAAAAAACAAATAATATATATATATTATTTAATATATTTTAAAATGTAATTTATTTCTGAGATGGCAAAGCCAAATTTTCAGCATCATTACTCCAGTCTTTAGTGTCACATAATTCTAATATTACAAGTTTAACATTCCTGTGGAAATAGTGATACATTTTGATATATACGTAATATATATCCTTTTTTTTCTAGTATGACTTTATTAATATTAAAATTATAGAAATCGTGCAATTTCTTTATATTTTCCATTATCCATGTTGAAAGTTTCTGTCAAATTGTTAAAATTCTAGAGGGGGGGGGGGGCACACTGGAAAGCTTAGTGGAAAAAAATATGTTTGTTTATATTCATAACTTTTCTTAGGAACCACCAAAGAGTAAAAAAACTCAATTCTTGAAATTAGTTTGTTATGTATCCAAATAAGAGGATTACATGTCAAGATTCTAGCAATCTTCTTCATTATAAAGTGCAAAAAGGTGCTCAGTACATGTTAAAGTAAATAGACGTTTCAGTCACGAAGGACCTTCCTCACTGAGGAAGGTTTCAAGAATTATACATTTTTTGCTCTTTGGCGGATTCTATTATTGACTTTAAATTTTGTTAAATGTGAATGGAACTTAGCACAACATCCTCCTACTCTTTTCCTTTTTGAAGTGAATCACTCAAACATCAAAAAAGCGATGGAATGAAAAAACTATTGCTCATAAAAACAGTCGTACTGTGACATAACTAAATCGAGATGCATTATAAACTTCCTTTCTTATGAAGGACAAAGCCAAGTATGCTAGTCATGAAGTTTAAAACACAGTAAAAGGACAGCAATCAGACCTCTCTGTTATTATGACTCACAAATTTGTCAAGAAGCCAGGAATAAAGACAATTATAACTAAGAGACCTTTGAGATCACAACGACCAGCCCTCTTCAACGCTGTTGTCTCCAAGTCAATTTCAGACAGTGCTTTCATATAAGAGAGGCGTTCCTGTCTAAGTCGACAAACTTGCTGCTAACACACACACAAACACACACACACACACGCCCACTCATATACACGCACATAGTCCATTTCCAGCTGATTAGTGGTGGTAATCAAGGCTGAGCTGCAATCAGCCCCCACTCCCAGCATGATAAACACAGCTCTCCACCCGCCCCTCCACTTCCTGGCCAACTCCAGGCTCTTTCCTTTGCAATCACCACTCGCCGCCACCCTTCTATAGAGAGCTCCCAAAACCCTGGGAACCTCCTCAACAACAAAAGCATAATGACTTACAAGCATCTACTTCTCTGGGTCGTTACTTCGACAGCTCAGACGTTTCTCAACGGTACCGGTTCTCTGTGCTTGCTCTGATAAAAGAGGGCCGATATCTCAGTGAATGTAAGCTTCATACCGCAGCTTTGATCCGCTATTTTCAAAGGCTTAATGAGCTGTGCAGTCAACAAAAGAAGTCCTACATAATGATCAACAGAAGATGCAATACCGTACGTTAACAAGTTTGAGAGAACTCATGTGTCATGCAGAGATGAGCTAGGTGAAGGAGTGTTATCGTCATCAAACGATCGCATCAAACAACATCATCTTTTGTTTTCAGATTTACCCTTGAGTGCTGTCCTCGAGATATTCCTAAATGCACATACTGTATAATGTACTGAAATCTAAAGAGCACAATGAAAGCATTTTTACTGTCAGAAGGGCTGACTCAAGATGATTCAGTCTTCTCAGAGGAAGAGCATGCTGGTCTTCATAAGGGGGCGTGGGTTCAAATCTCACGTCTGACAAGTGGCTTTTAGAGGAAATGGATTTCCTTTAAATAAAAACCAAATGAATTGATACAGGCATGCATCTGTAAGAGGCATTGGCCCAGAATAAGATTAAAAGCATCCGTTGCTTTCAAGGTCAAGATTTTGACATGAACATTTTCAGAAATGAAATTAATCACACATGCGGTGACAGCCTAATAGTTAGTCTGATGACATCTGGTGTTACTGGCGACCCAGTATCATGTGTCCTTGGACAAGGCAGGATGACCAAGAAGTATGGCTGATTCTTCAGTTAGGGGCACTTTTGACCAGTGGTATTATTTTAAACTAAAAGTAAATTGATTTAAAATTGTTTTCGTTAATGGAAATAACAGTGAAATAAAACATTAAAATGAAAAACTTAAACTTAACAAAAACTTTAAAGAAGTTCCGACAACTAACAAATTAAAAAAATAAATATTTTATAAAATAAAAATTTTGTGGGTAATGACAACAAAATATTTTAGTTGTTTTCAAACAGTCCCTCCTTATCACTGACAGTAATGTGCTCTCCTGTCACTTCTTTTTTTTCCACCATGACCACATAAAAATATTTCTGGAAAATAGCAATATATATTGGGTGTGAAGAGAACAATTCTTTGTTATAACAATAACAAATTGTACCCCATCTCTTTTTCCCTTCTAAGTTCTCATAAAAAGTGGCAAGTAGAAGCTGCCTAATTTAGACATTTACTATTGAGGGGAAGTTTAAAAATGTTTGCCCAAAATCGTGAAATTCTGGCAAATTTACCTTTCTGCATTCTTTTCTTGAATCGTCTTCTAAATATTTTAAAAAATATTCAAAGAAACTATTTAAAAATCTAAATATAAAGCAAAACTTCAAAATCTTCTAGAGGACAGAAAATTCACCCATATTATTATTATTTCGCTGAAAGTTCCTTCAGTTGACAAGTGACTGAATAAACCACCTAACAAAGTAAGAGAATTTGACTTGTTCAGCTCTAGAATCTGCCTGCACCTGCACATACCTAATAACTTATTCACTCCGAATGAAAGAAATGGGAGCTGAGTAGAGCTGCATCTGGAGGAACATGACTGTAGAATCACTGCACAGCTGACGAGAGGCTGTGTAGGGAAAATGCAGCTGTTGTAAATTGCTACCTGTGCTCTCCTTCTCCCTCCTCCTCATCTTTATGCTCTTATGAGACTTGCAGAGAGGGAGCTGACAACCTCTAATTCCTGCCCTCACAGGAAAAGCACTTCTGTTATTAATATCTTCAACCCACACTCAGTAGGGGAACCACAGGCCCAACCTGCCGTCAGGAAAGGTTCTGCAGTCATGCTGAAAGGAAGACAGAGGACTCTACCAAGCTTATAGTGGAGAATGGTGTGGTATGGAACAGTACACAATGGTATCGTATGGAATCGAAACGTAAAGTTTCTTACATTAGGGCAGAGGTTTTAAAACTAGGGTCCAGACAGAGACCCCCAAGTGGTCTGCAAGATAGTGCTAGGGAGTTAGTGAGAAAATTACTATAATAGGACTGTAATAATATAAAAAAAAGGTAAATAAGTTCAAATTGACCAATATTATTCCATTGACAGCCATAGAAACAATGATGCTGTCTAGTTTTGTAAACCTGTTGTATACGTACTCTGATGGACTCTTGGCGAAAAAAATATATTTTCCGTATAATATTTATAGTTATTTTAATTTTAAAATGTTTTTGAAAGAAGTCTCTTATGATCACCAAGACTGCATTATTTGTAGCCTGTAATATTTTGAAATCTTATTACAATTCAAAAGAACTGTTCTCTATTTTAATACATTATAAAATGTCATTTATTTCTGTGATGAAATGCTGAATTTTCAGCAGCCATTACTCCAGTCTTAGGTGTCACAAGATCCTTCAGAATTCATTCTAATATTATTTAGCCCTCAAGAAACATTTCTTAACAATATCAATGTTGAAAACATCTGCGCTGTATACTACAGTTTTTGCAAGTTTCTTTGATGAATATAAAGTTAAAAGAACAGCATTTGTTTGAAATAGGAATCTTTTGTAAAAGTGTAAATGTATTTCCTTTCACTTTTGATCAGTTTAGTGCATCATTGCTAAAGTATAAATTTATCTCAAAATAAAAAATCTGACTGAACCAAACTTTTGTGGGAAATAATTTGTTGCCAATACAGCCCCACCTACCAGTGGGTCTGTATTGGTACACAGGCCTATACAAAAAAAGAAAAACACACGAGCCAAAAAAACAACAACATAGATTTGATGGAATAATCTTTGTGTAAAAACAACACAAGAAACGAGAAAAGAAGCATGATGTCCCGAGGAAAAATGGAAAAGCACCTGTGCACAATAACCTGAAAAATAGTAAATTAGCTTTATGTATCATAAATGACATTCCAAGCAGAACCTCATATTAAAACGTACCAAGATAAACACACCAGAGGGAGGAGGAGTCACCATGATTATTGGGTTACTAACACAGAAGGCAGATATTGATATATACAACAGTATACAAAAAGACCAATAAATATGAATTTTTGTGCTTTCAGACATTTGTTCATGTTTGGAAATGCTGTCCAGAGGCCCCTAAATTTAATTTTGAATTCATATAATGCTCATATCATGTTCATACTATACTCAATGCTTGAATTTAATCACACATGGAACAGTGATATACAAAAAGGAAATTTGTACTAGAATCTGCTGTTGCAATTCAAAGTATTTTAAAAGAAAATTAAAACAAAAAGGAAAGGACAAAGCCATTAAAGTGCTAAATGATCATTGCTAAAACAATTAAGAACTAATGCTACAGTCTTGATGACATTTTTGCATACTAATTAGCACTGATGCACTTTTTCCCATTTTTGTGGCCTGCTGATACAGCTATTGCACTATTTCTGACAAATCATTAGAGAAGTTCAGTGTCAGGCTCATGCTGGTTTTAGCTGTGAGCCACACATCTGTTTGGCCCTGTGAAGATCAGACTGAGGCTTTAGGGATTGAAGAGAGGCAGGATGCGGGTTTAGAAGCTTCATGACCAAGCAGGCTCAAATACAGAACAGTGTCAGACAATATGCTGATTGCAGTGGCAGGTGGATTATATCAGAAGTGACCTACTAGCTGGTCTTTAATGGGTCTGGGAAAGCAAAATATCTGCTTTGAACAGGTCAACACTTCTTAGTCTTATTTGTTGGGAGATAGACATTTTATACAGTAAACTCATAACTATAAATCAACACAGCTATAGGACAGAAGGATAGAATCTCAATAAAAAAGCTTCCAAGCATGTAGGTAAATGCAATTATCAGTGAATAAGACCCATTGTGAGGTGCCTGGGGTGTGTTAGAAACTCTTAAAGAGGTGATGGCTCTGAGTAGGTCAAGGATGAGACACTCACTCTCTCATGCGCTGTATTCTGCCCTCAGCCATGGAGGTATTGATGCTACTCTTTCCCAGAGAACCCAGCTGAGGCTTCTGTTCTTCAGAACCTGAAACACAAAGACAGTGCATTTAATAGTTTATCTGACTGATTTTAATTTATTTGTATCTGGACTTTTGCTTGAAAATGCTTGAATTTTGCAGACTAATATAAATTGCCTCTACACATTATATATACACAGTATGTAAATAAATAAATATTTTAAGATACTCTTCAAAAGAATTTCGGTTTCAGCAAAACTTTCAGATCAATGTTTTTATAAATGATTTATTAATCTGCACATATTTTTCATGTTTATTATGAGTTAGTCTCTAATAAAAGCCAGTTTTATGACATATTGTAGAGTTTATGATTTCATTGATATCTTACTGTAGATATTAGAGAATAACAAATAACAATGTGTACCAAGGGAAGGTATTTTACATAAATAAATACATAAAGCAAAAGGTTTGTTAAAGTTTTAGCTATGCTTTTATGTAGGCCAGTGCTGAATGAAGTCAGAGATGTGATAGTGGAGCTCAAGCAGAAAGCTGCATTTCTGAGCCGTCAGCCACAGTGACATGTGGGTTACGGTTCACAAGCCAAAGCAGATTGTGTGTGTGTGCGTATGTTTGTTTCACCAGGTGATGAGGGGACACAGGAATCATCTGTCAGAGCACCTTGTGCACGGTTTTGAATACTGTACGTCAAATATGTGTTTGCGTGTATAATGTCACTGCTGGTCTTTTAGCAGCATAATCATTAGGTGAATAACACTCAAAGCATCACGTTCCTGCTACTGAAATTTACTCTTCATTAAAAGAACACATAAATCCATCTTTTGAACTGCAGTTTTGTCAGATATTTCGATATGAATGCACCACCTGAAATTAAATCTACCGTTACACACTTACACACCAAAAAAAAAGAGTTTTCAATCTATTCTTTTTCTTATGGATGAGCAAATCTGACACTCATTGTGCTGACAAGGTGGTGGTGAAAAAAAGAAAGAAGATAAGGTTAGAAAAGTGTTTCTTCTCTTACTGATGCCAAAAGACCAACCCTGAGCTTATATTACCCATCTAGCATTGTCCTGCTATCATTCATCTTACTCTACAGATAAGCTGAGTTCAGAAGTGAGAAGTAACATTTTCATTACAGGGCATAGGAGGATTGGTGAATAGTGTCTTGTTATTATATATGGCCTGATATGAAGATTTACTAATTTGCCTGCCCATTTTCGTGAATAACAGGCCTTGACAAAAGCTATTGAGAAATGAAGATATCTGCATGCATGAACACACTCACAAATAGATGCTAAATCAAGCTGATATATACAAACACAGAAATGTATGAAAGCCATTGCATTTGATAACAATAATAAAAAGCGTTTTAAAAAAATGCACAAGCACACTTTTAAACCAAACATTTCACAAAAGGTTTTAAATGTCAAACAGATTAGGGTAACAAAAAAAAATTATAAAAAATAAAAAGTAAAAAATAAAATAAAATAAAGGCAATGCAAGTTTATTTATATAGCACATTTTCACAGTGGAAATTCCATGTGCTTTACAGGGGAAAATAAAAAAAATAAAAATAATCAAACTTTCATAAGAAATAAAAAAACAACAATGAAAATAAGAAAAGATAATTTTAAAAAAAATTTATTAAAATGAAATAAGAATCTACATTAAAATGAATATGAGGTAAATATAAAATAAAATGTGTTAATAAATCTGTACATTCAATGTGATATTTGTCTAGATAGAATGTGGTACTTTTTAGGAGGGAAAAATAGTCAGGGATTGATGTGGTCCAAAATGGCAGTTTATATAAAGCATTTGAAACCTAAGAAGGTAAAATAAACCAGGAAAGAAACTCAAGCACTGGACATAAATACTCCAGTTTTATCGATGATGAAATGCACAGAACTTATCAGATGTGGCCTGTAAATAGGTAACACATGAATTACCTAAACAATGTTAACCTAAACATGGCTTCAAGTCGCAGACAAACAGGCTTCCTGACATTCTCACCTCCGAGTCATCAGGAACAAGGAAAAAATCCTCAGTATCACACACTGAGAGGGGTGACACTGGCAAATGGGTCATTCATTCTGTATGTATGGAGCTAATGCGCATGCTCATGTCTCTTGAAGAATGTATCATTTTTCCAGGCCTGTGACCTTCAATAAGCAGTTTTTGTCTGCTCGCTGACCTCTCGTGAAATTGGCCAGTCACTATTGTAAAAAAAATGCTATATATCTCACAATGGTAATGGAGTGTACCTGCCAGTGGGGCTGTATTGGTACACAGGCCTATACAAAAAAAGAAAAACACACGAGCCAAAAAAAACAACAACATAGATTTGATGGAATAATCTTTGTTTTATACATTTTCCTGTGTGGAATGACAGTGAAATAAGATCATATAAATACTCACCAACTGAGTCACCATTCAGAACATCTTCCATGTGTCTGATCATGGCCTCCAGGTCACTGTCCTGTGACACACAAGGACACACAAGAAGGGACATGTTTAAGCTGAAACACACCATATGTTCCCTCTGGCCTACACACAGAGACATTATAATATTAGTGGAAATTATAGGGTTGAGAGGGTGCCGCCTCCTGTTTAAATCAACTCCCTAATGTCAGTCTAGACACACAGGGGTCTAGAAATACAGGTCCTATAAACACCATTCCGGATCAATGGGTCTCCTATCTGAAATGATAACGTGACCATGATAAAGGCAACCTGAAGGGTTTTATACTCCCTTGAGACATTCACCTTGTTAAGATGAAAGCCTCTAGGGTAGACTGAATGAGTCTGAAGCAGGGCTAAAGGCCCATCAGCAAAATAATAAGGTGCACTTTTGCCTATATGGACTTTTAGAAAATAATCTCTGCTAAAATATATTCACACTCTTACTATTAAGAACTCATCTAGTAGAAATGTTCAAAATTTCATATACAATTATCACAGGATTATACATATTTTTTGTTCTTGTAAGAACATCATGAACATTTCCATCAAAAGATAATTTCCACCTCCTATAAATAGAACAAAACCTACTACTACTACTACTACTACTACAACTACTATTATTATTATACAGTTTACCTGAAAATTATGCACAATTACAATTGCCACATTTTTATACAAGACGACAACTTTTTTACATATACATTCATCACTTTTTTTTGTTTTTGCGAAACATTATGAACATTTCATCAAAAGATAATTTCCCCATGTCATCTACAACAGTTTTAAAATAAAAACCACTCAATATATATATATATATATATATATATATATATATATATATATATATTCTGGGACTGGGACATGGATAAAACAATCCAAATATATACATAAAAATGCATTTGAAAAGAAGCAAACATAAAAGTGCCAACGCATGAAGAAACACAATATTGTAAATGGAAAACCATATTCAAACTGCAATTGGTGTGCAGAAAGCTGGACCTAGTTTACTGTGAATGAGACACAAGTACATTGTGGTAGAAAGTAGGCCTTTGGGCAGTTCAAGGGTATCAAGTCGTGCCATCTGTGCAAAGTATCGAAATGAGAAAAGAAAAAATGCTGGTGCAGAAGAACCAGCATTGTATTATTCTGCTATTTACAAAATGCAATTGTTCTATCCACAGTTCCAGGGAATCTCAGCCGGCCACGGCTGGCGGCACAAACATCGCCACTCCACTCTTACTGTGAGCCAGCTAATTATCAAATATCCACTGGGGCAGAAGTCTATTCCACTCTCTCTTTTGGTTTCATACTTATACTATCATGGTTCTGAGTTTTTTCTTTCTCCCTCTCAATGGTGACAAATAGTTTTAATCTATCTCGGCTGGCCTGATCGAATCGTGCAGAAGCCTGGTATTGGATTGCTGCTTTACGAGTGTGCTGAGATGCATAGTTCGTGATCTCTTGGGAGTCCAGATGAGCCCCTGGCTCTTTCGCATCTGATCTGAACGTATGTGTTTGCTGTTGTGCCGCAAAACTCCAGCACTACAAAGTATCTGCAATAATGAGTTTGAGCTTGGCTGAAAAACCCTCTATGGGCAAAATGCATTTGCATAATGCGGACTATAATACCGCAGACAAGTGGTATTATTTTACCGCTACATTAACCATTACCTGTGGACTCGAGTGCTTGTGAGATATGACTGAAATCATCTTATTCCATGCTTCATAGATGATCCTGTCAATGAGGGCGTATTAAGGCTTGAGGGTGTCTTTTAGTTTAGTGTGTGAATAATTCAAAACGATACTGGAAGAGGAAAAGAGGATACTTGAGGAATATCAAACCAAAAGTGTCATTGAGGATGGAAGGAAATATGGTATTAGCATTTGGCTAGTTGATGCAGTTTATTTTCAGATGTATACTGTATGAATATATAAGTAATTGGTCATCATTTATATGTTTTTCACTGTTTAAAAAACATGTTGCCTACCCTATTTCAACTAAAATTGTGGTAGAAAACATTATCCACTAAACATTTCATCCATTATTATTAAGGATGTAGCGCTATCTGATCACTTCTGTATTTTCTTTGATATATTGATCTCTTGTCGCCACTGAATCTAGTCAGAAAGAGATGCATTAATGAGAACACTAGTGCGCTTTATTTATTTATTTATTTATGAAGGCAATATCTCTAACACCAAGCATTTCTGCAGACTCTGTTGATCTTCTCCTGGATTCATTTAACTCAAAAGTTAAGAATGTTATTGATGATATTGCTCCGATAATGGTCAGAAAGAAGACTGGCAGACACAAATAATTTTGGAGAACATCAAGAGCAGTTCAGAATATGAAAAGACAATGCAGAAAAGCTGAGCGGATATGGCGAAAGACGAAACTCACTATAGCATCTATAAATACAGCCTTCATGCTTTCAATGTGGAACTAGCCACAGCTAGACAGACCTTCTTCTCAAACCTTATAAACAGTAACTTAAATAATACTCGCACTCTTTTTGCGACTGTTGAGAGACTGACAAACCCCCCAAGTCAGATTCCCAGTGAAATGCTCTCCGACAGCAAATGCAATGAGTTTGCTTCCTTCTTTTCTGAGAAGATCAATAATATCAGAAAGGAGATTGGCACATCCTCAAGTTATGCAGAGGTCACACAGATTCAACCGAAATTTCAAAAAGAAGTGACTATGTCTGTCTTTAAAGCAATTGATAGCAACATTTTTAAATCGTCAAGCTGCTATCTTGACTCACTTCCCACATCTTTTTTCAAAAGTGTGCTTAACTGTTTAGAAGCTGATCTCTTAGAAGTGGTGAATGCCTCACTTCCTTCTGGGACTTTTCCAAGCTCCCTTAAAACTGCAGTTGTTAAGCCCCTTCTGAAAAAGCGCAATCTTGATAACACCATGTTGAGCAACTATAGACCAATATCAAATCTTCCTTTCATAGGTAAGATTATTGAAAAGGTAGTCATTAATCAGCTGAACAACTACTTAAACTCAAATGGATACCTGGACAATTTTCAATCTGATTTCCGAGCGTATCACAGCACAGAGACAGCGCTCATTAAGATAATAAATGATATTCGATTAAATTCTAATTCAGGAAAAGTGTGCGTTTCAGGATCTTAGTGCTGCGTTTGACACTGTCGATCATAACATACTTCTAGAGAGACTGGAAAACTGGGTCGGGCTTTCTGGAATGGCACTCAAATGGTTCAGGTCATACTTAGAAGGGAGAGGTTATTATGGGAGTATAGGAGAGCATAAGTCTAAGTGGACGGCCATGACATGCGGAGTCCCACAAGGCTCAATTCTTGCACCGCTCTTGTTTAGCCTGTATATGCTCCCACTAAGTCAGATAATGAGGAAGAACCAAACTGCCTATCACAGCTATAGCCTTATCTCCAAATGACTATAGCCCCATTGACTCCCTCTGACAATGCATTGATGAAATTAATGCGCCAAAACTTTCTTCAGTTAAACAATGAGAAAACTGAAGTCATTGCATTTGGAAACAAAGATGAAGTTCTGAAGGTGAATGTATACCTTGACCCTAGGGGTCAAACAACTAAAAATCAAGTCAAATATCTTGGGGTGATTCTACAGACGGACCTTAGTTTTAGTTGTCATGTCAAAGCAGTAACTAAATCAGCATACTATCATCTCAAAAACATTGCAAGAATTAGATGTTTTGATTCCAGTCAAGACTTGGAGAAACTTGTTCATGCCTTTATCACCAGCAGGGTGGATTATTGTAATGGTCTCCTCACCGGCCTTCCTAAGAAGACCATTAGACAGCTGCAGCTCATCCAGAACGCTGCTGCCAGGATTCTGACTAGAACCAGAAAATCTGAGCATATCACACAAGTCCTCAGGTCCTTACACTGGCTTCCAGTTACGTTTAGGATAGATTTTTAAAGTACTTTTACTCGTTTATAAGTCACTCAATGGCCTAGGACCTAAATGCATTGCAGATATGCTCACTGAATAAAAACCTAACAGACCACTCAGATCATTAGGATCAAGTCATTTAGAAATACCAAGGGTTCACACAAAACAAGGGGAGTCCGCTTTTAGCTATTATGCTGCCCACAGTTGGAGCCAGCTTCCAGAAGAGATCAGATGTGCTAAAACATTAGCCACATTTAAATCCAGACTCAAAAACACAGTCGTAAATCATCCAGGTAACCACACACAGTAGTAAGAACTAAGGGTTCCCAAACTTTTGAAGGGGGTTATTTTAATAATTTCAGCTGTTTGTTTATCTTGTGGACTATATGTAAACATCTTTTATGTAAAATATCTTACTCAGGACAGTACTAAATAAAAAATAACATGCATTTTGTATGATCTCTCTTATTTTGTTAAAATTATTCACATTTTCACAGATTCTGCAAGGGGTTCCCAAACTTTTGCATGCCACTGTATACACTATAATTCACAAGTTTTGCGTTACTTTTAATGTCACTTTTGATCAATTTAATTCATCCTCGGCAAATAAAAGTACAGCTTCAAGAAAAAAAGTGTATATCTCTCTGTAAATTTATCTAAACTCTTTGGTTTAGTTCCCTGTCGATATTTCACTCGTACTGCGTTGTAAGACGCTTGTATGGGAAAAACTTTTTTTTCCTCTTCAACTGAAGCCTTTTCAATCACGCAGTGAAGCTGCAAGTCCATTGGTTCGTGCAGTGCTATAAAATCGAACCAATGGCTCAGCGTCGGCGATGAGCGAGCCTATGGCTATGCAGCCCGCCATAGCCAGCCAAAAAGGGCGGGGCCTCTGGCTATATAAGTGGCCGCTTTGCCACAGCATCTCAGATTTCTTCTCTTCAGTGGTGAAGATTCTTCCTCGCTGACTCTTCGCTGACGCCGAGATTCGCCGTTGAAACGCCTCAGCAGCCGGATTGGACCTTTCGCAGCGCACAGCTCGCGGATCCCGGCCTATCCCCTGCCGCCATATGGCGACTATCTAAAAGAGCCTCACAAAAGAGCAAATTCTGTCGCGGCGTTGTTTCAAATGCCGCGTCGTCATTGTAAAAGTGTGTTCACACTAGATGCGAATTAAGCGGTTAAGCGTGAGTGGTTTACATGTTAAGTCAATGCAAAGACGCGAATAGACATCCTGCGGCACGATTCGCGCGAATTGAGCGTTTCGGGCATTTGATGCGCATAACGCGTGATTCGCGCCACGTTAACCAATCAGGATCTTGCTTTAGTAGTGACGTGATTATGAGCGGAGGCAGAAATCCGAAACAACAATGGAGGGACAAAATCATCGTCGCTGTATGTGGATACCCGGAGCTGTACGATAGACCAAAGATTACCTGTTAGATTTACCCAAAACGAATTATATCTTATGTTTATCCACTACAGAAATCTGAGATGGCATCTACGCTAATATTTGTCTGTTTCTATTCTGTTTCTCAGTGCGTGTCCGGATCAGACGGTGGATTGGCGCCGGGAGATGATGTATGTGGCCCTGATCGTCGACAGAGGCCGGACACCTGGATGACCCCCGGGGACATATCCCCAGTGAAGACCTCAATTTAAAATACAATAAAACTTAAAATAAAACAAATAACCAAAAATATAATAAAATACAGAACTACATAATACTATTATTGTTAGAAATTGCAACAATATAAAAATAGAAATATAATACATTTATACATTTAAAATTTTAATTAAAACAATAAGTAAACAATAAATAAACAATAATATCCTGGCCAGAGGAGAACTGGCCCCCCGACTGAGCCTGGTTTGTCCCAAGGTTTTTTTTTCTCCATTCTGTCACAGAGGGAGTTTTGGTTCCTTGCCGCTGTCGCCTCTGGCTTGCTCAGTTGGGGACACTTAATTTCTAGCGATTATCATCAGTTTGATTTCACAGATACTATTTAAACTAAACTGAGCTAGACAATGACATCTCTGAATTCAATAATGAAATGCCTTTAACTGAAAATTGAATGTTTAATCTTATTATTATACATTACTGACATTCTATCCTCCAATTTGATACTGTTAAGTGCTTTGGCACAATACTATTCAGCGCCGTACGGCCTCCTTCAAGGAAGGGACCATCCACCCGCTCAAGGCCTTCCAGAAAATGCTGGACCTTATGGCAGCAGCTTCGCCAGTACTTCGGTTGGGCCTGCTTCACATGCGGCCCATCCAGTTCTGGCTGAAGCAGAGGGTTCCATCTGCGGCTTGGCGTCATGGTCGCCATCGCATAACGGTGACTCGGGCCTGTGTATCAGCCCTGAACCATTGGAGGGAACTCCTCTGGCTGAAGCGAGGTGTGATCTTAGACATGGCACACAGAAGGAAGATTGTCATGTCAGACGTTTCCAACAAGGGTTGGGGAGCACTGTGCGAGGGCAAGCCGACCTTCGGTCTTTTAGTCGGGTCTGCACATCAAATGCCTAAGATGCTAGCAGTGTGCCGTGCCTGTCAATTTTTCCTGCTGGACATAAGGGGGCGGCCTCGTCTCGAAGCACGCTGGCGGAAGACCTTCTTGTTTGGGCTCAGACCAATCTGCGCTCACTGAAGGCGACGCATGTGCCGGGCAAAATGAAACAAGAAGCGGACATTTTGTTGAGGTACAACGTCTCCTCAGAGGAATGGACGCTCCACCTGCTCATGGTTCAGAAAATCTGGGAAGTCTTTGGCAGAGCTCGAGTAGACCTCTTCGCCTCCGAAGACAACTCTCATTGTCCAATCTATTTCACAAAGAGCATGAATGCTCTATGCATTCCCTCCAATCGCTCTGCTACTGCAGGTACTCAGATGAGTCAGGGAATGACAGCACAGGCTTCTTCTAATAGCCCCCCTCTGGAGGTACCAGCCATAGGTGTCGGAGTTATTCCAGCTGCTCGAAGCAGCCCCATGGCCCATCCCCTTGAGACGGGACCTCCTCTCTCAAGCGAACGGCACGCTGTGGCATCCACGGCCCGAGTTATGGGCCCTGCATGTGTGACCGCTCAACGGGAGCCTTTCGACCTCCCAAAGCGTGTCTTAAACACTATGGCAGAAGCTAGAGCCCCGTCTACCAGACGCCTCTATGCTCTGAAATGGTCCATTTTCTCGGCTTGATGTCAAGACCACGACTTAGATCCGGTCACCTCTGAGGTATCAGTGGTTCTTTCGTTTCTGCAGGAGATGCTGGATAAACAACTTCTGCTTAGTTTGCCGCCTCCGGCTAGTTAAGCAGTCTTAGGGGTTCACTTGACCAACATTGCCGCTTGTATAGCCAGAGGCCCCGCCCATTTTGGCGGGCTATGGTGGGCTGCATAGCCATAGGCTCACTTAGCGCCGCTGCCGAGCCATTGGTTTGATTTTATAGCACTGCACAAACCAATGGATGTGCAGTTTCACTGCGTTATTGAAAAGGCTTCAGTTGAAGAGGAAAAAAGAGTTTTTCCCATACAGCGTCTTACGACAGTCCTCGTTCCCATATCTTAGGGAACCGAGGTTACGATAGTAAACGAGTAAATTTTTTGCTCTGCTGACAGAGAGATAAACTCTAATTACAGTGTGTACAAGATTGAGTCAGCACAGAGTTAAATCTTCATTAAATGTAAATATCACACAGTCACACAGCTGATTGACAAGAGCTTCTCTCAGGCGGCGGATCTCTCCTCACCTGTCCACATGTCTGACAGGAAGGGTCTGTGGGGAGATTATCCTCTGAGTCTTCCTCTCCATCTGAATCTTCCTCCGAGCATGACTCAAATTCATCCACGGAGTAAAATGCCTCCGCCATCTGAGGATCCTCAGGGATTGCTGAAATGATCAAAAAATAGCAACTATTTAACCGATACTCTGAATTATTGAGCAATGTTTTGATATGACAGGTAGCCTCTATCATTAACACTTTACATTTTCTACTTGATAACACTGAGACAATGAGAATGGATCTGTGCCAGTTTCATCGCTGAAACAGACCATCAGAATACCTCTACACTGAACACATGTGAACAAATGAACAATGACAACCTCTATCACACACACACACACACACACACGGGTTGCTGGGCCTGTGACCAAGATGATTACACAATTTCATGCCTGTAATTCTATTAGACAGCTGCCAGCGACTGGACCTTCACAACTGGAGACACAAAGATGACAGAAGAGATGGAGGGAGCGAGAGCAGGGTGTTAGACTGTACTTTACTCTGAGGGATTTCCCATTCACCATCTCAACAGTTTCATTTTCTTTTGTAGCGCTCTCCACCTGAGAACTATCCTGCGGTTTGAAAGAGTACAGTAATGCGTCAGCATGTACAGGGCCGCTGCTGGCCAAATAGGGGCCCTGAGCAGGATTGTATTGTTGTGCCCCCCCTCCCTCAAATATTATGGAAGTAAAAAAGACAACAACAAAAAAACACCTACTATAGGGGTCAAAATAGAACTTGAAATAAAATATGAAAGTAAATAAATAAATTTGAATTAAATTGTATTATTTACTAATTACTATTATAGCTCTATACAGTTACCTTTGGCTATTATTTTATTAATAAAGTTGTCTGATTGATTTTATGGTCTCAAGCATTCAGAAATCACACAAAAGAAAATTAAGCAGTTTTACTATGATAAAACCATGGTTAATTTTTGTAAGGGATGTGACGTCCACATGTTTTTTGTTGAAGAAATTATAGAGGCTGTGTCATCTATAACAAAAAGGTGGCCAGAAATGAAAGATTAAGTGGATATTTCAATTAAATGTTTGGTCAATAGCCTATTAAACAAGGATATGATTGTCCTGTAAGTGTAACAGCAGTAACTACCACGCCTTTGGTGCCCTTTACAGGCATTTATAACATGTAATGTTGAAAAAAACCAAGAAAAACAATAGACACCATCACAAAATTTGTAATGGTTATAATGGGACTTGTACTGGTTATAATGGAAACATTATGGACTCTGTTGGTCTCTACTGGTAATTGGTCACCTTCTATTGGTGGCTTGTTAAAACCAATAAATCCTAATGGAATATGTACCAAAACACACTATAGAAAACTTAAAAAATTTAAGTCATTTTAAAGGCTGTTGTTGGCTTAGATTTGTTTTTATAACCACTAAAAAATATTATCTTAATACTTATAATACTAAATATTTAATATTAATAATAAATGTACTTTGTCTATTATTATTTGAAGTAACAAAACCATGGTTAATTTGCGGTTCCCATGGCTACAAGAACCATGTTTTTTTTCAAGCACCATGCTCTATTTTTCAGTCCTGTCTAAACTAGTAAATTGCTGCACCCCAATGAAATTGCAACCTGCAACTTAGAATTAAAGAAAAGAGCCCTGGGAGCACATTTACAACACTACAGCTCTGTTTTATCCAGTAAAGAGCAGAAAGAGCATTCTACCTCATCACTGTCACTGTGCAGGAAGCTTCTGCGATTCAGCTCAGTCATTTCAAATGATCATTTGTTCAGGCCTCAGTCCTGCCTCATTGACTCTGCTTATGTCTGTTTTACACAAAAACGTCATCACAAAAAGTGTGGCCTTTGAATATTTCTGTACTTAAGGAACTTTAGGTGAACTTTTCCAGGGATTGTAGAAGTTTGTATTTCTTTACATTATCATTTAAAAATTGTTTTTAATATTTTTATTCAGCAAAGCTGCATTTATCAAAAGTGACAGTAAAGAATTGTTCTTTTTTTTTGTTTTCAAATAAATGCTGTTCTTCTGAACTTTCTATTCAAAGGAAAAAGGCATTAGGTAGCACAACTATTTTCAGCATTGATGATTGATAATAATGGTTCCAGATTGGCATATTACAATGATTTCTGGAGGATCATGTGACACTGAAGGCTGGAGTAATGATGCTAAAATTCAGCTTTGCCATCACAGGAAAAAAACTGTAAAATAGAAAACAGTTATTTTAAATTGTAATTATATTTCACAACATGTTTTTACTATATTTTTGATCAAATAAAGCCTTGGTAGTGTACGTTGAAAGGGTTTCGATCAAGCACAGGTCAGGTTTTGTGTAGCAGCATTTACATATCAGACTTGCCACTTATTGTACCATTTTTCAAGATACAAGACACAAAAGTTAAATCTTTTGTGAAACATTTGGCACTATGGTAAAACCTCACATTTCAGATTGTTCTAAAGTAGAGGACTGTGGGTCATCCAAGGCTAATTCTAGGTTAAATCCTTATTTTACTTTTAGAATCAATTAAAATGCGACTGTGCTGCAAACCCAACTGCCCCACGGGGATAATAAAGTTGTCTACTACTACTAAAATGTGTTTTAAATGGCGATAAATGAAAAGCCTTACGGATGACAGTCTGCATTTTTCAGAGAACCCTCCATTCCTAACTTTATTGATTCCAATTAGCGATACTAATGACACACTGAGATATTTAACAACGATTAAACAATCATTAGCTGTTTTCTTGCCATTTACTTTATGCTCTCTTAATCAAATACTGAAAGCACTTAAGAGTCCCAGCCTTGGGGTCAAGGTTTCCTAATAGTGCCCCAGCAAATGACCCTTATACATTTTGTGCCTGAAGCTAACTTTAAAAGATGAATTATAATCTTGCATTTTAAAAAAAGGCCACAAATGTTCATAAATATACAACAACAAAGAAGTTTATAAAAGATATTATATTAATGCACCCATCCATACAGACAGATACATGTATTCAGTATTTGATTAAGGCCTCTTGTGGCTTATTGCCTTATAAAACCATTGTTTCATTTGATGCAATACTCTATTATACATACTCAGTCTACAGTACTAATTAATAATAATAGTAGTGATGTGTGCATACAAACGAAAGAGCCAGTTACAGAATGGAGACAATTACGCTGACAAGGCTTGCACAAAATGTGCTTATTGTCAGAGTTTATTCATTTGAACGGCATCTTTCCAAGGCACAGAAGTCCCTTGTGTAGTCATTATGATTTAACTGCAGATATGAGCAGAAACTATGAACTCTCAAAATGACAGGAGCAGTAAAACAATGATGTCTGAATAAATATTCCATCCCAGAAGAGCATTTACCTTTATTTATGATGTAGAAGAGTTAACCTGCTCAGTGTATCTGCTGGGCGACTCTAAGTAAACGATCCAAAACATGCACATTTTAGCATTAATTATGTATTATTCATTCGCTGAGTTTCCTTGCCTCCGAGATAACTTGAATCATGAGGTTTTATGGAAGCTAAATAATAAATACATTAGCTAAATTTAAGAACAAGAGATTTGACTCCATTAATTCCAAACCCAGCAGCAATGCATCACTTCTTTAATTTGTAATAATACAGATTCACATACTTACACATGAGCTTTGCTGCACGCTTTTCTTTCCCACATATTCCCACTTACAATACAGTAATATTTCAGATTCACGGTGATTGCACCCCTGGCGTCTTCTAACGATAAATCACACCGTGTGGATTCTCCCTGAGTCGTCTAAGAGCGCAGCTGTGGCTCTGCACTCGTTTAAAACATCTAATTTACAGAGGAATCTAAAGTGATTAGTCGGGAACTGATAGATAACCTCTCAGGACTTCCTGAAAACACGTCTCTGAGATTTATCATCATGATACCAAAACCCGATTAAGGAGGCGTTTTGGCCATAACTTATCTTTCCCTTGATGAATATTATGACACTGGTAAAAGAATGAGTCACCGAAAACCAGTTCACCAGATCACACTCTGCACATATTCACAGTCAATGCAAAATTACAGACATGTCAAAAATCTGGTTATCGGCCTCCACACAAATATTAACTTAAGCCAATTGTATTATTTAGCAATGATGCAAATGAGCACCAGAAAATGACAGGTCATCCTAAACAAATATGCCAACTTAAATACAAACGTACGAACATAATCATATACAGTGGCCCTAAAAAAATATTTGGACACTTTTGGATACATTTAAAAATGTCTGAACGTCATTGCATTAGATAATAATATATTAACCAAGTGGCATCTGCAAACCAATGATGCTGTAGAGAAACTATTTTCAAAACTAACTGCACTTTCCCGAGTCATTTTTTGCATAAACAAACTTGTGTCAAGGGCTGCCTCCGAAACCTCAAGCATCTGTTGTACTGCCCATCAGCTAATGACTCAACAGGCAGTGACACCTAGAAACTGATTTCCAAGGCACCATAGTTCATTTAGACACAAGCAAGAATTTAAAGACTACAATGCTTATTTTAACTGGAACTGGAAGCAAAATGATAACTGGATATTTATGAATTAATTAACTTGATTTAATCGTTCCAATTTTATACTTGCCACCAGTTGGCGAACCACATGCACATGGTTGTGGGATAACATTTAAGCTGTTTTCAAAAACAGGTTGTGACAAAAATATTGCATTTGGATGCATCTTGACGCCTTCCCTCCTCCTTATACTGCAATCTTTTTCAGGTTTAGGACACAACCAATCATTTTAGTGGATGCATGAAGTTAGTTTCTCTCAGTTTCACACATTTTCCTAGCAGAGCAACCACACTTGTAGATAATCAAAAGATAATATTTGGACATGTTCCACTAAGATTAAAACAATAAATTGTACAAATCTACTGTAGCTAAAAGTGATATGCAAATAGTAAATATAATTTAAAAACATTTGTTCAAAAGTTTGAGGTCAATAAGTTTTTTGTGCTAACGCATGCATTTACTTGATCAAAAATACAATAAAAACAGTAATGTTGTCAAATACTATTGCAATTTAAAATAACTTTTTTTTTTTATATATATATATTTTAGAATCTAATTCATTCCAGTGATGGCAAAGCTGACTTTTTATTGCTCATTGCTCCAGTGTCACATAATTCTAAACTATTTTGCAGATTTGGTGCTCAAGGAACATTTCTAAAGTTGAATGCTAAAACAGTTACTGCTTAATGTTTTTGTGAAAATCATGATACATTGGTTTCAAAATTCTTTGATGAAAAGAAAAGTTAAAAAGAACATGTTTTGTAACATTATAAATGCATTTATTTAATACATCCTTGCTGAATAAATATTAAAATGAATATACCAACATGTAATTTAGGATTAGCATCTATTTTTCGCATTGTAAATATATTCCAAGAAAACTTTTTTTCCCCTCTTCTATCTGTTGACAGTGGCGCTCATATAGTCCGTATTCATGAGTACACACTACAGTACGTTGTCCCTGATCTGGATAAATGTGGGATCTGGATAAATCACCATATTTGTGGAAAACATTCACAGGCTTGGGTTCTGAGGTCCTGCCTTCAATAAGGGATGAAAATAACCGCTCATTTCTTAGTTTCCTTACCATTTGTTCATAAAGGCAGGCAACTTCTGCTCTGATAAATCTGTGTGGTAGAACATCGTTAAAAACTTCTAGGAATCATTTGACTTTCAAATTGAAATGGAATATTGTTTTTTTTTTCCCCAATCTTGTGTGTGTGCCTGACAGTGCAATGTAATACTCATGGCACCTCGCTCTGTTCTGGGATCTGTTGTTTGTTAAACCATGGAGAAAGAGGCACTGGAGCGCCAAGCACGCAATGAATTTGAATGAAGATGTAGAAAAAGAGAAAGTCATTTCTGATGGAAAGTTAAACTTTCTGATTTGGAAGAGATGGGTAGAATTTCATCAGACACACATTTCGTGATAGACTTTAAAAAGCAAGAGAAAGGTACCAGGGGAGCTAGGTTTCAAAATGATTTGTTTAATTTACATTATGAAAGTTTAATTAAACAATGTGTTGGAAAAAAAACAAAACTCTCTTTTCTAACTGTAGGGCTTTTCATGGCACACTTAACCCTGGGTTATGGTCTTACTAGGCCAAGGCCCTGACAAATTCAATGTTTCACTCTTATAATTCTGAAAGAGGGTTAAGAGATGCTTTTGACCCTGGGTTATAGATTTTGTCAGCCAAGGTGTGTCAACCCAGACCTACAATTTACCCCATCTGAGCTTCAGTTATAAATACCACTCACCATGGTCTTTTGACACAGACTTGCACATCTTATCAGAGTTTTGAGAAATGCTTCCTGACAGTTCGGAATTTCTGTTTGGTGTCTCACTCTGAATCGTTTGAGTCTGGTTAACTGCTTCTTCGGTTCTCACCTTTGGAAAAGACATAAAAACAGCACTGCTTTTATCTCATATTTATATCACTATAAAATGCTAAAATGTCTGGATAATGCATAATATCTGGCAGGAATATTATCAACATACCTTTAAAACATCCACACTAACTTTCTGAAAATTCTTGGACTTGTACTCTTGCATGCGCAGGTGGTTTTCTTGATATTTTTCCTCCACAATTTGCCTAGAGTTAAGACAAAACTTGCATTTAGGTTTAGACTCACACAAACCGTATGTAAAGGATCTGAAGAAATGTAGCATTACATAACTTGCTTGCCAGTGTATCCTCTGGAGTGAATGGGTGCCGTCAGAATAAGAGTTAAAACAGCGGATAAAAACATTACAATAATCCACAAGTAATTCACATGACTCCAGTCCATCCTGTCCATGTCATCTGAAGTGAAATGCTGTGTGTTTGTAAGAAACAAATCTATCACTAAGACGTGTTCAACTTCAATCCGTCTTTAGCCAAATACCACTCTATGATACAGTAGGGAAAATAATTATTTGATCCCCTGATGATTTTGTTTGACAGAATATCAAACAAAAAATCCAGAAAAAAAGCAGCATACAAATGTTAAAAAAAGATTTACATTTTAGTAAGTCAAATAAGTATTTGATCCCCTACCAACCAGCAGGAATTTTGGCTCCCACAGATTGGTTATGTGCACATGTGGAACACTAATTTCAGCTTGTTGTGTGTATAAAAGACGCCTGTCCATAGAATCTGTATCTTTCATTCCAACCTCTCCACTACTATGGGCAAGACCAAAGAGCTGTCAAAGGACATCAGGGACAAGATTGTAGACCTGCACAAGGCTGGAATGGACTACAAGACCATCAGCAAGAAGCCTGGTGAGAAGGAGACAACCGTTGGTGCGATTATTCGGAAATGGAAGAAATACAAAACAACCATCAATCGCTCTCAGTCTGGAGCTCCATGCAAGATCTCACCTCATGGGGTAAGGATGGACATGAGAAAGGTGAGGGATCAGCCCAGAACTACACGGAAGGAGCTTGTTAATGATCTCAAGGCAGATGGGACCACAGTCACCAAGCAAACCATTGGTAACACGCTACACCGCAATGGACTAAAATCCTGCAGCTCCTGCAAGGTCCCCCTGCTCAAGACAGCACATGTACAGGCCCTGCCAATGAACATTTAAATGATTCAGAGAAGGCTTGGGAGAATGTACTGTGGTCAGATGAGACAAAAATTGAGCTCTTTGGCATCAACTCAACTCTTTGTGTTTGTAGGAAGAGAAACGCTGACTATCACCCCAAGAACACCATCCCTACAGTCAAACACGGAGGTGGAAACATCATGCTTTGGGGCTGTTTCTCTGCTAAGGGGACAGGACGACTTCACCGCATTGAGGGGCCAATGGACGGGGCCATGTACCATAAAATATTAGATGAGAACCTCCTTTCCTCAGCCAGAACACTGAAGATGGGTCGTGGATGGGTCTTCCAGCATGACAATGACCCAAAACATACCGCCAAGGCAACAAAGGAGTGGCTCAAGAAGAAGAACATTCAGGTCACGGAGTGGCCTAGCCAGTCTCCAGGCCTTAATCCCATAGAAAATCTGCAGAGGGAGCTGAAACTTCGAGTTTCCAAGAGACAGTCAAGAAACCTTAATAATTTAGAGAGGATCTGAAAAGAGGAGTGGGACAAAAACCCTCCTGAGATGTGTGCAAACCTGGTGACAAAGTTTTTTAAGTGGGCAAACTTACAAAATCAGCAGGGGATCAAATAATTATTTTCCCTACTGTATATAATATAGCTTTCTCCAGTGAAAAAGTCCATCCCCTGTTGCCCCTCACATCATAATCCACTGACAAATCTCTTTAGAACTGTTTTCGCTTGTAAGCAGGGCTTGATCTGCCCATAATTTTCTCCTGATTCAGACAAGACAATGTTCTCACTGGAGAGATTATACATATACATATTATGGATATGTAAAAATGTCTTGATCTTTATTTCAAAACATGCACCTTGTAGCTGCTTGACATGTTAATTGATGGACTGGAGTCATGTGGATTACTTGTGGAATATTGTGATGTTTTTATCAGCTGTTTTGACTCTCATTCTGACGGCACCCATTGATTCGCAGCAGAGGACCCATTGGTGACCAAGTAATGTAATGCTAAATTTCTCCAAATTTGCCCTGAAGAAGAAATAAACTCATCTACATATGAATATTTTCTGTTCTGTAGAAGACTAAATGTAATACAGGTTTAGAACAATGTGAGGGTAGAAAATAATGACAGAATAACAAACATTAAGAAGTACCGGTAATACAGTGTAATAATATGCATAATATATCAGTATGGTTTTGAGTGTGGCATATTAGCCATCATTGACTGTTCCTATTCTATCAGTGTAACACAAAGAATCAGAGCTGACGTGAGGCACACTGCCAAAAATCCTTGCACCATGAAAACAGAAAAGCCTTGACACTCATGCTAACTTTATGGAATATGAACTGCGAGTCACATTTAATTAACATTCAGTGTGACACGGTCAGCGCAATGAACATCACTCACTTCAGCTTTCTTGCTTTCTCATCTGCTGCTTGGAGTTTCCGGAGCCGCATGCGTTCTCTCGGGCTCATTTTCTGCACCTCTGATCTCTCCCGCAGTGTCTGTAGATGTACCTTCTTCTGCCTGTGGGGTTCAAGGACTACATTTACTGAAATGACTAATGACTACTCCTTTGCTTTACAGACATTGTTTGAACTGTGTGATCAGAGCTGATGTGATGAAGTTGTTGATGTTCATGAATTTGCCATTGGGGTTTATTAGTCAGCATATATTAGTTTACTATTAATCAAAAATGTGAAAAAGGAACAAGAAAAAGAGAATGTGTGTCCATATTTTTGACTAGCAGTGCATTTATAATTAATGAAAATCTAGAAATAGGGCATTTTATTTGAAGTTAGGATTTAATACAACAACAACAAAAAGAGTAGAATCCAAACAAGGAAAAGTATATCATTAGGTTATTCATGAGAACTTGTGTGAGACAGCTTCAGATGCTTTGTGTGCAGTCTTTGGACACCAAGCATACTAGAATGGCATTTGAACAAGCTAATGAGCAAAAGGTTCAGTCAGACTTCTCAGTTCAAATCAAGGCTGCAGATATCCTCATGCATATAACTCAGCTTTATGCCTCATGGTGAAGGCAGACAAAAAGGTATAAAAGGAACTCACTAATTTTACTGTAAAACAAATATGTCCAACAACTTTACCTACCATTTGTTTTTAAAATAGCCATATTTAAACTTTGAAATGAAGCAAATAATCACTCTAATGTTCTTAACACAAACATATAGCATTTCATTTGAATATTTCAAAATATTATTAAAATTATGATGTGCATTATCACATACTACCTATAAAACCATGTTCTCATACTGTACAATAACAGATCAATACGTCATGAATACTTCAGTATTGAATATTCAAATAAATTACACTTAAAAAGACATGAATAACTCATTGAATGAATATAATTAGAATACTATATAATAAAATAAATAAAATGTAAATATTATTATATTTTAATATACAATCCGAATTCTGGAAATGTTGGGACATTTTTTAAATTTGAATAAAATGATAACTAAAAGACTTTCAAATCACATGAGCCAATATTTTATTCACAATAGAACATAGAGAACATAAATGTTTACACTGAGAAATTTTAAACTTTTATCCACTAATTGAGCTAATTTCAAATTTGATGTCTGCTACAGGTCTCAAAAAAGTTGGCACGGGGGCAACAAAGGACTGAAAAAGCAATACATTTTGAAAAGATTCAGCTGGGAGAACATCTAGCAACTAATTAAGTTGATTGACATCAGCTCTGTAACATGATTAGCTATAAAAGGGATGTCTTAGAGAGGCAGAGTCTCTCAGAAGTAAAGATGGGCAGAGGCTCTCCAATCTGTGAAAGAGTGTGTAAAATGATCATGGAATATTTTAAAAACAACGTTCCTCAACATCAAATTGCAAAGGCTTTGCAAACCTCATCATCTACGGTGCAAAACATCATCAAAAGATTCAGAGAAACTGGAGAAATCTCTGTGCGTAAGGGACAAGGCCAAAGACCTTTGTTGGATGCCCATGGTCTTCGGGCCTTCAGATGTTACTGCATCACTCATCGGCATGATTCTGTCATTGACATTATTAAATGAATGGGTCCAGGAATACTTCCAGAAACCACTGTCAGTAAACACAATCCACCGTGTCAACTATAGATGCCAACTAAAGCTCTATCATGCAAAAAGGAAGCCATGTGTGAACATGGTCCAGAAGCGTTGTCGTGTCCTGTGGGCCAAAGCTAATTTAAAATTAATTTTTTCAAAGTGGAAAAGTGTTCTATGGTCAGACGAGTCCAAATTTGATATTCTTGTTGGAAATCACAGACACTGTGTCCTCTGGGCTAAAGAGGAGGGAGACCTTCCAGCATGTTATCAGCGTTCAGTTCAAAAGCCAGCGTCTCTGATGGTATGGGGGTGCATAAGTGCATATGGTATGGGCAGCTTGCATGTTTTGGAAGGCACTATGAATGCTGAAAAGTATATAAAGGTTTTAGAGCAACATATGCTTCCCCCCAGATGACGTCTATTTCAGGGAAGGCCTTGTGTATTTCAGCAGGACAATGCAAAATACCACATACTGCAGCTATTATAACAGCATGGCTTCGTAGTAGAGGAGTCCGGGTGCTGAATTGGCCTGGATGCAGTCCAGATCTTTCACCTATAGAGAACATTTGGCGATTCATTAAACAAAAAATACGTCAAAGAAGACCACAAACTCTTCAACAGTTGGAAACATATAAAACTCCAGAAACTCATAACCTCGATGCCCAGACGTCTTCAAACTGTTTTGAAAAGAAGAGGAGATGCTACACCATGGTAAACATTCCCCTGTCCCAACTATTTTGAGACCTGTAGCAGGCATCAAATTTGAAATGAACTCATTTTGTGCATAAAATTGTAAAGTTTCTGAGTTTAAACATTTGTTATGTTATCCATGTTCTATTGTGAATAAAATATTGGCTCATGAGATTTGAAATTATTTTAGTTTTCATTTTATTCAAAAAAAACGTTCCATCATTTCCAGAATTCGGGTTGTAATATAATATAATATAATTAGGGATGTAACGTATGAAAATTTTTTATCACGATTATAGTGACCAAAATTATCATGGTTATCAGTATTATCACGGTATTGTTAAAATGTGCTGAAGATGTTCAAAAAGTACAGATGTTCAAAAAGTCTCTATTTTTACACTTGAAAATAAAGACTTTGGGAAAGAGTGTATTCCCAAAAATACATCAACACATAGACTTTCCAACAAGGGGAAAAAATACCCTGGACTTTGTTTACACCACCCAGAGAGGCGCTTACAAGGCCCTCCCCCTACCCCACCTCGGAGCCTCAGACCACATCACTGTCATGCTAATGCCTGCATACAGACCGCTCGTTAAAAGTTTCATATAAAAGGCAAACCTCACATTTCAGCCATTAAATAAATAAAAGGGGTAAGTCAAAATGATAATTGATTAATAAATTATTATATGTATTTTATCTGCTCCATAAATAATTCTAGATAGATGTAAGTAAATGTAAGTCTCTGTACATCCACTCACTGACAGTAGGTGGTGCTTTATACGGAAAAGCTGAATTACAGCTGTTTCCCGTGAACTCCGTGCACAAAGCAGTATTGCGATTAAGAACGCTTCCTTTAGATATTACATGGAGCGAAGATGAAAACAAAATGCATCGAATCGTTTCTGAAGACGGCCAGAACCTTCAGAGGTACATTCATATAATTAATTAATTTATATATTTATTTGTATAATTCCCTTAGCACTCTTTTAAAACCTCCCAGCTCTTCCGCCCTATTTTCACTCAAAACTACTCTGCACGCTGTGCGCAAGTGAGACTGTTACTTAAACTCTGCTGGATAGTATTTATTTATCATGAGTTGTTCAGATTGCGGTAATCAAATACGGTTTTATTGATAATTAATATATGAAATGGTAATACTAACCGTGGGGAATTTTATCATGATTTATCGTCAAACCGGTAATCGTTACATCCCTAAATATAATATAATATATGTCTGAAATAAGTATCTTATGCCCACCAAGGCTGCATTTATTTGATCAAACATACAGTAAAAGCAGTAATATTGTGAATATTAGTCAAATTTAAGCATTATATAATATTTTAAAAAGTAATTTATTCCTGTGATGGTAAAGCCGAATTTTCAGCAGCCAGTCTTACTCCAGTCTTCAGCGTCACATGATGTTTCAGAAATCAGTCTAATATGCTGACTTGGAGCTCCAGAAACATTGCTTAGCACAGTATTATCAATGTTGAAAACAACTGTGTTGCTTACTATTTTTGTATTTAGAATATATAGTTTTATTTCAGGAATCTTTGATGAATAGAAAATTCAAAAGAACAACATCTATGTGAAATAGCAATGTTTTTTAACATTATAAATGTTTTACTGTCACTTTTGATTCCTTGCTGAATAAAAGAATGAACTTATAAACGGTAGTGTACAAAAACTTTTTCAGTTTTGCTACCTATTTTGTCCCCGTACACAAGAATCAATGAACTGCGGTAGATAGATCTTGCTATGCACTGTTGGCTTTAACATTGCATAGATTTTCACTAGGTCATAGCTAATTATGATTAGCATATAACTTTTTAATTAGCATGGAAAGCGATGACTGAATTAATGAAAGTCTGCTGCTCATAGACTGCCACCTGATTAACATGTTCCATACACTGGGTACACAGCAACAGAGCTACATACATATTTGTAGGTCCCCCCAACAAGGCAATGTGAAAATGACAAAAAAAAAAAAGCACAAAAACAGTCAACAATCCCTGGTGTAGATAGTGTCATGCATTTCTCAGCTGACAGCGTGACTGCAGGAACAGAGAAGTGCGACTGCCTGTAAAATATCTCTCTCTCTGAATCCACAACTTACAGTGCTCTCAGGATCTGCGACACGTCTCTCTCTCCCCCCATCGACTTGTCTTGAAGCGTCAGGGTAAAAAACTTGTGTTTCATGCTCTGCGGTGTGAAAAATATCAAAAGAGATCAGTTAATGCTGTTCTCTGAGGCCTCGTAAAAGTTATTATTTTGTGAGCAGCTGCAAAAAGAAAACGCAAAACAGCAGCAACAAAGCTACTTTTCAATCACACAGACTCCTGCGTATCTCAGAACTCTTGAATAAGAGCAAACGGGGACAAAGGGGGAGAGAAATACTGATATTATCCTCAGGGAAGAGTCTGCCACGAGCACATTTAAAGAACAATACGAGACATTTGTAAGGCGCAAATTACAGAGGCAGAAGAAACACTTGAAACTGTACACAACAACAGAGTGAAAAGCCATCAGAGAGTATTGTGTGCGGAGTTGTCGTTTAGATGGCTTTCCTTCTCTAATTACATGTTTCTGAAATGTGATGGTGTAATAGCCAGTGGAAGAGACACATCCCACCAGAAGATGTTTCAGATGGGGGTTAGGGGATCACTAGCTTCCAAAGGCAGAAACGTATTACTAAACTCCCTGATGTAAACAAGTCAATATGTCTGCAAGTGATGAAAGGGTGCTATAACTGCAAATATTGTAACTGAGATGCATTAAACAAGGGCTATAAAAAAAATAAAATAAAATCAATGCACAAGGCCATTACGAGTACACATCATAATAAAGATGCCTATAGTATAGAAGAATACTAATGATATGTACAGTAGCTCTAGGAAGTTAAGCAGTCATTAGATTAGATTTCTACATGATCTTTGGGTTGCAGTTATTAACAAGACATCTTGGCTGGATGTGGGCGTTAGGGGAGGTCATGAGATCCGGATGTTTACATCTTATATACAGTATTTTATACAATTATGCATTATGCACATAATTAAGGGAAGAATTCATTAAGGATTATACCTGACACAGCTGTTCTGAACAGTTTGTGATCGGATTCGCTTGATTTCACTTTATTTTACGTTTGATGGGATGCCAGCAGTACTTCAACCACCAACTGTTATTTTACAAAGAAAGTTAGAAAAAGGCCTGGATCCATAATGAATTCTCACCAGGCAACACAATAAGAAGTTTCACTTTTGTTATGCTAATTGACAAAGGTAAAAATACATGAAGCACTGTGGAAAATAATATAATATAATACTCATGTATTTCTAAGATATTTCTTATTTGGAAAAAAAAAAAAACTGCTTCAGGGCTCAACAATAATAGGATTTTTCTGTTTGCAGAAAAACTTTTAATTTTCCCTGCCAACATTTTCACTAGCACTAGCATAAAATATATATTTTTTAAACAACTGATAGAAGTATTAATATTTATAATTTTTTAAAAATCTTATTTTTCTTTTTTTTTTTCAAAATTAAAATATGTAACAAGTTGTTAATCATGCAGCTACAATGTAACTCCACAAATTAATAAACATGTTTGTTGAAAAAAAAAAAAAAAAAAAAAAAACTTCTTCAATTCTGCAAAGTCAACAAAAATCATGAATGTTAACCAGCTATATAACATTAAACTGGCAATAACATATTTTTTTTTAAGGAATCTACAACATTTAAGTTTGCAAGTTATAAAAAACTGAAGTACAGTACAAGATAAGATCAATGAATGCAAGTAACGCAGCACTGGCCAAACTGGAACAAACAATAAAGTTATAATTATTATAGTAAAAACAAATATATATAATAAAAAAATAAAAAAAAATAAAAAAAAATCGGTCTCTCTAGAACGTTTGGTGCAGACCAGAGTAAACCATCCTTATTGTTGAGCTTTGGTCTGTAATTTTTTACAGAGGTTGTTTGAGAAAATTGGACCGAATTGAAATCTGTGAAAAACTAATTTATGTAAGCTTCTCAAAGAAAATGTTCCGGTCCAAAAAGGGTAAAATAATGTTTGCGGAAACATTCTGAACTTTCATACATTTACAGACTGATCTATTGTTTGAGAGATGCATAAAAATTCATATATTCCAGGGAACAAGGCCAACTATGACAAGCCACAATCAATAAAATCACCAATGCCAATCACTGACATTTCAAAAGTACAATCTGAAAAGGTTACGCACAGGGTGAGTCAAAAGTGATGGCGAATCGATAATGTGATGAGTATGCATAACAGACTTTTAAAAACCTATTGAGCTTGGCCGGCAATCAAAGTCTTCCTGTTGCATTATGGACCTTCCCATTAACCTTTGAAGCGGATACTCAGAACAGCTGGTCGGATGCCCTCCCGTCCGACTGATCTGATTAACAGCTTCTTCTCACCTGCAAGCTCTCCTCAATGAACCTGCTCCTCAGCGCATCTGCTGCCGAGATCCTGCGTGAAGAATCCTTTTCTAACATGCTGGCACCACAGGAACATAGAGAGAGAGAGAGAGAATTATGCTTAAGATCTCATGAAATGCTGATAGTTTTAGCTGAATGCTTCTAAACCTGCTTGGATTTTGCATAATCTGCTTTGAAAAATGGATGAATCAAACAAGCCATTGATTTGTGTCTATCTACTCATCCACAGCGGGCAGTCGGACAGATATAGCCTCACGGTGTGGGTTTACATGGGCCCGATTTGTGCCTGGAGCAGGGCAGCATCTGTTTCTGGTACCTTTGCATTAGACAGTTAAGCTGTCGTGAGTATGTCTCTGGCAGGGATGGAGTAGGTCCCTCCACAATCTTCATCACCACAGCCAAGAAGTTCTGCCCCTCAAAAGCATGCGTCAGACAACACATCTCATACAGGATACAGCCTAAAGACCTGCACCGGTGGAACAAATAGAGAAGAAATACTTAAAAGGAAAGTCTATTGAAAAATTTAAATTCTGTCATATACTTACCCTCATGTTAGGGGTGGGCGATATACCGGTAGATACGATTAACCAGTAGAAATCTGTCAACCGGTAGAGATTTTGGACTATCGTCTCTATTGCAGTTACACGCTCATGTGACGTTGCTTTGCAACGTGGTCACAAATACTTAACATTTGCACACATTTTTAAGCATTGTGGTTTAAAAACAAGTGATTTTAAGCCATTGAAAAGCAATCGGCAGCGAAAGAGAACTCATTTTGCTATATGCACGTGCTGTCTGTGAGGCATGCGTATGTGAAGACGGTGTTCATAGAGTATTAAACTGAGTTATTTTTGCTGCTTTATATGCCTTTGACTTTATAGGCCTTAAATACACACACTTGTATGTGTCAGCAGTCTAATATTCCTGCTGTCTTGTCTGTTCATGTTAATCTAGCATTTCTTATTTATTTGTTCTACTGTAGGTTTTTTAGTTTCTGTTAATTAGTTTCTTATTCTTATGTAATCACAGACTATTTACTTGTCTTCAGTGAGCTTGAGTTTTATTATTTTTTTAATTTAGGCTAAAATTAGTTTTTTGTGGTATTGACACTGGTGACAAAAATTATGAAATTTCCATGGTATCAAATATTTTGATATCATAAAGACCTTAAAGGAAAAATAACTATATGTGATATATATAGAGGGGTGAGAACCAGAAAGGCATAAGTAACATTTCATCAACTTTACAGGAGAGCCAAAACAAAAATTTTACCATAGTTTGATCTGACTTAGTTTACTGATTTCAGTTGTTTATAATAAAAATGTGTACATATATATATATATCAAATGAAAGCTCTTAATGATATATATATCTCCATTTCACCAAAATGTCACTCACGCCCTTCTGGTTCTCACCCCTCGATATCATAAAATTACCTATATTGTGATACAAAATTTTGGTCATATCGCCCACCCTACCTCCCGTCTTTCCAAATCTGACTGACCATGACTGACTTTCTACTGTATAACATAAAAACAGATATTCTGAAGAATGTTGATAGCCAAACAGTTTCGGCTCCCATTGATTTCCACCATATAGCATATGGAACACAAATAGTGGCACTACTGGAACTTAAAGTTCTCAATAGAAAGTTTGGGAGGACCTGGGTTAGCGTGTGATAAGAGAATATAAAAGAAACTAAACAAAAAATAGAATAAAGGTATCATTATAATTTAAAAAAATATTTTACAATTAAAATATAATTATAAAAACAATGTTGAAAAGAATAATATAATCACATGAATAAATACTGTATGTATATAAATATTTTTTAAATATGTATATTTATTAAATATTTCATATATAAATTCAGTAAATTATTGTTTGGTTCATTTGGTTGCTGTAAAAGTGGCTTTCTAGTTTATGTCACTGAGAACTGCATGAATCAGAACTCTGATACAATTTGCAATTAGAATTATAGTAAAACATATTAAATAATTATAATCTCTTGGCCTATTTGAAAATACACACAAATAGAGAAAAAAGATAGGTATAATTTGTGTAAGGATGTCTCTATTTTAGCTCATCCTTCTGCTCTCTATCTCTGTTAAGCAGCAGAGTGAAGCCTTTCCTCCAGTGTGCCTGGTGCTTGTGTTCTTACAAACTCGAGACCACAGAGTGAAGAGTCCAATTCCCAATAGGCTGCTTTATGAGTCTGAACAGAGAACCTCAGCTCTCGGTTGCACAAACACAACGAGGTGACTGCGTGAGGAAAAGCATGACCCTTAAATTAGCAGCTAGTGCCGGTAGCCATTTGGCAAATGAGATTGTCTTCTCTCTTTCTCCTTCATTTTGTCTCATTGTTTTCTGGTCATTTTTCCCCCTCAGTTTGTCTGCTTTACTAATATGCTGTTATCTCTCTATTTCCCATTGGATCTTGTTTCCCCATGTTCCCTCCCATCATATATCTATCTGGGCACATACTGTAAGTGGAGGGGGAGGAGAGGACAGAGCTCTGGTGGTGTTAAGGGGCTGTCTAGTGAAGATCTTTAACAGGGAAACCTAGCTTTGGGGCCTTTGGTGTCTCATGCCATGAATTTAAATCCCACCCTACCTACACATACACAGCTCAGATACAGATTGTTACAGCTCAATCAGCAACTGGAGATATCAGAATTTATGTTAATTATACTTGCCATTTTTCACATGCACCTTCAACTACACCTGATTGCATCTTTCAGTATAAGTTTTTTTTGTTAAAATTACTTTCATGGATTGCCAGAACTCACAAATTTTTAAAGACACCAATTTGACAGCAATCAAACATAATACCCCATTACTTGCAATTTTGCATCATGCGTAATGATGAATTGTTTTAAAGGATTATGAGTTTTGATTTAATGAGGGAATAACTTTGCAAGTTACTTTCTGAGAATTAAAACTGCTAGAAGAAACATCACTAGTCAAATGTTTGGACACATCTACTCATTATTTATTATTTCCATTTTTTATAGAAAATTACATATTAGAATATTAATTAAATCAATCACAAAAAGATCTAAGAAACTAAAACAAATGGTGTAGAATAAAATTTTGCTCAGAAATTGCTAGTAAAATTTCACAAATAATACAAAGAAATGGCAAGTAACACATTGAATTAATGTGAAATTTGAAAAACAAACAATATTAGCCTGTGAAACACTGAAAAATTACTTTTTACAGTGTATGAGAATTATGTAAGGAAAAGTTTTATTGCCTATGATTTTTGGCAACTTAAAAAATTTCAAGCATACTCCTTTTGATCAAAAGATTTTTAATACCATGAGAAGCATAAATTCAGTCAAGTGTGTCCAGACTTTTGATTATGTGTATTGTACTGCAAATGTAAAACCCACACGATTCAAAACCCAAAGTCTTGGTTGATTAAGAATAGACTGAAATGATTTAATGGTTCAGTTATTCCTACCAGATGTCGGATTTGGAGTCGTATCCTCTGTGACTGAGGGCTTCAGGGCTCATGTAGTATGGAGTACCTGTGAAGGTAGTTGCCAGGTCACATGACCCCATCAGCAGACAGGATACACCAAAGTCACCTTAAAAGATTAAAACAGTTCTATCAGCAAAAAACTTTTTAAGAATGAGTTTTGCAGACTACAAAAATTCAATAAAGAAAAATGAACCCACAAATAAACCTTATAATGGCTACCAAACAAGCTTTTGTATGTGAGCAACTGACTACCATGCACATACTTATTGAGATTCTTGCTTGAACATTAATTAATTTTGAATCGCAGATAATAGGAAATGTGAACGGCTTGTGAATGACAATCTACATATAGTACAAATACATGTTAGGCCAACAATATTCCTCCAAAAACTGTCCCCAAAAACAGCTTAAGGGGGATTCAGCTTGACAAACATTATGATATTGAGCAATGCTGCAGATTTGTAAAGGATATAGGAGTTGCCAGCATGCTTTAAAGGATAAATTATACTTTTACTAATACAGAATTATTATTGTGGTTTCCCTTTTTACGGTTTTATTTTTCTGTAGTTGCTTTGTCATTACAGTTTGTTGTGTGGATTTTTAGCATTCATCAGTGATCTGCTTGCTAACTGTCACAGCTCTTGAGGTGTGTGTTACTTTAAGTGCTTAGCGTCTGTGTGTCTCTATTTTTATATTTTTTTAAAGGCTGCAAGTTGTGTTCTTTTTTAGAGGCAAAAAGCCTTGCAAAATGTCGTCTCCTTCAGAGCCAAGCAGTCATTTAAAATGTAATGATAAAGACAAAGCTTCCTGTGTTGCTAATTGAACATCTTCTGAACAAGAGATCTGTGGTTGCTGTGACACAAATAAATGTGACATTTAACATTTAGTGAATGTACAAATTAAAGTTGCTGGAAGAACATCTCAATGCATCGTGACTGATAATGCAAAACTAGACATTTTAGATGTGTGAGAAACTTTGGCTAGAACTTGAAAATATCTTGCATAATGCTGACATGATATTATGAGTTTTCTCAGCATTTAATTTTTTGCAGTGTGACCTGAGAATTAGTTTGAAGCAAACACTGTTATTTTGGCAGGCTAAGGCGCAAATTGACGTAAAGCAACACAAAAGCACAGATCAGCGTTCAAGTGAGTCTGCTGTACAAAAGAATTTCATACTTCAAGAATGCACAGATCCATTATTCTGCACCAAAATGAGCTAAACCTGACTTTATGCTGAGAAGTTCATAAAATGTATGACAGGAAATTTTGGTGTTCATCAATGCACTGTAACTGAAAAACTGTATATAAAAGCAAACCTATCTAGCTCTTCTTTCGTTCTATCAAAAGTATCTGAGGTAGCTGACCACGTACACTTTTTTTTTTTTTTTTACTGGGTAATGATCTTGTTTCTTTGTAGATGAGTGTCTTAACTGTCATAAAAAATGGCCTGTTTTACCAAATGGGAGGTGTTTGGGCTTTTGGTGCCATTAAAAGTCGCTTTTGAAAGCGTTGCCGGAACATCAAACACACATCAAGCATCCTTTGGGCTGTGAAGCAGAGCTTACCTATCTTAACAATATTCTTCCTTAGAAATATATTTTTGGCCTTTAGATCTCTGTGAAGTATTCTCCTGTTTAAGCAAGACAAACAAGAATCAATAGTCACAGAAGCTGCGAGAGAAGTAAGGATTTAGAGATGTTATTCCGTTGTGGGTAAATTTGTCTTGTAAAGTGCAAACTTTAATGTAAGGGCCAGCTATAAAAGACTTAAATCATTTTGAATGTAAAAATAGAAAATAGGTCAGTTATGAATTATTCACTGTAAAAAAAGAGGAGCGTTGTTCTCTGCTCACCTCTGATGTATGTAATGTACTCCCAACAGTAACTGACAGATCCATTCACAGACCTGAGGCTCTGATAACATACGGCTTGTGCGTTTCAACTCTTCCAACTTACAGTCCAAATCTTTGTCCTGTGGAACAAAGACAAATTGAAGAGGCACAAAATAGGCACAAAATGTTATAAATGAATATCCATATCTTTTGCATGAAACACTGGGAGTCCTGGCTACACAGAGCAGACAAAAACTAGATTAAATAAGCAGTCTTTGTTCCCAAAAAGATACTTCAAAGAGTAACACTGTGGTGTTTTTCTCTGGTTTCCTGTGTGTACATTCTCTCTGATCTTTCTCTGTTTGCATTAGTGGATTGTGAAGTTGTCTTTAAGAATGTAAGTCTTTGGGCACCTATTTACACTTCAGACAAACCCACATTTGCCTGCTCACACACACACTGGCAGCACCAGTCACGATGTCCGGAATCTCCTGAGACCTCTGCAGGGAGCGTGAGAGAGAGCAAGAAAGAAAGAGACCCCACTGCTAATGATCAAAGACGATTAAAAATAATTCGGAGTGTCAATTAAAAAGATAGTTCATCCGAAAATGAACATTATATCATAATTAAGGCCTACTCACTGTCATTTCAAACTTTTATGATTTTTTTTTTTCACGGAGCATGAAAGAACACACTGTATTGTGCCTGCAGCTTCACAGCCAAACGAACTGAGATGACAATCAAACATGCTCTCATAAAATGTCCTCTCCCTGTCTCAAGAGCCATGACAAGTCTGATTCTTTAGTGAATCCGCTCTTTTAGAGTGTTCATGTAAACTGGTCACTGGTCAAATAAACCCAAAACATTTTTCTATTGCATTTAGTGTAAATACTATCGCCTTCATTATAACTTTTCTGTCAGATAAATACAAAATAAAAAACATATGTTGAAGGAACAATAGTTCACCCAAAACTTGCTGAAAATGGATGCTCAGGCCAAGTTGTATACTTTTTGGAGAATTTTAGTATTATATTACTTCCTCAGCAATGGATCCTCTGTGAATGGGTGCCATCAGAATGAGAGTCCAAACAGCTGATAAAAACATCACAATAATCCATAAGGGATCCACATGACTCCAATCCATCAATTAACACCTTGTGAAATGAAAAGCTTTATGTTTATAAGAAACAAATCCATCATTAAGACAAAACTGTCTTTTTCTGAATCAGGAGAGAAATGTGCACATATGATGCACTGTTTACAATCTAAAACAATTCTAAACAAGTATGTTTGTGGATTTTGACCAACAGGGGATAGAATTTTTTCTACTAAGGGAAGCATTATTATGGATTATGGGCTTGTATTTTGGCCAGAAGTGTCCTTTTAAAGTTAAAGTAATGATGGATTTCTTATAAACATGCAGTTTTTCACTTTACAAGACGCTGACCCATTGAGTTTGAACGCTCATCAGTGCAAATGAGAGCCAACACTATGCTGGAGAGAGAGTTTGAAACAATATAAGTGCTTTTTGTGTGTGTGTGGGGGGGGGTGGGGGTGGGGGTGGGGGGGGGGGGTGCTAAACTATTCCTTAAATATACAATAATGGAACCAGAATGAGCATATAAACATGCAGCATATTTAAGCAGCTCTCTGTTTTCACCAAGTACCACCAGCAGAATAATCAATCCCACTAATGATAAGAGTGAAGCGGAGCTCAGTTTGAACATGGAGCTGAACTCAGCACCCCTTATTTTAATAACAACAGACATTTGTCGATGTCTCAAAAGAGTGAGTTCCATTAGAAAAGTCTTCTATCGGTAACGCAGTGACAGGCATGAGTCAGATTAGCACACTGTGTAGATATATTGCGGGCTTTGCAGTTCATTTGAAATGTCTTTGGATAAGCCCTCCTGCACACTGCCCGAGGGAAGTGTTTGCTCAATGTAAGTGCAGCTCGCCACGCATCCAAGCAAAGGATGATTCGCATTATGAGTGTAATTGGGACTGGCTAATTTGTTGGCCCCCTAATATATTTATCTACGGTTATGACCATCATCACTCAAAAAGCCTCCTCGAATGCTTTCAAAAAGCTTTCATCAATGCTTTTCATGAGTGCAAAGGTTTAATTGAGCAATGGATTTAGGAATAAGCATTGTAGCATGAACAGAAGTAATGAAAACCTCCCTGCCAGTCGTACCTCCATTTCTCACTCACACACACACACACACACACAAAGCGTGTTTTTCATTTATCAGAATGTCATGGATCTCAAATGAAATATATTAAAAGTTTTTGAGCAAATGCATCAGGCAACCAAGGGCACCAGAGTGTGATCTCTAGAAAAGTGGGACACAAAAAGATTTCTATAGTGACAGTAAAGACATTTATAATGTTACAAATTATTTCTTTTTCAAATAAGTGCTGTCTTTTGAACTTTCTATTCATCAGGGAAGGGGAAGGGGAAGGGGAAGGGGAATGGGAATGGAATGGAAAGGAAAAGCGAAAGAAAGGAAAGGAAAAGCGACAGGAAAAGTGAAAGGAAAGGTGAAAAGAAAGCGACAGGAAAAGTGAAAGGAAAGGTGAAAAGAAAGGAAAGGAAAAGTGAAAGGAAAGGCAAAAGGAAAGGAAAGGAAAAGCAAAAGGAAAAGCAAAAGGGAAAGGAAAAGCAAAAGGGAAAGGAAAAGGATCCATGTGTAATCCATGACATTTCCAGGTTTAACTGTATTTTTCCCTGAATGTCCCTGAAATTCAGGATGTCGATAATGCTGGAAACCCTGGTGTCAGTATAAGTATAAGTCTAAGATAAGGCTGTAATATAACTAGAGCAACAAAAATACTGCCCCTTCCATTATCAAACATACAAATTATTAAGTCAAAATCTATTTGTTTTGCATCAAGCAGATCTGGACTGCAATCTCTCAGTTTGATTGGGCACAACACTTCTGATCTCAACAGTTTCTTTGATATCTTGAGATGGGAGCAGCTGGTGGGGTGAAGACTGGCCTGGTTAAAAAGATGAGATGACTGGCATGGACAGATCTGAGCCACACTGCTGGAGAAAGAGCAGAGCTCCATTCTTTATCAGCTCACTGTTACCGTTCAACCGTTCAGGTGCAAAGTGCTCCGGGGCAATCAGATCACTTTCTTCATGTAAGAGTGTGTGTGTGTGTGTGTGTGTGTGTTTTCATGAAGGGGCAAATGGTTGGAGCGTAATAGAGGCTTCCCATCCATAATGATTCCCACCCAGAGCTGTTTCTAACAGGAAGCCAGACCCTCTTTCTCTCTGTGTGTGTGTGGCTTCAGTCTTTCAGCATGGAGACATGACATTTATCCAAAGGAGTAATGGGTGGTAATGAGATCTGCAGTGAGTCATGTAGAGGAAATTTTTATTAATTTATTACAGAATATTTTTCTTGTGACTATATCAAAGGCAACATTTCCACAAATAATTGCATGGTGGTATGCCAGACAATTAATAAACACACACAGCCAGCTCCATATTTGCACCCATTATGCTTTTATGGAGCATCCTGAATACAGTCACAGAATTTAAATTCAGCTCCAGCATATTTGCTTTTTTAAAATCTGGCAGTCGATGGAATAATTAAGGTTTTTTGCATTGTAACTCATTCCCACTCAAATTCTGATTATTGCAAAGGGGGAAAAAAATCTAAATCTAAATCTCATTATCATAATATAGTAATGGCCTTAACATTGTTTATTTAAAAAAAAGGCATATTAGAATAAATTCAATAAATAGTAATAATATATAATAATAAGGGTCATATACCATTTATGCACAGAAACCTTATGTAACAGAAAAGCAGTACACTTACACTAAAGACAGAAGATCAAAGATCAATGAGTCTCGTCTTGATTAGAGTAAGTGTCTGTCAGATGCAAGTCAACCTACATGGAACACAACGGCAAACATGCACAAGATGAAAGAGAACAGAACAAGGAGAACTAGAAGCCGGAAGCAGAGATATTCTTTCATTCTATTCATAAGATTTTCTTCTTGCTTTATTATTCAACTGCTGTATATCAGAGTGAGTCTTGCCTCGTTGAGAACAAGATAGACACAAGATCAATGATGTGGCCTATTGTTCATCCCATGTCTCTTAGGAGAATGGAACTCAATGCACATGCTCAGCACAGGAGGGATCCCCCTTAATCTCCGTAGCGACTCCACATGACATGCAGTAACCCAGAGCACAGAACACAATCAAAACAGCATTTACATTAAAACATTTTTTTATGTTTTTATGGCATATGTGATCTTTTATTTTTCAACAGCTTGGAAATTATGGCAAATCAACAATTGGGAAAATGTTACTGCATTTTTTTGCCCCAAAACTGCCAATGTGGCAAACTTCATTGCAAGATGGCCAAATCACACGATGTTGTGCAATTTTGATTACATAAAACCTTTTTCCCTGTCAAAGTCATGGCTATGTTTAGAACTTGTATGATGAAGTTCATCATCTTTTATAAATTAGGATGTCAGTTCTCATATAGTCATGTCTGATATAAAGACGACAGTTATAAAAAATAACACTTTTCACTTTTGCGAATGCTGGAGATTTAAAATTTGGTCACAGACTAATAATTAAACATTTTTTATTTTTTTATTTGGCAGTCATTAAAATAATTAAGGATGTTTATGGGTGTTGTGAGCCGTGTCCCGGGCACCTATCAGCGTCGCCCTGGCAACGAAGGAGATCCACCTGCACGCAATCACCAAGGGCTGATCGGTCCCAGCTGAAGCGGATGAGGAGAGGACTACAAAAGCTGCATCCGAGAATACACGGGTGAGAAAGATCTCCAGACGACAGGCTGCTAATGTTGTGTCTCTTGTCCCTCCAGAAAGCGACTGACCGACCAGCCCGCCACCCGAGCACCGGACACCAAATCCCCTTGCACTCAGCCGGCCGGCGAACAGGTTCACGCAGCACCGAGGACGAGCACCAGACACCTCTAGCACCTTCACGGTTCATTCTGTTTGTCAATAAACACACCCTCCGGGGCTTTAACTTTCACTGCAACCTGTCGTGTGATTCTTCAGCCCGCCACAGTGTCTAATCACCATAATTTTAGAATAATAAAATGATAATATTGATAACATAATATAAAATAAATAAAATATGACATCAATAGACAGGAGTTCATAACAATGTTCATGAAAAAGATATCAGTGTTGTCATATCATGTTTGATATAAAGAGGACAGTCTTACAAAAATTAAATTAGACTTTTCACTTTTGCAAATGTTGGACATTTGAAATTTAGTTCAGGTCAACACAGGTTCAAATTTAAGTTTAATAAAGCTAATAATTTAATATGGATGTGGTCTGGCACATCAATTTAGTACAGCAATTTGGACAAGAAAAAATAAGGTGTCCTAAGGCAAACTATCTCCATAACATTCCAAGGGTAAGAAACACACTTCCTAGGTAACACAGCTGTAGCATCTCCATTCAAAACAAAAAGCCCTGGGTTTTGACACAGAAAGGCATGGAAACAGACCTAGAAAATCCAGAATTTTATTGCTACCCAGGAGACTTCACAGAGTTCTCGGTTATGTTTCATCTAAGTATCACTTTTTTCTCACATGTTTCCCCAAAATTTCCCAAGGAGAAATACAAATGGCACAAATTGTTGGCATACAGTAAGAATTTGATGAGAAATGTCTTTGTATTGAAATCTCTGACTCTGGTATCTTAGCAGATTTTGTGACATTTATAGTTCATCATTTACTCACCCTCAAGTTGTTAGAAAGCTGTATGAGTCTCTAACCAAAGAGTTGTTGGTAGCCAATGACTTCCAAAGTATAAAAAACATGGAAGCCAAAGGCTACCAGCAACTGTTTGGTCACCACCATTCTTCAAAATATCTTCTTGTGTCTTCAAAAGAAGAAATAAATGTATATAGGTTTATTACAACATGAGGGCGAATAAACAATGTAAACATTTACTTTTTTGGGTGAAATATCCCTCATGTGAGATTACTGGTATATATTTCAGTATCTCAAAAATCTGAGAAGCAGACAAAGCAAACGTCTTCATCTGCTCTCCATTTACTCTCACTGCTGTCTAGGAGAAACGATCAAACGATCATCCTGATTTTTCTTTCCTAATGTCCATTACATTCACTGAGAGTTAGCTGCGGAACAAAGCAGCTCTGAACAACAGCCTGTGTGCCAAAGAAAAAGATAAAGGAGACGTGCAAAATGTAATAATCACTGACCAAGCCTTCCAAAAGCATAGGGCAGTGATGACACGAGACCGGTTTGACCTGCAGATGTGTCTTAATAAGCAAGGAAAAGACCTCTGGGTGATGTCACGGTGCTCTCAGCATCTCTGATCCATGGCTGAACATAGAAAAGGCACCACAGGGATGAAGGAGGCGCTTGACAGTGTAAGTAGAGTTTGAAAGCTAGTTGCGGAATAGGGTTGGGAAATGTAAATACATCCAGAATTCTGCTTAGGAATTCAACTAAAAGGCATATATGCAATCCATTTTACCTCTGTAACATTATGTGAAATTCAAAGAGGAAATGAAAAGAGCAAGTTATTACTTTTCAATGACTTTTTGCACTGATGAATCATGCATAATAACACCAGGCGCATGTACAAAGAAAGTACCATAAACAATGAGTCAATTTTGATTTCCTATTGTCTTTAAAATCATAATTTTAAAGCCCTCAAGATAGAGGGTGATTCTATCACTCACTTTCATTTGGAATGTCTCTGCAAATAGCCTTCCTTCCCCAAGTGTTTTTCAAGGGCACAACAAGACATTTGCTCAAAATGTCACCACAACAGGCCAACACAGTTCACAGGACCTGTCGATCATGTGACTTGCTTCAGGCTTATTATGACTAGAAATGACCAAAAAAAGATAACCCAGGAGTTCCCAAAGGACAATTTACCTCGCAGTACTCAGTGATGATGCAGAAGGTGTCTCTCTCCAGGAAGCTGCTGTAGAACTTGAGGATGGCAGGATGGTTCAGCTGAGAGAGAAGCTGAGCCTCTTGAGTGGCATGGACTGTCTCATTGGGTTTCAGACCGCCAACAGGAATCTCTTTCAGCACCTTCCTGCACAATTAACCACAGAGACGAGGGATTATAATGCCTTAGTGCCATGAAGAGAAGCTTGTGGTTTCAATACTGTATGCAATATACATGTCCAGTAAAAAGATTGGTAACACTTTATTTTAAGGTGTCCATAATACAGAGTAATTACCTAGTTAAGTACTTCGTAGTAACCATTGTACTTACATGAAACAAAATGTACCAGGCATGTAACTAAGTTATGGAACGGCCTGTACTTAAGAGTTTGTAATTATGTACAAGTAATAGGCAGCTACTGTTACACATATGTAACAGACTGAGTCTGTTACACAGCTACTTATGTAACCAAAAGATTGTTACATATGTGTTGCAGACTTTATACAACGTAATTATTAATGTAAGTACACAGACATAAGATATTTAAAATAAAGTGTATCAAGATTGTACTTAAGTGTACTTCATGTGTATCTATACTGTACACCTTATCCAGCTGCACCGTAGTTTGATTTAACCCACCAGTACACAGCTTAAATACATGTAATACCTTCTAATTACATTAAAATTGCAGAATATTACACAGGCATAAGCTACTTAAAAAAAATGTATCAAGACTGTACTTAAGTGTACTTCATGTGTATCTATACACTTTACACCTTATCCAGATGCACATTAGTTTGATTTAACCCACCAGTACACAGCTAAAATACATGTAATACCTTTCTAATTACATTAAAATTACAGAATATTACACAGGCATAAGCTGCTTAAAAAAGTGTATCAAGATTGTACTTAAAGGGGTCCTATTATGCTTTTTCACTTTTTGAATTTTAGTCAGTGTGTATTGTGTATGTTTGGGCATAAAACGATCTACAAAATTACAAATCTCAAAGTCCACTCCATAGGGAGATATTTAGTTTTTTAAAAATCCCTTTTCAAGAACTACAGCGAATGCCTCGTTTGGACTACAAAGATGTTTTCCTGTATTTATGACATCACAAATTGTAAATCCCGCCTACAGAGATTTGAATGGCTGGGGGCTAAGGAGCACTGCACCTTTCAAAATCGAAACCCAGTGCGGGTGTTTTTATATCGCTGTATTTCTGATGGAAACCAACTATTTTCAGAAAATTTTGGATGTCATTTTCATTTCATCTTGCATATTATGTCTGATAAAGCAGTGAGCTCTGCTTTGCATACAGCGTTACATGTACAGCGTTGTGTACAGTCTCCTGCTCCAACAGCTCCTCCTGCTGGCAGAGAATTACTTTGCATATATATATATATATATATATATATATATGCGACGACAAATAGAGTGTATAACAGTTTCAGTGCAATTCATGTTATAATGTTAGAATTAAAGAACAATAAACATAATACATATTACCGTTGCACTTATCTGTACATAGTCAATGCAGTTATTTTTAAGCTGTTGTTGACATCCTATCCTCTTGTTCAATATTCTCGGGGTCTGAACTGATATGGCAATATTGACGAACTTGCTGTTCTGGCAAGGGGCGGGGCAATAGTACTGAAACGCCGTCTAAGGTGTTTACCAATCACAACGCACTGAGACAGCTTACCAATCACAACACACTTCGTTTTTCGGAAGGCAATGAAATACAATGATATTTTAGCTGAATTGTCAGCAGGGTTACTGGGGCATTACTCCAGTCTTCAATGTAACAATCATGCACGATTATAAATAATGGTTCTTAGCGTTATCGATTTTTAAAACAGCTTTTGCTGCTTCATATTTTTTTGGTCCACGTGATACATTTTTTGAGGATTTTTTGATGAAGGGAAGGAACAGCACTTATTTGAAAAATAAATATTTTTTGACATTATAAATGTCCTTAATGTCCCTTTTGAACAATTTAATATGTCCTTTCTGAAAACAATTATTAAGTTATTTTATTTTGATTACACTCTAAAAAATGCTGGGTAAAACACAACCCAGCGCTGGGTAAAATATGAACGAACCCAGCGATTGGGTTGTTTAGACCCAACTGAAAAGAAGGATCATGTGACACTGAAAAGTGGACCAATGACTTCTGAAAATCCAGCTTTGCCATCACAGTAAAAACTACATTAAAATGGAAAACATTTTTCTTTTTAATCGTAAAAATATAATATATATTATTTTTACTGTATTTTTGATCAATTAAATGCAGACTTGAGCATAAGAGACTTCTTTTCAAAAACATTAAAAAAATTCCAAATCTTCACCAGTAGTGTAAGTTTCTAAAATAAATGGTAATAAAATTGGAGTTACAAATTAAAAAACAATGTGAATGTCCATCATCGCAAAGTCAGTCACATTCATCATTACTCACATTATTCATTTTCTATGTTCTATTCTAATTAAGCATTCTATTTTCACAGGAAGCTCAAGACTGACAGCTTAATCCAACCAGGAAAATAAAAAAAATGAAGTTGTGAAAGCGTGATAAGTCAGTGGGTTTTGCTCTTATGAGCCTCCCAAATCAACCTGCTCATTGCTTGCTCAGCCTTTAATTTTCCACAGTCTCTCTTCAATTTCCTACTTCCCGTGCCCTGCCACCGCTGCTCAGATGCACTGGGTTTATATAAGTGTCACGTCCTTCAATTACCAGCTGTAACCTGGCCCCAAAAATGTCATTTAGGGAAGAACAGATTGTTTTCCCTGACCTTTTCAAGCCTGAAGGGATCAGAAAGCCAGGGCCACACTGTAAATTCAGTCTGTCATTAGTTCACAAATTATGAAGGGTCACTGTAATTATTTTGCTTTTAGTGTTAAAGTGGAGGGAGAGACAGAAAGTTGCCTTGGCCTATTTGACCTTTTGCAATGAGAAGGAAGAATGAATCAGTCACCTTCTGATGCATTTCAGATGAAAAACACTCATGATGACAGATTTAAAATCAGAGAAAATCCATCTGAACAAAAACAAGCATAAATTATCATGCTATTATTAAATTCTAAAAACCAATGGTCTTGAATAATGCAGAACTTGTGATCATTAGCCATTATTAAAAATGAAGAATGATCTTTGAATGAATGATAATTGGAGAGAAACTCCATGGAGGATTATCTTTCCTCCAGTCGGCAGCGAATATGACTGTCACGTCTGCTGATCAAACTTTATGCACTTCATAATTCAAGTTAAAGCGACAAATAAGGAATGCTCAGAGCGGCTAATTTAATCCCATCGGCTTTTAGCGAGAAGAAAAATGCAAATGAGCATTTAACACAAAGCAGGGATTTAAAATCATATTTTAGTGACCTTATTTCCAGACCTTAAGGGAGTTAATCAAATACCACCAACAGAGAGGAACGCACTGCATCTGCCTTCTGGTTTAGTTGTAAATTGGTTCTCAGGTTGTTGAAGGAGGACTCTCATTTACCTCTCCTCTCTCTACTCCTACATTCTGTTCTTTCCTCTTCCTACTTGAAAATCATTACAGCAAAGGGAACAGGTAAAGTGCACTTCAGTAGCTCAATGCTGGTCTTGGATAGCTCTCATTCGTCATGTTTTCCTGGAAGCCGAGACACGGGCGTAATAGGTAATGTATTTTTAAAGATGCAGAAAGCAACTCCTTAATGAAGCAGTTCATTCAGAACTAAACATTTCGGCAGCTCAGGTCATTCCAAACCCATTTGACTTGATATATGGGCAATGATGCATTTAAGCACTAAAAGTACAAGTGCAAAAAAAGTCGTCCACTGTACGTGATTAGTTTGCTATATTCTGTGCTAGACAGGTGAGGTCACATTCGCAAAATTTTGCAGGCAAGGTCTATTGTCCATAGTATAGCAATGTATTATTAAGCTCAAACTCAAGTGACAAGCAGTTTTTGTTGGTAAATGTGGCAAATGTGTGAGACCAGCTTGAACACGATCGAAATTGCGTATGGAACTTGTTTCACAAAACTCCTTATCACCTGGATTCCTTTTTAAAATTACTGAATTTTGTCTTTGAAATTTCACCAAGCAATTGTAAAAGTGACCGCACCATATCACAGCCATGTGATAGACAGCTATTAATCACTGTAACCAGATCATAGGTCAGTGAGTTGAACTGGGTCCGATTTCATGAACACATTATTGAGGATGATTTTGTGAACTTGTATGGTATGGAGCTCCTAAGAGGACATGGTGATGGAAAAAAATTAGATGGGAGGAAAAATTATATTTCAATGCTTTGCATTTCCTAGAGAAACTTTGAATTTGCTCGCAAAACATTCTCTTACAAAAGTTCTGAACTTCCTCAACTTTGTGTCTGCTCAGATATCTGAGGATGCCTCTGATATTAGTGAGGTTGTGCTGGTCTTAAAGCACATTTTTTTTTTAACTTTATATATTTTTCCCAGTCCATTGATATGGTTAACACTATGTCAGTCATCGAAATTTTGAGAGTGAATCTCACATTTATATACGGATGTTATTTCTGAAACTTTGCAACAGGCAAATGGCTGCTGGTACTCTTAGCAACATTAAAAAAAACTAAAAAAAACTTTTATTCAAATTTTGAATGGCTTATATAGGGCTTAGAAAGTACGTAGAGCGCTCCCTTTATAATAAATAAAAAAAACTGTCACTCATCTTAGTTCAATGCAATGAACAATGAATCTCTTATTTACATTGTGTCTACACTTTCTTTGTTATAATGAGATGATTCGTGAGCATGCAGAACTCAGCACTGGACAAACATTCTGGCATTTTGGGTGTTGAGTGGATTCTAACTTAAACACTTCTGATTGGCCATTGTGTTCAAGAAATCAGAGCACAAAAAATATCTGCCAAATCTGTTTCACCATTATGCTACTATTATAGCTTCAACTTGGAGCTCTTGCTTACATTTGAGGGCGTTAAGGTCTCTGCACAAAATTTTTGTCTGAAGTTTTCGCACGTTAAAAAATAAATATGACCTCACGTTGTGTCAATCACATTTGCACACTTCCTCTGAAACTTTCGTCCGTCAAAAAATTTTTTGGATCAGGTTCGATTTTCTGCGTTTTCGCAGAAGTAGTGCATTTTGATAAGAAAGAATGGGGAATATGAAAAAAACGCAAATTTCGGACTCAGTGTGCAATGACCTTCAGTATAGTTTTTCCTTCCACCTCATATTATTTCCATTACCAGTTGATTTGCAAGAGAATGCAGAAGTTTCGTGAGAGAACGCTAACATTTTTGGGAGCTAATGAAAAAGCTTTGAAATATATTTTCTGTAATATAATATCAAATTTTTTCACCATATTCCTTTAGCGACTCCATATGTTGGTCAAGTGATTCATTGAAAAGATCTGAATCAAAAGAACAATTCGTTCATGAATTGGACATCACCAAAAGCAGGAGCTTTATGATTTCCTAAGGAAAAATCATACCAAACAACAGAACGTTTTGTGCACATAATGCCTTCAAATGGCACTACACCCCTGGGGAAATAAGGCAAGATTTCTTTATCATGCTATAAGATGTCATATCTCTCTAGAGAGGACTATAACTATGCTCAACTTCAAACTAAATATCCAAGCATAAGTGATGGATAACACCAGCTCTACACATATTGCTCAAACCAACAACTCAGTTTTTTTGCATGTTTTGAAATGATAATTGTTAAAGTTACCAGTCATATTTACTACTGGGAAATTCTGAAATAATTTTGATACCCGAGTTTCCGAGTTGGGCGGGTCATAAACTTTAAACACCGTGCCACCGTGGAGGGGACAACCTGCTGTCAATGTTGTTCTCACAACTACTACATCCCTTTGTCTGGTCGCTAAAGTAGTGTATTTATAGGCTAGGTATGAACGATTATGCGAAGCATAGGCCTATTGTATGTTTTATAAGCAGTGAAATAAGCATGTATTTGACCGATATTCCAGAATTGTCAGCGAACTGCATGTATAGTGCAGTGAATGTTTATATGACTGTCAACCAATGGGATGCTACTTTTTATTCTTTCTGACATTAAAGCACTTGAATACGACACGCTGTATAATTATAATTAATAATTTGATTGTTAATCATAAACATAATAACATATTATGTGTCAGGCAGCCATTCATGCAATGGTATCCAAAATCATGATCCTACTAAACAGCTACTTCAATTAGGGTACAATATTCAGCAATCAAATATTTATTTATCAATCATTGGACACCTATTTGGAAGTTGAAAACAAAAATTTTAGCATTTCAACAATTATTAAATGATCAATATGTTTTGATTTTAAATGTAGCCAGAAACGTAATCAGAAAGTAACAACAGAACTTGTCAAGGAGTATTAACCCAACTCCAATCACTGAATCTATTGAGAGCAATAGAAGTACAGAGGTGGGCTTTTCCAAACCTTTTGGAGCCAGGGACCCCTTATAGGGGAGAAGATTTTCCAAGGACCCCCTCAAAATTATAAGAGTGTTTAAGGCTAAGGTTAATGTGGGTGGGAGTATAATGAACATAATATGATTGTTTTATTGCAGCAGATGGTCCCTGTTGTATGTGTACTTTCTAATTCTACAGCAGTGGTGCAAAAACGGGGTACACAGTGCATTTTGCCAAAATCATTTTGTGAAAATCAACTTTAATAAAATGTTATATATAATCAAATGCTTGGTTGTTAAATAAAATGTAATGAAACAATTTTTATTCAACCGTTTTTTGCACTTTTAATGAGTTTTAATTTTTTAATTTTCAAGATTTTCAAGGAGGCAGTCGTGGCCGTGGAATGACGAGCACTGTCTTCCACCCTCAATACCACGACTGAGGTGAGACTCTTGAGCAAGACACCGAACCCCCAACTGCTCCCCGGCCGCCGCAGCAAAAATGGCTGCCCAATGCTCTGTGTGTGTGTTCACTGCTGTGTGTGTGCACTTGGATGGGTGAAATGCAGAGCACAATTTCTGAGTATGGGACTGCTCCCCGGCCGAGTAGGCACCAATCAGAGGCTGCATTTTTATGTCAACATATAGACTTCTTACAAAGTACTTTACAGTATTTTAATACTGCAAAAATACAAAAGACTAAAGTATTTTGATACAAAATATGATGCCATTTTCATCAACCCTATGAAATACAAATAACAAAACCCTGCTTTGTAACTGAAATGCATGTATCATAAATACTGCTCATCCCTGCTTACTTCAATGGTGAGACACACAAAGAATCATTACATTGAAGTATGACAGGTCGGTCTAATTTCGAAAATCTAATTTCGTCTTGGCCACTTCCTCTCATGTCTCATTAGAGCTAACATACCTTGATAATGCATTATGTCACAAGACCAATCTAATGAACAGTTGAGCTGATGTTGTAGAAAGCCGTTAACACTCTGTATTATGGATTCACATTAGAAGCTTCTACCTGAATAATGATAAGAGATCAAAACAACCAGATATTACAATCATCCATAAAGCTTTTACATAATCCAAGATAATATGTTTGTGTTTATCCACTTAATTTCAAGTAAAGGATCCAGTCAATTACTGAACAAATTAAACTCTATTTACAATTGATCATCACCAACCTACAGTTTACATGTTGATAACATGTCAGGGATTTCATCTTCAAGCACTTAATAGCTTTGCTTAAAGAAACATTTTCGTGAACATTCAATATGAAGCACATATCTGTGACTATATTCATGAAAACAACCTCTCATTCCTTATTCTGCTGTTGTATATGAAATATATATACATTTTAAAGTTTAATAGTTTTAGTTTTATAGTTTAAAAATTTGTCAAGGACAGATATGGGTAATTTAAAATACAAAAAATAATATATTGGTGTACAACAATCTTGATATTAACTTTATTTTGAAGATCGATAAAATACAGGTATTTACAAGATTGTCCGTTCTCTCTAATAGGGTGACATAAACATACAGAATGACAAGCCTGTTCTGCAAATATTATTTTCTGTTGTGTTGATATGGTTGCCTGATAAGCACAACGAGAATCCATAATTTATGTAATTATGTCCAATGTAAATATATGTGGGGTTTCAATTTCAACCTCACCATATTTCAGCACAATACATGTTTATTTTAAATCCCAGGCATTTTTTTTTTACATGTGGAAGAATGTAAAGAAAAGCTCAGCTAGACCTCTTCTGACAGAAAATGGTATATCTTCGATAAAAAAACAATCAATCACTGAAATTTCCTGTGGTGAATAATTGAACACGCGTTCATGTCCCATTTCTTAGTCTCTCTCTGGAGGCGTAGAGTCAATTTAAGATCTATTTTAAGGATATTGGAAAGCTGAGCAAATAACCAACCACAATCCTTTGCAATTTTAACCTGCATGGTACCATATTCTATTTCAACCCCGAGATCAGAGGAAACAGGTATGAATATACAGTAAATGACAGGGCTCTTTTGATCAGCTCCTGCTCATTTTCACAGTCTACATCGCCTTGGCCCAAATTAAACCCCTCATCTCTGATGAGATTTTGTAGAAAATAATTGCATCATCCTAGATTATCACATACATAATTAGAAATTTAAATGGCTACAATATAAATGGATTATATTCATCATAACAAGTCTCTTTATAAATGTGGCAAAACGTTTTGCTTTTTGAGGTGTTAAGGTCAGATAACCCTAAAAGGCACTGTCACAATTACTACGATGTGTAATGTAAAAAATAAATGGAGGGAAAATTCCCATGATACATGAACCAGGTCAGTGAATGAACCAGTTTAAAGGTCTGGAATCAAACAGATGTAGCAGCATAGACCAAGAAAGCCCCAAAAGGAAAGAGTACCTAAGAGAGAGAGAGCAAAATCAGGAGGTGGAGAGAGACTAGCCCGTACGAGAGTCTGGGCACCTGCAAACAAATTGGGAGATTTCTGGTGGACCTGGATCCAAGTGGGAGGTTGCATAACATAAGGTGAGCAGAAACAAGCACTGCTGCCACGAGTCTCCAGGGAATCTTGTCTGACAGGGAAATCCATAGAGGACAAGCTGAAAGTGGGCTAGCAGGGCTGAAGAGAGAAGCATTCCCCTCCTTGAGTGAGATTAGCTGCTTCTGGCCTCTGAGAGCAGAATAAACAAATTATATTCATAATGCTCTAGACTCGCTACACTGGTGTTTTGTTTTAAGTGACTGCCGCATTGTAAGAAAGAGACAGCTGTTCCTCATTTAAAATGAAAATACTCAATAGGACATGAGGGGTCAAGACATGGAATCAGCCATCACAAACAAGATAACAAATCATTTGTTTACACCATTCAAAATGTCACTTCAGATTTAATCACAGTACACCAAAAATTTTAATTTTGTCATCATTTACTAATACTCCTGGTTCAAGAGAGTTCATAAGAGATGTCTGCTTTGAGATCAAATTATTAGTTTTAGTCAGATCTTAATGAATTGATTCATCCAGTACCTAAATCGTTCTGAAAGATTAGTTCATTAATCAGACTGATTTCAACTTCAAATGTTCCTCATTAAAAGGTATTGCTTACACTTACAGTTCTTTTATGTACTTTTACAGGCTTGAAAGCTCCATTCATTGTAACTGCATGGAAGAGTGTGACCAGTACAAACATTTCCTTTTGTGCTGCAGCAAGAAAACGTCATGAGAACAACATGAGCATCCGTTTTGCTGTTGTTAACTAAAACTAAATCTGAAACTATTAAAGTAATTTTCAGTAGCTGAAATTAACCTGAAATGAAAACACACACACACACACACACACATCAATTAAAATAGAAATGTTGCTTTGGGAACTAACTGAAATAAGGTTTTAAAAGAACAAAAATTACTAAAACTAAAATAAAAATGATAAAGACGCTATAAAAGAATATTTAAAAAGAACCCAAAATTACAAATCACACAATAACTAACATTTTTAATAATTAAAATGAATAATGAAAATATAAAAATAAAAGCTCATTCTAACTAAATAGGCACTACAACAGTACATACAACTAAAGTAACACAGATGAACATAAGTGATGAAAAAATTCATTATTTTTGGGTTAAGTATTTCTTAAAATACAATATGAATTGTGATACCTTAACTAGGACAAAGTTGTTAAATGACAAGTTTGCCATTATAATCATCTTTGTCCCTTAAGTATGTGGATTTATTTAGAAAATAACACCACTTGGAAATCCTTTGTGCCCACAGTGGTACTTTTGGCACATTTGTGAGACTATTAATGAAGACCAGAGCAGATGACAGGCCACTCTTCTCTGCTCACACTAATTTTTTTAATAGAGATGTAATTTGCGTAAAGGTCACACTTCTCAAAATGGCTCCCCATCTGGATGAAATACACGCACAATATATATTCGAAATCCGTTATATGGATCATATAATTTTCTTTCTTCTATAAAACACAAAGGGATACGTTTAGCAGAATGTCCAAGCCGCTCTTTTATCATACAAGAAAAGTAGATGGTGATTTGTATTCTCATGCTCCAAAAAGGACAAAACAAGCATCATAAAACAGTCCTATAATGCAAGTCTTTTGTACATGAATTTAAAGTGATAAATGACTCTAAAACACACAATCTCTACAGCTTTACTTCATCATCAGCCTATACACACACACCAATTTCAGCCCGACTACCGTATATAAAGCATTCAAATGCTGAAGCAGTGGCTTTTTGGAAAGACCTGCTATGGGACCCACAGGATGTGAGCCCGACTTTTGGGGTGAATCCGGAATAGGAAGTCATTTGTCTGGGCTAATAAAGCCCAGTGAGAAGCCAGCTGGAGGAAAGGGGTACGGCAGTCTCAGCTCACAGCGCTCAGCACTGACATTTGGCTCTCACAAAGAAACAAAGGAGTTCATAGTACTGTAAGAACCACTGAGGCAGTAACAACAAAACACACACCCAGCAGGATTTTAAGGCTGAGAGAAGACTAAGGAAGGAGAACTGGTGTGTAAGTGTGCTTGAGAGAAAGGAACAGGAGCTGCGGTGGTATCCTGAAGGTGGGCATTCAGGTTTGGTGCCAGCACTCTGCGTGTGACAGGTCAGAGGTTGGCAAACAGCTGCGACGGGCTAACAAGCAGAAAGCTCAGGGCCAAAAGAACAGTAACCCGTAGCATGCCGCCACTCGCCTGTGGGCAGCTAAATTGTGGAGCTCTTCCTAATTGGCCTCCATTTCCACCAGCATCTCTCCAGCTTTCAGTTCCAGCTCCTCGTCTGATATGGGCTTCACAGTATGTTGCCAAGCAAAGTGTGATAGACATGGAGAACAGTTAAAAGCAGCAAATGAACTGACAACATTGTAACTGGCTCTTCTCCAGGCAGTTTGCTTGTGTATATGAATCCAATTATAAACCCAAAGACCAAAAACTGTAGAAATCAATATGGGAAGGATAATATGCGGGCAGCTGGTCTAAACAGTATAATACTGTGATCAAGACTCAGACTCTACTGTCCAAGATCTACAACATGTGGGGAAGTCGTAGCCTAATGGTTAGAGAGTCGGACTCGTAATCCAAAGGTTGCGAGTTCGAGTCTCGGGCTGGCAGGAATTGTAGGTGGGGGGAGTGAATGTCCAGCGCTCTCTCCACCCTCAATATCACGACTGAGGTGCCCTTGAGCAAGGCACCGAACCCCCAACCCCCGGGGAGTGTGTGTTCACTGCTGTGTGTGTGTCCACTTTGGATGGGTAAATGCAGAGCACGAAGTCAACTTGGCCGTATGTCACTTTCACTTTTCACTTTAATACACAGATGAAATTATATCCATTAGAAATCCCATTTATCTTTAATGATGAGCTAAGATGACCCACACAAAACTATCATATGTCTTCAGATATGCACCACTTTTATGATATTTCATAGTGTTTTGCATCCTCGTTAATTTTAATTGGGTGGAAAATAATAAGTACTATTATTCTTCAAAATTTCTCCTTTTGAGTTATACAGGAAGAAAAAAAAAATTATTGGTATGCAATGATATCAGGGGGAGTAAATACTGAACTATTTTTTTTTTCTTTCAAAAAAATACCATGGTTAATTTCATAAACTATTCCATAAAACTATTTCATAAAAAAATATTATATTTCAAATAAATGCTGTTGTTTTGAACTGTTTATTCATCAAAGAGTCCTGGCAAAATGTGTCACAGTCTCTACAAAAATATTAAGCAGTATACTTCACATTTTTGAAATTTATTCATGAAATTATTTTTCAACATTAAATGATTTATGAAGGATCATGTGACACTGAAACCTGCTGCTGAAAATGTAGCTTTGCCATCACAGAAATAAAGGAATATTAAAATGGAATTTTAAAAAGGTTAATAATAATAGTATCTCACAATATTACTGCTTTTACTGTGTTTTTTGATCAAATAAATGCAACTTTTGTAAGCATAAGACGCGGCTTTCAAAAACATTTCAGAAATCTTACCAACCCCAAACTTTTGAATGGTAGAATAATTTATGTTTCGCAGATGTTTCTAAGAAGACATGAAACTATGTAGAAAATTGGTTGCCTAGGAAAAAGATCAATAGTTTAGTGCTTATTTTAACCTTTGACCAGAATCAAGAGGCACTTAATAAATCCACGTATATAACAGACACAGCCAAATATTTGTTCTGTTCTGAGAGCAATATCCTCATAAAGTAAGAGCCGTTGGTTTTAATTTATTGTGTGAGCTTCGCTGTGAACTGAATCTGGGTAAGATGTAATATTGTCATGATCACCAAAGCACCTAATGCCTCCTGAAAATTGACTCACAATTTCCTTTTTTCTTTTCTTATCTCCATTTTGACAGCAAACCTGCCTGTTTAAGACTGCAGTCCTCTACAAAAGCAATAAATCAACTTCACATATTTCACATCACATCCAGATGATACCAGTGAAACGTCCCCTCAGGACTTTAAATGTAAAAAAAAATTGCAATAAGAATCTAGTAAATTGCATAAGACTTTATGCAATTTAGCTAATATTCCAGTGACAGGCCATTTATTCTGTTTGAGGAAAAAACGTAAAGTGCACCTATAGAAAAAAATATATATTTACGTTACTAACCAATGAAAACTGGATTAAGCGTGAGAGTATTAAAATTATATGAATTGTAAATAATGCTCTCTAATGAAAGAATAATGGAGAGTTTGATCTTACATCATGAGGAATAACAGATATGTTGATAGTAACATAAAGGGTTCCTCAACTATCTCTGAGGAAAATAATACTGACTTGGTTAGTAGTTACAAAGACCAATGCTGCTCCCAGGTGGCTGTCCAGAGAAGTGAATTTAAGACCAAAAAACAATCTTTAAATGTTGCCATACTTAAGATCATTTCAACAAAACTGAGAATATTTTCTCTCCTGCAGAGAATGGAATCATCTGGGATCATCATTACAACTCATTAAATCCTACCTAGAAAAAAACAAAGTAACTAGTAAATAAAACCGCTAATAATATCTTTAAATACGAGACTTTTTAAAATAAAATAATGATGCAACTTTCACCATGACTTTTTCAATTAGACATTTTCTGCATAATCATAAGACTTACTGTAAGCTTCAAAGCTTATATTCTAAAAATGAGACCAACAGACATAGACACATAATTAGGCCATGTGCACATGTGTGTGGGTGTGTGGCAGTGTGCTTATGGTGGGGGTTGTGTATGTGGTTATTGGAAAGTTGCCCAAGTACATGCAGTTTTTCCTCAGTTCTTCAAACACCTCGGAAACTGATGCTATCTGTGATATTTTCCACTTCAATTATGAGATAGTCTAATTTATTACAGTATGTTATAGCATATTCTTTGCTTACCCATAAACTACCCTGCCTTGACTAATATTATAAGCCTAAATGCATGGTGAGCAGCAGAGTGGACTCGAGCATTAAAGGATTCAATTTAGTTGTCAAAGTGGGACCTCTGGAAGCAGACTCTATGGGAATCACTGCTGTAAAGACCATTGATGGCAAAAAATAATAAAGGACTTACAGTCTCTCTGCTGCTACTGCCTTTGTGTCTTTAACAAGGTAAACAGTGCCGAAGCTTCCCTTCCCGAGTCTCTGCTGGATGATGTATCTGTTAGCTATCAGACTGCTCTGGACAGGAGGTGTTTGTGTGGCAGGATGACAGTGAGTTTGGCCTGGACGCTCACGAAATCTGGGCATTTTTCAGTCATGAATACAGAGCAGTCAACTGAAAAGAGATAAAGGTCGAGAAAATGTCAACAAATGCTCTCTCGTGACGTTATTTCTTTTTCTTTTGATTATTTATCTTGTGTTTTGGTATTTTAAGTTCCTGTTTTGGAAACTAGGTATACGCAACATACATAATTATTTTGAGAATGACTTACAAGAACAATTTATCATATTTATAACCAAAACTAACCAAATTCGCCACACTTGCTCACTCTGTTTTATATATAAGTTAACGTTATATATATATATTTATTCTTACCCTGCGTCCCAATGTGCATACTATCCACCCTATCTGCCCTAAATAGTATTGAAAATGACTACTATCACATAGAATTTAGGATGGATAGTAGACGCAGGGTTAAAGTAGTTTTTAACCTCACCTGTGCGTCGGAAGTTCGTTCAGACTCAACTTCCGTGTTTTAAGTCGTTGTCATGGGAGCAGTGCAGTGGACTTTTTCACCTTTAGATGGCGCTAATGTGCGATGTTGACTGTCAACTAAATAAAGTTTTATGTGCGTCGCTTATTACATCTGAGATGATTTGAAAGCTTCCTAATCCTGATAACTGATCCATGGCTAATTTGGTTCTTCAAACGAATTTGCGTATTTGATTAAAATATCTGGATTAATGCTGCCTTCACTTGCTATTGGAAATGTCCTCTTTCCCATTTATGAAGTCGTGATTACCAGCGTGTCGTATTCAAGTGCTTTAATGTCGGAAAGAATAAAATGTAGCATCCCATTGGTTGGCATTCACAGCGATAAAATATTTTAATATTATGTTAGTGCTGGTGCAAGATTATGTTTTCTCCTCTTTTCATCAGTTTTTTTAGTTTGTGCCTTTTTTTAGATAATGTTCGACTTTCTTCATAGCATTTTAAAGTGGCAGTTTCTCAATATAATTCAAATAGATCGCATATTTTACCATCAGCTTGGCGATAGGAATGGCACGCGCAAATCTTCTCACACTTCACGCACGGAGTATAGGGTGATTCGCGCGCCGCTCGTGCACAAGTAAAAGAACTGCGCTTCAGTCATATTGTGCTGATAAGCGCTCCGTTCGGTTCGCACGTGAGGTTAGCGCTTATAAAATCGCCGAAGGCGCGATTCAAACAATTAATAAATAGCCTGATTCTAAGTTTCCATTAACCGTGGTATAAATATTGGGGGGGTTGAACTTGCTAGTTTTGGTTATTGGGGGGGGGGGGGTTACACCCACCCCCCACAAACTACGCCCCTGCATCCACCCTGTCTGCCCTAAATAGTACTGAAAATTACTAATATAACAGAATTTAGGATGGATAGTATGCAGATTGTGTTGCAGGCTACGATTACGGCGCGTTCTCGTGTTCCCCGAAAAGGGCAGGGCTGCGCTCAGCCCCGAAAAAACGATGCAAAACGTTTATTAAACGGAAACGGTGATGCGTTGAACATCCTGTTCTGATGAAGCAAGAGTTGCAACTATGGCAGCTGAGAAGATCACTCTGTTTGCTCTTTTTGAAGAATTTTCAGAGCCTGATAAAATCGGTATAAATACATTTAGTTACTGCAAAATACTGCAAAATACACTCGATGTTACACTCACTGCCCTTGCCGTCCAGAATAAAAGAGAACATCCCAAAGGAGTGAAGGGATTTGTGGAAACTGTGGTTCCTAATTATTGGGATCCAACATTAGCCTCGCATTTCAGGTGAAAGATAATCCACTTCTTACCTCCGACAGCAACGTAATGGCATCTTATAATAATAATAAAAAAAGACACCAGACGAAAAAAATTGACAAATTTCTTGACCTTTATAAGGAAACAGCCAAGCGAACACAACTACATGTTATAATAGATAAATGAAATGTGCACTGTTTTTCATTTATTTGTGTTTATTTTTACATGATTCCTAATTATTTATATTCACGATTTTCTAGTATTTGTCCAGGCTTTACATTTTTTATTTCAATGTTGTAATTAGCAATTCATTTAATTGCATCTTTGAAGCAGATTTGTTATGTGACAGCATTAATTCAAGTTTCTTAAGGGTCAAGATCATGTTATCTGCATCTCCTCAGCTCCATCAAGCCACTCCCATAATAGCTGTCACCACTCAAATTAATGCACTGCTCCAAGACTCCAATACAATTATAAAGTCATTATTTCATCACCAATACATCTTTCAATGATTAAAACTGGCTATGTCTATAGTATTATAGACTACACAACATTATTATATTATTTTTAAATGAATTTTTAAGTTATTATTATTTTAAATTATTGTTCCTGGACCAATATATATAATTATTTGTTCTATAACAATAGTTGTAGCCTACATTCATTACATTATTTACAAATTTGAAAAAAGTAGCTATTAAAAAGCAAAACAACGCAATAGCCTATACCACACAAAACTGCATGCCCTGGCCTAGTGTCAAACGAGGACAGGTGAGACCTGTGTGTGTAGCCACCTTATTTAGCCTATTACTGTTCATTTGTTATATTAAAAAAAATCCCAGAATGTTTCCTAATTGAACTAATTTATTAACATAATTATAACGTTTAAAAAAAAATTCTGTGCTCTTTGACGTTTCTTTTTACTGTTCTTTGTATCAGGCAATGCTTATCCAAGAAGCTTTACTCTCAACCCAGCCACCACAAAATGCTTTTAACAATCTAATTCTGTTCAAATGAAGCACATTTATATAAGAAAGGGAACTAGCCAGAGACAGTTCATCTGACATTTTTAGAGCTAAAACACACACACAAACATAGTAGGCACATTTTACAGTAACTCTGTATGTATATGATTAACCATTCATCACTGTGCTGTAGATGGTTGAATCATCCTGCTGCTCTGTGTTTGCAGACCTAGAAATAAAGAAGATCATAGCAGTGAAATACTCACAAACTCATATTATGTCAAGATAGGCAAATATGATGTCAAACATGATGAATTGTGTTTGCATCATCTCCATATACCGGATATAAAGCAATTGCGTATAAATATTAGACCACAGTTAGGCTACATGTGTCTTAAATGCTCACGTTTGAAGCAGTTCTTTGGGTTTAATACTGATGGATGAATATTCTACTTCATCTTCCTGCTGAACATCCTTGGCTTCTGGTAGGTTTGTGTAAGCCTAACAGCAAACAGTTAAACAAAACATGTCTTTACGTATAACTGTCATACTTTGTTCAGTTTAATGTCTACCGTGCTGAAAAGAGCAGCTTAGCTCAGCATAACCAGTGTGTTTTTTCTGATGAAGCTGGTTGACCAATTGAGACTTGCTGGTTAAGCCTGTTGGTCCTTTCAAAAGGGTAGTCATGTACAGCTTATACATTTTTTGTTTGTTGTTTGTTTAGGTTTTACAAATATATTTACAGTTTTTTGAAGAGTGCTGTAAAGAGAATCCTGGGCTTCTTCTCTTTCTTCCACTGGTTTTCTATGAGCTTTTGCTTTCCTTCTAAGAGTAAATGTGACAGAAATGCATTATAAATAGCAAATCAATAAATCATACAACTTTGATTATTTCAGTAAAGGGGTTTGATTCTGAGAAAATATTTTTACAGTTGTTATTTATTTCATTAATCCTTATTAAATGAATAAAGAAATACATCAAAATGAAAAAATGGAAGAAAAATGGATAATGTCCTGGCAGAGTATTACCAGTTATTTCCTTCAACGCTAAAACATAACTCGATACAATGCAACTCTAAAGTATATCACAATACAATTGATTTTGGCTACATGCAGTTTGGCAACTTTGTGTCGTAAGCCTTAACTACTGGCCTCATCAACATTACAACACAAACACAAAAGTACAAATGCATTTTCAAACTCATTTTGCTCTTTTGTACTTTCTAAATTGTGCAATATCAGTTAATGTTTCATTTAGTCTGGCTGTATAGAGTAACTGAGACATTTGTAATATACTTATGTGTGCAAGTACAAACAAATCAAAATGTCCATACCTCCGAATAAGCATCACAGCTGCTGTGATGAAAACAAGTGAGAATAAAGACACCACCACAATAATCAGAACTGCTGGGGACCAGGCAACATCTAATTAAGGACAACAAAATATAATTTACTTTGAATTATGCACAATAAATCTCTCATTCTCCAAATATGATTATGATTGGGAGGTTAAGAAATGTTCATAATATGTTTATCAATTCAACCAACCTTCAATGTAAATGGTGAATTCTTCAGATACAGTAGTTTTAAAGTTTCTCAAAGAACAAGAGTAATTCCCAGAGTCTTTAGCAGTTATTCTGCTGAAGGTGAGGAGAGGGTCTGACTGTTGAATCGGATCACCATTCTTAAACCACTGAACCTCAGCTAAACCACCAGGACACTTGAGTGTGCATGTCAGATTCAAAGAGTCTCCAACTACTGTGCTTCCATTTTCTCTTGACCTGCTCACTCTTAAATCTATCAAAACAAGAGAAATACCCCATAAACTCAGAGATTTCCTTCAGTGAAAACAAAAGAGCAACACTAATTTTTCAGAGTAAATCTTTTATATTTACCGTGTACTAAAATGTTCACTCCAGGATTACCTGTCCACCTGTCCACACTGGTTATAAATCTGAATTTATACTCTCCAGAATGTGCTTGATTAATATTACTGATCAAAAGAGAACAATCTGAGGTTTTGTTTCCAATGTATTGAAAGTTGTTTTGATTATTGTTGGCTTCACTATCATAAACATATGGATTATAATGACAGTCGCCATGGTTTGATGTCATTGAACACCATAGCAGTTGCTGAACTTGTTGCCCCTGTGGATATTTAAAATTACAGTCAATAGTGGCATCGGATCCCCTCGCAGCACAGATCGGAGGAGGATAATTCACCTTCCACTCAGCACTGACAACACCTGAGGAGCACAGAACACTTTAATTACAGTATTTATTAACATGGATAGTTAAAATATATCTTGAGACAGTATCTGTTATATGATATATATTGTGACAGTTTAAAATAAATTATTTACATATCAATGAGCAATAACAGAGATACAGCGGATGCAAATGACCACATAAAAAAACAAAAACATAACGAGCATTTTTAAAAAGTACAAGAAAGAAAAGCTATGGCATAAAAAGGGATATTCAATACTCTGCAATGCTTGTCACTAATCAAATAAGCAGATGTTAACTCCATATCAGATATTTTTTCTGCTCAAAATTCCATTAGAAAATGAAAATAGCACAAAATAGCAACATCTTTACTAATTAAATCAAATAATTAGAGGAGAAATGGACAACCAATACAATTTACAAAATACATAAGAAAATATTTTCTTACCAGGCAGGAGAAGCAGAATAACTTGCAGCATTTCAATACAGCGTTTCACTTGTTTATCTCAGAGTGTCAGACAGAAAATAAAGAAAAGAAGAAGTTGCTCAGACAAATGCTGATTCATGTTTTCTTGCTTATACTAATGGCCCCACATAAGGACCAAAAATGGCAACACAGGACGCAGTATCCTTTTAATCAAGATATAAATTTTTTTTACACCTAGATGCAGTATAGCACCAGGATATCTTGTTATGAAATACATATTAAAGCTTTGGGTGAGAAGTGTACAGAGACATTAAAACTATTGTGCAATAAAAATCTTGACAACTTTGGTCACCATTCACTCAACTGTATTGAAAGGAACAGGCATTCTGCTACAAATGACATATTTATGAGTTCTGAGTGACCCCAATAATCTCCATAACTGCTGGTCAGATTGAATAAAGCAAGTTGTCCATTTAGAAAAATTGACACTTATGACTGGTTTTGTGGTCCAGAGTCACATTTATGAAAATATCCATATGTTTATCAGTTCAACCAACCTTCGATGTAAATTCTTCAGTTTTAAGGTTTCTCAAAGAACAAGAGTAATTCCCAGAGTTGTGTTGTTGCAGGAAGAATGCAAGAGTCTAGGATTAAGTTTAAACTTCAAAGTCTTTAATAACTGAAAACACAGGGAATAATCCAAAAATGAAGCTTGCACAAACACATGTAACCAAATAGATCCGCCAAAGGAACACAGAGCAAACAGGAACTATTATGCACAGGATAATTAGGAACTCAGGTGCAAAGGAAACATAAAGCAATCAAACTAAACATGAACAGGAAAAAGACCATATATGGAAAACCAGGAACAAAGACACGGTGGTAAAACAAGGCAAAACAAGTCCAAAACACTGACAGTATCTGAGATATGATATACAATATATATTGTGACAGTTTTAGAGAATTTATTTATTTACTTATCAGTTAGCAATAACAGTGGAATCCGAAGAGACTACACTGAAAATGTATAGGACAGGGGTCTCCAACCTTATTTCATTCGGGAGCTGAACGCGCCTGAGAGCTACCAATGTTATACAATACTTAAATATCTTAAATATCAATCCTAACATACATGGCATTGTTAAAATGTGCTGGAAATATAAAAAAGTAGCCTCTGATAGGCCTACACACACTGAAATCATTTAGTTTTATGACAAAAGCCAACAAATAAAATTAGCAGCACTTTGCACTTTTTGTGTGCATAAACAGTGAAATAAAAACATAAAAAAATGATGGCTGGATTTTAAACTAACAAAAAATTATTCATAACATGTTATGTACTGACATGTACTACTGTACATGTTCAAATAAAGTTTTGACCATTTCAGCCTTCAATTATTTTTAATAATAAGGATGAGTCATAATGATAAATTAAATTTTTTTATCTACTCCATAAAGAGTTCGACATAAGCTAATGTGCATTCTAAAAATCTCAACTCTTCTGATAACAAGGTAGCCTATTTTCCATCGACCGGTTAAGATAAAATTTGGTCCGATTTTCGCATTGGTCTGAACAAAAATATGGCAGACTGAATGAATTTGTAAATCCACAGTTTGACAGCATGTGACGCCAGTAAAGCTGCACTGCGCTTCTAAACACTTACACGGAGGGAAGATGGAAAGGAGAATGCCATCGAAACTTTTCTGAAGACAGTCGGCATCCTATTATGCATTCATAAAAATAATTAAATCCTACATTCTCTCATATACAAATACATTCTTTCCCTCAGCAGTCTGCCCTCAGTCATGTCATTCAGACTCTTAATAACTTAGATTAAAGTTGAACAATATTTACTTGAGTTTTTCAAATCGTGATAATCAAATACGGGTTTTATGATAATTAAAATATGAAACAGGATAATAAAAATAACCTCAGGCGATATGTCAAGTATGTCTTTCTTGGTGAGCTACCTCCAATCTGCCCACGAGCTACTGGTAGCGAGTCGCGAGCGACGTGTTGAAGACCCCTGGTATGATTTGTCATTTAATTCTGGAAATAAACAGTTTTAGGGTAAAAAAAGAAAGAAAGAAAGGATATGGCATAAATAAAGTAGAAATATTTAAGATTTTGTGCTATTTTTATGTCACTAAACAAACAAGCGGATGTCAACTTCATATTGAAAAATCGGATAATTTCACTGTTCAACTTCTGTTTAGAAAATAAAAAGAACACAAAATAGCATTTAGTGGCCTCAAAATTTGGTCTCCATAGCCTATATACAAGAAATTTTTATTTTATTGCAATCTGATATAAATTCAATTAAATAATTAGAGGAGAAATGGACAACTTACAAAATTTACAGTAGACCCAAGAATAGCTTTTCTTACCCAACAGAAGCAACAGAATAATTTGCAGCATTTCAATTCACTGTTTCAGATATACAGTGCCCTCCAAAAGTATTGGAACAGTAAAGACAAAATTGCTCTGTTGGCTGTGGAGTCAAGACATTTACAAATATGATTAAAAGATGAATATGAGACAAATCTACAGAATGTCACATTTTATTATTGGGCGATTTAACACATAGATGTTTTACCAGCTAAGAAGTTCAGCACTTTTAGAGTTTCATCCCTCTGATGTGAGCATAAGTATAGGAACAGTTGCCTCACAGGTCTTTCTAAGTGATCAGCTGTGTCCTGTTGCATTAATTCTTCAGATATTAAAAGCAGTTATATCCATTACTTCTGTATTCTGAATCTTGCATTCGATGATGACACACACAAACCAGGATGAAGATGAGGGAGCTGACTTTGAGAGAAAAGCAAGCAATTTGGATGCTAAAAGAAAAGAGGAAGTCAATTAGAGCTATAGCAAAAATAAAGGGCATGGAGAAATCAAGAGTTTGGAAACCACCAGCGACACCAGCAACCAACAACTTCCTGATCAGCTGAGAAAACACCAGTAGTTGATGACAGACAAATCATAAAAGCTGTGAAAATGAATCCTAAAAGATGTGTCTGTAAATTCACCAACAACTTCCAGAAAGCTGGAGTGATGCTCTGACAATCTACTGTCCTCAGGAGACTTTGACACAGAATTACAGATGCTACACAGCAAGATGCAAAGCTGCCAGCTGATTAAGATATTCAGAAACACTTGATTAATTTCAGACAGGTGTGTTGGAGTAGGGTTTGCACTGAACTCTGCAGGAAGGTATATTCTGGGAACAGGATTAGGTACCCCTGAAATAAAACATGAAAAATGCGACCAGTATTGTGTGTCCTGAAGGCTTAAGGTCATTGCACACTGAAGGTCATTGCACACTGTGTCCGAAATTTTCGCATCTGTTTTTCCGTTTTTTAATATACCCTATCCTTTCCTATCAAAATGCATGCTACGGATGAGAAAACGCAGAAAATCGAAACTGATTCGAATTTTTTTTGACGCACGAAAGTTTCGGAGGCAGTGTGCAAACGAGATTGACACAACGTGAGGTCGTATTTATTTTTTAACGTGCAAAAACGTGTTGGTTAAGTTGGTTAAGAAGCCTGCAACACACCAGCATCAAAACTGGTGCTTTCAACATGTACATCTTATACAATTCTTACTTAGCACAGTGCTAAACATGATAACACTTATTGTGATTCTTATGGGTTTTACATCATATTTACTCCCTAATAAGGATAACAAATCATTTTTGTTCTTTACTTGTTAAGGTTTTACAAATACTGTATATTTGCCATTGTTTGATGGTTTGATGTTATATGGTAGGGGGCGCTAGTACACATCTTCTGTCCAGAATTTCCAAAAAACACAAGTGAAGAAGAAACCAAAACAACAGTATGATGTTAAAGTTCACTTAAAGAAAACTTACGAGTATACTTGCAGTATAAAACTACTAAACTAGTAGTTCACTGAGACTATACTTCAAAGTATACTAAAAATGTTACTACAAGTTTTTAATTAGTAAACTACCAGTATACCTATAAGTTCACTTTTAGTATAATTGTAGAACAAGCTAAAAACTTTGATGTAAACTAGTTGTGTACACAAAGTTCACTACTGATATACTTAAAGTATAGTTAAAAGTATATTTTATATACTAGAAAGTGGGCCAATTTAGTCCAAGGAATATTGAAATAATACACTTACGAGTATACTACTAGTACACTGATATTTGTATACTTACTACATAACGTACACTTAAAATATACTTGAACTTTACTTAAGTATACTTAATAAAATAAACGAAGTATACTACTTTTTGATAAGGGATCTTTAATGATATCATGAAAGAGGTTTGATTCTGAGAATATATATATAGATATATTAGTGCTGTCAAACGATTAATCGCATCCAAAATAAAAGTTTTTGTTTACATATTATATGTGTGTGTACTGTATATATTTATTATGTATATATAAACACAAACACATGCATGTATTTATATATATATATATATATATTATATATATATATTTATTTATATTATATTTATTTAAGAAAAATATTTTATATTTATATAATATAAATTATATGAATATAAATATAAACATGTAAATACATTTAAATATTTTCAAAATATATACTGTATGTGTGTGTCTTTATATATACAAAATAAATATACACAATAGACACATATATTGTGTAAACAAAAACTTTAATTTTGGATGCGATTAATCACAATTAATCGTTTGACAGCACTAATAAAAATTTAATTTTATTATATCTTATTAAATAAATAAACAGGTGCATGAACTGATCTGAAGCAGTTAAGATATCAGTTTATTCTAGTTACATGCAGTTTAGCAGCTTTGTGTTGTAAGTCTTAACCACTGACCCTCACCAACATTGCTTGGTTAGGTGAGATTTAAAACACACTTAATGATTAGTAATATTATTAATTTGACTGCACTGACACTGGCAGATAAGCAAAAACTTCAACTGAATTGAGCTGGATAATGACACTATTGTCTTCAGTCAAGCAGCATAGTCAAATTTGTTCAAAACTGACAAATTTTGTTATTGAACTGAACTGAATCAACATTAAACAGACTCAACTATAACAAAACTAGTCTCCGACTGAGCTACTTACTGTTTGACTGAACATATTTCATAATTGCTGAACATTATTGAACTAAAATGTAGCTGAATAATGATGATATTTTGTTGTTAGAGCTGCTTTACAACAGAATTTGGATTTGTGTAATTTTTGGTGAAGTTTTCATTATTGATTCTGTTACTTTGCTGTTTAATAGCCTACTGTGAAGCTGATTTGAAACAATCTCTATTGTATAACGTGTCATATGAATAAAGTTGACTTCACTTGTCCAATGTCAGTTAATGTTTCATTTAGACTGACTGAGAGATATATAATTTATTGGTGTGTTCAAGTACAAACAAATCTAAATGTTCTACCTTCTAATAAGAATCACAGCAGCAGAGATGAAAACAGGTGAGAATAAAGACACCACAATAATCAAAGCATTGGGAACCCGGTGACAAAAAAAAAAGTTGAAAGGACAACTAAAAGATATAATTTATTGAATTATGCACAATACATCACTCATTTTCCAATATGTTTATTGGTTCAACCAACCTTCAATGTAAATGGTGAATTCTTCAGATACAGTAGTTTTAAGGTTTCTCAAAGAACAAGAGTAATTCCCAGAGTCTTTAGCAGTTATTCTGCTGAAGGTGAGGACAGTTGAATCGGATCACCATTCTTAAACCACTGAACCTCAGCTAAACCACCAGGACACCTGAGTGTGCATGTCCGATTCAAAGAGTGTCCAACTACTGTGCTTCCCTTTTCTCTTGACCTGCTCATGGACACTCTTAAATCTATCAATAGTTATAAAAAAAACTGCTGCATAAGGAAACAGAGATTCCTTTTAGTAAAAACAAACAAAATAACAACAACAAAAGCATAAAGGAGTAATATTCAAGAATCAGGAATTTGCTTGATTAAAATTACTGATCAAAAGAGAGCAATCTGAGGTTTTATCTCCAAATGTATTGAAAGTTGTTTTGGCTATTGTTGGCTTCACTATCATAAACATACGGTTCATTAAGACACTTGTCATGGTTTGCTCTCATTGAACACCATAGCACTTGCTGTCTATTTGGATATGTAAATCTACAGCCAATAATGACACTGGATCCCCTCGCAGCACAGACTGGAGGAGAATAAGTCACAAGTCACTTAGCACTGACAACACCTGAGGAGCACAGAACACTTTATTTAATTATATAGAATATCTATTGTGACATTTTTAAATGAATCGCATCTGAGAACACACTGAAAATCTATTGGATTTTTAATGTAATCCTGGATATTAGCAAAAGGTTTTAGGATTTAAAAAAAGGAAATTAAAGAAAAGTTATGATGGCAAGAGGTATTTATGATTCTGAACTATTTTTATGCCACTAATCAAATAAACAAATATGAACACCAAATATTACAAAAATTGAGAACATTTTTCTAATATTTTTTTTATTTTTATATATAAGAAAATAAAAAGACAAAATAGAAACATATTTAGTGACCTCAGAATTTGGTCTCCATTGTAAATATACAATACATTTTCAGTTTTGGGCAATCTGATATAAATTCATTCAAATAGAAATGGACAACAAAACAATTTACAAAAGACAATAGAAACTATTTTCTTACCAGGCAGCAAAAGCAGAATAATTTGCTGCATTTCAATTCACTGTTTCAGTTATTTAATTTACAGTTAGGATTTTATCACACTGTAGAGTGTCAGACAAAATATAAGAAGAGAAAACGAATAAGAGAAGAAGTTGCTCAAATGATTTCCCTTTCCTTCCTATTACCTAACAAAGGGGAAGAACGAAAATTCTACATTTTTTAACATTTTTTTTTTTGTTACAGATATAAAACATGTTCCAACGCTATAAGAAACACATAAAAGAGTATTTTTTTGTTTGTTTGTTTTGGCTAGATATTTAGCAATTATTTTAAACACAGTATTCTTTAATAAAGTATAATTTACACATGCATTTTTTGATGGAATAACAGACATCAGTATGCAGCAGTGCACTACAGTACAGAACCACATTTCCTTTTTTAAAATAGATAGGCTATATGATCAGGGAAAAAACATGGTCATATCTCTAATTAGACACATACAGTAAAAACAACAACAACATAGGCTAAACGTGGATTTACGAACACAAAGAAAAGCACAATATTAAGGTTAAATCATGCATTTAAATAATTCCTCATAAAGCATCAAAAATCGCAGAACTACATTTCCCAGAATCAGAGTTCACATGACGTCACTTCCGGAAGCTGCAATCGCTTCCTGTAGGGGTGTAAATGAATACATGACACAGTCGTTCAGAGCTGTAAAATTGAAAATAATATTTCCGCAGGTATCTTTCCAGGTGCGTGACAGCTATAACACTATTCTACTTTAGGCGGCTGAGCGAAATCTGCGGCTGCGATGGAAGCCGTGCCGCGAATGCCGATGATCTGGCTGGATCTGAAGGAGGCAGCGGAGTTTCAGTTCAGCCCGACTGTCAAACAGGTGAGGGACCAGTCAGGCCTGATCGAGACACACACTGAAAATAATCTAAACAGCACGATTTGTATAGGTGGCCTACCCCAAAACTCAAGTTTTAACCCAGGGCCTTGTTTTTCAGCTATAGTGTGAGCTATTCTGTGTTTTCTTAAAGGAACAGTTCAACCAAAAATGTCATTATTTACCTACCAAGGTGTCATTTAAAATCCGTTTGTCTTGAGGTGGTTTAAAGAATCTTCGTATTGAATTTTGCCTGTAATAAAAGGGATGGGGACTGGTGATGTCAAACTCTAATATGACAAAAATCATCATAGGTATAATTAGTCTTGTGCTATATTCCAAATCCTCTTTGGCCATATTATAGCGTTGTGTGAGAACCGTATAGACGCATCAAAACAATTACTCAGTAAAAATCTTACTACACACTTGACAGTTGTGGTCGCCATTCACTCAGATGCATCGAAAAGAACAGACATTTCGTTACAAAATGACTAATTTTAAGTAACACTGACAAAGTCATATGGGTTTTGAAAGGCATGAGGGTGAGTAAATGAAATGATTGTTTCCTCTTCAGTTACTGCAGTGTCCCTTCCTGAGGATACATTAAAAATACTGTGTGGTACTGTAGTGAATTAAATGTTAATGTGTTAACATAACAAAAATCATGCTTCCTTATCCTTCACTTCCTCACAGTAGTCAGGAATCTTTATCAGCTTGCGTCATGGTAGTTATCGGATCCATTCCTAACAAACTAAGGCCAAAGGGAGAACAGCAGGTTCAGATTGTTAAAGGTTGTTGTTTATGTTTATGCATGGTAATTATTGATAACATTGCATACAAACAAATTGATAGAACTATTATAATTTAGTGAATCAGGGGTTCAAGAAGAACTGCTTTTCCAGATTTTGTTGTAGCTTCATAAATCATAAATCCTTAATATTTTTTCAGTCTCAAATTATTTGAACTTTTTCTTTCTTTCTGTAAATTTGTTATGTTTGTATTAAATGGCCTTGTTAGTGGAAAATAAATAAATAACCACTAAAAATAAAATAAATACAAAATATTTAAGATTTTGCACTATTCATATGTTACTAATCAAATAAGCAAATGTAAGTTCCATATATATCAGATATTAAGAAATTCTTAACTTTTATTTAGGAAATTTGAAGAATGCAAAATAATTAACAATTCTTTGATCATGAATTGAATGATGAATTCTACACACATATATAATATATATATATATATATATATTAGTGCTGTCAAACGATTAATCGCATCCAAAATAAAAGTTTTTGTTTGCATAATATATGTGTGTGTTCTGTGTATATTTATTATGTATATATAAATACACACACACAAAATAATATATTTTAAAATATTTACATCTATATCTACATGTCTATTTATATTCATATAATTTATATTCTAAGTAAACATCTAATATGTAAACATAACATATTTTTCTGAAATATATACATGCATGTGTGTGTATTTATAAATACATAATAAATATACACAGTACATATACATACATTGTCATATGCATATGTGTGAGTGTATATATATATATATTTATTTATATATATATATATAGATATATAGTTATTTATATATATATATATATATATACACACACACACACATATATAAAATAAATTAGCTTTTATTTTGTTTTTAATTTTTATTATTTGTATACTGTTGAAAATTTGTACTGCCTTGTTAGTGGCTAAAAAGATCAGAACACTCCCCTGCTTTGTTTCTTTTGTGCATAAATCCTTATTTATCCAGGGAAGTCGTGGCCTAATGGTTAGAGAGTCGGACTCGTAATCCAAAGGTTGTGGGTTCGAGTCTCGGGCCAGTAGGTGGGGGGAGTGAATGTCCAGCGCTCTCTCCACCCTCAATACCACGACTGAGGTGCCCTTGAGCAAGGCACCGAACCCCCAACTGCTCCCCGGGCGCCGCAGCATAAATGGCTGCCCACTGCTGTGTTCACGGTGTGTGTGTGTGTTCACTGCTGTGTGTGTGCATGTTGGATGGTTTAAATGCGGAGCACGAATTCCGAGTATGGGTCACCATACCTGGCAGTATGTCACTTCACTTATTTGCTTTTTCTCTTTTCACAGTTCATACTGAAGAACTATGGTGAAGATCCTGACAATTATAATGAGCAGTTGAAGAAACTGGAGCAATTGAGACAGGTGAGTCTTACAGTGCATTCAAGGTATACTTTTATTCATTATATGTCTTCCCTGAAAATCAGACTTAAAATTTCTATCACCATGCTCTACCAGTTAGGCAAGCTGTAGGGGAAGTAATGCATTTTGTACATTCTCTGCATTGTCTTTGCTTTCTAGGGTGCTGTGAATGTCACACGAGACTTTGAGGGCTGCAGTACCTTAAGGAAGTACTTCGGGCAACTGCACTATCTTCAGAGTCGTGTGCCTTTGGGATTGGGGCAGGAAGCTGCTGTCCCTATCTCCTGGTGAGAGCTCCAACCCAGCCATCATATTTCCCTCTCGTATACTGCTTTCCTCTTACAATTTTTTTGTTTAATATATAGGACAGAGATATTTTCTGGGAAGACAGTGACCCATGAGGACATCTGCTATGAGCAGGCATGCATCCTTTATAATTTGGGTGAGTTAGTACTAGACTAGTACTATAGTACTATTATTCCTCTAGTCAATGCCTGCATTGTCTGTGATTAAAATAACTACTGTGTTGTTGAGAGGAGGGTATTGTTCAAAACCTGGCTTGTTTCCGGATTCAAGTCATGTTTCCCATGTTGCAGGAGCGCTCCATTCAATGTTGGGAGCCATGGACAACAGGGTGTCCGAAGAGGTGAGCTGAATTAGAGAAGACACAGCATACATACACCAATTTAAAAATCATGTGATTCAGTACAGTGTGCACATCATGTCAGAATTGCTGATTTAGCTACTCATATCATTAGACTGAGAAATAATTCTTTCCATTTTAGCACTTCTTCACAAATAACAAATGAATCATATGCATGGATGAATCATTCACAATAAGATCAAAGTGAAGCAATAGAAAAATAGCGTGAATTTCCATTTCATGCCAACTTTAAAGACATTATCAATAGTAAAATTATGACAAATTTAACAGAACTGAATTTTGTAGAGGTACAGTGCTACCTCCCCACCATTTTACATGACACCAGACTGAGAAAATGCTTTGTGAGTTATGTGAGCAATATGCTTTGGTCAGTCAGCAAACAGACTGAGAAGTCCGTGGGTGCGTCACGTGATGCTGTGACTAAGAAAAGTGAGATTTCATAAAATTTTAAATATCTGAGTTAAGCAATATGTGAATGTTATTTTTTTACCTTTTAATTTTTTCTTACATCCTAACTCTCACGTTTCCCATCACTGTTAGGGAATGAAAGTATCTTGCACACACTTCCAGTGTTCGGCTGGAGCATTCACCTACCTGAGAGATCACTTCAGCCACAACTTCAGTGTGGACATGAGTCACCAGATCCTCAATCTCAACATCAACCTCATGCTGGTATGATCTCTTGTTAGTTTCACTCATCTGCTGTCATAAGGGTGCTTGTTTACATCTTTTTTTTTTTTTTTTTGCCATGCTGTAGATTAGGGCTAAAGTACCAATTGCTGTTTTCAGGGTCAGGCCCAAGAGTGCCTGTTGGAAAAATCTATGTTGGACAACAGGAAGAGCTTTCTCGTTGCTCGGATAAGTGCCCAGGTACTTGCTTATTTTTTTCTACCATTTACAAGTACATTTCATTTTAAGATTATGGTTCGTTGCTAAATTTGAGCATGCTCATGACTATACATATCCCATTTGCTGGCAGTATGACTGTAAGATATGTTTGGGTATGAAATCTTTTTGTCTTCAGGTGGTGGACTATTATAAAGAGGCATGCAGAGCTCTGGAAAACTCAGAAACCGCTTCAATGTTAGGAAAGATACAGAAAGACTGGAAGAAATTAGTGCAAATGAAGATTTACTACTTTGCTGCTATTGCTCATGTGAGTCTTCTATTCAAACTGAGGTTGGATTAACTACAGAACAGGCTGGTCAAATGTGATTTTTATTTTTTATAATGTTTCTAAGCAAGTTTTTCTCTCAACAGTTGCAAATGGGGAAACAGGCTGAAGAGCAGCAGAAGTATGGAGAGAGAGTACGACATGCCTGTTTTTCTGTCTTCAATTTCAGTTAGTGGCCATCTGTGCTCTTTGGCATGGAGAACTTGTTTCAACCTCATCTTAGCCTCTTGTCTTTTTTTTATGAAGAATAGTGTGACTAACGTTTCTTGTAGTTTATTTCCATAAACTAAACCATTGAGAGGAAGAGGATGATTTTAAAATAAGTTTTTGAGAAGTTAAGTTTAAAATGAACCCAGAAAGAACCAGCTGTTTTGTAAAAATGTTTAATCATATATAATACTTTATTTATTTTTCAACAGGTTGCTTACCTTCAGAGCTCAATAGACAAACTCAGTGAGGCAATTAAGATGGCTAAGGGTCAGCCAGACAGTGTACAGGAAGCCCTTAGATTTACCATGGATGTCATTGGGGGAAAGTGAGCAGATATGATGGTTATACTTAACTTACCAAAAAGGCATAATTCGTTTTGGATAAAAAGTTGCAGTAAACTCATTTGTCACTTTTCATTTTAGATTTAATTCTGCCAAAAAAGACAATGACTTCATTTACCATGAATCTGTACCACCTCTGGAGACACTGACCTCAGTAAAAGGTATTTTGGCCAACATTATGTTGTAGTGCTGTTAGCTTAAGATTTGCTGGAGATAGAAAAAACAAAACAAAAAAACAAGCAAGAGTGGAAAATTTGAAACTGTTCTAGAAGTTAATGCTTTCCTGCCTCCATCACAGGAGCCCCACTGGTAAAAGCCTTGCCTGTAAACCCAACAGACCCAAGTGTCACTGGCCCAGACATTTTTGCAAAGTTGGTGCCCATGTCTGCCCACGAGGCCTCCTCTCTTTACAGGTTTGACTAATTAGTATCTTTATCTAAATATACATTTGTATCTATATATCTACACATACACACACACACACCATTCAACACTTCTTCATTCTGATAATTATTAGTTCCCAAGTGCTATACTTGAAGGACTATCCAATATGGGACAAAATGTCAAGTGTTTTACTACTAAAAACTCTTCTTTCTCTTCAGTGAAGAGAAGGCCAAGCTGCTAAGGAATGTCATGGCGGAAATAGACAGCAGGAATGAGACATTAGAGTGAGTATGAACAGCTTAAAGAAATTTCATACAAATGCATAGTATGCATCTAAATATCTCAGTTGTCATGTTCCCACAGACAGTTCATGGACTCTCTCGGTCTGGACCCAGAGTCAGTAGATGATATGGAGATGTATAATACCCTTCCTTCTGTGCTGATGGAAAAATGTGCTGCATTGAGTGTGAGACCTGATACTGTAAAAAACCTAATTCAGTCAATGCAGGGTTAGTGGCATCAATTCCTTTTTCCTTTTTCATGGTATTTTCATGTTACCAGTTGTAAAGCTAATTGCTTCGTTTACTTTTTAAATCAAGTTGTGCTTCTCAGTTCAAGCTATTTAATAGCTCTTAAGAAAGTACAGTGAAACATTAGAAAAATTTTAATTCTTGTATCTAATTCCTCTTCCTCCTTTCTCAGTCCTCTCAGGTGTGTTCACCGATGTAGAAGCCTCTCTGCGGGAGATTCGAGATGTATTGGATGAGGATGAGGCAGATGAGCGAAGTTTAGAAGAGGCTGCTGGGAAGCAGGCTGTACCAGAACGGCCCTTAGCTCTGGCCGAGCTGCGAAGAGACCTGGAAAAGTATTTGGAAGCACACGAGAAAGCTAGCTTCACCAACACAGAACTTCATCGGGCCATGAATCTGCACATCAGTAATCTGAGACTCCTTGGTGGACCACTAGACACCCTTAGAGAGGCATTGCCAAGACCTCAACTTAACGAGGGTGCGTGTTTTATGATTTAAATAATTCACATGAAAGATCATGTTATGTATGTATATGAGAATTATAATTTTTGACATTTTCAGATGAGATGGCAGGTCTCCAGACTATGAAGAGAATTTTGGGTAAAGTGCAAGAAATGCGGGACCAACGAAGCTCCCTGGAACAGCAGCTTAGAGACCTCATTCATCAGGATGACATCACTACTTCTCTGGTTACAACTGAGCGTGCTGACAGGAAGGTATGAGATTTACATGACTGTGCCACTAATTTTTTAAAAGGGTTTGAATTAGAAATCTGTCACTGCATTATAGTTTTATCTTTGCCTACTTTTCCCTCATAGAAACTGTTTAAGGAACAGCTTAAGAAGTATGAGCAGGTGAAATTATACCTTGATCAGAACCTGACAGCTCAAGAGAATATCTTGAAGGCACTGACAGAAGCTAATGTACAGTATGCCACTGTGCGCAAGGGCCTGGCAGAAACTGAACATAAGTATGACTCAAAGTAATAACATTTACATGACAAATATGCATAAACTTTAGCAATCGTAGCATCATCAGTATACTTATTTACTTTTTAGATGGAACAGCACTGTACAGATGCTTGTGGCCTCCTATGAGGCCTATGAAGATCTAATGAAGAAATCTCAGGAAGGCAAAGAGTTTTATGAAGATCTGGAAACAAAGGCTTCTCGCTTGTTGGAGAAAGCCAAGACTGTCTGCAAGGCTCGAAAGGAAGAGAGACGAGCCATAATGGAAAAGTAACTACAAGTTTAATCGCCAATCTTTTTACTCAGTTGTATAATTATTTGTAACTCAAACCTCTTGGTCAGACATAGTGTCTTTCTTTTTTGTTTTAATAGAAAGTTTAATGTGTTGCATCCAATTACTTTTAGTTCTTCTAATTTGACTGCTTAATGTTTCACAGAGAGCTAAAAAAAAAGGTGCCCCAAAGACCCACTGCCCCAAAGCCACCCACAAAGACAGGCCAAAGTGTGGATCCTGCCAATTTAGATGACCCTGAACTGGCAGAGCTGAGTGCTGCTATCCTAGCTCTTGGAGGAGATCTTCCAGAAGATCTACGCAGCCTGCCTCATGAACTTACCATTCCACGATCTGGTCATCCCGCTGTGCTTTCTGGAGCCACTGCTAGCTCTATTCTGCGATGGCCTGGAGCCAACTCGGGTTTACTCTACACGCAACACAGATTTCCTCCAAATTTACCGCCTCCTGAAGTTCTTGCTCAGATCTCCTGTTTTCCAACACCTCCCCTTTCTCAGAGTTTCAGTCACAGTCTTCCCCAGCCCCCTCTGGCACAGCAACAGTTCCCACAGCTGCCCAACTCACAGGTCCTTCCACCACCATCTGTGTCTGGGTACTGCCCTCCATCTTCAAACAACCAACCTGGCCCACCAGTCACTCCAGTCCGACCTTCCACCACTACAGTGGATAGTGTACAGACACCTATTCCTAGCTACAGTCCTGCATCTGCCCAGGCAGTTATGCCTCGTCATGGCCAACACCAACCAATGCCATCAATGTCATCAGTGTATGCAGCTCCACCTCAGATGACACCCCACACCCAGTACATGCAACAACCTGGTGCTCCCATGAGCCAACCTCCACAGGCAATGCCAGCCCCTCATCCACAGCCTCAACCTCAGCAGGTGTTTGCTCAACAGGGTGGTCAAAGTCAACCACAGCCATTTTACCCACCTGTACCAACTCAACAGCAAATGCCAAGACCTTTGCCTGGGCCACAGCATATTCAGCCTCAGTTCCCACAGTACATAGCCCAAGTAAGACAACCAGGACCACCAAACTTTCATCAACCTCAAATCCAAGGACAGTTTGGAGCTCCAGCTACCCATGTGCAGCCCCATCAGGGTTACCCCCCTATCTCATTTGTTCCGAAGTCTCAGCCTCCACAAGTTAACACTGTCAACCCGGGCCAGATGCCCCATCCAGGCATACCTCCACAGATGCCACCATCCTCCCAACCAGTGCCTCCAGTGTCAATGCCACACTTGGCTCATGTTAATCAGCAAATGCCTCCATCCTCCCAGCCAGTGCCCTCTATGTCAATGCCACACTTAGCCCACGTTAATCGACAAATTCCCCCTTCCTCCCAGCCAGTGCCCTCTGTGTCAATGCCACACTTATCACATGTCAATCAACGGATTCCTCTTGCTTCACAGCCCCACACAACTCCCGTCAATCAATTACCCCATGCTCCTCACCCCCAGATACCCCCATCCTCTCAGCATTTAGGTCCTGCACCTCATATGCAGATACCTCTTGCCTCAAAACAGATGCCTCCTCACCAGCAACCACAAATGCTTGCGCCATCCACTCACATGTCTCCTTCCTCTCATCCACAAATGCCCTCAGTCTCCCAACCACTATCTCACCAGCCCCAGTCACAGATAATCCCTACTCATCAATCCAACCAACAGCCAGCATACCCAACAGTCCCTCTGAGCGCTACTGTTCCTATTCAGCATCAGGTACCCCATGGCCCTCTCTCATCACAGATACAAATGCACCCCAGCGCTCTCTCACAGCATCAAAACCACCCTCATCCTCAAATCCTTCCCCAGGCCTGTCCTTCAGCACTCCCTCACAATATCTACAAACCTCAGCCAACCATTCCTCCTAGCTGTGCTCCTTTGAGTTTTCCAGGAGGTGTTCCTATGGTTTCCAACCAGTCTGTGGCACCTCCACAGCCTCAGTCCCAGCCACCCACTTCACAGCCTTTAGCCCCACAACAGCTACCCCCGGGAGGCCCAATATCTTATGCTGTTCCACAAGGTGGGAACATTCCTCCTGGACCAATGCAGCATCCTGTAGCTGCTTCTCCCCCAGGCTCTCAAAGCATGATACCTCCGTCCACAGGAGCACCAGGGGCACCACAGCCTCATGTGCTGCCTTCTCCTGCCCCATCACCTTCTCCCTCTCCTGGTCCTCCCTCCCTTGGTATAGTCACTCAACGACCATCTCCTGCTCTTACCCCAGTTGGAGGAGCAACATTGCCACAGTCCTCAGTTCAGGCTCCAACACCCACTGGTCCCATGACTCCATCTGACTCCACTTTGTTTCAACGACAGAACTCTAGTACTGATGACTTGCTTTCCTCAAGCCCAGAGAGCCAGCATGGAGGCACCAAGGACACCGCCAATGTCTTACTACCCACAAAAGCTGACCCTCAGGAGGAACATCACAGAAAAAAAGCAGAGGGTGTGAGACTTATTCAGGGTGACCCTTACCAAGCACCAGAGAGGGTCTCGAAACTCAGTGCACAGCTAGAACGGTTTAGATCAACAGTCCAATCCTTAGAGCGCCCAACAGGGAAAGGAGGTCTGTCAAAACTTGACACTCAATGGAAAGAACTGCAAGAGCAGCAGGAGAAGGATTCTCGCCAGCTCTCTATTGCTATTGCTCGTTGCTACACCATGAAGAACCGCCATCAGGATGTGATGCCTTACGACTGCAATCGTGTTGTCTTGTGCTCCGGTAAAGATGATTACATCAACGCCAGTTTCATTGAGGACCTGTCTCCATACTGCCCCCGGCTCATTGCAACACAGGCTCCCCTCACTGGCACTGCAGCTGACTTCTGGCTCATGGTTTACGAGCAGAAAGTTTCTGTAATCGTCATGCTAGTGTCTGAACAAGAACTGGAGAAGGTAAATCTCCTTTGGCATGAGTTTTTCTGAAAAGTTATAAAATCAGTAGGCTTTTGACATTATTTTAAATGATTTACAATGATTTTAATTTTATTCTTAGCAAAAGGTGTTGCGATACTTTCCATCAGAGAGAGGCCAACAACTTGCTCAGGGACCAATCACCCTTACTCTGACCACTCAGAAGAGCACTCCTACCCATATAGAGCGCATGATAGGACTGCAATATAGGGACCAAAGTTTGAGACGCACCATCGTACACCTTCAGTTTACTTCATGGCCTGAACTGTGAGGACTCATTCTTAAACGGTATAATAAAATTGCTACTTCTCAAAACACTAACCTTTGTTTGTATTTTTTCCCAAAAAGAGGCCTTCCAGAGAGTAAAAGCAACCTCATCCGTTTCATTCAAGAAGTCCATGGACATTACCTGCTTCAGCGCCCACTACACACTCCAGTCGTCGTGCACTGCAGGTACCATACTTTAACACATAAAGGACATTACAAATTATATTGAACACACAGACAAGACTAAACAAAATTGAGAAGAACAAGTACATTTACATTTTTTGTTTGTTTCTCATAGCTCTGGTGTTGGCCGTACTGGCGCCTTCTGTCTGCTTTATGCAGCGTTGCAAGAAATTGAGGCTGGCAATGGAATACCTGACATGATCCAGTTGGTGAGGAAGATGAGGCAGCAAAGGAAGAACATGCTGCAAGAAAAGGTAATGGTACACTCCCAATGAGGTTTGAGATTTTGAACCGTGTTAAGTTGATAAAATGTAATGGTACTTTTGTCAAAAAACCTCCACAGCTTCATCTCAAATTTTGCTATGAAGCTGTTCTTAAACATACAGAGCAGGTTCTTCAACGTCATGGCATTATTACGTCCCCTTGCACCAGAACCCCAAATAACATTGCATTGAAGGTAACCACTTATTTCTAACTTTTTTTATAAACTGAACAGCAAACTGATTGTTTGTCTAATATTTTGTTTGTCTTTCTAGTCATACTCGAGACAAGAATCTCAGGACATTGTTCTTGGAGGAGACATGCCTATTAGTTCCATACAGGCCACCGTGGCCAAACTTAGCATTCGACCACCCAGTGTTGACCATGAACAAGAGCCTGGCCAAGACGAAATGCCCTCTGTTTCTGAAGCAGCAAGCACAGTGGAACCAGATTCTACAGATATGACACTTCAGCCTTCTCAGGACCCGCTTTATGAAGCTATGCCTGATTCCATCAGTCCCCCCCTCTCTTGCACCTCTTCTCCAGGCAAGACGCAGTCACCTTTGCCTCCTAGCGGCCAAGGGAATGGGTTCACCGGGTCCACTCCTGCATCTCCCGTCTCAAATCACCACCCATCCACTGAAGCAGCGCCTCATGCTCCTTCTCCACCCCCCTCCTCATCTTTAGATCTGCTTGCTTCTCTCACACCTGAAGCCTTCACTCTAGACAGTGCCCATCGAGGCAAGCAGCGGATTAGCAAGCAAAGCTTCCTTCAGCCACAAGAAGGCAAAGGCCTGCAGGGACCACCAGAGGGCGATGATCCACTCAGTAGTTTGGATCCTCTCTGGACACTCAACAAAAGCTGAAACAACATAACCAAGCTCTCTTTTATCTTCTCCCCCACAGGCAGTCCTCTTATGAACTGTTTCTGACCCCGTGTAACATCTTGTCTGTGTTCATGCCTCTTGGACCTCATCACTGTGTGTATGTCTGTCCACTTGTGCCCTGAAAAGTCTTTTTTCAGTTGCCACTTTTCCAGCTCTGATCCTGGTTACATTCCGTAAATCCGGTCTCGTCTCCTAGCATGCACTCCTAATGCCATGGTGTTTGTGATTGCCTGTAAGGTGCCTGAGTGTTGGTTCCACTGCAGTGGGCATTTGCCTTCACACCAAAAATTTAAACTTTGAAAATGGAAACAGTGCGATAGAAAACTGACATTCAAGCTACTGTTGTCATTATCAGAAATCATATTAACAGTTTGATTGAGTGACTATCTGCTCGCCCTTTGTACACATGCTGCTTGCACTGTGGGTTGTATATTATTAGTCACCGCACCTGTCTTTGAGCTACAGTGATCTGCAACGTATATGTAGGGACAAATTGAAGCTGGCGATGAAAATGCAACTTGATATGATTTGGATATACTCGTACTTAAAACACTAAAATTTCTGAATCACTTCAGAAATCATAGCATTTTTATGAGTTGATTCTAACTTGTCATTCTTTGAACTGTGTAATTAAATCTTAACAAAAGTCAATATATTGGTGTCATTTGATTTTTGGTTTTCAAATAGCAAAAATATGAAAAGACAAGGTTTTGTTGGTTAGCATGGGTTCATTAGTCCCTGGTGGTAGATGATATAACTACACCATCTGGCTCCAAAGATCAACTTTCTCTATTGACTGCTTTTTAAAAATGCATAATGTTTGAAATTTAAATGTATTTTATGGTGATATTGACATTTTCTCCCAATCTGCTGCCCTTTACACATTGAAATCTGTCGTTTCTTTTTTTTTTTTTTTAATGGGCTTTTTATGCGTTTTATAGATTGGACAGTAGAGACAACAGGAAAGCACTGGGAGGAGAGAAAGGAACAGGACCTTGAGAAGGGAAACTAACTTGGGTTGCCGTGAGCGCAGTTACGCTATATGTTGATGCACTAACCACGAGGCTATTGGTACCAAAATTCATAATTTCTGAAAAATTGTCATCCACCTTACTCTCATGTTGCAATTCATATTATGAATTTGAGATCTTTCCCCCCCATTAGAGTTGGTCTTTTGAACAAATGCATGTTTACTGTCATATTCAGTTGCAATTTTGCTTAGTTTAAAATTGTACTGTAAGTGTGGACCAAGTGCATTACTGTCATTGCATTGTAACTCATTTTACAAATTCTACAAATGCTGTTGATAGATTGTAATATTTAACCAAGAATATTGCTTTTAATACCAAACATAACAAATGTAGAAAAAACACTTTGTATGAAAGCCTTTTTATTTGCGAATTAGTACAAAGTTGTTGTTTTTTTCCTGTGTTAAAAATAGAACAGAGCATTAGTTACATCCGCTACTGTCTGGTTACACTGTGTAGTGTATTTGGGAAAGACCAAGAAGAGGGCAGAGCAGGCCCACCCCCCAAAAAAAGACAAAACAATATTTACACCCAGTCTCTCTCTGCCCCCTCCCCATCTTAAGAAACAGTGCAACATTCAGGCATTTCACATCACTTTAAACATCCTCCACCTCTACTTCAGCAGCAGTAAGATACAGCAAGTTGAGAGCAGTATTTCACTTCAATACCGCATGCATCAATCATGTCTAGGAATGTGCTCTTCCGGGAAGGGAGAGCGAGCAGTAAAATCAACACAATGGAGCTTGGTGCCATTTCACTCCTCACAATAAAACGGCTGCCATTGTATGTGGCAGCAACCCTGCCATCAAGTAAATGATGCTTTTCAGTATGGTCACGGAAATGATTATAAATCATTGTCTTCTCTCAGCACTCTTCTCATGTGGTTAATGCTTAATCTCATCATGTGACAAGTTTTAACCACTCATACATAATTCCCAGATGCTAGCCATAAATTTGCTCTTGAGCGATAACCGTCCATACATCACGTCATGGTGAAAAAGATTGCTTTTTGCTATTTCTCTCACGTTTAAACAAGATTTGAGCATCCTTGCTCTACACACATCAGCTGCACAGTCTGTAAGACCAGCTGGTCTTATGAAACGTCAGCCATATCAATGCCACAATCACAAACCCAGTGAAAAATGCACATATACTTAAAAATAAGTAGTACAATTGTTTTGACCACTGCTACTACATGGTTTCAAGCGTGTAGTTCATAAAATTAACTAAATTAAACACCAGTTCTCTCATCAACATTATTAACTATTATTTACATTCGTAAAACATGGCTAATAACGGAGTCATGTGCATTTCTATTGACTTGATCAGATAGAAAAACATTGTCCTGGTTTCAATTGTTTTGGGGACTATAGCTACGTTGTTGCAAAAATCAAAACAATAGGGGGAATTTATAAAACAACAATATGCAGAATTTATAAAACAACAATATGCAATGGTATCAAACTCCTTAATCTTTAAAGTTTAAAGCATCATGTTTCAAATTGATAAGTTTTAAAGTGCAATAAAAACCACCCAAGACTCATTTGCATTGAAAAGGAGGACACTTTTGGTAGATTTTCTTACCAAACCATAAATCAAAATGCAAAAAAAAAGTGGAATGCGCATTCAGACAAACTTGTGTAGAAAGTGTTGTAAATTAAGCATATTTAAATCTCTCAGTGCATTTTAATATTTCAATTTCAGTTCTCACGAATGTGTACATTTGTCCTGAAAAATAACCACAAAATTGGTTGACTGCTATGGCTATATGAAATATAGGTCAAACAAATGCACACATTAGTGTGGTTTCTGCAGAGCTGGATTGGATATACTAATGTTCACTTACAAACCGGGCCCAAATATACAGTAACAACTAATGGTCAACAATCTCAGTGAAACTTGTAAACTGATCATGGCTCTACAACAGAAAACACATTTTAATACAGGAAAATAAGAAAATATACACATCTAGTAATAAAAAGCAGCCCTGTCCATCACTTTTCAGCACAGAGAGGCATCGAACTCCATCAGAGGTGTTCATCATTTGCTGCATTTAGATGCATTTAAAATGATTTTGGGCGATTCGTACCGAAGGCTTAGCTAAAAATGTACCTGGCATACAGGTGCTGTAGACATTAACCCTACTAAATGTTCATTCAGGATTTCAGGAAACAGATATGACATCACAACATGTGCCAAGGAACATTTTTCATGTTTAAGGCAGGACTGGAATTAGAACATCTCCCTTTCTCTTTTCTCTAGAAACCCTTCTTGCTGCCTGACATCTGTCAGAAACTGACTTGATCAACAAAATCATATTTCGGTGTTAGTCAAAGCTTTTCTTGTATATTAAAATTTATGACCACGACTCCACTTTAGCTTATCTATAAGCCAAGTTTCATACAAACTGTTAGAAATTTCACTAATAAATAATTGATTTCATTATTAAAAACAGATCCCCCCTCACCCCAGAGATTCAGACGTATACAGTATGCTCTTACAAACAACCACTCACAGAAACACAGCATCCAGCTCAAATTTCACCCCAAAATCAAAAGAAAATAAGAAAGTATGTTGCAAAAAGAAATTGAGGTCTACTTTAAAGATCATAAACATTATTTGCATTGTGATATTTTTTTTATATCCCCTCCCAAATTTTCTATACCGAAAATATAAATATATGAAAAGAAAAAAGCCTAAATATATAAACTTAGTAAAAATAATCCATAATCCAAAGTTTTTTTTTTTAATGAAAAAAATTCAGTATAACAAGTACTATCATGTAAATATTCTTACACGTGAAAAAAAAAAAAACGCATCAAAGTACATTTTCTTTAAAAGCTTATATATATATATATATATATATATATATATATATATAGTACTATATATATATAGTAAGGGCTTGTCATTAAAATAAAATAAAAAATATATGTAAGATTGGTCCTAAAATAGATTTACTTTATGTAAGGTTGCAAGTGGAATTTCTATGCGGTTGCCAAGATGTTCAAGCTTTGAGTCTTTAATCAAACCTCAAAGAACTCTTTTGTTTATAGGGTGCAACGTGACCTGAACACTTCTGAAGATTCAAACACTCAAACACTCTTGCACACAAAGAACATACTCCTTTCAGCAGGAAATATCTATGCCTTTTTCTGCCCCAACGACCACCCTTCGTTCCTCCTCTCCCTCTGCAAACATATTATTGTGAACTCTCTCACCTCTAGCTGTCACACAGTTGAGAGTTTCTGGTCTGGGCGGCCTGGCATTCTCACCGTGAGCTTGTTAACATACACACAAACAGACATCTTAAGGCAGGCCAAGTGAGCCACCTCTCACTGTCAGCAGCTATGCAATTCTGTCTGGATTCATACACAGACTATTCTGTATGATGTTCTACCAAAAGTACAAAATGCTCTGTTTGGTGTTCAGTAGGCCTCTGATGCTCCATCAATCAAGTTTTGCATTTAAATCCTGTTCAGATGTGGTAGAAAGTGGCCACTCCCTCCCTACTAAGTGTAGGGTAGTACATGAGGACACGAGAAATGTCATTCATGTCTGCAACAAACCTGTGGTGATACAGTTTAAAGGGTGAGTGCTTTTGTGCTGGCCACTCTGAAAATTCACTAAATCTGTGGGCTGGTGTTTGTGTTCAGTCCAGTTTCTCCAGAACAGAGGGCACGTAGACTAGGTTGAGCTCGCTACCAAAGTCACAGACTATGGCGGCATTGTCCAGAACCAGGAGCTGCCTGACGCTCTGACCTTCGCTGCTTTGGCCCAGGTACACAGTCTGCAGCAGGTCCCCGTAGTTCAGGTCCCAAAACGACACGCAACCTTGTCCTCCTGTCACTAGCAGGCTTTCAGAGATCACCCCAAAACTGGAACCACAGCCCACCTCCTGAAACAGAGAAAAACATAAGAGATAGTGTTGTGTTATTAATAACAAATCACAATATGCTGATTTGTTGATGAAATCCTGCAGTCCAAATTCTCATAATCACACACCTGTTGTATGGAGTACAGCTTTATGCCTGTGCTACGGTCCCAAATGCAAATGAGGTCATCCAACCCACTGCTAATGATACAGGAAGTTGTGCAAACCAATGAGGTGACATCACCACGGTGACCGTAAACGTGGCTCACCCGGCTGCCTGTTAGGACGTCCCACACGCAGATAGCACCGTCTTGGCCCCCACTGGCTAGAACCATGGTCTACAACACAGCACAGAACAAATTTGAGTTGGGACAAAAACAAAAAAACATTTCTTTTCAATTGCCAAAATGAATATCATTATTTGTATAGAGACAATATCCATCCATCTACCCATCCATTTATTCATCTATCTGCCTGCCTATCTATCCAACTAACCATTCATCTATCTGCTCATCTATCTATCTATCTATCTATCTATCTATCTATCTGCTCATCTATCTATCTGCTCATCTATCTATCTATCTATCTATCTATCTATCTATCTATCTATCTATCTATCTATCTATCTATCTATCTATCTATCTATCTATCTATCTATCTATCTATCTATCTATCTATCCCTCTTCTCTATCCACCTATCCATCTTTCCATCTACAAGTCTATTCAACTATCCATCCATCCACCATGTTTTCAGTTAATTTACAGTATTGCACATTAGAAATATGAGTAGCAATATTGCACAAGGATAGTGATGTGATTCTGATTCTGACCTGGTCTATGTAAATGGCAGTTATGCCACCTGAGTGGCCCTGCAGGGTGAAGAGACAACAAGAATCCTCCAAACGATACACCTATAAAAGAAAAATGTCAAATAAATAACAAACATAAGCATGAGCTAACACTGTAGGCTTGCACAGAATTCCTGTGCTCACAGGAAGCTCTACAGATTTCCAGCATCTGAACAAATCATTCACAAATGTAAAATTCCACAAATAACCCTTATATTTTTAATTAATATTTTGTATATAATAATGCTTTTAATAACTAAAGTGCAAAGTTGCATTATCTGCCCTATGCAACATGTTTTACCATATTTGTGACCCTGGACCACAAAACCAGTCTTAAGTTGCTGGAGAATATTTATAGCAATAGCCAAAAATATATTGTATGGTTCAATATTATTGATTTTTCTTTTATGCCAAAAATCATTAGGATATTAAGTAAAGATCATGTTCCATGAAGATATTTCATACATTTCCTATTGTAAATATCAAAACGTGCATTGCTAAGAACTTCATTTGGACAACTTTAAAGGCAATTTTCTCAATATTTAGATTTTTTTGCACCCTCAGATTCCAGATTTTCAAATAGTTGTATCTCAGCCAAATATTGTCCTATCCTAACAAACCATGCATCAATGGAAAGCTTATTTATTCAGTTTTCAGATGATGCATACATCTCAATTTCGAAAAATTGACCCTTATGACTGGTTTTGTGGTCCAGGGTCACATTTACATTTTATATTTATTTATATTGCACAGAGATTACAATCAAAGTGCACACATTCAAAGGACAAAAGCTCAATGCAGGTGCTCAACCACAAAAAAAAATGCAAACAGGAAGATCCAAGTTGGCACACCACAGCCCCAAAAGTAGAAAAACATTTATGTTCTCACCACAGGTGACATTTCGAGCCTAAAAGCGCTTCATCAGACAATGAACACATACATTCGGTACCGAAATTGGTACAGAGAACCGTGGATTTTCATTGGTATCGGTACAGAATACTGAAATTTTGGTACCATGACAACACTAATATATATATATATACACATACATATACACACACATGTGCTGGTCATAAAATTAGAATATCATGAAAAAGTTGATTTATTTTAGTAATACCATTCAAAAAGTGAAACTTGTATATTAGATTCATTCATTACGCACAGACTGATAAATTTCAAATGTTTATTTCCTTTAATCCTTTAATAAAATGATGATTATAACTGACAACAAATTAAAGTCTCAAATTCAAATTTTCCCGTGACTGTAGTTTCAAAATAGCCCAATTGTGCAGGAAAACCGCAACCCTGGCAACACTGGTTCACTATACCCTTATCACATATGATAAGGGTATATATATATACATAACATACACACACACAAGTACAATTAACAAATCACATCACATTGTGTCATAAACATATCACATAAAAGTAAAAACAAGACTGCAAACGGTTTGTGCTGTATATAAGGGCTGAGCTATAAATGTGTTCATTATCTGATGAAGAGCTTTTAGGCTCGAAATGTCACCTGTGGTGAAAACTTAAATATTTTTCTACTTTTGGAGCTGTGGTGTGCCAACTTTAATCTTCCTGTTTGCATATATATTTATGATTCCATATACTCATATGCTGCTTACCCTGACTGTATGGTCCTGGCTGCCGGTGACCACTCTGCCAGCGGCAGCTTTGAGCACAGTGATGGGCTTCTGGTGTGCACACTGTACTGAGCGCGTCAGCTGACAGCTGATCACATCCTCGCTGCTGTAACAGGGGGAGGGGGGCAGACTGCCTCGGCCTGGGGGTCCTAAATCAAAAACAAAAAACAGGAAAAATGCTTAAAGGGCCTTGAACGTGGTAGTTGCGTTGCTGTCTAAGCAAGGTCAGAAAGCTCTCGGATTTCATCAAAAATATATTTTTAAAAAGATCATGTTCTATGAATGGTTTTGGCTTTTTTATGGTTTTTCAAGGCCGTGGGGATGTTTTACTTTAGTATTTTTTTTCCCCGATTATTTTGACATGACTCACCGCGATATTGCAGCAACCCCAGAGGCTTGTTGATCTCCACTGTGAAGAAATCCAGTGAGCCATTTAAACGAGCGGCCACAATTCTGCAATTGAAAATACCACCATTAGCAGGAAAAATTAAGTCAGGTGCTTGGGTGTGAAATGAGTGTGGCTTATATATGAGCTTTAGGTTGTGAAATGCACCTGTTATTAAGAAAAGCCAAGGCAGTGATTCCAGATACTCCATCTTCATTACTGCACCTTAATGATCCCTCTACTGCATCCCACAGCTGACAGATAGAAGAAAATAAGAACGGCATATTAATCACATTGATAGATCAATATATTCTCCTTATAAAAGCCCTCTCTTTCTCTCACCTCCAGTTTTCCGCTGCTGCGGCCCGTGGCAATGAGGTTACCCCTCAGCTCCATGGCCCACACTGAGCTGTCCCAGTCCCCACTGCACTGCGGGGGGAGCTCTGGTGGTAAGACAGGCTGGTCCCCGAGGCTACGTCGCCTTTGCTGTGAAGCCGGAGGAGAAGGTGGGAAGGCCAGTGTTGGTGAGGGCTCATGCTCCTGGTATGCTTTCTCCACCAATCCCCCAAAATCAAAGCCAGATCTACTTAAAGTCTGAGATGGGGGCAATGACCCAAAGTTGGTGTCGATGAGAGGGGTGAGGTCTGGCTGGTCCCCAAACAGGGCAGGGCGTGCAGGGGTGGTCCTCCTCCTTATTGGGAAAATATCTACATCTGGCCCTCCCATCGTCACTCCTCCTGGTTCCCGAAAGTCTGCCCCCAAAAGGCTCTCGGCCTCACAAGCACTTATGTGATCCCAGCCATCACGGTGCTCCCAACAACCACTGCTGCTGCTCCTGTGCAGACTAATACACATACATAAAAATACAAATAATGAGTACAGTTTAAAAAAAAAAAAAACAGACATACATACATATACATATACATATATATTTGGGACGGGAAGATTCCACGATTCACTCGGTGCATCGGTATAAAAAGTTAACTATGCGATGCATCGGTTTAAAAAAAATGTGCATCAGCTACAAGTTGGCATTTATATCGCGATGCATCGTTTCTAACATATTTGCATAGGTAAAAACAGATTTATTTATATATAATTACTAGTGGATGCGCTATACTTTTATTATTTAGAAAGTGACCAATATTTTATATGTAGATCTCCTTTCTAAACTGTTTCTCAAGCGCGTTCTCTCATCACTGCTGCTGCATGAATATGACGAATCACAACACCACGGAGACCCAAGGAAGAACAGGGATTAAAGTCCAAAACCTGGCTTGAAATAACCTAACAAATCAAAGCGGTTCCATAAACGACAAATTAAGTTCACACAATCTCACTAATTTGTGCATGCATATTCTTAAAGGTGCTGTATGTAGGATAGTGGTTGAACTAGGTATTGCAGTCCAAATTCAAAATATTGGAGAGGGGTTTTTTTTCACCCAGCCCCCCCTCCTCAGACTTGACACACACCCAGATTGCAAAGGTGACGACACCAACTGACCCCTTTCATTTGGCAACTTCCATGACTGAAATGAAATACGCTGTGCTTTCCGCCAACTGGCAACGGGTGCCAAAATACAATTGGGTAAACTGGCAGTGGACGGGTTACACAGACCAAAACAGAGACAGACATTTCGACACGGAATGCACATTTTCAAAGAATAACTGACTGTAGCATTGTTTTTCAGATAAACAAGTATGTTAACTTAGCATGTTTCTTAAATATCTGCAAACGTATTATGGTATTTTTATGCTTTAGGAGAGTCAAAAACTTACATACAGCACCTTTAAGCAGCCCTTAATGTCGATCATGGATCAAATCGATCCACCATGGCAAACAGCAAATGTATTTGTGCTGTTTAATGCATTTGAGAAGTTGTGTTTTCCTTAGAGCATCACAGGTATATTTTTCATCTGTAAATGTTAGAAAGTCATGCAAATATATCCATTTTGCTGTCGGGAGTGGGCGAGGCTTACGCGAGTGAACAAATGCTGCTGTGTGCATGCGCACTAAACAGACGGAACACAATAGAATAATACCGCAATAATTCTGAGTTAAATATTTTTAGTGGGTGCAGGACACTATAGTTCATTTATGTAAGTGAGGATAGAAGTCAACTGTGGCATTTAACCCCAAAAAATTCTTCATACAGTGGACTACCAGTAAAACTGATAAAAATTTGGGAGCAAAAATTATTCGGACACTTTGACCTGACCACGTTTAGCTTAAAGGGTTAGTTCACCCAAAAATTTAAATTAGCCTGTCCTTTACTCACCCTCAAGGCATCCTAGGTGTATATGACTTTTTTCTTTCAGACGAATCCAATCGGAGTTATTTAAAAAATTGTCCTGGCTATTCCAAGCGTTATCATTGCAGTCGGCGGGTGTTTCTGTTCAACAGTCCACAAGACGTCAAATAAAGCGCGCAGTCACCACTTGGTGACTCTAAAAGTTGCGGAAAGCACTGTCTTAATACACGCATGTTGAAATGTATTATTACACTTATGTTGCTGATGTCAAGAAATGTGCAACCTAACCCAGGTCCTGGGTCTGATATGATATCGCTGTAAACTCCTGCCGATTTTCTAAATAGGTCTGGTATTTGTTTCGTACATATAAATGTGAGAAGTCTATTGCCAAAACTGGATATGGTCAGAATTTGGGCCAAATCGTCAAATGTTGATATTATGGTGTTATCTGAGACATAGCTGGGTAGATCCACTCCTGATAGTTATATTTATATGGAGGGGTATAATATATTTCATACTGATCGTCGTGCTAAAGGTGGAGGAGTGGCGATCTATGTAAAAAAATAGTTTGCAGGCAACAGTACAATTATCTGCGAAATATACCGAACTGGCTTTAATGGGTGACTTAAATTGGGACTGGCTAACTCCTGCATCTGATTTAATTAAAAGTTTTTGTGACTCAGAAAATTTGACCCAAATTATAGACTCGTCTAGGCCAAATTCTAAATATCCTGAAAAGTCTACGCTCCTTGATTTGCTTTTAACAAATGTGCCGCAAAAGTACAAAGCTACTGCTGTTTTTGCAAATGATATGAGTGATCACTGCGTTATTGCTGGTGTGAGAGATACCAGGATATCTAAATGTAAACCGCGTATTATAATTAAGAGAAATTTTAAAACGTTCTGTGAACAAGCTTTTTTTATTTGATCTTAATCTTTGATTGGACCAGGGTAAATTTGATCCCGGAGCCTGAGATATTGTTGCCATATTTTAAATCACTATTCTTGGACATTATAAACAAGCATGCTCCTTTTAGGAAATATAAGATTAAAGGGCGTGATAATCCGTGGTTTTCAGAGAAATTGTCTGATCTAATTCATGAGCGTGATCTTGCTTGGTCAACAGCAAAGAAATCCAAAAATAGTTCAGATTGGCAACATTTTAGGCACCTGAGAAACAAGTATCTCAAATACGCCTAGCAAAATCAGATTTTTATGTAAATGAAATATGTAATAGTTCAGTGATATAAATACCAAGAAATCCTCTGGTCCTGATGGGTTGGATCCATACTTTTTAAATATTGCTGCTGAACATATTGCAGAACCTTTGACACATATTTTCAATTTGACTATTGAAACTGGATTAATACCTAGTGTACTGAAGTCAGCATATGTCACTCCTTTATTAAAGGGTGGGGACCGATCAAATCCAAATAATTATAGGCCAATATCTAAGCTATCTGCTTTAGCCAAGGTCTTAGAAGGGCTTATAAGTGACCAGTTGAAAGATTATTTAGAAACAAAAAACATTTTAAATGATTTGCAGTCGGGTTTTCGTGAAAAAACATAGCACTGTCACTATGAAAGTGTTAAATGATTTCATAAATTCTATTGATTCTAAAGAATATTGTGTTGCGTTGTTTTTAGATCTTTCAAAAGGCGTTTGAAACAGTTGAATATTATATATCCTGGCTCAGAGATTGGTGGATATTGGAATGTCTCCAAAAGCTGTCAAATGGTTTGGCAACTATTTGAGTGGCCGAACACAAAGTGATCAGGTTGATGGGGTGTCCTCAAACTCATTACTTATACAATATGGTGTCCCCCAGGGGTCCATTTTGGGTCCCATTGTATTTACTATTTATATAAATGATTTGTGTCAGAATATAACAAAAGCAAAGTGTCATTTTATATGGATGACACAGTTTTGTATAGTTCTGCTTCATCCTTAACAAGTGCCTTAGAAGATCTGCAATCTGCTTTCAAGATTATTCAGAAGAATCTTTATAATTTGAGACTTGTACTAAACTCAAACAAAACCAAAATAATGTGCTTTTCTAAATCAAGAAAAACAGACGATGCTTGTCAAATTGTTACATTAGATGAGAAAGTAATTGAACGAGTATCAGTCTGTAAATATCTTAGTTTCCTTTTGGAAGAAAGTTTGTCCTTTAAGCAGCATATAGAGTGTTTAACGAAAAAAATCCTTGGGTTTCTATTATAGAAACAAAGGCTGTTTCTCTTTTAATGTGAGAAAAACACTTATACAAGCAACATTTCTGTCAATGCTGGATTATGGTGATATTTTATATATGCATGCAAATCAATTTTCGTTGAAAATGCTGGATTCAGTATATCACGCAGCACTAAGATTTGTAACAAATTCTAGTTTTTGTATTCATCATTGTAGCTTGTATGAGAGTGTTGGTTGGCTATCTTTGCAAAATCGCAGGCTGGAGCACTGGTATATTTTTCTTATTATGGGCATACTGTATAAACTGCCTCCTTACCCATGTTCTCTTCTGACTCCTGAAGTCACTACCAGGAAATGTAATCTTCGATCATATGGGCAAATCATGTATGACATTCCACGAACGAGAACTGTCTTTGGTGAAAGTGCCTTTAAAGTTTTTGCACCTTTATCTTGGTATAAACGGCAGAACCAGCTAAAATTGTACTATTTACCAACAATGACACAGTTTAAAATTAGGATAAAGGACTATCTGAGTACTAAATGCACATGTGCTGATACTGAGCGCTGCTGGTAATTATGTTGAGATGTTAATTTACAAACTTTTTTCCTGTTAAATGTTGTTTTTGTTTTCATTGTATATTTTTTTAATATGGAACTATTATTCTGCTGTCTTGGCCAGGACTCCCTTGAAAAAGAGATTCTGAATCTCAATGGGATTATTTCCTGGTAAAATAAAGGTTAAATAAAAAAAATAAAAATAAAACCCCAATCATTTTCTTTAGGGTTCAGGTCAGAGGACTGCAATGACCATAGCAGAAGCTTGGTTTTGTGCACAGTGACCCATTTATGTGTTGTTTTTGAGGTTTGTGTTTGGATTATTGTACAGTTGGAAGATCCAAACATGGCACATTATAAGATTTCTAACAGTCAGTCACTTATTGATTTTTTTATCTGTTGGTATTTGATAGAATCCATGTTGTCATGCATCAAAACAAGATGTCCAGGACCTCCAGCAGAAATATAGGCCCAAAACATAAAAAATACAGTAGTATATTTCATTGTACACATGGGGTACTTTTTATCCCTGTTCACCAAGCCCATCTTGAGTGTTTGCTGCTAAAAAGCTAATTTTTTAGTTTCATCTGACCATAGTAGCCAGTCCCATTTGAAGTTCCAGTCCTGTCTGATAACTGAATATGCTGGAGTTTGTTTTTGGATGAGCTAGGAGAATTTTTCTTGAAATCCTCCCAAACAACATGTGGTGATGTAGGCGCTGTTTGACAATTTTTTTTTAAGGTTTTCTGACCCCGAGACTCAACTATTTTCTTGCAAATTTTCTGGTCCTTGGAGAGTCTTTAGCCACTCTAACTCTCCTTCTCACCATGCATTAGGATGATATAGACACATGTCCTCTTCCAGGAAGTTTCGTAACATTTTATGTTGATTGGAAATTCTTAATTATTGCCCTGATGGTGGAAATGGGATTTTTTTAAAGCCACTTCCCTAATTTGTGAAGCTCAATTATCTTTTGCTGCACATCAGAAATATATTCTTTGGTTTTTATCATTGTGATGGATGATTAAGGAAATTTGGGCTTTGTTTTCCCTCCTATTTATATTTCTGTGAAACAGGAAGCCATGGCTGGATAATTTCATGTTCATAATCACCCTGGAGTGCTCAAAACTGTGAATATGAATGGGAATATACTTCAGAGATATTTTACTCATAAGAATTTCTAGGGGTGCCAATAATTGTGTCCAACGTGTATTTGCGAAAAACATTAATTTCATAATGAGATTTCCTCCCATTTTAAATTCTTATTATCCAATGAAAGGTTAGATTTTTGTGATTTTTTAAAATAAAAGATCAAAAGGATTAACAATGCAGATTAATTTTCACAGCCTTCTTTAATCATATTTACCAAAGGTGCCAATATTTTTGGCCATGACTGTATATAATTTTTTTTTTTAATAGTACATTTATTAGAGGCCATGCAGTAGGTGCAGGTTCCTTACCCATTGTTGGGTATAACAGTAAGACAGTCTCCTGTCTGAGCGTCCCACACACGGATCTGTCCCGCCAGACAACAACTGGCCAGCAGCATGCCATCACTGGCCAGACACTCAATGTCCTGGGAAGAGATGCCAAAGGTAATTTTATACATCTCAGAGTGCATTTATGGAAACACGTCAGTGCAAGTCAATTTGATTCTCACCATGCTGTGGCCTCTCAGCAGCAGAGGGGAAATTTCACTGATTGGCGGCGAGTAGCCATATTCGTCGCAGGGCAGGTCTCCGCGGCGACGGCGACCATGGGGCACCCCGTTCTGCCCGTAGTTCCGAGGGCAGAGCACACGATACAGACAGAAGAGTAAGAGAACTAACACCACTCCGGCGAAAAGTCCAAGAGCTGCCACCCTGCACAAATACACATTTTTATTACAATAAATTATATAAAATTAAATTAAATATCCATTAGTCCAAACTATGCCAGATGGGGGAGTGTTTGAGAAACCTGACATTAAATACTCCTTATTTTTTTCCTAATCTGTGTGGTGCGCTACTGACACATACAGTACACACTTCACCTATAATGAATGGGTAAATCAATCAATTTCAATTTGACATACAAGCATGAGCAAAACAAGTCTCTCTTGACATTCCAGTCCATCCCCCTCCAGAAATGGGAAGTCAAAGGTAAGCATTACATGCAGAAAGTTGGACAACATCTGAGCATGTGCACATACTCTTGATCGGTCCTCACAGGGTAAATGCAGCACAGAAAACAGGACACACAGGCAGGGGGCCAAAGGAAGAATTAGAAGGAGGGGCCAAGTTTTAGAGCAAACTGACCTACATCCATCTGATGTGTATCTAACAGTCATAACGGCCTCATAGATAAGAATGGGGCCTTGGAACAATGACCTTGAACACCACAATCTGAGTGTGTTTGTTTGTGAATGAGAGAGACTATTGTTTTTCTCTGCAGTCACATATTGAGATCTCCTGTGTGTGCTAGAATGAGATATGAATGAGCGCTCGTAGTTAATCAGTGACAGTTTTTCCATGTATAAATGAAGAATGCAAGTGTTTGTTTGTTAAAAGAATATTTTGGCCATGAGGTTTAAAACCTCTTGACATTTGTTCACAGAAAGCCCACAAAGGAAAGTGGTAATGCATGTTTTCTGAGAAACGTCATTGAGCAATTTACAGATTAACAATGCTGTCTGATCTATAAATACAACAAGGTGGGAAATGAACAAAAAAAATTCCTTTCTTATCCTTACAACCCTCTGGTGAACACCCAAATAGCGTAGGAGTTTTATGAAAAATAATGAAGTCTTTATTTATTGTAACGTGACAGAGCTGAATTTGTTTCCTGCGGTGTCTCCAGAAAATGCACCACATTAGATTACGCGATAAAAAAGGGAATTTGTGACGCATCTAAATCAGACCATTTATATTCTCTTAAAAGTATATTTTACATGAGGACAATATGTAAAATCACACAAAAACAATGCAGTACCATGCAATATATTTATGTCACATACTTCAAACCTGTAAATTCATAACTAAAAAAAAAATCAAATAAACTGTTCAAAAGTTTGGGGTCAGCACGATTTTTAAAAAGAAATTAATACTTTTATTCAGCAAGGATGCATTTAATTGATCAAATGTGACAATAAAGATGTAATGTTATAAAATATCTATTTCAAATAAATGCTGATTTTCTGATCATCCCATCACATTCCACAAAAATATTAAGCAGCTCAACTTTTTCCAACATAATAATATGATAATAATATGAAATGTTATTTGAGCACCAAATCAGCATATCTGAATGATCATGTGACACTGAAAACTGGAGTAATGATGCTAAAAATTCAACTTTGCCATCACAACAATAAATTGCATTTCAGAGTATTATTAGAATTTAAAACTATTGTTTTGTATTCTAATGCATTTTCAAAATGACTGTTTTTACTCTATTTTTGATTAAATAAACGTAGCATTGGTGTGCATAAGAGACTTCTCATAAACATTAAAAGAAATCTTACCAACCCCAAACTTAGTCTATCAAATAAATAAAATTAAACAAAAACAACAGCAGGAACTGCTTCATTTGTTAAATATCTGGTGCATTGTTGCCCAAACAGTGGTTAATTTACAATAATTCAAACTGAATTGGTAACCTAATAAGTAACATTTATAAAAGCAGGTAGAATGCCCAAATAGCTGAAGTGCAACACTGACTTGTAGAGTGTGAGGTCTGTCTGCAGATCCGAGGTCTTGATGCTGGGAGGAGGAGCATGGTGTGTATCCTGGGGATGGCGTGTGTCTATGGCCTCTTGTGGGCTGAGATGGAGCGTGACGGGGATGACTGGAAGAATGCTGATGTACCTGAGGGCATCAGACAGGGGCATGTTAGGGGCATAACTACGAGAGGGCCTGAACCATATAATCTATTATAAGATGATAGAGTAGCGCACCTCTTTGCAAGAGTGATATTGTAATAGCTAAAGAGTGAGGGCCAGTGACGGAAAGAAAGTCGCCTCCACAGCTCCTCATCCTCAGGGCTCCAAGTGATCTGGGGGCTGGACACAGGTGCAACTCCTGGGCGGGCTGCTCGGTGACCCTGGGATTGGTTTTCAGGTAGAGGAGTGGGTTCAGGGGCAGGAAGCACGCTCAGTGTGCTGGTTGGGTCTCCACCAGGAAATACCGGAGCAACGCCCAAATGAGGAGGAAGCCCCGCCTCCCCAAGAGGGCTCTGATCGGACACCTGGGCAGTAAGGAAAGTCCTCAGACCAGCAGGGTCCGTGTAGACCAGGATCCCAATCCAGATTACGGTACCAACCTATTAAATAAACAGACAACAAATTTAGATAAAATAAAAATAAATTCTTTTATGCTTTCTTTTTTCATTTTTAATTTAGACTGTTCAGAAGTGTGGGTTCAGTAAGATTTTTAATGTTTTTAAAAGAAGTTTGCATTTATTTGATCAAAAATACAGCAAAAACAAATCTTATTACAACTTAAAATAACTGTATTGTATTTTAATATTTTAAATGTAATTTATTCCTGTGATGCAAAGCTGAATTTTCAGCATCATTACTCCAGTCTTCAGTGTCACATGATCCTTCAGAAATCATTCTAGTATGCCGATTTGCTGCTTGAGAAATGTTTCTTACTATTATCAATTTTGAAAACAGTTTAATATTTTTCAGGATTCTTAAATTAATAGAAAGTTCAAAAACACAATTTATTTAACATCATAAATGTCTTTGTTACCGTAACATTTGATCAATTTAATGCATCCTTGATGAATAAAAGCACTAATTTCTTTCAATTAATTGTTCATTCTTAATACTGCAATTCTGATTGGTTCCACTACAAGCTCAAAATGTCACAATGAACCTTTAAATGGATAGTTCACCCAAAAATGAAAATTCTGTCACACTTTACTCACCCTCATGTCGTTCCAAACCTGTATGAGTTTCCTTCTTATGTTGAACATAAAAGAAGATATTTTGAAGAATGCTGGTAATCAAACAGTTGATGGTCCCCATAGTGTTTCTTTCCCTACTGTCTGTAGGTTTCATACCATTTCTTTCCCTGTTGTTTGGTTGTTCAAAATTCTTCTAAATATATTTTGTGTTTAACATAAGAAAGAACTCATACAGGTTTGGAACAACATAGGGGTGAATAAATGATGACAAAATGTTCATTTTTGGGTGAACTATTCCTTTAACGGTGTAATTTTTACCATGATGATTCTCTGTGCCAGGCGAGTGCGGGCTAGGAAGTACACCACCCTGAGCCTCTTGGGCAAGCGGAGGTTCCGGAACGCAGGAGCCTGCAGGGTGATGGTGTGGGGAGAAGGGCGGGGCGGTGGAGGCGTCTCTCGTGGACGCAAAGGGCCCGGTTTAGGTGGAGGCATCCCTGCTTCTGCCGGGAGACGCCTGTTCAGATCAGCCAACTATTTATGCAGAGACATGAGAGTTGGGAAAGACAATGCAATCAAACTGAACATTCCAGACATGGTACTCAGATGACACAATGAATGATTCATGTATTTCTCATGGAATTGTAAAAGATATTTTCTAGAATGTTCTCTGTGTGGGTGGTTCTCACCTCCATGCGGCGGATGTCAATAGACAGCACAGTGGTGAAGAAAAACATCTGCAGGAAGAAATCGGACACCAGACCGACCACAGCAAACAGACAGAACTCCTACACACAAAAGAAGTGTAAAGCATCTGTGATTTGGAACTGTATAACTACCACCAAAATCAGATCATATATCTGAGGTATTTAATAGAGCTTCACCTGAATGGCTGGCACAAATGTAAAGTAACCAATGAGGATGATGCACAGTTCAGTTGCCATATTCTTCATGATGGACCAGCTCTCATTGCTTAGACCTTAAGACAGAACCAATACAAAAAAATAAAAAATAAAAAATACAGACCTCTGCCAGAGTATGTGTCATTCAATTTGGACTAATTTCCACATCCCATACTTTCAAAAGATTTCAAACTGCTTAAGAGGTTACTAAGGGCTTTATGAAAAATTGTAAAAAAATAAAATGCTAAATGTTTTTTTAAGGCTATGGAAGTTAACTACAATAAATAACTCATGTTTTAAGCAGTATATATTTTTTAAAAGTATATTTAGCAATTTGATATATATTGATGTTTGTTGTTTATTTGAAAGACAATTATTTCAACTATATTTTATAGTATTGATGGGTTTAGTTTTTAAACCTAACCTGCATATGGCTTTGTGATGAAAAAAAATATTTTTATTTTTTTTTATTTTATAAATGCCACTACACAACAGTAAGACAGTGCTTAGTACTGAATGGGCTGCTACTTGTATTCAAAACACTAGGAAAGAAAAACTTAGTGCACATATTTTAACAGCGCAGATAATTACATCATCTCTGACCTTGAGCAATACGCAGCTTGACTTCAAGGTCGACAGGCGTTGACACAACAGACTTGGTGAGGACAAGGACATTCTCCAAACCAATTACCACCACAAGGTAAGGGAAGATTTCCCTGCAAAACAGCAGCAGAGAAAACAACTAAACCTTTGAAAATCAATCAAAACTTATGTTTGATGTGAAAAAAAAATGCTAACATAAAAAAAATAAAAAAAAGAATATGAGGAACGCGAGGAGCTAGCTTATTAATGAAGATAAAAGCCTAACAGAAAATTTCACTCAAGCGTTCTGAAATTAGCTGAAGAGTTGACCTTATGCAGCCCTATTGTATCTTGGATCAATATGGAGTACACACATGGCCTAAATAGTGTGTATGTATTGACTGCAGCCTGTTCCGGTGAACCAAGTCAAATCTGTTTGGACAGCTTGAGCTCACACCACTGTGACTATAAATCCATACATGCAACCTTATAGGCTGGTGGAGGACTATCCCTGCCCACTCAAACACTTCCTGGCAATGAAATTCCCCTAAACTGCTACCATTATTATTGACGATTGGTTATACATCAACCTGCTCAAAGATCAAACAGTGACATTTTAATTCCTGAGGGATTAAGTCTATAGCAGCCCTGTGATAGTGATGCACAGAATCATTCTAGTGGTATGAATGAAGGTGTGTTTTGGCTGAGCTCCTACCCTCCATTCAGCGTGGGGGTCAGGCCAAACAAGGTGCAGAGTCCCACAGACATGAGCAGAGAGCTGAGAACCGTCACCACAGCAGCCAGCGCCAAGCCCCATTTGGATTTCACCATGTCAATCTTTCCTGTGAAGTGAGAGGGAGGGATGTTCCGAATTATTTTTGTCAAAAGCATTTTACAAAAAACGTCATTAAGCATATAAAATGCTGCCAGAAAGAGGGTATGTGAATTCTTGATGCTGAACGTGCTGTTCTGAGGATAATCGCCAGGCCAGACTGAAACACGAAAGCTCCGTCAGAAACCAAACAGCTATGCTAATCTGAAAGCATTCTGCTGCCAATTTACTGCTTTCCCCAGAGGCACATGGAAAAACATCCATTTTCAACATTGTTGTATTACTTCTTAATAATTTAAAGATATATGGAATGATTATTAGAGAAAGAACAATAGAGAACAGCAGAACACACTATGAACATTCCCATGTCTGGAAAGTCTGCAAAAATTCTGTCAACTGTGGTACTTCCATGATGAACAATAACAGTTGGGGACACAAATCAAGGCTCAATGATAAAGATTTCTGTTTGCAATAGTAATACAAGTCACTGCAGAATTTACAACAATAATGTTCAATACATCACAAAAAAAAGGCATAAAAAAGGCCTTTTTTTTGAGGCATAAACACTGTGTGTGTGCATATAGAGCTGGGCGATATGAGCAAAAATTCATATCTCTGAATTTTCTGGCTGATTTGCGGTGTACATTATATATCTCAGTATTTATACACTTTTGTATTTGGATTAACAAATAACGTGAATGTAACCATAGGCATATATTATGTTAAAAAAGGGTTAAAGTCACATTACATTCTAACATAACATTGCAATCTAAAAACAAAAATAATGCTTTAAGCAGAAGTTAAATTTACTAAATTAAAAATGAAAATAATAAAAAAAAGCACAGACTGAGTAAAAAGTCTGTTTTGATTACCCCATTACAGTCACTTTACAGTTAGTGCTATCATACAAATACACTTACTTGTAGGTTTATTCTACATGTCACATTTATTGTTTATTAGCTACAAATATTTCAGCAAAATTTATACATTTTAGTCAGAATTATTGCGCTCCTATTTCATTCGTCTGTTTGGAATTTGTTGTGGTTTTTAAGAAGCTCTTGGTACATGCATGCATACATATCTGACATGAGAACAGAAACATTTAAATAAGACTTAACAACAACAACAGCAATAATAATAATAGTGTAAGAATCTGGAACAGAAGATTTATGTACAGATTTGTGCCTCATTTACTCTATATATACAGCTGTTTAGAAAAATATGCATATATATTTACAAAGTACTAGGGAGAGAAAATCAGGAAAATCAGAATGAGCTTTATTGGCCAGGTATCTTTACACATACGAGGAATTTTTTTTAGTGACAGAATCTCCACAGTGCAACAGAGAGACAGCAACAGGACAGGACACAGATAATAAAGAATAATACAAATATCCAAATAGGCAATGTAAAAAACAACAAAAACACAATATATAATATAGACAATTATGCGTGTACAGGTCTGATGTGTGCAAATTTGAAATTAAAAAAAATAAGATAAAGCAAGTGTGGTGAATAAAGAGTTGTGTGTTCCGCGTTTTATTGTCAACTGTTCATGAGATGGATTGCCTGAGGGAAGAAACTGTTTCTGTGTCTGGTCGTTCTGGTTCTCAGAGGTCTGTAGCGTCGACCAGATGGTAACAGTTCAAAGAGGGAGTGTGCTGGATGTGAGGGGTCCAGAGTGATTTTACCAGCCCTTTTGCGCACTCTGGATGAGTACAGTTCTTGGAGAGTGGGGAGGGTTGTACCAATGATTCGCTCAGCAGACGGGACTCCTTTCTGAGGTCAGATTTGGTAGCTGAGCTGAACCAGACAGTTATTGAAGTGCAGATGATGGATTCAATGATGGCAGAGTAGAATTGTTTCAGCAGCTCCTGTGGCAGGTTGAACTTCCTCAGCTGGCGAAGGAAGTACAACCTCTGCTGGGCCTTTTTCACAATAGAGTTAATGTGATTGTCCCACTTCAGGTCCTGAGAGATGGTGGTGCCCAGGAATCTGAATGACTCCACTGTTGTTAAAGTGCGGTTCATGATGGTGAGTAGGGGGAGAGCAGGGGGGTTTCTCCTGAAGTCCACGATCATCTCCACAGTTTTGAGCATGTTCAGCTCCAGGTTAAGACTGCACCATACAGCCAGCTCCTTGACCTCCTGTCTGTAAGCAGACTCGTCACCATCAGTGTGGTGTCATCTGCAAACTTCAGGAGCTTGACAGAGGGGTCTTTAGATGTACAGACGTTGGTGTAGAGGGAGAAGAGCAATGGGGAGAGAACGCAGCCCTGAGGAGCTCCAGTGCTGATGGTACGAGTGCTGGATGTGGATTTACCAAGCTTTACTAACTGCTGTCTATCTGTCAGGAAGCTGGTGATCCACTGAGAATCAATAATTAGAGATGGGGAATGAATTACAGGCATGAATTACAGGACACAGGTAATAATGCCTGTGTTAGTCGTTTAGGCTGGAGATGGCATGGGGGAAAAAAAAATGTTTTTATGCCTAGATGTTCTAGTGCACAGAGATCTGTAGCGTCTGCCTGAGGGGAGAAGTGCAAACAGGTCGTGTCCAGGGTGAGAAGGGTCTGTGATGATGTTACCTGCCCGTTTCTTCACTCTGGATTAGTACAAGTCCAATTATCCTTTCTACTGACCTAACAGTCCGCTGCAGTCTTCTTATATCTGATTTGTTGGCTGACCCAAACCATATAGTTATAGAAGAGCACAGGGCCGACTCAACAACTTTTTCATTTGACGAAGAAAGTAATCTCTGTTGAGCTCGATGCGAGTATCCCACTTCAGGTCCTGGGAGATGGTGGCGCCCAGGAACCTGAATGACTCCACTGCAGTCACGGTGCTGTTCATGATGGTGAGTGGGGGGAGAGCATTTTTTTTTTCCTGAAGTCCACTATCATCTCTACAGTTTTGAGCGTGTTGAGCTCCAGGTTGTTGTGACTGCACCAGACAGCTTGCTGATCAACCTCCTGTCTGTAAGCAGACTCGTCACCATCCTGGATGAGGCCGATAACTGTAGTGTCATCTGCAAACTTCAGAAGTTTGACAGAGGGGTCTTCAGAGGTGCAGTCGTTGGTGTTGAGGGAGAAGAGCAGTGGGGAGAGAACGCAGCCTTGAGGAGCTCCAGTGCTGATGGTGCAGGTGTTGGATGCGAATTTTGCCAGCCTCACTAGCTGCTGGCTGTCTGTCAGGAAGCTGGTGATCCACTGACAGACAGAGGTGGGGACGGAGAGCTGTGTCAGTTTATCCTGAAGGGTGTCCGGGATGATGGTGTTGAAGGCGGATCTGATGTCCACAAACAGGATCCTTGCATAAGTCCCTGGTTTGTCCAGGTGTTGGAGGATGAAGTGCAGTCCCATGTTGACTGCATCATCCACAGACCTGTTTGCTCGGTAAGCAAACTGCAGGGGGCCCAGCAAGGGACCAGTAAAGTCATTCAGGTGAGCCAACACGAGCCTCTCAAATGACTTCATCACCACAGACGTTAAAGCAACAGGTCTGTAGTCATTAAGTCCTGTGATTTTTGGTTTCTTGGGTACAGGGATGATGGTGGAGCGTTTGAAGCAGGAGGGGACTTCACACAGCTCCAGTGATCTGTTGAAGATCAATGTGAAGATGGATGATAGCTGGACAGCACAGGCTTTGAGAGACACCGTCTGGGCCTTTGGCTTTCCTTATCTTCTGTTTCCTGAAGACTTTGTTTACATCTTCACAGATCTTGATTACAGTCTGAGAAACAGTAGGGGGGAGGGAGGGGGAAGGTGTTGATGGCTGTGTTGTGAGATGGTCAGAGTGGGTGTGGGGTGACAGACCAGGCTTTTGCATTTAAAATCTGCAATTTCAAATCGTACAGCCTATACAGAATATATCGGACAAACTCGATATACCACCCAGCCCTATGTGCATATAATTATCCAACATTAAAATTTAAGCACTGGTGATATTTCTGACAAAGTGGTCTGAAACTCTCTTACGCTGGATTGTTTATCTGCAAATATCTTCATCATCAAGTTATAGAATCTAATGCACATCAGATGGCCCAATAAATAAAATATTTCTGGAATCTTCTACAAACATGTTAACAGAATATCACCTATTGTTTTACAACACTGAGACAGAATAATACCATGTTTGAACTCCAAGGTCAGAATGTACAACTGTAATACATTACACTACACAACCAGACTCCATAACACAAAGCCAGAAAACAAAATGCATGTGCACTACTGTTCAAAAGTTTGGTGATTTTTTTCAAAGTCTTGTGTTTACCATTTGTTTAATAAAAATACAGTAATATTGTGAAATAATATTACAATGTTTTTTATTTGAATATATACAGTAGTATAATATTAGTATATAGTGAGAAACATTAACATAGAAAACTTTTTTAAATTTGAAAATCTAGCTTATTCCTGTGATGCAAATCTCAATTTTCAATAGCCATTACTCCAGTCTTCAGTGTCGCATGTTCCTTCAGAAATCATTCAGACATTCTGATATGGCGCTCAAGAAACATTTCTTACTATTTTCAATGTTGAAAACAGTTGTGCTGCTTAATATTTTTGTAGAATTTGTGATACTTTTTTCAGGATTAATCAAATTTGAAAAGAACAGCATTTATTTGAAACAAATCATTTGTAAAACTACAAATGTTTTTACTATCACTTTAATGCATTCTTACTAAATAAAATAATTAATTCTTTAAAAAAAAGAAAAAAAAAAAAGAATTAATGACAGAGAATATAGGTAGAGAAGACACTTACGGGTGGAGAAGTAGATATAAGCAAAGAGGATGATGTAGGTGGTGACCAGAGGGATGAGCTCAGCGATGCCAATCTCCTCTTTGAAATGGACGTGCACCATGTGGTCTTCACGCAGAGTGCAGTTCACTGAAGGATGAAGCTGTTTCAGACGGGCTCGGAGACTGGCTACAAACCTGTCCAAATAGACACACACAGGAGATGCTAAACATTTTTGGAAACCATGATTGATTCGCTACAAAAACTATATTTTCATAAGATCTAGAAAATATGACACCTGCCTTATAAACCACAATTAATTTGAAATATTACAAAGGCTGACCTTGCATCATAGGAGCTTAGTGCAATTGTGATGGTGTATGTCACCACTCTCTTCTTGCTGTACAGGCTTACACCCGTCTGCTTCCCTGGGACACCAAAGAGTAAATCTAAAAAGCACACACAGTAAAAATGGGTTTTCTAAACGAACAGGGGGTAACTTTTAATTTGAGCATAGATTAAACTGTATTTAAGCAGCTTCCTGCCTTTCAGAGTGGCTGATGTATGAAGGCCTTTGGGTTCATGTTGGTGGACTGTCTTCAGGAGGTCTGGATCTGCATCAAACAGGTCACGCTGGTTCTGCCAATAGTTGCCAGGGGATACCAGCAGGCAGCCGTGCTCTGGAAGGACCGCCTGCATGCGCCGCAACCCTGGCAACAGGTCCGTTACCTGCAAGCAGAGCGCCTCCAAACTTCTGAGAAGAGAGAAGTGAGCAAAACAGGAAAGAATGAGGTTGAGAAATGTGTGGTAACAAGGGCGAACAGAAATGGTTTGAAATCAATCAACATGAGCTAATAACCCCAGGGGGGAATCTTAGACCTGTCTGTGTAAACGTGGTTTCTGATCTCCTCCAGGAGACTAAAAACGCGCCCAAGGGGAGAGCGGAAAACGTCCACAGGAACCAGATTGTTGTCCCATGGTAAAACTGCTGCCTTGACCAGGACCTGCTGGATGTAGGCCACCGGAGGACCCCGATACTAAAAGAAAAGCAGCATTTTTAGATTAACAGTAACAGGTCTTCAAAGAAACTAGACTTTTACATTTTCAGTGGTGTTTAACCAAGCTAATTCCCTGATGTTAGTGTTGCAGGTGTGTTTGCTGGCCCCAAGTCTAGAGGCAACTTTTCATTGCAATTTAATTAGAATTTTTTCAGATGGGTTTTTTTTTTGTCCACCAGGTGAAATTGCCTTTTAAGTCTGAGAGATTACAAAAGTAATAATACACCTTTTTTCAACATGATTTTATGCCTTATTCATGTCTGTAACGGTGTAGGACACATTGCACACCCAACGTTTGCAAGGTTTACAATACCTAACCAATGCCTGGTTAAGCAAAAAGCTAAGGCAACATTTTAGTATAGGTACCAAGTCTTACTATTAACAAGTTGCTTATTAGCATGCCTATTATTAACATATTGGCTGTTTATTAGTTCTTATAGACATATTTTATATCCCTAATCCTACCCAATACCTAACCTTAACAACTACCTTTTTAACTATTAATAAACAGCAAATTAGGAGTTGATTGAGGCAAAAGTCATAGTTAATGGTTTGTAAAGAATTGGACCTTAAAATAAAGTGTGACCCAAGCTAATAATTCCACAGTAAAGCTGCATACTTCAAAATTGTTATTATATAATATTGTAAACTACTGTTCAAACATTTAGGGGCGGTAAGAATTTCTAATGTATTTTTAAAAGAAGTCTTGTGCTCACCAAGGCTGCATTTATTTAAATAATAATAATAAAAAATGTAAAGAAATTATTCTGATGAATGAATGAATGAATGAATGATGCATTTATATAGCGCTTTATTGTGTATTGCTGTACACCCAAAGCGCTTTACAATCATCTGGGGGGGTCTCTCCTCAACCACCACCAGTGTGCAGCATCCACTTCTGATATACTGATTTGGTGCTCAAGTAATATTTACTATTATTAATGTTGAAAAAAATTGTGCTGCTTAATATTTTTGTGGAAACCATGATACTTTTCAGATTTTCTTTGGATATTCTATGGATAAAAATATTATTTTCTCTTAAAATAATAATAAAATTGAAATTTTACCAGTAATGTATTTCATTGTATATATAAAAAAACATTTCATTTTACCCAATCAGGGCGCTCTGACAGGTCGCCTTGAGACTCATGGGATGGGACTGAGTAATCTCGTACTCCAGTGGTGAACTCGACAGGCCCTGTTCCTGGCAGAGGCAGCTTCAGCAGAGGGTAACTGTAAAAGAAAGCATGGTTACAGAAAGACAAATCAATCTTTATTAACAACGTCAAGCTGCATTCCTCACATACATGGTACCTTCAAATAGAGGAATGGCCTTCTCATGACAAAGAGTCCATACAAGGTCCATGAAACAAATCATATTTGAATGAAAAGGGCGACAAGTATGCAAAGTGCTGTTTTTGCATTTTTTACTGACAGTTTTATAGCATTCAATCAGGTGCAGCAAGAGTGAACTTAAAACGTAAAACTTCACCAGGAGGGAGCACAGACCAGTATGATTAATTTGTCATCGGTGATATCCTCAGGCTAGCAAGCTTTAAGAATACTAAGGATAGTAAAAACAAGAATTTTACACTTTCTAGGAAAAATGATTGCACAAGACCCACAATACTGCTTGCAGTACAAACAATGAAGTACTGGGATACTCTCCAGATGGATGATCTGACCAACCCCTACTTCTCACAAAAGGAACATCTGTCACTCTCCATTATAGTGTTTCAAAAGCCACGAATATCCCCCACCAACAAAAGCAGTGTGTTAAAGAGAGGAGCGTAAGCTGATAAGATTTGAAACACAGGACACTGTTAGCATCGGAAACAGAAGTCTATTGTGTAAAATACATTATACATGGAATCTCTGAGTGTGCTTTCCTTAACACGGTACATACAAACTAAGGGACAAACCTATATCATTTTGTGTGCTTAATGGATTAGTTCACTTCCTGAATATAAATTTCCTGAATTTAGATCTTAAACCCATTGGGTCCCTTTAAAGTCCACTATATAGAGACAAATCCTGGAATGTATTCCTCAAAAGCCTTTAATTCTTTTCAAATTAAGAAAATCTTCGATGACATGAGGTTGAGTAAATGTTCAGGAAAATCTTTTCCTGGAAGTGAACTAATCCTTTAATTTGTGTTTAATTCAGAATATTCCTTTATTATCCGTCTTGTGGCTGAGTCAAGCTATTCTGCCCAGTACCTTCTCTTCTCTAACTGAGAAAGAACTCAGACGTCTGCAGTGACAAGTAGTTGCCACTTCACAAAGCCTACTTCTGTTCCTCCAGGCAGCTGAAGACACTGGGCTGTTCTCTGAGAGAAATGTTCACACATTCACTCTTTTCCGCATGGATTTTGCCCTTTATCTGAAGCGTCAGTGACTTAATTCACATTTTGCTGACTGAGGCTAAAAGAAAAGGCATGAGAAACCGTTTTCTCTAGCTCAGTGCTCCACTTTTGTGTTTGTGCCACACAGTCCTCCTGGCACGATCTTGTTGTCGAATCAAACTGTGCAGAACAACCGACCACAAGCCAACTTCATTCCTTTGTTGCCCTCTCTCACCCTTTTACACCCGAAAACATCCCACCCACAGATTTGTACTGATAAGCTGCTTTTCCTAACCCACAGAAGTACATAAAGTACTTCAACATTGACAGAGGCCATCAGAACTGTGGCCTAGCAGCCATTGTGTCCCTGATTAGTTTAAATCTCGCTCCAATCCCATTACTTCCTGCTTGAATCAAATATCATGACTGCAGACTCACCAGCAGGTCAGGATGCTGGCAGAGGTGAAGAGAATGATGGGAACCGGATAGGAGGCACATAGCAGGCCGTGCCGGTAGAAGGCGGCCGAGATGTTCTGCCGAAGCCGCTCTCTCACCGTCATCCTGGGGGGAGGGGTCAGCTGATGGCCATTGAGTCTGCGTGTGCGGCCAGGGCGAGGGCACCGGCGGGCATCCAGGGATCTGTGCGAACAAGCATGTACATAACTATAATCGGCTCTCTGTCATTGTGATGTGAAGAACGTGCTTTTCCTGTTATTGATAAAACCCAAAACCTTTTTTAGCACTTTAAAGCACATATTAAAAGCATTATCTATATTTTCGCTTCATAAACTGACTAAATGAGTAGTATCTTATGTAAGCTTTATTGCTATTAATCACCAACAGTACAAAAACATTCACATGTATGTGTATGATTCTGACATTAATGTTAATGTATAAATACATCATTGATCATTGTGCTTTAAATAAAAAAAACTAATTTGAATGAATACAACATAAGTGTGTCAGCATACACTACCAAAAATTATTATTATTTTTTTAAAGAAATCAATTTTTATTCAGCATGGATGCATGATTCAATTGATCACAAAAGAGGGTAAAGATATTTATAATGTTACAAAAGATTCCTATTTTTAATAAATGCCATTCTTTTGAACTTTTATTTCATCAGAGAATTCTGAAAAAAAATGTATCACTGTTTCCACAAAAATGTTAGTAATATTCCTATTAAATATAAAATATTACTAATATTACTAATGTGACACTGAAGACAGCAGTAATAGCTGCTGAAAATTCAGCTCTGCATGACAGGAATTTATTACTTTTTAATTTGAAAATATATTGAAACAGAAAAGAGTTATTTTACATTGCAATAGTATGCCTATTTCACAATATTACTGTTTCGATTGTAGTTTTGGTAAAAAAATTCTTCTTTTAAAAATCTTAGCAACCCTAAAACTTTTTAATGGTAGTGTAGACGTTAAAAAAAAACCTAGATTAATATGCTAAAAAAAGAAGAAGAAAAAAAGTCTTGTTCCTGCTTAGTTTATGATCCCCAATTCATTAAATGTTAACTAATTTAACCTTACTGTAATCCGTTACCAACCAAACAAACTTAAACACATCTCTGCCAACAGCTTGCTAGCTAGCAGATCATTCTTTATAAAACCTGTTAGAATTAACCCTTTGCCTAGAGGTAGTTTCTGGACTTTCAATCTCTGAAACCAGAGGGTTCAAGGGTTATACTGGCGGTCTATGGTTTACAAAGAGCTCTTTTTTGTCATTGGGTGCCCCTGTGACTATACCACAGAGCAAACATTTTCCCCCCAGGAACTTACCTCCTGAGTGGCTACCGTTCATGCTTTCCTATAAATATTAAATAAACAAGATGACACATACAGCCTCACAAAGATGCTACACATGCTCAAGTTTGTGGGATAATTTCATAACACTTGATGCAAGAGATTTCATAAAAACAGACACAGAGAGCGAACTCTGATGGGCTAAACACTTCACTGAAAGCAGAATTAACTCATTTTAATCAAAGCAGGTCAACAACTTTTACGTGATGATATCAATGTAATTTTTTCTTTTTAGAAGATCCAAGCACATAAATACATTTTTATTAGGGATGCACGATATTTATCGGACCGATAAATTATCAACCGATATTATAATATAAATTATAATATAAAATATGAACTTATCGGTATCGGCCATGAGTAGGACTATCGGTTAAAATTTTTCATATCGTGCATCCCTAAAGTTTGATCAATTTTTAAAAACTAGATATCTGACAACTACAGTCTCCAGTGGATTTATGTCTGCATTAGTGTTCCACTGTAAATCATCTGATCATAAATCTACTGTCAGGGATATCTGCCTGCTCACATTCACTTCTCAAAAAATTATCCTTCATAATAAACACCAGAGAAAAATTATTCAAAAATTCGAACTAATTGTATCACATTTTGATTTTCACTTATTTTTTTCTAAAATATTCTCACATTTCCATTTTTATTTAACTTCTTCCAAAAAGATCTACATAATAATTATTATGTTTATGTATAGGATTTAAATGATCAATCACTCAAATTTAATTTTCACTTACTATATCCAAAGCAACAAAAATAAGCTACATTTTTTTTTTTAAACTGAACTAGCAATTCCTGTCAAACTCCTATTTTTAAAAATTGTTGGTCAAACCACAAACTGGAAAAATAGATATCTGTTTATTATGTATAACCAAAACATTATATTAATATAGGGAAACAATTACCAAAACATCTCACAGGTAGGCCTACTTAAAGCCAACATAATAAATGAACTGTCAAACTCCAACACAACCATATAAACACGAAAAGTATCAAATTTAATCTGAATCAAATCTATTTGCACTAACACGACAAAAACGTATATATGCCAGGCGTATTTGCAGGTTATTTAATAGACTAATATAATTACAAAGCAATGCTGTGAAAGCACCATGGTATTGTGAGGTATGAGACAGAAACACCATGTTATTTTTTATATTATATTATTTTTATTTCCTAAATGTCATAGCATGCCATGATACATTTACGGTATTGCACAAAATACGTACTATATTGTAACATGCGGTGTTCAGCCTGATGCAATTTTCATGTTTTTTTGTTTTGTTTTGCAGTTATTGTCAGACAATTAAACTGAATTAGCTGAGCTGAAATCAGTCTAACAGAGCTAAAGTTAACAGCCACTGAACTACATATGAATACAGTTTCGCATTAACTCTGTTGTCTGCAATGTCCATGCCTTTCAAAATCCCTGAGATACTATTTATTATCTTTTTGTTGTGCGAGGAGATGAAACCGATACACGTTTCCATGGCATTAACTTTAGCCGAGCTGCTAACGCTTTAGCATTAGCAATAGTTCTAGTATAAAGCACCTGCCAGTTTTATTTGGATTAGCTTGACGTTAATAGACAACAAATAGAACGCATCACCTTAAAAATACGCATTTCATTGCCTCAACGTGGTTGCAAGCTATGGACATCTATCTAGGAAGCGCTTTGACAGCATGTTACTGGACCAGCTAACAGAAACAGTGAGCACTAAGGGCCTGCCATGCTTCTAAAATGCTCTAATTTAGCAATATAAACACACAAATCAAAACAATAGCGCTCAAATAATCGCTTACCCTAATGACAGGTTCTACCCTTCCTCTCTGAGAGCTTGTTTTAAGGGTGATTCGGCTCCTGTTGAGTTCCACAGGCAGGTGGCTGTAAGGTCTCTACTGTTCTGCCTGCATAATGTCAAGCTACTGTAAGCCAACGTGACCCCTCAACTTCAACCTCCAGAACAACGCTAAAACGCGTCAAACTACGACCTCTTCTGGCCATAACAGGAAATGTTAAAGCACTAAAACGAATAAAACTGCGAACTCTACTGGCCACAAGGAGGATGATGTAACGTTAGAGTGTGGAGTGAAGACAATATTTTTATTGTCTTTTAATATAGTTTTTTAATATATTATCTAGTTAGTAAAGGGATAGTGATTTGTTTGCATTATATGAACCCAATATATTATAATATAAGGATGTATGCTCATTTGTCATTATAGGTGCATTTCAACACAGTAGTCCCATAGAAGCACTACCTAATATTAGTTAATTGCTCTAGTTCAATGTATTTTAAAGACATGATAGTCCGCTTTTATTATTTGCAGTCATCTTCTAAACACCTGTTTTTTTTGCTTGTAGTGCAACACTCCCTGGTGGTCTAGTGGTTAGGATTCGGCGCTCTCACCGCCGCGGCCCGGGTTCGATTCCCGGTCAGGGAATGTAGTTTTTTTTATAAAAGTATATTTTCAAAATTAATAAATTGTAAATCTGGGTTGAATTCTACATATTACTTATGGAAATCTGTTTGGAATTTTTTTTAAAGCTAGGAGTCCCTAGTGATGTAGTGGTGGTAAAAACAAGCAACTTCAATGTAATTCTAGCCAAAATATTGGAAGATATTTGGAAAATGGGCTTTGCATCTGTTTGACAAATTGCAGCCTTCTAGTCAAAAAGGTTTAGAACTGCCGCCCCACAGATTAACACCATTTCAACTGGCAATTGATGCTTAGACTTAAAAAAAACACAGGTTACCTTCTATGAAAAATCAATTTATTACAAAATAAACACATCTTTGTATTTGTTTTGTAGTTTTTGTGACAAATTACAACTGAGCAATATGACTGATGATAACTGATAAACTGGTTACTGAGGTCAGTGTATACAACAGATCAACCTTAACTCGTGCCTAATCTACAACACTGACCTGCAGGTATGATTAAGATCTCAGATTTAGGATATGTTTGTTCCTTATGACTTGTATTAAAAATACAAGGAAAAAAATACACATGAAAATCATATTTACAAAAAGTCATATGGAAACAAGAGCAAAACAGATTTAAAAAAAAACAACAAAAAGAAGCTTTTTGCTCTTTACAAATTAGTATTAAAATCCCAAATTCCTCTGTTAAGTGCAACACTGAAATGAAATCTGACACTGCCGAATGTTTTATAATGAAATACAATAACAGCCCAAAACATTCATTTCTAAATGAGTTTCTTTTTTTCCACTTAGCATTTAGGACCTCAGAAATAAAACTCAGCATTAATAACAGCTGAAACCTTCCTAAATATTGCATACAATATCTGGGCAGCATCATGTCAGCGGTAATGCAGCTGCAGGACATGGTAACTTGTGGGCTTACTGACACAGCCAAGACATTCAAAATGCAATTTAGTGACTATGTGCCATTAAAATAAGAGGGGAAAAGGGTCGCTTTACTAACGTGGTATATTTCAACAACTAAAACCATCCAGATCATTTACTGTCAAATGTGAAAATGTTTAATTTTAGAAAATATTTAAAATACAAAAAAAGCAGAATTTGCTGGAGAGTTGAGAACCTTATATAAAATAAAAATAAAAACTACACAACAGTGAACAGTGCAATGAAAATAGAGTTTTCTACACGATTTTCACCCTCGCTGTCCTTTTAAATAAGGCATTTTTCTTCACTTCAGGATATCAACTGAAAAACAAGACATTTTTTTCCATTATAAAAGTGACATCTGACAAATCGATTATAAAATATTGCTTTAGTATTTCGGAGGTACTTACACCTTTAACTGTATCCTTGATGAATTCCTTTCTGCTGGTCAGATCAAAGTCAGGATACTTGTCATAAACCTTCAATGAAGAATAAGTTCATCAATAATAAGTACTTGGATGTCAAACATTAGGGGAACATATCTATATCTAGGACACCTGCAGGAACTGACACTGGACTTCAGTTGGTTCAAATGGATAAGAAAAGTGAATATGCATCTAAAGTTAAATGTCTCATTTGTTTGAAGACACATTTGGTTTGATATTTTGTTAATGCAATGACAGTCACACATTTACAGTGTTGAAAGTGCCACTGTAAGTCCTGATAAATGCTTTGAAATAACATACTTGTCGGGTAATCTGCTTCATTGTAACTTCCTCCAAGTTGGCATCTTTCAACAGATCCTTGATTGCCGCCTCCAACTGTTCTTCAGTAGGTGGCGTTTTAATCATCTTGATCAATGGCTGATCATCATCAGAGCTTTCAATTTCCTCTGAAAGAAAAATTACAGCATGTCAAACTCAGTGCACAAAAGTGTACGGCTTCAGTTTTGAGATGATGCTGAATGATTTTGTCATGTTACTCCCGACAAAAAAGACCATTTTCAGATTTTAACTTTTGGTCTTGCATCTCAATGCATTTGCTTCATTATTACCCTTACTCTTGCTTGCTTTCTTTTTCCCTTGGTTGCTGCTGCTGTCAGCTTTCTTGGTTTTAGGGGCAGGCTTTGCTGGAGCTTTCCTCTTTGCTGCAGGCTTTTTTGTCTAGAAAAGTTGTGAAATAAACGGTCAGTTTAAATGTAGTTTCATAGAGGTGCATGGTCACAATGGCAGTAAAGAAAACCAGACATAACTGAACACATTTCTGGAGCATCTGCAGATCTGTCAATCTAAAGTGCTATAAATATTGTACTTGTTCTTAGTGTCATGAATTAAATTGTGCAATTTCTTTCAGAGGCAGTTCAAAACTCTTTGCACAGATAGAGCAGTTTTCATTGTCTAATTAAGCTGTAAATTAACTAATTGTTCATCAGCAGACCAAATCGACAAGCTCAACTAAGCTTGAATTTATTTGAATTTTCAGAATTCAAAAAAATATTACTAGTAATAGGGCTGCACGATATTGAAAAAAAACTCTCATTGCGATATTTTGTTTTTCTGCGATATATATTGCGATATTGAAATAAAAAATTAAATAAAAACAATGATTGGGGTGATTTTAAATCAGCATAGGAAATAAACAAATTACAAGCATAGATAAATATAACAACAAAGATAGAAATGAAATAAACAGCGCTTTGTATTTTTAAGGCAAGTCTAACACCGTGTCCTAACTACATGTGATGCGATGCCGCGACATGCGATAAAAGGTATCTTTTCCCTGTTAATCAGAGTTTTTGTCCTAACAAGCTGCGACTGCGATGCGCAAAATTTCTAATTTTTCTATTTCCGTGACGTCACGACTTGAACAACAACATACAAACCATAGATAATCTCAGGTGATTATGTGCTTTATTCAAAGTTAAACGTGTCTAATATGAGTTTAAATATAATTTTGCGTGACCTTATAGCCATACTGAAAGCAACAACAGATAGTTTACCTCAGATCTTGAAAATAAATTAAAGCAAATTTGTACGTTAAAACTGAACTCACTGCGAACCAACGAGTGTATTCCATGATTAGTATTTATGAATTAGATTATAAGCGTATACATTTCGTTGCAAGAGAAGTGCGCTTCTAGAGAACGCCCACCCACACACGCTTTTGATTGGCTGTGATATTTGATTGATTCTGTCACACTGCGTCTGGTGTGGACACCTAAACCTTTCTTTCTCAATTGTTTACCTTCACCTAAGACATAAGCAACTGTTTTTACAAGGATACTTGCAGAGACATGCATTTTGACAGTTTTGTGCATACATGTCATTTCAGGCACAAATAGTAGCGGAAGTGAATGGAATTCAGTGTTCAGGTGCATCTGTGCGGCTCTCACCATGTCTACACTGGACACGAGCGGCGCGACACGACAAAATACAAGAGAACCCATTATAATCAGTGACACGGTATGATTGACTACACTGGATGCAGCGCAGCATGACAAATTCCCAACCAGTAAAGTGATGCCTTGCTCTATTTATGACATACGGACACAAAGTTCAAATGATCTGCAACGGTTGCTTTGTCGTGTCCAGTGTAGACAGACTTTGGATCAATATCGTTCACATGGTGGGCCTAAAACGCTTTCTCCTTCTCTTCCAAAGCACTCGGGAGCTTGTGGTTTCGTGGCGTCTGTGGTTGCGAAGCAACCGTGACCTGGAAGTTTCAACAAAGGATAAATGGAAATTTATTTAAAAATGGATATCTCTGTACACCTGTCACGTCCGATGTAGATGCGGTGTCTGTGTGTGAGCAAAGAAAACGATCAGTATAGGCCTACTAAACATCGCACATCCTGCGATGTGACTATCGCGATGCGCACATCGTGATATTGATGCTGAAACGATATATCATGCAGCCCTACTAGTAAGTGTTTGTGTCTAACCTTTTTTGCATTCTTCTCTTCATGAACGTCTTGGTCACTTTCATCTGATGCAGTCTGTTCTGACTTTTCAGGTTTCTTTGTGGACTTCGTGGTTGAAGATTTCTTCTGAGGAGGAGTTTTCTGTTGATTTGCAGACACAACACAAGCAATTTAATAATAGTAAGATTGTCAATATATTGCTTGAACTCTAAAACCATATATATGAAGAATTAAAATCTCTCTCGCATTAAAAAAAACAACAAAAAAACCTTTCACACACTTCTTCCTTGTTGCTGTCCTCTTCAGGAGCATCATCATCATCCTCTTCCTCATCATCTTCCTCTTTATCAGATGATTTATCTCCACTATCTTTATTTTTTTGACTTGCTGTCACAGACTTCTCAATGTCCTTACTGTTCTCTTTACCCTCTTCATCATCGTCGTCATCATCATCATCACTACTGGAATCAGTGACAATAGGTTTGGACTTCCCACTTTCTACCTTTTTCCGTGGTTTTTTACTTTTGGATGAAGACTTTTCTCTTTTAGTATCTTTGGTCGTCTTCTTTTTCTTCTTTAGTAAAGGCTGCAGACAGTAAACACACAATAAGCCATTGGCAAACAGCAAAAGACGAACTCATGAGTAATTTTACCCATAATATCCAGTAGTACATTGGCTGTACAGTGACATATAGGTGCATTGTTATTGTTCAGACTGGGGGGGGCTCACCTTTCCTGAGTTGGTTGGATGTAAGAGAAATTTCATGATCCTCTCTGAAAGAACAATTTGCGTTCCAGACCTCTCCAGATCAAGAGTCTGACAAATGGTTTTGAGTTGTTCCTTGTGAAGCCTGACAGAAAGAAAAACCTCACTATCATACCCACTTTAAACCAAATATTTGACATGATAAATAAATATCCAGGGACACGGAATAAACACCAGGACATTAGTTGCTCTGACAATGTCAATGACACCTATCAGAGCACACATAATCGTGAAAAAAAGAAAAGAAAAAGCATAAAACAAGTTAAATGTACTACCTTTTCAACTTCTCAATTTTTTTGTTGTAAAGGTCACTTTCCTCCCCAAAAGGAAATCCATTAAACAGCCTAAGATTTTTCCGAAGTGTTGATGCCTGTAAGAACATTAAGCAACATTATTCAGTTACAAATTGCAATCTAACAAATCTGTATGAACATAATCATTTGGCCATTTGTGTGTGTTAAATTAATTTTAAAACTAAACCTTACAGTTCCTGGGCGATCATAAACAATCTTATGCAGAGGTTTGAGCAGAGGTGCTTTAAGCTTTCCGATGGAGTGATTAATCCGTACAATGTCTCCCAGTTTGGCACCTGTTCCTGTGCTCTCAATCTTTGGCTTTTCCTTCGGTTTGCTCATCAAATCAAGTCTCTGGATAATTTTTTTCTCCCGTTTTCCTTCAAGAATTTCAGGTTCAACTGCAAAGACAATTAAAATAACATTACAAAAGGACAACAATTGTAACTTTTGACAGGGGAAACCAAGCACAATTCATGAGCTAAAAAATTCATATAAAAACTCTTTACAAAGAAACAATACTTTAAGTATATTGGTACTTTTCATCATAAACAACATTTCTTGAAATAAAAACTTTGGCATTTAACTCACATCAACTACGACTTACACAATTTGGGTTTAGACCTGCTTTTAGGTTTAGGTTCATCCTGCTCTGTATCATCAGATGGCCTCTTCCTCTTTTTCTTCTTGTCCTCCTCTCCTTTTTTTATTGAGTTTTCATCCAAAGGAAGATCCTCTGTCTTGGCAGCTTCCATTTCTTCACTCATGATCAGAATTTCTCAGTTGCACCCTAAAATAAATGGATAACAAGACACGTCGCTGTACTATAATCGTCGAATTCAACAGAATACTATTAGTAGACGTGTATTACTTATATAATTTCCATACACATAAGCTCTATTCATCGCCTCTAATCACATTATCAATAGTGCGCTCTCTGCAGAACGAATTTGGCGCGTGTTTGTATCTCAGTTGTAAGTTATAAGCCCCAGCCCCAGACACAAACCTTCTGCATGCTAACAGGCTACGAAAGTAGGATAAAGGAGAGGTAAACTGAAGACATAATCAAACGTGAGAGAAATACAAACTTTTACTTAAACATAAGCTGGCCACTCAACGCTTTTAGGCGGCGCGGGACTGATAGCACAGCAGACTAGCATATTCGTCCCGCCTACTTGCTCACAAAAACACAATTAAATCTCCTTTTGCAACAAATATTGGCAAGTCCTGCCTCCGTGTACGTATACATAAAATTTAGAGAAAAATATTACAGGTTGTTAAACCTCATAGGCTCATACTTTCATACATATACTCACTGTACGTTAGTGTTGGTCGCGATGGAGGAGCGCAGTAAACATGGCGTTTGAAAAGAGAGGGCGGGCTATCACGTGACCGCGCGGGTACATCGATGTATTAAAAGGATAGGCCCCCAAATACAGTTTTCTTACTCACCCCCGTGTTGTGTCGAATTAGTAAGACTTTATTTATGCTGTGGAGATGTTAGGATTTCAGAATGACAAACTCACTCACTATTGTCAACATACACTTTGGTTGAATGGAGAAAAGGTCAGGTTAAAGTAAATGGTGACTGTTGCCTGCAAATAATATTGTCCAAGTATGGACCATGAGGGTCAGTCAATTATGAGTCTTCATCTTTGGTGTGTGGCATTAAAAAGATCTAATGTAATCTAAGGTCTAATGTAAATAAATGTAGCCTATATCCTTTATTCATTCACACTGTCCACAATGTGTGTGTGTAGTCCATGTCTAGATGCCATCTGATTTGTTTCTCTATTTGTCTATTCTAATGCAATGACAGTAATAGATGTGGCATTCTTAAATGACCAAATATTTTTGGGGACACTTTATAATTAATATCATTTAGAACATCCAACAAGATCCATGCCCAATGCCACGAAATTAAATATCATGAAATATATGTTTAATTTCGTTCTCTCATTGTAAACAAAGGGAATTGTGTATTTTACATAATATTAGGCAGCTGATTATTCCCAGTTCTTCACTTGCTTGGTTGTAACAGCAATACTTTTAGCAACAGCAGGGGGCAACATGCTACTTTATAATGCAATGCATACTAAGAAATAGTGCAGTGGTTCCCAAACCTGTTCAGGAGGACCCCCTGTCCTGTGTATTTTGTACATCCCCCTAATCAGATACACTCAATTTAGTTCTTGCGGTCTCTACTAACGAGCTGATGAGTGGAATCAGATATGTTAGATAAAGGAGACATACAAAAAAATGCAGAGCAGGGGGGCCTCCAGGAAAGGTTTGGGAACCACTGAAATAGCACTTCCAAAAGCATTCACTACATCTGATACACACCATGCATCTTTTAATAATTGTCACACAATCACTCTACAAGTTGCATTCAGCAAGTGGTTAACATCAAAAAGCAGTTATTAATCCAATTTTGTGTAGAAATGTTGTAACTTTAGTAAGTCAGACTAAATAATGAATCAAGAAAAACATGTGAAATGTCTATGTGTACAGGAAATGTGTTGTTACATCTCCGGTCTGCTGAAGTACGTGTATGTATTTTTGAGTGTGTCTGTGCAGGAGAAGGTGTGGTCTGCATTCATCCTGATTGGAGATCCTGAAATCTAGAGACCCTGATTCCAGTGAAAAGGACCTCCCCGGACATTCTAGAGGGCCGAAAGTGTACCATTTGTTTTGCTTTGATTTGGGTTCCTTTGTGATTGTGTGTTGGCGCTTTGAGAAACCTGCTTTTGTCCTGGTAAAGGGAAGTAGGGAGTGTGATGCCATTTCTTTTATATATGTTACTATTTTTCATTATAAATTTGTTAATAAATTTACTTTTTGCTTGATGCTACCTTGGGAGTGAGCGCACATTTCATTTAAGCTATGGCTGGCCTTAGACGATTGTAACAGTGTGCACATTATATTTCAGCAATGGTGATAGTATGATAGTATGTTATTCTGACCACAGTCCTCATACCACACATCCACCTGCTGATTCAGTAATTACTCATTCATTCATTAACGCACCATCAGTTATGCATTTCAGGTTTCCTAAAAAGCTGACTGCCAACCCTTTATAACCCACTTCTCTATATCACCTCACAGAACCCAGTTTGTCAGGTTTTATGCTCTAAAATCTGAGTTTGTAAAGCAACTCGTAGCTGGATGTCCACCCTGTTCATGCTACCAAACCATGGACTTTGTTTTGAAATGTGTGGGAAAAGTTATTTGAATCAAGCGTAGGCTTAAGGGCAAAGTTGACCCACCCACGAGGAACAAAGCATGGTTTGATTTCTACGTGCTGCGCGCGCATCCAAGCGTAGATCTCGTGACAACGAAGGCTTTGATTGTTCCAGACGACTACAACGTATAATTTTTTTACTGGTTGTATTAAGTGTCTGGAGTTTGTTGCCTAGCAGTCTGAAAATGTCTCCTGATTGGTTGATAGCTCGCACTCTCTCCAGCGCGTGTTAGAGCGCTTGTGAAAGGTGCACGAGCGCGCTTCAGAACTGTTCCGAACTCTGGTGAACCCGTGGAACCTTGAGCTGCATCGGTTCTTCACTGTCAACATTTTGGAACATTCAGTTTGCATTATGTACTTCAGTTTATCGACAGAGGAGCAACATCTTTTGAAGTGGGAACAGAGTAAAGAGACAGATGGTTCCAGCTCACCTCACACAAGCGCACAAGCTTTCAGTGTAGGCTCATAGGCTGAAGGTGGGTGTCCACAGTTATTGTTATTCCTGTATTTTTAGATATTTATTTGGTATTTAAAATGATGCATTAGTTTGTGAAACACAGCTTTTTTAAAGTATCAATTTATTTCATGCGAGTATAAATTGAGAATCTTACAAACAGTACTTCAAATGCACTAAATACCTTGTAAAATAACCGAATTTGCGCTGGCATTATCAGATTGAGAGATGGACATGATTTGAATTTCATAAAAATAAATATTTGCTGTTGTCACTTCTTCTACACAAACCTCTCCTTTATGTTCCCCACTGAATATGTTTAACATTGAACTAGATTTTGCTTCTAAATAAAAGCCTGTCAGTTTAATTTTAGTAGAGATCAAATTTGGACGTTTTTATTTTCAGAATGCTTAGATGATGTCAACTTGTACTTCCATGCATTTTATGTCCAGAGAAGACAATGTTGTCTTTTTCATTGCAATCAGTTATCTTAATGTTTTTATGTTGTCAACATGTATTAAAAAAAAAAAACACTTAAATCTAAGTTAATTTAAAATTCCAACATGTAGGCTACTAAATATGGAAACATCTAGATTGATTGTTTTAAGTCAGAAATATAATTTAATGTGACTGGACTGACTGAGTATGTTGGGTTAGACGAATGAAAGTATTTTTAAGGATCAGATGAGGTATAAACAGCAGTGCTTTTGTTCACTTTTACAGCGGTACAGTACATTGACAGTGGGTTGCTTTAGTGAATAAAAATAAAACTGCTTGAAAATAAAATCTCCTCTGAAAGGTACTGTTCTCATATTGTGTTCAGATCTCATCATCTCATGGGATCTTGTTAAAAATGCAGGCTTTAAAATGACCATCTTGACAATATTATAGAGGAGCTTACCAAAGAGAATTAATGATTACAAGAATGGTACCATTAGTTCAATTAATTAGACAGGCCAGCTAAAATATTTAAATCTCAACGGAACTTTGAAGAGGTAGGACACTGCCAAAGGCTTCTTCTCCCTCCCACCGTGTCTGATGTCTGCCAGTGATGGCATAAAAGAGAAAAAAATATTTTCATTAAGGGAATTTGCTCATTCAATACACAGAGCGTTCAATAAGTTGGTATTACACTTAGCCTATTGTATACACAGACTATCCAAACTGTCTTTTTATATCTATTAAAACGCATATGTGAGAATTGTAAGGCAGATGAAGCGTTGTAACGTGTGATATTATGCTGGATAAAACACACACCATATGGCTTCATATTACACTTAAACCATGTTTTAAATCCAGGCTAATGGTCAGTTTTAACCCTGGCTTATGAACTTTCAAGGTGTCAAAGTGAAATAGTTTGGATAGTGTTGTTTGCATTTTACAGCGAGTTTTTAGAAGCAGACAACCACCATAAATCTCATTGCTTACATCATCCATGTGCTTTGAACAATTGCAGAAACTTGCAAAGCTGAAAGTTCCAGGAAAAAAAGCAAAAGCATTACCTGGAGTGATGCAGAGACACTATTATTTTTTGCGGCATGTTTCTGAAGACTTTGCCATCATTTACTTATCACCATATCAATAAGCAATAAGCTATCAATAAGCTATTCATAATTTTTCTCTACCTCATATTGCTGCTATTATATTCCCTGTACAACTTTTTTGCACATTCCTCTTAGTACTATTTAAGTCAACAACATACTGACCTGCACATTTATATTTATATTTTTTATCTATCTTTTTATTTTATTCTTTTATTTTATTTTATTTTTTTCTACTTTTCTTCTCTTAATATTTGTATACTTTATAATTGCATTGTCCTTGGAGCGGACCTGACCTACATTTCACTGCTGGTTATACTCTGTATAATTGTGTATGTGACAAATAAAACTCTTGAATCTTGAATCTTACCATGTCATTCCAAACCTGTATGGCTCTTTCTTCTGTGGAACACAAAATAAGATATTTTGAAGAATTTTCAACCGTTTTTGTTCAATGAAAGTCAGTAGGGTCCAAAACAAAATTGAACCCCACTGACCTTCAAAGTATCTGTATATTAATATTTCAGAATATCTGAAAAAGCAAGTCATACAGGTTTGGAAACAGATGAGGGCGAATGATGACCGAATATTCATTTTAGAGTAAACTAACTCTTTAATATAACCAGATATATTTTGTGCATGATTGTTATCACCATTAACTAATGGTTCACAAATGTACAGTGTGAAGTCTCAAAACCTGACTAAAGAATATTTACCAAACCGTGATAAAGTAAGAACATGATAATTCAGTTTTGTTCACCCATGGTCAAGAAAGACGATTCAAAGTGTGAAAAGCTCAAAGATGTGTCAGTTTTATTCTAAATTTAGACCAGCAGCCAAATCTTCATTATTATCGATACTGCTCTTTCCAGTCTGTCATACTAATGCACTTTCCTTCACTGGGTCACTCAGGGCTCACCGTTACCCAGAACACCATGATTCATGATTCATCAAGTCCGGCAGAGTTCTACGAGGACAACGCATCGCTGCTGTCCTTGGACTCTAGCGTATTCTTCAGCGAGCCCACGCTACCAAGCGACGATCCGCTGGACTTCTTCATTATAAATGTCGGAGGCAGCCGCTACATCCTCTCTCAGGAGCTGCTGGCCTCTCACCCAGAGACTCGCCTAGGCAAGCTGGCGCTCTCCAGTCGAGACTCTGCATTAGATCTGTGCGACGATGCAGATTTCTTGGAGAACGAGTTCTTCTTTGACCGAAACTCGCAGACCTTTCAGTACATCATGAACTTCTACAAGACCGGTCATTTACATGTGCGAGAGGAGCTTTGTGTGATCTCGTTCCTTCAGGAGATCGAGTACTGGGGCATCGATGAGCTCCGCATAGACAGCTGTTGCAGGGACAAGTACTACCGCAGAAAAGAGATGAAGGAGTCATTGGATATTCGTAAGGATGCTGATATAATGGACAACGAGGAGGAGGACTTCACTGGCATTTTGTGCCAGGGCTTACGCCAACGTCTATGGGACCTTATGGAGAAGCCAGACTCCTCTAAGGCGGCCAAGACGTTTGGAACACTATCCATGTTGTTTGTGGCGGTGTCCATCGTGAACATGGTTCTGATTTCACTGGACTTCACTATACTTGGTGCACCCTTCATCTTGGATGCTCTTGAGTACATTTGTATCATTTGGTTCACAGGAGAGCTGGTGCTCAGGTTCATGTGTGTTAGAGATAAGTGTAGGTTCAGCGGGAGTGTGGTGAATATCATTGACCTGCTGGCTATTCTGCCCTTCTATGTGACTCTGGCTGTGGAGAGCCTGCATGGAGGATCTACGGAGCTGGAGAACGTTGGACGGGTAGTTCAGGTGCTGCGGCTATTGAGGTTTCTCAGGATGCTTAAACTTGGCCGACACTCCACAGGTGACATACCTATTGAAACTTATCACATAATCTTAGCATATAATCACACATTACTGGTTGAAAAGTTTGGGGAGATTTTTAATGTTTTTGAAAGAAGTCTCTTATGCTCACCAAGGCTGCATTTATTTGATCAGGCATACTGTAAAAAAAGTAATATTGCAAAATATTTTCTTTTTATATATATTTTAAAGTGTAATTTATTCCTGTGATGGCAAAGCTGAATTTTCATCAGCCATTTCTCCAGTCTTCAGTGTCACATGTAATATGCTGATTTGGTGCTCAGGAAAAATGTCTTATTATTGTTATTATTATCAATGTACTTTATTTGTTTGAAAATTAATAAATAATAATATTTTTGCGGATAGCATGATAAGTTTTTTTCATTGATGAATAGAAAATTCAAAAGAACAGCATTTATTTAAAATATAAATATTTTGGAACATTATAAATATTTACTGATCAGTTTAATGCATCCTTGCTGAAACAAGCAATAATTAAACTTACTGACCCTAAACTTTTGAACGGTAGTGGACCTTTTTGAAATGAATTCAGGCAGAAAATATACAAACACAAATGTTGCATAAGGAACAAACTGAAATTGAAGTAATTTACGGAAAGTCTAGCTTTCATTCACATATAAACCTGTAATAAACATTATTTATTTATGCATATTTATTTATTCATGAAGATAAAGAAAATTGCATTGAAGCTCTGCATAGAAAATATAGACGAAAACAAAGTCAAGTGGAATACACGGCACACTGTTTAGCAGTTCACCAGAACATTTGAGCATTTCTCTGTCCTTATGGACTCTCAACCTGGGGAATGAAATAATTCATGAAGATGTAAGTATATTTTTGGGAGAGTGAGTACATTTATTTATCCATTCATATTTTGACAGTATCCCAAGGAGTCTTAGAGGAAGATCCTTTAGACACACAAACAGTTAATGAGCACAGACTTGTGGCTTTGATCTTGCATTTTTGTGGAAGGAAAGAATCTCTTTCTAAGATGCTTCCACGAAGTCATTATAATTAAACAACATTATATGCAAGAGCTAAAACCGTATTGTTGAGGAATTTGGTGGGACTGGGGCTTATCATGCCAACCTCAATGTGAAAATGTAAAATAAGGAAAAACAGAGCTTGATAATTAATCCTTTGGATGGGAATTAATTCCAAAAGTTATTTTTAAAGGAGATAAAGCCATATTTTGTGGCTAAATAACAGACTGAATTTTCACAGGGTCTCACTACCATTAAATTTAGATTTAACACATTTCTAAGCAGACAATGTCAGTTCTGTTCTGAAGATAAATATCTGAAGTAAACACTGACAGATAATCCACCAAGTTAATTTTCATATCCGTCACATTTTAATAATGGGGTCCCTCTCGTCTACAGCGTTCTCTCTGCCCCTCTGAAGGTGTTTATTGTCAGTAGTAGCTAATCTGATCAGAAGACACAAACCAAATGAAAATCAGGCAGACAGTCCCCATAGTCGTAAACATCAAATATGAGCTGTCTTCAGACAAATATGACACGCTAGTCAAGATGAGAATGGAACCAAATGAAAAAACTAATTCAATATCTATCTTTTGAGTGTTCCCCAGTGCATTTTCATTTCCTCAAAATAGAAGCCTAGTTCTTCACAGCCACTCATGTTGACTCCAGCACCTCAGACGTGGGTCAAGGGGTCTAAAAAGTCAGTATATTAATGACAAAATACGGTTTCTACTTCTAAAAATAAAAGGACATGCTTTGATATGCACAATAAGTAGGCTAGGTGTCGACTTTAGATGTTCTTTCTGTAAATGTATTCAGCGAGGCCGCTAAAAAAAGAATAAATAAAGCATTTCTCAGGAAGACGTGCCATTTTGGAGTGAGAAAGTGTAGCAGCTGTTCTCGGGTGTCTATATTTAAAGGCTAGAATCTCTGGGATGATTTGATTACTGTTATATTATGTCTTGACTTCTCTTTTGCGGTAAGATTCACACACTGGCAGATGCAAATTTAGAGGGTTTTTTCCTATATATACTAAAAAAGATGTTTAGGCGCTATGGGATCTAACCTATATAAGCTGGCTGGCACAATGTAAAGCATGCATTCAAAAGGCTCTCTGAAACCTAGACCAACACTTGAGCAATGTTACTTCATAAAACACCACTACTGACTTTTGAGTCTACATTAGTATTTAGATAAGATATCTAGAGCCATCCTTTAAAGTTTGAATTTGTTTGTATACAGAAATCAAGATGTTCATGCTCTCTGTAGAACATGTTACACCAAAATAAAATCATGCGGTCAGTGATTCAAATTCTGTCAATAGCATCTTTTGTTAGTAGTAATGATTTGGCATGCAAATTGTCCAGTAATCACTTCAATTGGTCAGTGGCAAAATTGTTTGAGCGACATGTAAAAAAAAAAAAGAATAACACTTGCCGTAGGTTGATTCTTTGTTACATAGAGTTCAGTGCATTGGGGAACGCTGACACAAATTACACAAATTAGCAGAAAGTGCCATAATGTTTTTCCTTCCCTAATTATTTGAGAGGCCTCTCCTTTTTCATGCTATTGTTTAAAGGTTAAAAGTAATTATGTAATTAGGTTAATTACTTGTAGTAGTCTCTATCCTTTTGGTGTGCAGTAATAATGTTAAAATTAGGGCTTTCAATTTAACACATTTATTTAATGTATTTAAATATAAAAAAATATTGAAAATATTATTTTTTTAATTAAAGAGTATTAAAAGAAAATCACACACCTGACATGGAAATAAAACAACCACTTTATTGAGTTTTAATGTCACTTTTTACAACGTCTATTAAAATAATAATTTAATTAATTTTGGAATTATTTGCAGTTCATTTTATTATTTAATCTGAATATTCTGTAATTGATTGACAATTCCTTTCTTCTGTGGAACACAAAAGAGGATATTTTAAAGAATGTTGGTAACTTGTTTCCCATTGACTTATGGACAAAAATCAAATGGAAGTCTTTGGGAACCAAAACTATTTGGTTATCAGCATTCTTCAAAATATCTTCTTTGTGTTCATCAGAAGTCAGTCAGTCATACAGGTTAGGAACAACATGAGGGTGAATAAATTATGACAGAATTTTGTTTTTGGGTGAACTATCCCAGTGCATCTGTTCAAAATGAAACGAATATTCACATGCCACCAATGCCATGTTTTTCTGAACAGCTATTTGAAAACATGTAAATACTGTTTGACTTCATTTCTTCTCATTGACAAATTAAACAAATGTTTGTGTTGGTGTGAATAGGCCTTTAGATTAAGGAACTTTATCTCCTCTTTGTGTGTTCCAGGTCTCAAGTCTTTGGGAATGACGATTGCCCAATGCTATGAGGAAGTTGGCCTCCTGATGCTGTTCCTTTCTGTGGGCATCTCCATCTTCGCCACAGTGGAATACGCCATTGAACACGACATGCCAGAGACCACCTTCACAAACGTGCCCAGCGCCTGGTGGTGGGCCACCACGTCCATGACCACGGTAGGGTACGGAGACATCCGTCCGGACACAGCGCTAGGAAAGGTGATGGCATTCATCTGCATCTTATCTGGCATTCTTATTCTCGCGCTGCCTATCGCCATCATCAATGATCGGTTCTCTGCCTGCTACTTCACACTTAAAATGAAGGAAGCGGCGCTGCGGCACGGGGAGGCGCTGAAGCGACTGACGCGCAGCTCGGCCTCGGATATGTCGGTGATAGGGGTGAACCTGCGGGACGCCTACGCCAGAAGTGTGCTGGAGATGCTGCGGTTGCAGGGGAGAGAGCGAGCCAGCACACGCAGCAGTGCAGGAGATCTCTGGTGGTAACAGTAGGCCTGCAAGCTACCGGAGAGAGTGACAGATAAAGAACAAGTGAGCGAGAGAGGTCTTTTACGGACCACAAATCTTTTAAAGGCCTCGTATCATGAGAAGTCAAAATTTGCTTTATCATTATAGAGTTTATTGCATTAGGAAAACATACTGTAACTTGCCTCAAAATAATTTATTTAAATCATACTGCAAAACAACTGAACGTTCTCATGTTTCTGATGTCATAAACACTAACTTTGCGATTCTGTAATAATCTAATGCAGCTTTGCAAAGTGGCTAAAGTTGTAAAACTGTATTAGAAATGAGCGCAAACCTGCAGCTTGCAGATAAAGTGCTGCCGCTCATTTCACATGCAAATGGGGCATTTCTTAATGTTGCGATATAATGGAAGTAGCAGCAGATCTTTTCTTCCATACTGTGATGTACATTCATTGGGGACTTGGTTCAGTTGTTGATTGGATAGAGGCAGTTGAACATGCAAACTTGCAGTCAATTGTAAGAAAGAGGCATGGTTTAAAGGTATAGTACACCCAAAAATGGCAATTCTGTCATCATTTACTCACTCTCATGTTGTTCCCAACCTGTATGACTTTCTTTCTTCTGTGGAACATCAGATATTTTGAAGAATGTTGGTGGCCAAACAGTTTTGGTTCCTATTGACTTTCATTGCATGGACAAAAAATAAAATTGAAGTCAATGGTCAACCACCAAAACTGTGATATTCTTAAAATATCTTCTAAAAAACATGAGGGTGAGTCATGATATGACATTTTGATTAAAGATTACGAGGTCAAAAAGGTTTAAAAATGAAACAAATACATGGATGAATGGTTTACAATAAGATCAATAACATGCATTTAGAAAATGAATAGCATGATTTTCCATTTCATATCAACTTTAAAAGACAGCAGCAGCAAAAACAGACCATTTAACAGTGGAGAATGGTCTTAAAAACTACTACAACTGTTATTATAAATTATATTTAAAAAATGAAATTGTTATTATAATTAAAAACAACAACAACAAAAAACTTGACATTGAACCTCAGGGAAAAAAATTACTTTAAAGACAGAAGTATATTACGACTCCTTTTAGGGTGAAGTGTGTGATTTCTTCACAACTAGTGGCACAAAACAGACTTGCAAAAATAAAGACTTTATTCAAACAGATTTCCCAAACACTGCCATTGGCTGGACAACAGTAAACCCCGCCCCAAACTCGCACCATTGGTTGAATCAGGTTTTATGCTGCTTAAAAGAACCAGAGCAATTCACATTTTGACCGAATCAACTTACAAATGACTTCAAAAGTACACTGCCCTCCAAAAGTTTGGAAACGCCCTAGAAAAGTGGGGTTTTGGACAATATTGGCATGAATCATTTTTAATTTGTGATAATTTTGTACTGATAAGGGACAACACAAACTCCGAAAACATATTTTATTACATAAACAGTTTATGCATAGAAAAAAACTTTAATTTTCAATTCATCAAAATATCCACCATTAGCAGCTATTACAGCTCTGCATAATTTGGGCATCGGAGCTGTCAGTTTATTCAAACATTGACTTTGAATTGAATCAATTGTTGAAGCTATTAAGGTGTGCTGACCCAAAAAACTTTTAACCAGGCATCACAGCTGGCAAAGGGGCATGTCTGACTTTGACATGTATATATTGCCATTATTATGTTTTATTGCTGGTCTTCAATGATAATGTCAAGTTACTTTAATGTATTTGCACCAAAAAATTATAAGGATTTATGCTGATATCGTCCAAAACCACACTTTGCCAGAGGTGTTTCCAAACTTTTGGAGGGCAGTGTATTTTAACGTGAAATTACAATCATCAAAATTATTTTTCCAAATTGCTACATGCGTGTTCTGTTCATCTTTGTGCAACTCACTGATTGTTTGTAATATAAGTAGTTTTTACTGTTCCATTTAAAGACATGTAATAAAATCTATGTCTGAATTTTCACGTTTAAGTTGTGTTTTTAAGGGCTGCATTTACATCAGAGCAACACTTTTTCCTGTGCATATTCCCCGCGACTTGTTGATCCTTTTAAAATACCACAAATGGCCGGAAGATTGTGATGACCTTGTAGGACCAACAGGTCTGCTCAAAGACGCATGGCTTATTTGACACATTGCTCTGAAACAGTTGCAGCTAGACATTCAGTGCTTAAAAGCTTAGAGAGAATCAGTCGCCCCACTGGTCACAGCTAGACAGTAAAAATGATTTGCACTGCAGGAACATATTATTATATGACAAGATATGACATGTAAATGGATAACAAGCCTTTAAAGCCTTTAATCTAAATTTCAGTGAAATTCTTCTTAAGAAAATAGAAGAAATCAACTTGCATTCGGATCCCCAGATTCATTTATTTCCAAGTAACTAATTTTGTATCGTTTGTGCTATAGAGAAATTAATGATGATGTTTTCTTTTCTAAGATATTTTTGGTCCAATCTGCAAAAACTAGGCAAAAAATATGCCATAGACTTTCAATAAAGGAAGGAACTGAGACGTATCTAGCAACTGCATAGCAACACCCTAGCAACCACCCACAACATTTTAGTATCATGTAGCCAATTTTTGCATGCAGCAAAAATATGTAAAATTCTAGGTTGAAAATAATCAATCAATGAAAAGCCTCCGTGTGTGAAGAAGACATCACCAGGCTTGCTATCCTAATAAATCCACTGAATCCAAGCTGAATGCTAAATCCACAGCCTGGAGATATGTTGGATTTGTGTTATTTCTATCTCTTGTGCCTTTTAAACTCTTTCCAAATGAACAAGAATACCTCCTCTCAATCGCTCACGATATATCAGACTATGAAAGTCCTTAAATGGTGCTTTGGTTCCTCTAACAGCAGATTGCTCGTACTGTTCCCAGGACATTTAAGGGATGCTGGCTCAAACTCTTAAAGATGTTTAAATATCTTAAGGAAGTTTGCTGTAATCATCTTAAATACACCTAAAAATAAGAGAGATTATGATAACCATTAGAGTTAGTGTAAGATTTAAAAGTGAAGCAATGTCATAGATTTTAATAAAATATACAGCAGATAGAAACTGTCTCTGACTTTGTATCATAAGTGAATTGAGCAGAAAGATAAAACAGGTCTTGTTGAACCTTCAGTTATACTAAAACATCGACATTTGTTTAATATCAGAATGAGAGTTTTTTCATTCTTCATTCTTTCAACTACATTCATAAAATTCAAGTGGACTTGATTAATTTGGGACTCAGTCAGAGGAAAACAGCACTCTACATGGTTGAGCTATATATAGGATGCATTTGAATGTGTTTGATCTACAGATAAGAGCTGTGTCTATTCCCTAGGTGACTGATGCCTGTCTACCTGGCTCCAGAAATTCAGATGCGAGTCCAAAGGGCCCACGTGTAATTAGAGTGCACTGTCTTTCCAGCTGCATTTGTGAGTGTGTGTACAGGTCTGTGTGCATGCATGCATGCATGAGTTGAAATGAACGGGGCAATGCAAAAGCAGAGGGGACATAAAAAAACTCCTAAGGGGATGTCACTGGTTAAAGAGGTTTAAAGTTACTGTCGTGGCACTAATGTGCTATTTTTCCAGGTCAGAGTGTATTGTGCTTAAAAAAAAAAAACATGTATATGAAATACTGAAGTAATGCAATTTGTACAAAAAGTGTAGATTACATTGGGCAAATTAGACTTTGCGTTTTTATTAACACTTTTATATAGCAGGATGCATTAAATTGACCAGTAAAGATTGTATCATGATTTCTACAAAAAATACTAAGTACAAATATTTTCAACATTGATAATAGTAAGAAATGATTACATGACACTGAAAACTGGAGTAATGGCTGATGAATATTCAACTTTGTCATCACAGGAATAATTAAAACAGACAACAGTTATCTTAAATTGTAATACAATTTACAATAATGCTGTTTTTAGTGTATTTTCATGAATTACATTCAGCCTTTGTAGCATTCCAAAACATTTTAAAAATCTTACAGCCCACAATCATTTAAACAGTAGTGTATGAAAGCTGCAGAATATGCTGAAAGGTCAAAGGTGAAAGTTTGTGACTGGTTAGTAAAATATGGGTCTAATCTGTGAAAGACTTTTTAATAAAAACAATTTTGTTGGTATTCATAGTGAATTCTTTACTACAGGTGGTTCAAAATGACCTGTAAACAATAAGGGTTAAGGGTTAATATAAGGGTTAATAAAACATGCAGTTAGCACACACACACACACACACAACAGCTCTTCATTCACTACTTATCACTTCAAAGAGAACCTATTTTGACTCTTGGGCCACAAACCAGTGTTAAGATAGAAAACGTTAACTGTGTTTTCCAAATGCTATTCTTCCAGTCATACAATCATCTTTATGGTCCTTTATGCGCCAATGCTACAGCTCACCTTGGAAAGCACAGAAGCAGATGCCTTTTAATAAGAGAAGCACTTCTTGAGACTATTTTGACTGAGTACAGAATAATGACTGAACGACTGTCAGTAGAGAAGTGTAGCAATTTTCAAGTCACGTCTAGGAAACACTCACCAAATCCCCTGTAAAAAGTGTCTCTGAGCAATCACTCTAAAACTTTTCCATTAAAATGTTTCAAAAGCACCGCATTTTACTATAATATGTCTGCTTTACTACTAGAGTTGTACATTTCTGAGAAAAAAAGATCCCCACCACAATTTTAGGGGGTTGTCATTCTAATTTTTTCTAAAATCATTCTAATTGTAAAAGAATAGCAAAGTCGACAGCATATAACGATAACAGCACAGTGGAACAATATCCTTAATATTGCTTTCAGAATGATTTTTTCCAGGTGATGAACAATAAAAAATTGACAGTCAGAAGCTGTTCTGCTTTAAAGAGCTTGTGCAGTATCCGCTTAAAATAAGCAGAACATAATTGTGCATTGACGTGGATACTAATATAGTTATTGTTATTAGTTATCTGTCTTGGTGTGAATGGGTCTTAAAGGCATAGATCACCCAAAAATGAAAATTCAGTCATCCTCATGTCATCCCGTAAGACCTTTGTTCGTCTTCAGAACGCAAATTAAGATATTTTGATGAAATGTGTGAGTGTGAGCTTTCTGACCTTGCATAGACAGCAATGCAACTAAAACATTTAAGGCCCAAATCGTTAAAATAGTCATCAAAGTTTCAACCGTAATGTTATGAAGCTACGAGAGTCATTTTTGTGCGCAAAGAAAACAAAAATAACAACTTCACTCAACAATTTCTTCTCTTTGCACATTCACGAGTGTACCACGACACATGCGTGTAGTGGTGCTGACGCTAGAGTCGGCATTTTGACGTAGAACCTGGATGCACTGCGCTTTGTTTACAAGCAGAGCAATACGGCACATTCATGCGTCATGGCAGTCTCGTAAACGTGCCACACAGAAGAGAAGAAATTGTTGAATAAAGTCGTTATTTTTGTTTTCTTTGCACCCAAAATGTATTCTCAAAACTTCATAATATTATGGTTGAACCACTGATGTCACATAGACTATTTTAACGATGTCCTTACTACCTTTCTGGGCATTGAACATGGTAGTTGCGTTGCTGTCTATGGAGGGTCAGAAAGCTCTCAAATTTCATCAAAAGTATCTTAATTTGTGTTCCGAAGGTGAACGAAGTTCTTACGGGTTTTGAAATGACATGAGAGTGAGTGATTAATGTCAGAATTTTTATTTTTATGTGAACTATCCCTTTAAGTTTGACTTTAGAAAAGTAACAGTGCACTTCTCTTTTACAAGCTGCATTACACATTAACATTGTGTGCAACTACTACACACTGGCTAATGGTTATAATAAAATCATCCATTCACCTGGTAACGAGGATATCCTTCCTTTTTGAAGTCAAGGACACTGGTCAAGCTGTTCTCTTTCCCGGTGAGTCCTGACAGTGGTGATGAAAAACGAGTGCTAAAATGACCCGTGATTCCATGAGGCGTCTCACAATTAGGTCAGGGCACCTGGGGAGGGGTAAGGGCCGTTCCTGAGAGACAGACGAGCACAAGGTTAGAACAAAGACTAGGAGACAGACTGTTTGTGTAAAGATGTTCAAATACTTATTTAATATTTAAATAATACAAATATTTAACTGGTGATGTATGGTGTATAGGTTTAATTAAAATCAATACCATCTACACAAAAGATTGTCATTTGTATCAAAATAGTATGGTGAAGTGTGATCCCATGGATTCCCCTGTAATTTGAGCAGAACTCAAGAGCTGACATGAAAGACTTCCCCGTCTGACTTCTTTCACTTGAAAATCCTATTTTGTCCAATCAACTGCCGCATCATGACATTCAGCAGTTTAATAGAATGTACAGCTCTCTTCTCTCTTTGCATATTGCGCTCACAAAACATATTGCCCTTTGGTTCACTTACCTTAATGGCTGAAGATCTTGTTGTTATCGATTTACCATGTATGTGAAATTGCCCCACTGATCATCCTTGCACTAAATGGATTTCACATCATCCATGTGGAAGGAAACACAAGCTGGACCAAGTGAGGTGGATCATCTGTTTTTGTATATAAAGCACAGTTTTGTTCAGTTGGAACCTTCATGCACTTGTGCACCACAGTATTGTGCTCTTTGACTTCTTTAACACCAACCTCCTTCTTCGATCTGAACAAGCCCAGAGCGATGTAGGTGACGCCCCCACGATCTTTTGGAGCATAGGCATGGACGGCCAGCATTTTGTGAGGCTTCAGGACTGTAAGTAGTTTGGTAGTTTGCAACACTACTTCTATCTATCTATCTATCTATCTATCTATCTATCTATCTATCTATCTATCTATCTATCTATCTATCTATCTATCTATCTATCTATCTATCTATCTATCTATCTATCTATCTATCTATCTATCTATCTATCGAGTACACCATTCAAAATTGATTCCAATTAAATTCCAGAATTTGAATTCAGATTTTAAAAAGCAATTGAAATTTGAATTTAAGCAAGTAGAATTAAAATTAAATTAATACAAATTCAATAATTCAACTGCAACAAGAACGACTGACAGACAGACAGACAGACAGAACAACTGACAGACAGAAAGAACATCTGTCAGACAGACAGACAGAATGAATTACAGAAAGACAGAATGACCATCAGACAGACAGAATGACTGACAGACAGACAGACATAATGACAGACAGACAGAACAACCAAAAGACAGACAGAATGATTGTCAGACAGACAGAACAACTGACAGACAGACAGACAGACAGAACAACCAACAGACAGACAGTACAACAGACGGAATGACTGTCAGACAGAAAGAAACTCTGACAGACAGAGAGACAGACAGAATGACTGTCAGACAGACAGACTGAACAACAGACAAACAGACGGAATGACTGACAGACAGACAGACATAATGACAGACAGACAGAACAACCAAAAGACAGACAGAACAACTGACAGACTGACAGACAGACAGACAGAACAACCAACAGACAGACAGTACAACAGACCGAATGACTGTCAGACAGAAAGAAACTCTGACAGACAGAGAGACAGACAGAATTACTGTCAGACAGACAGACTGAACAACAGACAAACAGATGGAATGACTGACAGACAGACAGACAGACAGACAGACAGTTTGACCGACAGACAGAACGACCAAAAGAACAATGGACAGAGAGACAGAATGACTGACAGACAGACAGACAGACAGAACAACTGACAGACAGAAAGCAAGACAGACAGACAGAATGACAGACAGAGAGACAGACAGAATGACTGTCAGTCAGACAGACAGACCGAACAACAGACATACAGACAGAATGACCGACAGACAGACAGACAGACAGAACAACCAAAAGACAGACAGAATGATCGTCAAACAGAGAGAACAACTGACAGACAGACAGAAAGAACAACTGACAGACAGAGAGACAGACAGAAAAACAGACCGAATGACTTACAGACAGAAAGAACAACTGACAGACAGACAGAATAACCGACACAGACAGAATGACCGACAGATAGATCGAACGACAGACAGACAGAATGACCAAAGGAACAACAGACCGACAGAACAACAGACAGACAGAGAGACAGAACAACTGTCAGACAGACAGATAGAATGAGTTTGTTAAAGTACATACAAGTGAAGAAGTGAAGTGAAGAAAGCCCAAGGCAGACATACAAAAACATTACAGCTGGGACACATGAATAGGACAAGGCCACTGGAAACCAAGGATGTGCTTATTATAGCTGTATGAAACATCTTGAATATCTAAGCATACGAATTTGCCGAGCACACGTAATTGTGCAATGACCTTAAATATGCAGAAGAATAATTAATGTTGAAGAACTGCTCCCATTCGGTGACTTTTTATCCAACGATCAAGTCTTTTGGCCTCTAATTTGACCAATAATTCAGTTGTGTAACTTATCTTTTTCAGCCTTTAAAAAAACTATTCCTTTGATTAAATAATGATCGCCTGAGCACAAGTCTTTGATGTCAGACTTCAAACATTTGGTTTTTAAACAGTCAGTCCTTAAAGAAAACTCACTTTTGGACATACAGTAACTATAGTTTAAGCCTTTACAGAAGCACATTTGCTCAGGGACAGTTTCCAGTGCATGAAATTGGTAAAAAATTGCTCCATTTTTTCATATTTTAACAGTCAATGTTCCACAGACAGCTAAAATTGGACTCCTGCCTGTAGGGTGAGTGGGAGGAAGCTTTATGCATCTGAAGTCAACCTGTTGTTGGTGCTAATGGCTGCCCCTGTTTTATGACAGGACCTATAAACTGAGTTTAGTATATCAACTAGTCTTTGCCCAAGGACTATCCTTGGCCTTATCCTTGGCTCATCCATTTCCACAAAATGATTTCCACAAGGCCAGATAGAAATAGGTAACTGGAACGATTATCTGTTAAGTGTCTGCTATCTGCACACGCATATCTCCAGCATTGCATTAATATACTGTACTTTATCGCAGAAAGATGCAGTGTTTAAGTGAAGCACTTCAGCAGGACCTCAGAGTGAGAGTATGTTTCAATTTAGCAACTCTTTGGTCCTTTTGCAGACCTGTGATGGCGGATTAAACCGTTATGTACCGCACTTCCTGCAACAGATCAAACATTAGTGCTACTTATGTAGCTCAAGAGAAGATCAGCTGATATTTTTCTCTTTTCTGTGTCAGTGGGAGGAATATGTTATCCCATATCTGAAGCAGAACTGTATCAGAAAACATTTGCTTGTACGCCAAAGACTTTTTCTTGATATTCTACACATGCAAAATGTGAAAGACGGAAGGTTAGTTTATTTCTGGAGCTGCTGACTGACAGTTTGCTGTCATATTTGGAGAGCAAATGTACACAACGTTGATAAAATATTACAAATTTTGAAGTGAACTTAAAATAAGTTAAATGGAAGTGTGCTTAATATGCTTAGATAAGCAGATCTACACATTAGCTCAGTTCCAAAACGTAATAGTAATGGTAAAATAATTACATAAGAAAAATAAGCGCATAAATATACAGCACATACAAACATTGGGTAACTGAGTAGGATGCATTCAGCGCTGACTTAGAATTTGGCCAAACATAGCAACATGATTCTCTTGCCTATGGCTTTTGGAACAGGTTTCAAATTTGGGATGCATTTATGATGACTTAAAATTCAGGTTTGGAACAGACATAATGCTGTAAAAATACAGAAAAGACTCTGGGGAAAAAAAAACTGAAATAGCATTCATGTTTGAGAGGTAGAATGCTTTTTTCCTCTCAAAACAACTAAACAGAATTCCTTTCAAAATGCTATCTTTTTACACACTCAGATAGGTGAAGAGTAATCTATAATGTATAATCCTGTCCAACACAAATATTTCAATTTTAGCGCAAATATCATGTAATTGCAAATCTGGAATAACACATGGTGTGACGGATTTCAGACAGCTTTTAAATACCTGCCAAAAATGCTGCAGTGTGTCACAAGCTCACCCAATTTTGAAGACGGGATTTTAGGGGGCTGACCATTCATGGATCATCGTGCCAGCCAGAAAAGAGAGAGACAGAATAAAATGGGAGAGAGAATCAAAAAGAGATGGAAAGCTGTGGAAGCCCATTGTGCTATGCACTTTTCTCTAAGACTGCAATTGGGGGACGACAAAAGCAGTAATTCACAAAGACTGCGAGAAACCTTCTTTCAAAACCAAATGTATTGTTTCTCAAAAGATTCCCTGTGCTGTTTGGACGGTATACTTCAGTGCAGGACAACAATAATTCACCCTTAAAAACATATACGAATGTCATCATATACATTATATAACAAAAGACCAAGAGCTATTTATTTCACAGAAATATAGCACAAACTTACTTCTTGTGCAAAACATTTCACAAAAATTATAAACGTTTAACCCCATTCCAGCTGTGTTGCAGTGAATATGTAAAGTACATTTGATATCATTTGTAATTATGATTTTTTAAATGGTGTCATCAATACAAAATACTAAATCAAATATTCTTTGTATATTTATGCATTTTGACCAAATAGTTGAATAACTGAATTAAGACAAATCAAATGACAGAATTAGTCAAAGAGATGCATCTGAGTTTTACTGCATATTTCTGATTAGATACTGTATATATACAGTTATATATGGCAATGAATAATAATACAAGCCTGTATTTTTATATAGATCACATACTTCCAAGGCACTCACGTGGTAAGATAAAAAGCCTTTAATGTACTGGGCTTAAATCATTACAAAACAAAAAACAGCCTTCTTCAGGACCGTCCTGAAGAAGGCTGTTTTTTGCAGAAATGCATAGATCTACTTTTAACCATTTTGTAATGATTTAAGCCCAGTACATTAAAGGCTTTTTATCTTACCACGTGAGTGCCTTGGAAGTATTTCGTCTATATAATTAGATTTTTTACATCCACCACATCCAATGAGCACCAGTGGCTTTATAAAGACACCCGTGTAGCACTCTCTGCTTCTGTTTTTTATTAATTGAACAGATCACAATAGCAATACTGTAAATTCAGATTGAAAATTTCAGCTCAATTGGCCAATAGTTTATGATGAAGAAATACTAAATGGAATGATAAAATAACTCCATAAATTATACAAATTATTTGATTAAATAATAACACCAATGACGACTTTTACCCTAATTTTAAGTGATGCATACATTTTTTTTACTCTACAAATGTATTTTGTCCATATTATATTGTCAAAACTTAATTTCAAAATAAAGACACTTCCTGTCAAATAATTTTGGGGATATTTATAATTATTGCACTCATATTCATTCAAATTAGCTCAAAGAATACCATATTATATTATAATGAATGGTACATGTCCAAAATACATTGATAATACCAATTTTGTAAGGTTTAAAAAAAATGCATAGTAGAAATGCATCAGTGTACTTTTAAATTAATTCAAGATGTACCATTTGCTTTTTTATACCTACATTTCACTGCTGGTTATACCCTGTATAATTGTGAAAAATCTTGAATCTTGAAATCTTGAATCTTATTCTGCTCACAGTGCTATCATTAGAAGGCCCTGGTAAATAGGACACTGTGAAAGAACAGGCAAATAAATAAAAAATTAAAAAAAATCTCTAAAGTGTTATCTAAAGCTGAAGTGCCGACTGTGTGCTTGGATTGGGGCCCGGAGACGACAACCATTTCAATCAAATATTAATGCACCCCTTTAGCTGCATTCATTCATAGCTGCTTTTGTGGTTGCTGGCCACTCTCATGGTTGTTCTTTTCCCAGGTGGACCCTGATGACGAGGTTAATTATCTCAGCTTTTAGCTACACATTAGTCTTTGGTGTTGTTTGTTCATGTTCCAACTGCTCACAGATGTGCCCTGAAGTGGCCCTGTGAACCAGCGGGTATCTGATCAGAGAGAATGATGCCACACAATGGGCACTAATTAGAGAAAAGCAGACTGTGTGTGCCTGGGTCTGTGTGCGGTTTGATTTGAAAACAGTGTCTTTCACTCAGCATTCAATATATATATGGTTGTCTGGTAGGTGCAAATGTAATTCAAAGTGTTTTTGTGTCTTATTGGTCATTAGTACAGAACGCCCTTATTTTTGTGTTTGTTGAGTGAAACATTATTGATATTAGGCTAATATACAATATCAAAAGACCTTATAATCTTTGTTTTTCCATACGCAATATCATAAGATTTTATAATCTTTTTTTCCCCCATACACAATATCATAAGATCTTTTAATCTTTGAAAAAAAAAAGTGAGTGCAAATATACAACGGATCAATAAACAAAAAGCTAACAGTGATTAACATTTTAGGTACAATATTACCAGTTATATTGTTTTTGTTTCGTGAACGACAATATTCAGAAACCTCAGAATTAGCGTTGCTTGTTTCCGAGCAACACACATACAGTGACCTTTTGGTGCTGAATGTGTTTTTGGATAAATTGGTTGAATAAATGATTCAATGACTCACCCATAATGTCACTTGTTCCATTTCTAAATGAATCAAATGAATGTTGAATTCGCTCATAAAAATGGTCATCTGCTGGCACCTACTGGCTGAACTACCGAACAAACTGACAAAAAATATGAACTTTGAAGAAGGTATCCAAGTCATTTTGTAACTTGGCAGGGCACTCTTGCCTTTTTGCTTGTACCAGCCTAGCAACCAAACAGAACAACCTAGCAACTATCCAAAACCCCCTAGCAACTGCACAGCAACTCGTTAAAAACACTGCTGCATTCGGCCAACTTAAGTAAAATGTCCAGCTGCATAACACATCGTGAGAAATGAGGAGACACACCACATCTCAAAAGCGAAATATCTGCCGGTGTGACTCATCCTCGCCTTCAAAGCAAGAAAATCAGTAACACTCTTTTGGTTTGGATCTTGGATCCCCTATTTCATCATCGTCACTTGTGATGTAGGTCAGAATGTAGGACAGGACATGAGAAAATATGTTCTTATGTAAGGCTTATGTATAATTTTTTGAGTCTTGGGTGTTTGGGACATTGGAAAGAACAGCAGAAGCCTCTGGTGGCGGGGGATGTGAGGTGAGAACTGTGCCGTTGATGCACGCTTTAATTCAGCAGACAAAGACGGCTGGTGCATTGTTCAAAGTTAAGAAGAAGCTTCTGAAGTGACTAGATTCTCAAGACTGAAGCTAGGCTAAGTAAAAAATGCATTGTTTTAGCACCGCTAAAAGCATTCCAGCTTTATTAATTTGATAAAATGATTCAGAACAATAGTTAATTATGTTACTTACATTTTAAAGCTTCCACTAAGAAAACAACTGACCTGGCCACAAGACGGACATTGCAATAATATTACAATATTAAGTAATATATTAATCTGCAAATCCAGTCAGTGGGCTAGTTTAGAATATAACATGTTTTTTTGTCTATTTTACACAAAGTAAAGATTCTCCATCAGCCTCTGATTCCATGATGAACCTTTAATATCCAAAGAACCAAAAAGAAGAACCAACTGATCTTTTTTTTTTTTAAATGTTCTTCACACTAATAAGAAAAAAAATGTTAACTGAAAGGTTATTTGGGGAACCAAAAATGGTCCATATGGCATCACCGAAAAATAAAATAATAATAAATAAAATAAAATTGGAACCCTGCATATTTTTAAGAGTGCATTCTTTCTAATCTAACTCATAGGTCTTCTGAGTAATGTTTTCATTTTCTAGCTTGAACTGGAGACTCCTCAGCTACCAAAATGTTTATATTCACCATAAAACTTTACACTGAAATCCCACAAGTCAATTTTTAAATAGTTTTCTACAGTACCTTTTTGAATTGCAAGATGGCGCCAGTGACCTTGTGTTGGTATAAAAAGTAGACATGGAAGTACCACAGTTTTGTTGTCAACATGTATTATGCATACTTCCAACTTATATAGGCTAATATACGTCAAAAAAATTCAACCTCTTAATATTCAATAGATAAAAAAATACCATGATGACCTGCATCCAAGGAGATTCTAATGTGTGCCACCAATTCACCCTTTATTCAATGAGACTATGACAGTCGAAATGCTGAATTATGGAAAAAACTATACATTTAATGCCAATATAACTTGTTTTTTGAAATTGGTTCAATTAGGCCTAAATCACAGGTCAAATTAAGAACAACAGTAATGAAGGGTGTAGTAGATTATGCCTAGAAATGTATTTATACTACACAATTCAGTATACACTCTAAAGAACTTTAGTTCCAGCTATAGGCCTAGGATATAGGATAGGTATTTTGGAAATCAAACATTTAATTCATGACACATATGTCACTCCTAACGCGACAAAATCTTTATCCCTCTCAGGTTTTCTCCTTGCATTGTGCTGCCATCTGCTGAGCGATTAGACAAAATGCCTCCACTGAAGTGAGACGCCAAGTTTCTAACCTCATTTGGAATAGCTAAATAATAATGCAGCGTTTATAAATTACTAGTCATTAATTAACTTTCAATCACAAACCGTGTTCAAAGAGCATAGCTACGTTTATCGCTTCAGATATCATAGCTGTGGTGAGTCAGCTTGTATTTTCGCTTATCATTAAAACGTGGCCATATTTTTGAACAACCTATGTTGATGTTTTCTTTATGAGTGTAGTAAAATACTACAGTACTTGAGGACAATATAAACTATATACAGTACCTAAGTCACGCACACCTATATAGGCTCCAAAAGTCTCATACCACTACTGACTTCTTTATAATTTAACACAGCTTTTCCATTTCGAAGTATATTATCAATAATAATTTGAATGAAAGGTTGAGGTATATTAATCTTAAAGTTGAGTTTACAAAGTTTAGAAACTGTGAAGTCTTTTTTAACCTTAATTTCTACAGTTATATGAACAAAATCATTGTAGTCTCAGACTTCTAAGCCTCTCACTCTATGCAACATAAGCATGATTAAGGCACTAATATTAAAAACCCCAGTATTAACACTGGATTTTTGACATGTAAAAGACCTTTTCAGTACTTTGAAGTAATATCATATGAATGATGGTGAGCCACATATTTGATACAAACGACAAAAAAAAACAGAATACAAGAACAGACATGAAACTCTCTTATGCAAAAACACCATGTTTATTAGACACCAAACTCTCTGAACAATCAGAGCTATTAAAAACACTTCGTTGCGAAGCATATACGCAGAATTTACGAATTTAGTGAAAACGAAAAAAAAAAGAAGAAAATTACAACAACAACAAAAAAAAAACTCCAGACTGGAATCAAAAAGCACCACAGTGTCATTGTGTTGTGATCACGTCCCCGGTGTTGAACACATTTACCCCCACACACGGGAGTTTGATCTCATTTTCTCTTTGAGGAGTGCTGGCCTTGCTCCTCACATGGAAATCAAAGGGACAGAGAACAGGGGCCCTGCACACAGGGTCAGTTTGAAATCAAAATAGTGATATCTCGGTATCCAAACATAGTTTCAAAATGAGTAAACCAAAAGTGTGACCCGTTTCCTGATTTAGGCGAGGACTGCAAACCAGCAACCCGAGCACATCTACATTGTAAACAAAGCAGTTGAGCAGTTCTTGTTGGCTACTGACACACAGTGCTGAGCTCCAGCAAACCAAAACATGATGCACCATTCTAGGACAAACCGACCAGAGGCCAGTTAATACAATAATAAGATGCATTGCTATAAACCACTAGATTTTTGCATCACATCTGCATTTCAATCCGATCACTGAGATTTAAAAATGGGTGAATAAGGTAGGGTCACATTGCAAAAGAGTCCAAATACATAACGTTTCCATCTCAGAAATATACAATAGAAAAATCAAAAGGGTGTGATATCAAAGTTTGTAAAACCACCGTATGACAATGAGCTCTGAAAACGTCAGGACGTTCATGCATCTGCGGGCTCGCCGAGTCAGTCTGCAGATTTGGAGATGTCCTGCTCGGTTGGTTCCGAGGAAAACTGAAGTCGTCTGACCGCCTCCTTAATCAGGTTCCCCGACAATATGAGTTCCTGGAGGAGCTGGTGCGGATCGTCCTCGTCGATTTTCTTTCGGTTCCACGAGGATCTGAAATGATCCCATTCCTGATCGCCGGATCCGGGTGGGTTGTACGGACTGGCCCGGCTGGTACGTAAACTCCGGCTGCGGAGACGGATGCACCGCTGAGCGCCCCCCGCGTTAGGTCTGCTGCTCGCGAGACCGTGTAGACGTGACATCGCCTTCTGGCTCGAGCTATTGTTGTGAAGCTGCAGCGCCTCGCCGATTTTCGACACGAGCGCGTCTACTTCCTTAGAATCCACCGTTACCGACTGCTCCAAAAAGATATAGTTCTCCTTTCGACAGGGCATTTTTAATATAGCTCCAGATAACAAATATATCCAGTCGTGAAGGTTGTTTTTATTCAAACAGACGGGACCGTTTAGCCGGCGTCCGCCACGCTGCCCAGCAGAAACAGTTTAAGGTTTGATTTGTAAACAATGGATGACGCAGAATCCGGCACGTACCATTTCTGAGCGAGAGGGGCGCATGCTCGGTTTTAAAATGTTAACGCTTGCGTTATATTGTTATTAGAACGTTGGAGACAGATTTTATACGTATCAACTGTTACATAAATTACATTGTCCGCTCAGTTTAACACTTATATTTATTTTGGCATCGCCGTAGATCTCTGTATTATCAATCATAGCATTACATAACAGTCCCGAGTGGATAAAAACGATGTACTAGACCGCCACGCCACGTGTGAACTCCATGCACCCAAATGCTGTTGCAACTGAATGTGAGATTACTAGATGTACTTGATTTCTATCAAATCAGTATCGTACTTGATAACTTAATTTCCATTTTTGGAAAGAGGATCTGTTCGTTTTGTGTGGTAGGCGGTTATTGTGAAAGTAATCAAGGGAACTTTAAAACATTAATAGCCTATAGAATTAACATGACCAATAGGTTTAACTAGAAGATGTAGGCAGGGACGTCGTTCAAGGAGTCAAGGTTTTTCATGGTTAACACGGTCTCATTTTCCCCTGTTGGTAGGCTAGGTGTTTTATCTAAGACATATGGCTTCAAAGAGCACCGTTCTCCATCATTGATTACTACTATGCATATATTGTGTGTATATAGCTATTAAGTAAAGACTTTACAGTGTACTATGGGTGTGTTGTTTGCATAATATTTGCAATCATGCCAGTATTAAAGGTGTGTTCTGTCTTTATGGAAGTCTGTCAAAAATCTCACTAAATAGATTTATTCAGACTTGCAACAGTGACTCATTACAGCAGTTTGTTTGTTGAATCATCCTCACAGATTAAAGGAATAGTTCACCCTTAAAATGAATATTCTTCATTATATACTTACCGTTTAGTCCATATGACTCATGTGCTTTGTGTGAGAAACAGGCCAAAATGTATTTATTTTATTATTATTTATTATGCTACTCTTGACACTAACGCTCTTTGAATGAATCATTCTTTTAGGTTAGATGATTTCGAAGATTTAGTTGATCAAGTTCACAAAACCGGTCGATTCAACAGCAATGCTGTATGAACTACTTTTATGATACTTTCACAATGTTTTTGTGTCCTTGAAAGCATCAGTAACTGTTTATTGTAATTGCGTGAGTCACTAATGAGTGAAAAATCATTTTGGAGTGAAGTATTCCTGTAACATTCTTAACCATGCCAAAATGTAAATGGTATTTTTTTAAAGTCTGCTGTCACTTTCTGTTCTGTTTCACAGTTGTAAGTCTGACCACGTCCTCTTTCAGAGGAAGAGGCCTCTGAGTTCTTAGAATCAGTTGGTGAATTATTTTCACACAACTTCTATGTTTGGATGTTTGAATGCTTATTGCTTATGGCACCAAACCATATAATTAATGTCTAATATTTCAGCTGGTTAATAATTATGTATCCGTAGTGTGCCCTGAAACTAGATTTTTGGCCATTCATCCCAAACTTTTGCACCATTTTGATTGGTCACCGCATTGAATATAGCTCAAGGCTGCTTAAATTTCTTACCAGCTGTTGCACAAGCATCTTTCAGTGAGTAGGGTTTCATTCATGACATAAATTGCAATGTTTAAATTAAGTATTAATCTGATAATGTATGCTGACAGTTTGCCGAAAAAGAAAGAACATACATGAATATATTTCTTAACCTATGCAATCGGTTTTGAGGTCTGTATTACACAACTTAAGGGGGTGGGTGGTACAAGAAGAGAAATTTATTGATCATGGTCTACAATGTCACTATTTACCTACATTGAGCATGTGATCATAATTTCCATGATTTGAGCTGTTGGATCAGATGCATTTAGTGAATCAACGGATTGAATTGTCAATTTAAACTTTTATTTAGATGTTTGAGCTCATTATTCTACATCTAAAAATGAGATGAGGTTCCTTATGTTTTATTTTCATGGTAAAATAATATATATGCATGTCACCCTGCAAGCTGTGATTCACCATTAGATTTTGTATCTGCACAGATTGCACCATCCAACATCCATAGCAGCTTTCTTTGTTTACCTCACAGCAGGAGAACAGTCTTAAGCACAGACTGAAGTATCAACACAGGCTACTGGTGTGCTGTTGCTCACTGTCTCATTCATCAGCATGCCCACAGGGACCTTGTTTTTCAGAATTCACCTTACTGAGAACCCAATGTGCCATGTGGTCTTTGTGATAAAAGAAGTCGAGGTCATTCTTTTTTATTCAGACACTTGTTTACTGTGATATGAGTAAATGTTTAATAAGTTGTCTGATCACGTGCATAAAATTCAGTCACAGATTGATTGATGCTATTAGTAGGTACAGTCAGTGAGGGTAAAAAAATATTTGATCCCCTGCTGATTTTGTATGTTTGCCCACAGACAAAGAAATGATCAATCTATAATTTTAATGAATAATTTTAACAGTGAGAGACAGAATACAACAAAAAATCCAGAAAAACGCATTTAAAAAAAGTTATACATTGATTTGCATTTTAATGAGTGAAATAAGTATTTGATCCCCTATCAATCAGCAAGATTTCTGGCACCCAGGTGTCTTTTATACAGGTAAGGAGCTGAGATTGGGAGCACTCTCTAATCTCAGTTTGTTACCTGTAGAAAAGACACCTGTCCACAGAAGCAATCAATCAATCAGATTCCAAACTCTCCACCATGGCCAAGACCAAAGAGCTGTCCAAGGATGTCAGGGACAAGATTGTAGACCTACACAAGGCTGGAATGGACTACAAGACCTTCACCAAGCAGCTTGGTGAGAAGGTGACAACAGTTGGTGCGATTATTCGCAAATGGAAGAAAAACAAAACAACCATCAATCGCTCTCGGTCTGGAGCTCCATGCAAGATCTCACCTCGTGGAGTTTCAATGATCAGGAGAACGGTGAGGAATCAGCCCAGAACTACACGGGAGGATCTTGTCAATGATCTGAAGGCAGTTGGGACCATAGTCACCAAGAAAACAATTGGTAACGCATTGAAAATGGGTCGTGGATGGGTATTCCAGCATGACAATGACCCAAAACACACGGCCATGGCAACAAAGGAGTGGCTCAAGAAGAAACACATTAAGGTCCTAGAGTGGCCTAGCCAGTCTCCAGACCTTAATCCCATAGAACATCTGTGGAGGGAGCTGAAGGTTTGAGTTCGAGCCAAACGTCAGCCTCGAAACCTTAATGACTTGGAAAGGATCTGCAAAGAGGAGTGGGACAAAATCCCTCCTGAGATGTGTGCAAACCTGGTGGCCAACTACAAGAAACGTCTGACCTCTGTGATTGCCAACAAGGGTTTTGCCACCAAGTACTAAGTCATGTTTTGCGAAGGGGCCAAATACTTATTTCACTCATTAAAATGCAAATCAATTTATAACTTTTTTGATATGCGTTTTTCTGGATTTTTGTTGTTATTATTCTGTCTCTCACTGTTAAAATAAACCTACCATTAAAACTATATAGACTGATAATTTCTTTGTCAGTGGGCAAACATATAAAATCAGCAGGGGATCAAATATTTTTTTCCCTCACTGTATACTCAGTATTTGCTTATATTAGGGTTAAACTTTAACCTTAAATATTGATCTTTGTTGTTGCCACAAACATGAATGCTAATCGTGTAGTTTATTGATGAGAGATGTGCTTTTACTTTTATAGCATCTCTTTTAACTTGGGCCATTAAAAAACACCCAGCAACACCTTGGCAATATGTTTCTAATATCTTAACTACAATATATTATCATTGTGGCAGCAACTTTTGCATGAACAAGCAGCATTCTCTTCTTTCTTCAGAAAATGTCTTTTATAATCTAGTTAAGTGCTTCTATTACATATTTATATATCTTATCTGCTTTAGTAGAATAATCTGTGTTCTGATCAAATTATATTTATTGTGAAAAGTTCTGTTTGAATTGAATCAAAAGTTCATGTATTTAAAAATTCAATATTGTTATAACAGTATAAAAGCAAATGATTAATTTACAAAAAAAATCACTCTTTTTTTATAGTGTAAATGGGTTTTATGCATAAAAAATATAGCTTTATATTTTAAAAAGGAGACCCTCATAAGAGGATCTTGTCATCTTTAGAGGGCCTTGGTATCAAAAACCTATCTACATCTAGCCTACATAAAAGATTTGAATGGAGAGCTAATGGTCCGTAATCTTGTACACCTTATGCAATGCTAACGTCAAAGTTGTAAAACTTGTTCTGTCGCTTTTGGGCTCTCTTAGATTAGGAAGAACAGGCACATTTCTTTTTGGACAAGTCAGTCCTTGAAGTTTATATGGGTGGGGAGCATGGGTTATTTGTTGTGGGCGAGGCCAATAAACAGAAAAACTTAACACAGACCCATGATGTGAGGAAGGAAGAGCTCTGTCTGTTTCAAGGATTCAAGAGGCCTGCTTTCAGATGAAGGGTCGAGGGATTCTGGGTACTTCTAAGTGTTCTGCTAGCTTTGTTTTGTAAATGGAAGCATACAACAAATCGGGGCCAAGTAACCAAGGAGATAATACATAAGCAAGTGAATGCGTAAACACGGCAGTGAGAGACAGAGAGCTTCTCCCGGCTGATTTACTGCCCTGTCCTTTATATAGCTGTAAGTGAGAAGCTTTATTGCTTTTTTTCCAGTTTAAATGCCATCTACAGCCTAATATACATCTTGATACAGAAATAAATGTATGAACGTTAATAGTTTATTATTTTTAAAGTGGCAACATGCTTGTTTGCATCTGACCACATGAAAAATGATAAATGCAGAGTTCCAAAAGGTGGGTTTTACAGCAGTGCCATAGGAGAACCATTTTAGATCCTTTCTGTGAACATTCGTAAAATAACCTTCATGTTGGCTAATGAATGTTTTAATAATATAAAGAACCTTTTTCCACCATAAAGAACCTTGGACATTAAAGATTCTTCATGGAACCATTGATGCCAATAACTTTGTTTTGTTTTCCGTAACTATAGGCCAGTGAAAAATTCTTAAGAGTAAGCATTTTTTCTAGTTTGAAGAATATTTTATTAGTCTAAAGAACCCTTTTCCACTATAAAGAACCTTTGGGGCATTGGGAAGGTTCTATGGATGTTAAAGTTTCTTACAGATACCAATGTTCCACATGCCATAACTACACCATTTGGAGGCCCAAAAGTATGTTTTTACATTAACTGCCATGAGCAAAGTTTGCAGATTTCATATTACAGACTTCCTTGGAGCCCCAACAGTTTCTTTTAAGATGAATGTAAAAGCTAACGGCTAGCTCTCTTGAAGTATTAAAGGCCTCCACATATGCAGTTCCTCTGTCAGGATGCATTTGCCTGACTCATCGTACCTGTGTGAATTGTGGGGATGGATGAATGGCAGTTGATTAAACGCAAAACATTCTGACTTTAGACAAAACACTGAATTAGATGTGTTCCAGAAACTCCTCCTGTACTATCAAAGGAGTGTTACTGTAGCTGGCTGGTGTCGACCTCCTCAGATGAGTGTACTCAGCTCTTAGTTGCAGCCACTGACCGCACTCAGATGGGGGTTGGGCTGTACTGGATTAGCCACAGACTTTTCTTACTCAAGGGACAATAGTAAGTCTCATACAGTCTAACTTTAGAGAGGCTCATCCTGATCAGAGCATGTGATTACAGTGGGGACAGTACTGGAAGGCTGAGAGTCACCACTATTAGTTCAAGCTTTTGTGCTGTACGCTTCTTGATTATACCAGTTTATTAGGCTACTTGAAATACAAAATTGTGATGACGGAAATAATGAGACAATACCGGTTTTACATTTCCGTTCAAAGGTTTGGGGTCAGTTTCTTTTTAAAATAATTTTTTTTTTTTTTTTCATTAATTAAGAAGAAGAATGTTTCTTGAGCACCAAATCAGCATTTATGTATCCGTAGTGTATCAAGAATTATTTAGGAATACATTACATGTTACAATAGAAAACATTTATTGTAAAATTTGTACATGCACATTGTATTCAGGTCAAGGTGAAACCTTTATTTTGGAATCTACCTGTATGCATGTAATTTGCATGCACATGCACATATTTCTTCTAGAAATACTGGATATGCTTGCTCTTGCTATTTATTATGATTTACGAAACAACTCATTACCACTCATTCACAAACAATACTCATACAACAGTGACGAGTTGCAAAATGTAGAACATGATGTTTGATTTAATGCTTTTAAAATGTTAATTGCCACACGGCCTATTGATTTAGTGGATATCCCAAATAAGGTATTTAGATGATCCAAAATTGTGATTATTTCAGGCATATGCCAGCTATGTTATTTAGATTTCTAGAAATTTTGGCTTAATATAGATATGGTAATGTTAATGCATGTACATGACACTATGAGCAAATACTAAGTATCAGAATATTGTGTAAACAGTCATTGAAATCACAGATTGCCTGAAGATCCCTCTTAACAAACAAGTACATGTTTATTACGTTCCTGACACCATCATAGTCTAGAAATAAACATGACTGCCTGGTAATGTGTAGATAGGGTGAGCGTGTGATACATGATCTTGCATATTACTCAAAATAAGTGCTCAAAAGCAGGAGTGGTTGATCATTTAGGCCTGCATAAAATACTAAACATTATGGAGGCGCTAAAATATTGTTCATAACGGAAGGAGGGAGAAATTCTCAGAGCCACATGTTAGTTTTGGTGAAGGTTGCATTTGTGTCAGTCAGTTATGATTTCCTAGAATCAGAGCCCCTCCCCCGTGATAGAGGCTGTGTTTGTGTACAGCGGGAGCACGTGTTTGAGCTCTGCACTGGCTGCCCTCGGCCCTTGAGCTGCAGCCAACACGCGAGCTTTAATGGCTGTGTTTACAACAGCGCACTCCCCTCCCTCTGCTTTTTGACTATCTCTGGATTTCCATTTCGAAGGCCATGTCTGAAAACGGAGGGAAGTGCTGTGGTCAGCAGACACGTTCCGAGCCCTGTGGTTCTACAGCGCAAGCCTCACGCATGTATGTCTTACGTACCTCATCCTCTCACACAGACCTCATGCCAGAACAATCACAATGTGAAGCAAGTCCCAAATTACATGGCCTGTGGAGTGACCCAATTATTAATGTGGTCAGTGTGGAAATATGGGGACTATTCTTAGAAATGCTTGTGCTACATCAGACAAGTAAACAACTGTCACATTAGAGTCTGCTTGAAATGTTTTATGAGTAAATACCGTAATTCGTAAAATCAGGATGAAAGAAGAGAAAATCATTGGAGGAATGTTATTATGTGCGTTTTGGGAACATATTCTTCACACTCTACTACTTAAGCTAGTTTAAAGGACAAGTCACCCAAAAATCATGTTAAAATTAATTTAGTTGGAAAACCATGTTATTTTCTTTTCCTCCAAAGAACACAAAGGGAGATATCCAGGCTTCTGTTTTTCATAAAGTAGGATTTAGGATTTAAGCTTTAAAACCAATTGAGTTGTGCATTTTTAGACTTGGCACTTCAAGTCGAGAAATACTGAGAACCAGGCTACTGTAAAGGTAAAGATTTTGAGTGAATAATGACTTACGCGACAATGTACTTAAACAGAAACAGTTTTTGTTTGCGTTTTTGAAAAGTTTTGCATACAGACGACAATGTTGTTAAAATGTTCACACAAATGTTCACACAAATCTGCGAAAATGACGAAAAACACTGCATTATGCATGCCAGGCGTGTAGTTGGTGATGTCACTTTGTAAAGAAAAACTACGTCTGTCAGCATTTTCATAAATTTGTATTTTTTGTAGTTTACACTGAGATATAAATGCTATCGCTTTCAAAAACGTGCACTTTTGAATCTGTTTTTTAAAAGTTTGTGTTTTCAGGCCCCCAAAACGTCAACATCACATAAATGACTACCATTTTTAGCTGAAAATATGGTTGCGTAAACACCCCTTTAGTTTAAGTACATTTGTGTGACAAGGCTTTAGAAGAATAGGTGCCGTTCATACAGAACACATTTCTGCATTTAAAAAAAAAAAGAACTGGGGTGTATTCCAGAAAGCAAGGTTAACTTATCATCTGCTAAACCCTGAACTCTCGGTTGATTAACCCAAACCTCGCTTATTTGAGGTATGCTGGTTCCAAAAAACGCTTCTGGGAGTAAGTTCATTCAACTCTGGCCACACTAACATGGTTATTTTCAAAACCGCAGCTTTTTCTATATAGTTTGGCCATTCGTCCACATGCAAATGCTGCACCAGGTCACTGAAACCTTAATATTTTTGAAAACTCCTGCCAGGGTGAAGATTTTCAAAAACTCCGCATGCAGTGTTATCGTGTAGACACCAAAACCGGCGATTTGGGCTTGTGACGTCGGAGCATGCACTGTTATCTCTGCCTCCTGGAAACTTTTTCAGGCTTCTGATTGGCCAACATTTCCTTACGGTTGATTATATCGCCACCTGTAATTGTCGCCCTGCTCTTGACAGGGCTTCATAGCATGCGTTTGCATATTCATGTTTTTAACTGGAAGGAAAAACTCCATTTATAAAAATACACCTGTACGTGTGGACATGGCCTCAGAGTATGTTCCTGGTTAACACGCAAGACATACCCTGCATCCCAATGTGCATAATATCCACCCTATCTGCCCTAAATAGTATTGAAAATTACTAATATCACATAGAATTTAGGATGGATAGTATGCACATTGGGACGCAGGCATTCTCAACAGAGCGAAGAATCGACGAGTCACTATGGAAACGGACACTAATAAGCGCACCATACTATTTCAAACAGCCCTTAGCAGCCATTTAGACAGAATGTAGCCTATTTTTGCATAGTCTCGCGTAGCCAGACTTACAGACTGACGGCTGAAGGTCTAGGAACTTTGGCTGCTTTGAATGGCCAAGGCGTTCAAAGCAGCCAAAATCCAGCGTTTATTTCATCCTGATAAGTGCTCGTCGTCACCATTGTAAACACGATGGCTTTCTTCTTTCGTGAGGGGTTTTGGCACCATGGCATTTTTGTTTCCAGGCGGAACGTTAAAGAACGCGACACACGTCTCCTGGAAATCTGGTATAATTCAACCAATCCGGTGGTGACTTTGAAACTCCTGAAGTGTTTCCAGGTAAGTGTGCCATATGCATCAGACGTTTGGTGACGTCTGAGGCTGAGACTAATTTTTGATCCCTGCATTTTTTAATTCATCAAAGTTTTTGCATATTAGTTCAAAAGTTGAATTACGGCACTGATTCGTCAAATGCTATTATTTGAAATGCAATTAAAGGTAAATTAAGCAAGGCGAGTGCCATGTTGCAGTGTTTTTTTAATTCAACCACAGAGGACAGTTTATCCCTCATGAAGTCATAAAGAGGCCCTAGCTGGGCGGGACAGTAACGTGTTTAGTCATCGGGTGATGTTGTTTCCTTTTACTCTCTCACTGACCTCAGCAGAGTAAGCAAAACATAGATAGCAATGAATGAGATGAGCAGCAGAGGGGTCTTCTTCCTGCCTCAAGACGTGCACATATCTCACGTACAACACACCTGTTCCTCTCATGACATTTGTAAGCATGTGTGTGTTTATTTAAGAAGTTGTGGGTTGCAAAGCAGAAGAGCAGCCCACAAACACTTTCATTTTGTTGTTTGGCAAGACAGTTTGTTCTTAGACTAGTGTCAACAAATCCAGTATATACTAGTATTAAAGTTATATAATTTCAAAGAAACTGCATTGGTCAGTCATACACTAGCCAATGGTAGGGCGAACAATAGGGATTGTTTCATGAAGCAATTAAATATCTTAATGCGTATGCTGTTTCACATTGTTAACGCAAAGCCTGAATGAAAGCCATGCTCTGTGAAATGATGTAGGTCATGTAGTAACATGTAGCTTGAAAACACTGGGTAAAGGAAATGTACTGCGCAGCCACTCCCTGCAAAGAATGTTTGGTGTTTGGATGTGTTTTTGTTTTGTCTCTTTGGACTATGAGTAACGCAAATTAACTGCTCTCTCTAGAGCCATCTTGTGTTGATCATAAATCACAATAAAACACAAGATTCAAATCCGTTTAGGGCAGAGAAAAAATATACATTTATGATATAATTAAAATATGTATGTTAATAATTTCTGTATAATAAACTATATACACATATGAATGGATAAACACAAATATAACATCTAAATATTGATAAGTAATTATTTATTAAATATATTTATTATTATTATTATTATTATCTAATGATGTCAATTTAAATAAATATGTACACTTGATTATTTTTATTATACAAAATTATGAAAGCGTACATGAATAATTTTTGTATAATAAAAATAAACTATATATACAAATAGTTAAATATGTTTAAATATGAATAAATATGTGTTTATTATTTTACTTATTGAATTATTATATGTAAATAAATGTATACATTATGTACATAACATGTACATAAATAGCTAAGATGGAAACAATTATACAAATCTAAATATTTACAAATGAATTATGTGTTATTTAACTACTTATTTTTACTATATGTATTTTATTACACACACACACACACACACACAAATGAATAGCTAAAAATTAAAAAATATAAATATAAAAGCTTATAATTAATTAACAGATTACAATAAAAGCACTTATAAAATCACAAAAGCATAACTCATTGTCGTAACAGAAGTGCTGTTCCATACACTTCACCTTTAACTGGGTGTAACACTTTAATCGACACTCATTTTCCATGCCTGCGATCAGACGAATTATAGCAACAAATGAAAACAATAAAGTCTTTTTTAACAGGTATGACGTCACTGAGATGTGTTCATGCAACATTTAGGTAAAAGTGAACGCCCTCGAGCTGTAATCTCAAGACCGGAAGACCATTCTATACTGCTGATTTATCTTTATAAACTATTCTTTAATTCAAATTAACATTGTAACACTAAACTCAAATTTAAAATTTATGTTTTTTGAGTTGAAATGGTATACACCAGCACTCTTGAAATGTTGATTGTTTACTTTAGAAGATGGAGTGAAAGTAATGTAATATAAAATAAAATGAGATATTATAAATTATATTGTTATTGTATTTAAATATTGAATGTGTTCCATAGCTCGCTCTAGGACAGGGGTGTCCAAACTCGGTCCTGGAGTTTAGCTCCAACCCTAAGTAAACACACCTGAAGCAGCTAATCAAGCTCTTATAGGCATACTAGAAGCTTCCATGCAGGTGTGTTGAGGCAAGTTGGAGCTAAACTCTGCAGGACACCGGCCCTCCAGGACTGAGTTTGGACGGCCCTGATCTTGGAGCTGCTAAGTACTGTTCTAAAATATTCAACAAAAAAACATGTGGCCACTAGATGGCAATTCTTCCACACTAAACTATATTTTCTGTCATTCTGATTGTTCTTTCTTTCTTTTTATGTTCGAACATCTATTGATCTGCTCTTTTCACAACTAGAACTAAAGAATAAATAAAAATGTGATCTCTGTGGGCAAACCATTGCGATGTATCAGTTTCCCTGTGTATAACCGCGAGAAAGGAATTGCCCCATGCTCTTTTTATGAAGGCTCAGTTGAATGATGCAAGACCAGAGCCATAGAAACTTAACAGTATAGAACTGACTTTGTAGAAATATTCTGCAGAAAGTTATTTATGTTTTCTGAGCTGCTTATATCTGTTTGCGCTTTACTGAGGTGAGGTCACTCAAGTACATGACATTTTTCTTTCTTGTTGATTGCTGTTGTTGTCATGTTTTATGTAACACAGTTGCCTTTTTCAATTGGTGTATTGGAGTTGGATGTGTTGGACCAATTAGCTTCTGTATGCTTTACTGACCAATATTGCTAGTTGCCCAGGGCAGGGAGGCAGGACACGTTTCATAACATGGTATCAGGGTGGGACACTGCAGGATTACTGCTGCATGCTAGCCTGGCCTGTCAGACCCATGAGGTACTGAATCATTGTATGTTTTCAGCTTAGGGCCTGTTTCACACTTCCTGTCAATCGAGTAATGAGTTCAGTATTTTGTTTGTTATTATAAAATAATAACACTGGTATGATTGGAATATTTGTATACAGTCCATCAAAATATAAGATTTTAATAAAAAATAAATGAATTTTCATTTCAGTTTAAATTTAGTGAATAACCAAGCTACATTCTCTGAAGGATAGTTTTCAGCTAATTGTTTTCTATATATTTTAGGTTTAATCATAACTTGCATCAAGCAAACCTGACACAGAAATCTTTTTTTTTAACAAAAGGTGGTATTTCCCACTATTATTTTATGTTGACTTGTAAATTATATTGCAAAATAGTGTCTAATATATTGAAGAAGTTCAGAGTGCGACAGTAGAGCTCTTTACTTGCCAAACTCTATACTTGCACCTCTGCTTCAGCTATGTTTGTGTGGTAAGTGTTAAGAGTGTAACCTGTTAATATTAATCCTGAAATAAACGTGCTAAACAGGCCTTTCTTGTCCTCAACTAACTTTTCCGGAATGTGCCCTCTTTCTCTGAACATTTGTCTCATTTGGAAGTTGAAGTTAGAAGGATGTATGCTAATTTTCCAGTGATTTATGTGTTGTTTGAAGTCTTGCTTGGCTGTCTGTAAGTGTGTGTGATATTGCAGGCCTTGTATTTGACTGCTGTTGTTTACAGTGCTGTCCCTGACGACTGAATTCTGAGGTGCTGCCTCGTATAAACATAAATAACCCGCCTCGTCTCTGCCACCGCCGTAAAACAAGCAGCTTCAATCAGCACTATCAGTAATCTGAACAGATCAAGCTCCTGAAGTTCATTACAAAGCACTATGTCTTTTACAAGGACTTCAGATGTTTGGCCCTCAGTCAAAAGAGTGAACGAAACAAAGTGAGACAGAAAAAGCATGTTTCACTTTCATTAACGACTGACCTCAAAAGCTTCCCATGAACTCAAAGTCTTATATGTAATGTACACACACACACACACACACACACACACACACACACACACACACACACACACACACACACACACACACACAGACACACACAAATATGACTATTTAATTAAATATTATACAATGATTATATATATATATGTGTATATAATGATTGTTTAATTATTAAAAATATATAAATAATAGAATTCAATTTACTTTCTAGCATGTGTTTTCATCTTTATTGTAAGAAAATGAATCTAACAAGATATATATAAAATGAATAGAAATTAAAACAGGTCATATAATATTTAGTTTGACCTCTAGAAACTAGCAGTCAACGTGTTTTAGAGGTTAAGTGTTTCAGGCCCTATTCATTTTAAAGTCATCCTGTCATTAACAGAGCATCTTTATTCATGTGCAATGACTTTTCTTGCATCTGTGCTTCTTTCTAGTCAAGTGTTTTGAAGACATCACAGGGAGCTGTAATTATGTTTCTCTGTTATCCCGTATGTCTCAGACAGATAGCCATGACCTGGAGGTGCTGCGGTGCTTGCACAAATGTGATGGCGAAACTGCATGCTATTTTTAGGTGGTGCAGATGCTTCACACAATGGGAGCCAGAACACTTACTATACTCCATAAAAACCTTCCCCCTCCCACCTCCGCTAAAATTACTTGATGTGATTCCTTTGTCTGCCTTCTAAGCCAATAACATAGGATGGCTGATACAGACACATGAGACAATAACATGTCAGTATCATTCTAGCCAAGGGAAATATGGTAATGGATAATCCTTAAAGGACTTGGGATCAAACACCATAATTGTGATGTTTTTGTACTTTTCACCATTACACTCACAAATAGGATCATTGTGTCTCACAATGTTAAATCTTGCTCCAAATTAATATTTATTTGAACATATAATGGGACAGTTGATTTCCCATGTTGATTTATATATACACAACATAGGAAAATGTATGAATTCTAAATAGATTATAGAAATAGAACTTAATTTTTGTAATAAAATGTATAGTCTGCAATTAAAAAATCAGTTAGGCTGTGTTCTGATTGAAACCATGAAAAAAATACACACATACACACACACACACACACACACACACACACACACACACACACACGTATATATATATATATTAGGGCTGTCAAAGTTCATACAAATAAATTTTAACGGCACTAATTTTATTAACGCAGCTCGTCTTTTCTGTTTGACCTGTGGTCTAGCCCGTGGTTGGAAAAATGGATGTCTTTCTGTCCCATGCAGCACGCACACACATCTTTCTCTCTGGGAAGCATTTTCTCCTCATATTTACAACTTCATGAGTTTATTTTGCTATCCTTTCTATGCATGAACATAGGATTAGGCTTATACATTTGATCATTTTCATGTAGCATTTTTTTCCCTTGCTGTCAACAATCCCATCAGCAAACCTGCAACCCATTTTTGGCTTGCGATCCACCAGTTGAGAAACACTGTTCTACAAAACATGAATTAACAAATGACAAAGTTCTAGTCTATCTCTATCCAGCCCTTCCAGAAGAGATATCAGTGTGGCAACATCTGACCATGATTCCCACTGGCCCCTGACAGGCTTCTAACCAAACATGCCCCGTGAGTTATGCTTGTATAACAGAATGGGAGGCGATCCATCCAACAGAGGTCAGGATTCACAGCGTTTGCCAAGGCGAATGACTGCGTGCTGCCAGTGGTTTCTGATTACAGCAGGCGAAGGTCAGCTGGGGAGACGGTCAAATGCGGATGAGATGAATGGCTCAAGCGTCAGAGACAATGACACAGACCGTTCAGGGTGCACACTTCTATATTTTTAACATCTTAAAATACTGTGTACAAATCACTGTAATGGCTAGCAGGACAGATATAAATGTGGCAAATAAATATGGCAACTGTTAAAGGTGCAATGTGATTTTTTCAGAGGAAACTAAGTGGCACTATAAAAACACTGCAGCGTTTCTCATCTGATTACTTGCAAATATAGGCTAGACTTCATTGGTCCATGGTAACTCTATGGTAGTCTTTGAAAATTCTAGGATGCCTGATTTTGGCGTATTGTTAAAATACCATTGTATATTATATTATATTATACAATGGTATATTAATGTGTATAAAGTAACATCGATTTTATCGTCTGATACCATACTATACTTTTTTTGTTAGCAGCAGTACTGCTTTTAGACACAGGGAGGAGACAGAGATGCAGTCTGATCTGCAACTACCTTTATCCTTGTAAAAGTCTTTTTTTTATCTTTCAATCTCCCTTTATCTTTGTACCAGTAATTACAAATTTCTGTTGCACACTGGCCATACCATTCGCCTTGCCTAAGGCAGAGTGAAAACAACGAGAGACACACACACACACACACACACACACGTTGGTTTTTGTGGTTTATGGGGACTCTCCATAGGCGTAATGGTTTTTATACTGAACAAACTGTGTGTGCTATTGCCCTACACCAACCCTACACCTAAACTTAGCCCTCACAGGAGACTTTGTGCATTTTTAGATTTTCAAAAAAACACCATTCAGTATGTTTTTTAAGCCTTTTGAATTACAGGGACATAGGCAGTGTCCTCATAAACCACCTTCATATTGTAATACCTCTGTCATACCCATGTCATTATACAAATTTGTGTCCTCATAAACCACATAAACACGCACACACGTCACTAAGTAGTATTTCTGTGCATATATATATATATATTGTGGCGGGAGGAGCCAACGACAGACACAGTGGGCGTGGCGTCAAGCCTCAGAGAGGTTTTTATTAAACAACATTTAAAATAAAGTGTCCAAAGGGGGAAAAGTGTCCAAAATAAACAGGGATCTGGTGTCCTCGTTGTGCTGCGGGGCTCGTGAAGGAGGGCAGTGTTCAGGAGGGAAGGGTCCAGGTAAGGGGCGGAGTCCGGCGGCCGCACGCGCTCCCGTCTGGAGGTCCCGGGCGCGGGTGACGGCGGCTTCTGTGGCGGCTTCGTCCAACTCCTTCATCCCCGGGTGCTCGACGGGATTCCACGGCCCGGCGTCCTTGCCCGACGGCCGTATCGCGGGTGCAGTGTCGGCCGGACTGCGGGTCCGGCCGCTCGCGTCTCTGACGGCGGCAGGTAGTTCCCTCTACGCTCCCTTTCCTGGACCCACGAGGACACCAGCGTGCATGCACGGGGGAGAGACCGGTCTCTCGAGGAGAGGCGCGTTCGGCATTTAACGGCGGCGGTGATGAGGCTCTATTCACGTCAGGTGCGCCTCATCACACGCCGCCAGCCCTGGCTGTTTCAGCGCCCCTCCTCTCTCACACACCCACTCCTGTCGGGAGCCTGGTGAAGGGCGGCGAATATGGGACGGGGTGGTGATGATGGACAGGGGGGAGGCAGCCGACTCGTCACAATATATATATGTGTGTATTTTTTTTTTTTCACAAACCATCTCAGGATTAATTTTTTGTCTTCTCAGAATGTAAAAACTTGCTTCAAATTATCTGTAAAGGGATGTTTATGTCGTTCATGTCATTCTAAACCAGTAAGACTTGTTGAAATTTGCTGTAAGATTTGTTGAAATCTGAGAGCTTTCTGACCCTCCATAGACAGCAAGGGAACTGAAATGTTCAAGGCCCAGAAATGTAGTAAGGACGTCGTTAAAATAGTCCATGTGACATCAGTAGTTCACCCTTAATTTTATGATGCTAACGAGAATACTTTTTGTGTGCAAAGAAAACAAAAATAAGAACTTTTTTTTAAATTTTGAATAAGAACTATTCATCATATTCAACAACGTAGCTTCATAAAATTACGGTTGAACCACTGATGTCACATGGACTATTTTAAGAATGTCCTTACTAGTTTTCTGAGTAGTTCCCTTGCTGTCTATGCAGGGTCAGAAAAGCTCTCAGATTTAATAAAAACATATTGTGTTAATAATTTTGGTTCTGAAGATGAACAAAGGTCTTACAGGTTTGGAATGACATGTAATTAATGACAGAATTTTCAAATTGTAAATAAATATGAACTTTGGAATTCTTACAGGTTTGGGACAATGCGAGGGTGAGTAAACTACCCCCAGCCAAACATCTGGCCATCATTCTCTGATGACTGAGGTGATTTACTTTCCTGTGTTTTCCTTTTACAACTCACAATAGCTTTGGAATTCCTCCTTGACTCCTTTAATCTGCGCAATAATCTTACATATCACACTAATGTAAACATGCTGGTACACTTCCACACACTCCCAGGATCTTTTGACTTTGCGGAGCTGCTAAAGGGACAGAGGCACTGCAGCAGAGAGAGAGAGGGAGAGAGAGGCTGTGGGGTTGCAGGCTGCAGGTGAGGAGGGTTTCCGGACTGTCCTGGAGCGGATTTGGGTCAGTGGAAGTGATGAAACAACTGTGAGGAGCCAGAAAGAAGACTGGCTCTTAAGACTCATATGGGACAAAGAGGGAGACCCCTTACAAGACCCCTGACAATTGCTCTTTGGCCATATGAATATATTTTACAATAATAGAGTAATTCCTGGAAAATGTGACACTAAATAATGGCTGCTGAAAATTCAGCTTTGACATCAGAGGAATAAATAGAAAATAGTTATTATAAATTGGAATAATATTTTTAAAATTTGATTTGACTATTTTTGATTAAAACAAATGCAGCCTTGGTGATGAACAGACCTCTTTTGAACAAATCTTACCAACTCAAAACTGTTGAACAACAGTACACACACACACACACACACACACACACATACATACACGCACATGAATGTTTAATAACTTTTCTATTTTATTACATTTTAAAATGTAATTTCTTCTTCTGATGTCAAAGCAGAATTTTTACCAGCCATTACTTTTCTGAAAATTTCAGAAAATATTCTATTGTTGTAAAATGTATTCGCTGCTAAAGAAATATTCCTTATTATTATCAATATTGAAAACAGTTGTGCTGCTTAATATGAAACAGTAATATATTTTTGTAAAGTAATGATTTTTTTAAGTAAATAATGCATTTTTATTAAAATTAATATTATTTTTATCCATTTAACAAATATTTTTTCTTGTTAAAACATCACCAGACAGATACACACTGAAAAAAATGATACATTGAATTTACTCCTTTTTTTTAAGGTAAGTGGTTGCAATCAATTTATTTTAGCTACATAAATTTTACAAATAAACAAATTTTGCTGAAAGTTAGTCAACTAAATTTTATTATTTAAATGTAGCTAAAATATATTGATTGCAACCACTTACCTTAAAAAATTTTTTTATCATTTTTTTCAGTGCACAAAGTAGTAAGAACTACTGTATCAACAAATAGTATAGTGTCTCTCTGACACTATACTAAATAGTCAAATAGTATACTAATATCAAATAGTATAGTGTCTCTCTCCATCTCTTTAATTGCTGTAAGTGTAAATGCACCTTAACCAGAAAAAAAGTGTTCTTTTCATTGGGTTGTGCAGAATGGAAATGGATGCAGAATTTGTGCTTCCATAATGAGTGAAGCATATTTTCCCCCATTAAAATGCCTATTGAGGGCTATTCAAATACAAATAGGAATTTTAAATCAAAATCTTTTTGGGCTTAATCAGCAGTGATAACCTTGATTATGCTTTCACCATATTGTCAGTGTACTTGCCTCTCTCTGATGGTAGACTTTAACTCTGACACAAGTCATCTTCCTTGTCAATTCTTTCCTGCTCTGTTTACAGCCTTTTTCTCCTTCTGTCCATCCTCATTTCTCTCCTCTGCAGAGAGAGTCCCCATGTGTTTGCAGCAGGCCAATAGACTGTGAAAATGTATATTCTGTACCGGTGACTTCTGTCAGGGTTCAGAAACAATGAGGCAGGAGTTCACGGAAAACAAGCGGGGCAAAATGAAGTTCTGTCACTGCCAGCAGACGGGCGATGCGGTGAATCGGGTGGCTTGAGCTGAATGCTGATCCACCGCAAACTGTGCGCTCTCTCTCTAACTCGCTCTTCTGCTCTCTGCTCATGATGTTTAGAAAATGGCACAGTGCCACGTTGGGGCCCTAAAATGTGCCTGCTGAAGAATGATGTCATTGATGGGTACTGCTGAGACAGAGAGTGAGAACTCACCTTTATTTGACTTTAATGCTACAAGGAGTTGAAGCATAAAGACTGCATGTGTGTTTTCCTTCAGCATGCATTTGTGAGGAATAGTGTTTAGTTTTCTTCGTTCACTAAACTAAACATGAATTAAACTGAACTGAACTGAATTAATCAGGGTTAACTACAATTAAAACTATTGTTGTTTAAGGTGTATATTTTTCACTGTATCTGGTGTGTGTTGGCGTGGGGGGGCTTATTTTATGTTGGTAGGCCTATGGCATATACATTTTGTGAGACTTAGATTTGTTTTATGTTTGTATAAAAATGGCTGTATATAAAATGTATAATTTTTTGTTCATTTAAATACAGCTGAAATAAAATAATAAAATAAATAATAGTAATAATATAGAAATCAAATGAATATCAAATTGAATAATATAATAAAATAAATATTAGATAAAAAACTTAAACTGAATGAAAATGAGAAATGTTGCCTTGGTAAACTAACCGAAATACATTTAAATTGATAAATTACTGGAATTTATATATAAGCAAATAAAAATGACAAAATCACATTACAGAATTAAAAATGTAACTAAAATTAAAATCAAAACTGAAAATCAAAAATAAAAGCTACTTAAAAATCATATAATATAAATAAAATATATGATAAAATATTTATTGATATTAAAATATATTATAAATATTTTATGTTTTAAAACTAGAATAGTATAAAGTAAAACAGTTAAAAAACACTGAATTGAACTTGAAATGAAGCTAACTACAATTCACAATTAAATTGTATTGAAAGAGCTAAATTGAACTAAGTTAAAAGTAAAATAGAAAAGACCTGCACTGAACAGAACTGAATCAAATTGAACATAACTGAGTCAATGAATCATTTTGAAACAATGATCAAATTCAACTGATAAAAGTCAAGTCAATTTGAATTAAATTGATTAAATCATAAGATTCTTTATGCATTAAGGCTTTTAAATGAAGTCATCTGAAACCAATGAAGATCTACAAGGCAATATTTGGGCAGTGAAAACTGATAGTTGAGGTCTTTTATTCCACGCTGTGTTTGATGGGATGTTTCAAAGCAGTCTGAACTTCACCATACTTTCAACATCATGCAGTGATTCTTTAGACCAGCTGGTAAAAACACTTTAGACGCACATAACGTTACTGCCTTGGCTTTCCTAGGCCAATAAACTAGGAACTGTCATGGAAAATCTGTTTCACTGGATGCCATGGGAGAATAAAATCATCTGATGCACATTTCAACATGACTTCTTGTGGACGTTTCCCAGACTGCGAGTGTCACAGGCCTAAATTGCTGAGTTGACGTCACAAGAGGATTTATCCGTCTTTGGGTTCTGTGATCACTGGCTCAGTGTAACTGCTTCTGATGGAGACTGCCGTTCCCACGTCCATCACATGCACAATCACACACGTGCTCGCTTATACATCAGCTTTGGGCAGCAGTCGTTTGTGCCATGCCACGGCGAAGGGTGCACAGACTGAATATTTTATACTTAATTGGACGGCAGAATCGAGGCTGCATTATTAAAACTTTTCCCTCTCTTTTTCCCATCTCTTCCGCCACGGTCTCTCATCCTCCTTTGTGCTGCGTCTCCTTCTGTTCTCACTTTTTCAAAACAACACATTGTCTTTGATCAGCCCTGCATAGTCAATGCGGCCCACCTCATTTCTGCACTCTGATTTGTCAGACTGGTGGCAAAATGTGAAGGGCAGAGGAATTATAGTGGAATCATTACTGCTCCATTTCATCAGTTTTTTTGCACTACAGACTGCAAGTTTCACAGTTCTACCTGCTTTTTTGACTTCATCTAGACCGACCAATGACTGACGCTTGAAAAATCTGAAGCTATTAACAGAGAGCAGCATCCCACAAGATTACTCAACACTCCCACTACAATATACACTAACTATTAAACATGCTCACTACACTTGAAAGGATGCCTACTTCATAAAGCATTAAAATGACCAGATGATATTAATATAACAACATTATCTAATGTTTCCACAAATTTTATTTCCTTGTACCATTTTTCTTGATTTAAACCATTATTAAACCATGAAGTACTTAAAACTTATTAATGAAGCTTGTTAAATAGTGATTAACATGTAAATTGTACATATCCAAAAATGTCTTCCTTCATCCAAGGAATTGGTCTAGGGTTGTGTTTTGGTCTAAATATGACAAGACTCTGCTGGTTACCCAACATGCTTTGCAGCTGCGATCAAATCAGACCAAGTTTGATCACAATACTTGTTTGAGCTGATTGCCTAGACTGTAAAAGCACAAAGAGTGGGTTTAGGGGTATAGTTGCTTGTATTAATATTGCATGTTGTGAATGTGTATTACTACAGTATTGGTGAGTAGGATAGACCTGAAAATGTGAATTTTTTGCAAGTAATTTGTGGATTACTTTATTATTTTATTGCTGTAAAAAAAAAGTAGTAGAAAGAGTAAGAATGTTTTACTGTTTCAAAGTGCTTGAAAAATACAACCTGTGGGTCAAAATGATGGAAATGCAAATGAAACTTAGTCCAAATATGCAAGATACAAAACAATAGAAGAATAACAACTCCAAAATCACAATATAGTAGTATAAAACAAGTAGTAGAAAAAAATGTATAGAAAAAAACATGGTGAGAAAAAAAAACAACTTTTATTTTGAATGCAATTAATCGCGATTCATCTTTGCCCATCACTAGTATGTATGTATATATATATATATATATATATATATATATATATATATTAGTGCTGTCAATCGAGTAAAAAATTTAAATCGCATTAATCACAGTCCTGGACTTTTTTGAAGTCTGGGGATCAAGGTTATGAGTTTCTGGTGTTTTGATGTCAGAATTTATTCCCATTCTTGCCTGATATAGGTTTCCAGCTGCTGAAGAGTTTGACATATTTTTCAATTAATGATGCTCCAAATGTTTTTTTTAATTATTATTCTGAATGTGATTCATTGCGATTAATCATTGCCCAGCACTAATATATGCTAAAAATATCTTAATGGAAAAATATATTAAGATTTCTTTTTCAAACAAATACTGTTTTTTTTAGCTTACTGTTCATTAAAGAATCCTGAAAAAAATATTTCCACGAAAATATTAAGGAGCACAACTGGTTTTTATTTTAATTTTAATTTTTTATTTACATATATACAATTAATTTACATAATTTACATTAAATTTTAATTTACCTTGATTCAACATTCAACAAATGTTTCTTGAGCTGCAAATCAGCATAATGGACTGATTTCTGAAGGATCATGTGACTAAAGACTGGAGTAACATTTTGAAATCTATTCAAATAGAAAATAGTTATTTTAAATGGTAATCTTACTTCACAATAATGTATGTATTTTTGACCAAATAAATGCAGTCTTGGTGAATATTGAAGACTTCTTTCCAAAACATTAAAAAAAGTTTACCAACCCCAAACTTAGATGCAGCTTCTATATTGAATAAAATTATTTTCAATTGTTTTTTTTTAACTAGACTAGACTCATAATGTTGTGAAGGGCACCCTATGCGATATCTGTGCATCAACTGAGATCAGAGAAGAGAGTCCATGATTAGCAGCTTTTACAGGATCTGTCGCCAGAGGCCTTGTCAGCCTTCAGCCCCTCAAACGAAACGGACTGGAGGCATGAGGGAGAGGAGAAGGCGGAGAGATGGATAACTAAACAAAACAGCAAACAATATTAAAGATGCAGCTCAGAGAGATGTAACCCCACCAACTGCCAACATCCAAATGAGATCCAGTGGTGTTTAAAATGTGGACAGAATGAAGGAGGTCACATGAATAATGAATGCTGAAGGGCTCTGTTTGTATGTGTGTGTGGACCCTCAGCTTCCTTTGTCAACTTAGCAGGCAAGGTCACATTTTTAAAGCTGGCCTCATACTGGCAGCCACAGCAATCTAAGACCGTGGCTCCTTATTATGCACCTCAGCTGCTTTTGGAAATGTCTTTTTTTTTTTTTACCTATGTATAAAAATGCATTTTTTATATAGCATTGCTGAAAACACATCTGCCTCGATCTCTCTCTCTCTCTCTCTCTCTCTCTCCTGAGCAGTAGATGCCATTAGAGAATTGGAGTTCCCCCTCCCCTGCTTCTGTCCCCACTCCCCTCATTATGTCCATGCACCAAGGTGAAACACACCGCCACAGCTTTCACTCGCAGGCTAAAGTTAGATTTACCCATTATCTCCCGCATCAGAATCGGCCTCCAAACCTGAGAGCTCCAAATAGGCGATGTGAGCAGCACCTGCTGCCTCGGTGAGTGTCTGTACAGTGGAATATCACTCCTCACCTCGGGTGACTGGTGCTGAGGGTCTGCTTCATCACTGGATGAGGCTGCAGTTTTCAGTTGCACTGTAGATGTGCTATATTTAATCGCTAAGTTGGGGCGGCTGTGGTGTCTAAATGGGGCGAACAGATGCTGGCTGGCCAGATCTCAGTCACTCAAGTATTTTTAAAAGTCCTGAGTTGGACACATCATCTGTTCGTATGCACCTGCACACAGCTCCCTACTGACACACACACATACGTGCAGGACAGCAAAGTAATATATGAGAAGAAGCAAACAGAGCACAAGTTTAAAAAAAAAAATTAGATCAATAAAAGCACTGCTCACTATACAGCACAACAACAGTAACACATACACAATATGCAATGTTACAGTGAACTGAACTGTAAACCTACATTCAATGATGAATACCCTTCTAAACCTGTTTCACACACTTTTACAGACTGCAAAAAATCAGATCAAACTTGATCTGATATGACCCCAGCCGCAAAGCATGCTGGGTTACCAGCAGTGCCACATTATGCCAAGGTTTAGATGTACTTAAAGGGATAGTTCACCCAAAAATGAAAATTCTGTCATCATTTCATCATTTTGAAATTCATACAGGTTTTACTTGAGGGTGAATAAATGAAGACAGAATTTTCATTTTTGGGTGAACTATCCCTTTAACCCATCCCTAACAATAAACCTAAACCAAAATGTAAAAAACAACAATAACAGCAACAACAACAAAAACCTATGGATCAGGATATGGAACAGAACAATTAGAGAGAAAAATACGATAAATAAGCTTAAATCATTTATTTTTAATAATTCTAAATTATTATTATATTTTAAAAATATATGTATTATACTTTTTCAATTATATGAAACAATTTGACCGAATGTTAATACATTTTGTAAGATATTTTTGCATATAAAGGTTTAAATATTTTTTTTAACTAATTGTTTTCCCTTTTTTTATGCAATGCCTGACAAGGGTTTAAAAGATACAATGTAAATAACTTTAAAAAGGTCACTTTATATCAAACTTGCATTTTGAAGTTCTTCCGAGGTCAAAGTTCACAGGAAGAAGGGGTAGATGGTAAGTTTCCCTTCATTTAAAAAAGCCGGTTTTACTCAGTTTAAATGTACATATTTAATTGGTGTTATACTGTTTAATGTTCATGTGAAAGATTTTGGAAGCGTCTATTTACACTTTTTTTTTCTTTTTATAATTTGTAAATAGCATCTAAATATAAATAATCTTGTTTGCACATAGTACAAAAAGTGGTAGTAAAAAAATGCATTCACCTAAAAGTACACATAAAATGAATAGCTATTTGGACAAACAGTAAAATAGTTGTGAGTGAAACTAATGAAAAAGGCCTTTGCCAACAAGGTTGACTATTTGAATTCAGTGAAATCAGACATTTGCAAAGATTTTTGTGCTTTTAAAGGTTTTGATTTCAGTCTGATAAGTGATGAGGTTGTCAGAACAGGATGTTTTGACCTTTTATGTAGCATTTGCATCACTGTACAGCTCAGCAGAACAATAATTTCTTAGGGAAAAAAGGGAAAGGGAAGTGGTGTGTGGCCAAGTATGGTGACCCATACTCCGAATTTTAACTCTGCATTTAACCCATCCAAGTGTACACACAGTAGTGAACATACACCACCCGGGAGCGGTTGGGGGTTTGGTGCCTTGCTCAAGGGTCTCACCTCAGTCGTTGTATTGAGGGTGGAGAGAGTGTTGGTTATTCACTCCCCCCACCTACAATCCCTACCAGACCTGAGACTCGAACCCACAACCTTCGGGTTACAAGTCCAACTCTCTATCCATTAGGCCACAACTGCCCTTGAATTAGTAAAACTTATTGGTAAAACGTGATCAAATGTGATGAAGTAGATATGAGGGTTTGTGCTGCAGAAATATGGAGAATTGATGCTGCTAAAACTGTTTAAAGTTCCTCATAAGTTATTCATAATTTCAGAAGCATGACTACTGACTGGTATTAGCGTCACATGACCGTCCTTAAGAACTGAAGAACTCTGGGAACCGGCCCGCTATCCTAATGCCCGTATCTCGTACGACTTCCAGTGCCAGCCCTTGATTGTGCTTTATGAACACAGTTTAAGGCACAGACAGACACCACAAGAGGATCTGCGGTCCTGAGGCAGTGTAAGGGAAGCTGATTTAGCATCTCTCCCGCAGATTATCCCCAGAGTGGGGTGACACCACTTAACGGCTGCAGGGAATACAGTGTGTGTTTGCATGTACTGAAATCCTCTCCGCCTCTTTAAGCTCCTCCAGTCCAGTTCTGCCGCTTGGGGCAGGCCCAGCAAAGTCTGGGATTTCCTTCGAGTTAAGAGTTGAGCAGAGTTAAAAAAGTGGCGAAGCTGGAGGATGATAGTTGCAGTAATAATGAGATTAGCGTGTGTGTGTTGGAAAAAAACGACTTCTCTCAGAGAGCGGATCTCCACTAAGTGGGCCTTGATGGCGTTCCTTGACAGATGTTTTCAGTTTTTGAATAAAGACAGGCAAGGTTAGAGTGTGTGTGAGGAGCAGGACTGGTGTTCACGGGGAGCTCACATGCCGAGCTGTCAGTGGAGATTTGCACTGAGGAAAGAGCAGGTGAGATGTGCATTGTTTAAAGGTTAGTGGTGAGGCCAGGCGTTCCTCTGATGATAACAGCCCATTGAGAAGGCCATTGCCAGACTGGATCTTTTCTTATATTACATCTGCCCTTTCTGTCTTTCTGAAGGATATCTCTTCTCATGCTCTGGCAGATGAGCTGTGTGGAGTTGACGTGTGTGTTTGTACCTTTAGAGCTCAATAAAGTCAGACAGTGACTGATGCTGACATTCCTGTGGTTGTAGTCTGTAGAAAAACATGAATTGTTATATATATATTTTACTGTTTACATAAATATATGAGACCTTGGACCACAAAACCGGTCATATGGATCAATTCTCAACCATCTAGAAGCTGAATAAATAAGCTTTACATTGATGTATGGTTTGTTAGGATAGGACAATATTTGGCTGAGATACAACTATTTGAATATCTGGAATCTGAGGGTGCAAAAAAAAAAAAAAAATCAAAATATTGAGAAAATCGCCTTTAAAGTTGTCCAAATGAAGTTCTTAGCAATGCATATTACTAATCAAAAGTTTTGATATATTTACGGTAGGAAATTTACTAAATATCTTCATGGAACATGATGTTTACTTAATATCCTAATGATTTTTGGCATGAAAAAAAAATGTATAATTTTGACCCACACAATGTATTGTTAGCTATTACTACAAATATACCCCAGCGACTTAAGACTGGTTTTGTGGTTCAGGGTCACATATAAATTAGTTACTTATATTTCTGTCAAATTTTTATCAGTGTTATTTTAGTATCAAGATTAATAGTTTTTATTAATGTTTTGAATCACTTTTTATATTTTATATTTATTGGTTATTTAAAGATTTAGTAATTTTGTTGTGTTTTTGTAATTTTTAAAATATTTTTGTCTATATTTACATTTTTATATATTTATTTAAATAGAGATGATAACCCTTAGTTTAGGGCATTAATCGTGATTTATTTCTAAAGAATATATTTTAACATTATATTTTACAATTTGCATTTAACTATAATGTATTTTTCTAGCTTTCTTGCCCCTTTAAATACATTTTGTAATATATTTTTGCACTAAACAAAATGTATTTTCTATCTGAAAAATATATATAAAAAATATATAATAAAATATGTAAAAAATATCGAAAAATACTTTCATTGAGCTGCACTACTGTACAACAAACAGCCACACTGTTTACTGTTTACACAGACGGCTGTCTACCAAGATAGTTTAAGTGTTAGCATTTTGCATGCAAGTATTCTTTGCCAATTAGGTTGGCTATTTGCACTTTGTGTAAACAGACAGAGCATATATTTAATCAGCATTTCTCTTTTGCATGAATTTCTTTACTGTGCTTGTTGCGCTGCATTCTGGGACTGCCTTATCTATGAAAGATACATGTGGTGCTAACTTTGGCTGAAACTGATTCAGATTCATTCTTTATTGTCCCCAAGAAAGAGGAAACTTGTTTCCACAGACTGTACCCGAGCTGTAGCACACAATACACACATAAGTGATACATACATATTTCCACCAAATACAAATATACAGAGTCAGTGCACATGATGCACTGCACCAGATGTGCATCAGCAGTCCTACACGTATACAGGGATTAATGCAGAACGCACGTGCTATGGGCACTGGACCAGAGGGGGGCCCAGCCGAAATCACAGAACTCCCAGAACGTGATTTCAACCGTGCCCCCTCAGATTTTTGAGGCAAGTGGATTTTGAATGCAGCATCTAAAAGAAAAAAAAAATAGCCGAATAATATTTTTTTATATTTAATAAACGATTGCACCGGTGTGATTAGATTAGATTGGCATATCATCAACTGCTAAATTAAAACCTGCGTTTGCTCAACTGGCTGGCATGGAGATTTTCTACAGCACTGAGCATTATAACCAATCACACATGATTCTGTTGCGTTTATGAGTACAATGGCCAATAAGAGGCGTCCAGATGAGTCATCACTGAAACAGCTGTTTTGTTCAGTGCTTGCGCTCCATGAATGAATTCTGCTCTCTGCCGATTTCTCTCGTCAGAAACAACAAAGTGCAGAAGTGCGTACGATGTAAGCAAGATATTTATTTCACAATGTAAGCAAAGTCGTGGCCTAATGGTTAGAGATTTGGACTCGTAATCCAAAGGTTGCGGGTTCGAGTCTCCGGCCGGCAGGAATTGCAGGTGGGGGGAGTGAATGTCCAGCGCTCTCTCCACCCTCAATACCACGACTGAGGTGCCCTTGAGCAAGGCAACAAACCCCCAACTGCTCCCCGGGCGCCGCAGCATAAATGGCTGCCCACTGCTCCGGGTGTGTGTTCACGGTGTGTGTGTGTTCACTGCTGTGTGTGTGCACGTTGGATGGGTTAAATGCAGAGCACGAATTCCGAGTATGGGTCACCATACCTGGCAGTATGTCACTTCACTATTTTAACAGTGTAAATATAATCTACAGCTATTTGCACTTAGTGTTAATGACATATCGCTAAAAATACTGATATTTTCAATTAGTGTAGATCGAATCCATTGCTATTTGAACTTGCTCAATCCATGCCCAGGGCACCTCTGCGTCATAATCCGTCCCTGCACGTATATTACCCAGAAGGTAGTAGCACCAACAAAACAATATAACTTTTAAATTACACACTCCCCGCTTTCTGTGAAGTTAACATTCTAATAGCAGAGGGTACAAAACCTTTCCCCAAACTTGCTTTTTTTGGGGGGTAACTGTTTGTATCTACGACCTGATGGAAGAAGAGTAAAACATGAATTTAGAGGATGACTAGGGTTACTTATTATAGTTTTTGCCCTGTGAATGACGGCAGTATCAATAAGAACTGACAAATTGGGGGTAGAAAGACCAATTATTTTTGAAGCGGTATTAGTGATTCTATAAAGCTTATTTCTGTTTTTACAAGAGAGCATGGTAAAATAGCAAGTGGCACGATACATTACACTGATTATACTATAATGATACTGCGATACAAAAGAAGCAAAAAATATGGTTTCACTGAAAAGAACCTGAGTTTTATGACCAGAAGTCACAATGTTAAACTGTGTCATTTAACATCATGATTTTGCTGGCTAAGGACTGCTTTGTTGTTGAGTTTTAAGGTTTTTTCCTTTAGAAATTCTAAATGGAGTCAAAAATTAAACAATCATACAATATAAATGAAGCGAAAATATTGATTAAAAATAATTATTCATATGAGGCGCTCATTATGGCCCAAAAACAGATGCATGCAAACAAACAAAAACACACACACACACACACACACACACACACACACACACACACACACACACACACACGCACACACACACACACACACACTCCTCTCAGGCCCACATCAGGCCCACCAAAAATAAATAAAGAAAGCAAAAGAGGCCATGAAAAGTAAAGTCAGAAGATCAAACTCCCCTTCTCAAATAAAAGATGAGAAGAAATCAATAGGCATAAAGTAAACTTTAGATGTTTCATCTGAGCCTTAAACCCAATTACACTTGTTTGTTTTGCTTTTTCTTGGAATATTGCAATGAACATGGTCCAGAAGAAGGGAAATCACAAATCTTTTAATCTCTTTAAAATTTAAATTGTTTTTCATAGAAATGAGATGAAATAAGGAACAAATCTGCTTCTGAGCTAAACCTGTATTCAGATTCATAAAAGATATATTAAAGCACATTTAAAACCAACTGCTTTCGAATCAGTGTTTTTAGTATTATAGTCCTTTTAGTATTATAGGATTTTGAATTACCTATTATTTTTATAAGTTTTAGTGATTTTGCTGTGTGCTTTTCTCATTTTGATTAGTTTTTAAGTATTGGTTTAGATTTGAATTTATTTAATTGATTAAAATTTGGTAATTTTATTTCAGTCAGCTGCCAAAGCAAAATGTTTTTGTTTTTATGATTTTCATCTGATATTTATTTTTTAAATTTTATTTCAGCTTCATTTCAAATAATGAAAATGATTAACAATACTGCTTTGAATGTGGTTTGAATAATCAGATCACAAAAATATTTTGGACCATGTTTACACATTTATTTAGTATAGTCTTGATCAGATCACTTAAAACGGATCTTAAGTTAACAATTTTCTCGTTGTTTAAGTAATTTTAGACATAGGAGAGAAACTGTCTCCTGTGCAAAGAAAGATCAACTTCTGATGAGCTGCAGTCTCCAGGTTCAACGTCAAGTAGGTTAAATTGCTCTAATCTTAGATTCTGACACATCGTAAGCCATTAAGAACCACCTCTGAGGCTGTAGTAAAGCAAACTGCCACACAGAGAAGTGAGACCGAAAAACACACAGAAACGTTTCATCTGCAGAGGACACAGGGTCTCAAGCACCGTGAAGCACATGTTCATTAGTGCTATTTTTTTGTCTCTCTCTTTCTCTCTGGAATAGAGTATGTCTCAGTAAGGCCCATTAAAAACAGGCTAATGGTTATTACTCTGCTCCCCCATTATCAGCCGACGTTCATTTTTTTGTTTATCTTGTTCCACTGTATTGAGTACATGTTCTATGGAAATGCACCAGATTAAATTGCCAATTCATTCCTCATAATTCTTCAGAGAGAATTAAATTGCTTTTATAATAATAATAATAGGGCTTGTGTGTTGCACTCTTTGGGAGTATCTTTGTAATTTGTCATTTCCACAGAGGAAGCGCTTCTGTCGGCTGGCTGTAGAGCATCTTCTGGGGCTCAGACATACTGCTGCGTTCTGTGTATAGAGTATCGAGAGAGTTTGTTTGTTATAAAGTCTAGAGACGTTTGAGTGCCTGCGGTTTTTAGTGTTGAGAATGTAGTTGGAGCAGTGCTATTTTAGTATTATTTATATACTATTATAGTATTTATTAATGTTTTGATTTTATAATTAGAAATATTTTTAATTTTAGTTTGTTTTAGTCATTTTTTGATTTAGTCATTTTTATTAGTTTATTTTATATGTTTTTTTTTGCAGCTTTAATTCAGTTTTAGCTTGTTTCAGTTAATTGCTGAAATATTTCTATTAATTTCATTTACCAGAAACTATTGCTAATCGTTTTAGATTTAGTTGACAATAACAACACCGGGCTGAAATTTGTTTAATGGTTGGAGACTAGGAGAGCTTTGGAATATGCCTACGTATATTGTGCTCTGAGGTTATGAGTGAACTTTACACATGCTTACCTGAGCATACATTCACTTGAGCTGAAACCGAGGGATCTGTTGAGCCTCTTTCCAAATGCAAACAAAAAGAGATGATGAGAATTTTTTCTGGTGTAACCAATTAACTTGACTTCATTATCTGTTCATTTCTTTCTCGTCCATTTCAAGGGTTCTGTTTGGAAGTTTCTTTGTTGTTGCTTTCTGTAGAAGTCCAATTAACAGTGCTGAGGAACATTACCATTAATTGAAGTGTCACGTCCATCCGTCCAGGGTGTTTTCCTGCCTCCAGCCTTTCTGTGGTTTGGAAAATGTATGGATAGATGGATAAAGTTTTACATTATTGCGTTTAGTTTTAATAAAACTAAATTTAATGTTACACCATAGATTTTTATTAAAAGTTATGTTATTTACATTTACGGTACTAGTTATTGATTCATTTATTTTTATTTTTTAACACTTTCTAACATTTATTTGATTTATTAACATATTATTATTCAAATATGACTTTTCCAAAAATGTCCTTAATGACTATTAGGAAAATAATAATAATAATTTGATCCCTTTGTTGATAAATAATCAGATTTCTTGATATTAATGGGAGCAATCTAGATGTTGTATTGCAGTTTTCACATCTGGTATTACAAAACCACTGACCAAAAAACAAAAAACCTAAGCTGCTTTTTTTTTTTAAGGGACAGTTCACCCAGATACAAAAATTCTGTCATCCAAACCTGTGTTCTAAATCTGTATTAATATTTCCTTCTTCTGAACACACACACACAAAAAGATTTTTCTGTTCCCTATTGACCTCCATAGCCCCCCCCTCCACCCCACCTCATACTATAGAAGTAAATGGGAACCAGAAAATGTTTGGTTACCTGCATTCTTCAAAATATCTTATTTTATGTGCCACAGAAGAAATAAGCTCATACAGGTTTGGATTACATGTGAACTATCCCTTTAAAAAAGCAAATCTGATTATCTAATGCATGCTGTTTGTTCCACATCACCCCCAACACTGTCAAATGGAAACAGCCTTATTGGTATGAGCTTTCAGGAGAATGATGCACTGGACTGGGTGTTTATGGTGAATTGTGTATGTGTACATGGACACATTAATACTCTCAGTGGGACCTGGTGAGAGGGATGTGGCCTTCTCTCAAATCAAGTTTAGCCAGGAATCTGCTCCCTCTCCTGCTCCGAGATGAAAGATTGATTGGCAGATGAAGAGGCTGGCAGTGTGGCGGCCTCACAACAGCGTCATGCTAAGCTCTCTGACTTTGGTGGCAGATGCGTTTGCTTTTCCCTCTGCTTTATCTCTCCCAGGGCACACCAGCCTAGCAAGACCCATATCAAATATTAAGCCGAGCACATTTCAAAATTCATTGTTTCTTCTTGAGTTCACGCTATCCCGACTTTACGGTATAGTAAACGTTCTCATTTGGGCCAACTTGGGCTGGTTGGTGAAAATCGCTCAGAAATTGGGTATCGGTTTGATGTAAGATAAGAGGCAGAGATAATCATGTCCCTGTGCCCATGGCATCTCTCAAATCATGAGGGAGGTGGTTTTGTGTCCGGTTGCTTAGAAACAGTGGGCTGAGAAAATGAGTTGCCATTGTAACGTTGAGGCCGAAAAGATTGGCAAGACCGCTAAATGCATTCAGCCATTCAGTGAGATTGCTACTGTGAGAATGACATTATTTAGCTGCCTTTCTGCTTTTGTGCTTCAGAGTTTGTGGCTTTGTGCTTCTACAGAACACACACAGAGGAAAGGGAGGTGGGTCTTTACAAATATGATTTCTTAGAATATAATTAAATCAACACTACATTGGATGGCCTACTAATGTTTGTGCATTAGTTCGCAAGCAAGAAACAACAACAAAAATACAACAGACCATTTTTTTTTAAACAGCTGCATGTAGGTAAAAAATCATTTACTGAATCAATTCATTAACGAGCAAGTCATTGAATCATTTGCTCAACCCATTCCGATTCATTCAGCTCCAAAACAAGTGTTTATGAGTGAGTCATTGAAATGTTTACTCAACCAATTCGTATAACCGGTTGAGTAGCAATATGCATGTGCATCTCGTCAGTAAAGCCGGTTCCTTGATTAGCGGTAAATCTCCATCACCTGTTTTCAAATGGAGCGGCATTTAATACACGGAGCTGTAGATCACTGACAAGATACGCAATATCACGTTCATTATCGAAGATATATCGCCTTTGATAATGAACGCGATATTGCGTAGCTTGTCAGTGATCTACGGCCCTGTGTTTTAAATGATATATCGCCCAGCCCTACGGTTGAGTAATCACATACTCTCTGAATAGGTACTTTTAAAATAAATAAATAAATAAGTACTTATATAGTGAAAAAGTGGCCTTATGGGATAGTAAAGTGTCCAGATGACTACTTCGAAATCTCACTGGAGATAGTAAGTCATTTGGGTACTTTTCGCCTATGTTTTATGAATACTATAGACATACTAATCTTTTCACATACTGATATTTTGTCTACTATATGATAGAAAATTGTGCATATTCAGATGCAGCCAGACATTTGACTCTGATTCATTTTCCACTACTGTTTGTTGCTGTGTCTTTTGGATGTAATTATGTTGGCTAAGCAAAAATAAACAAACTATTTTGCTCTAATATGTCTAAAATGTAAGTTAAAACTAAATTATTGCTATATAAGTGCTGTATAAAAGCAGTATCGCACATAAACACGATTATTATTGTACTTTAACTGCACATAAATCTAGTTTTTTTTTTTTTTTTAAATGTGATATGTACATTAACACTATACCTTGTATTACCCTGTCATTAATTTACAAAATGATTATTTAAATAAATAAATAAATAGTAACTTATGCAGAGGGATTTCTAATACAGCTGCTGAGAAAGTAACTGTAATTTTAGAGGTTTTTTTTCTCTCTATCCTGACTGAAATATTTGTTGTGATTTTCCATGTACCTACTGTTCTATACTTTTATGCTCCAAAACTATAAATGTGAGAAGGGTCCAAAAACATCAGCACTCTGATATTGCTTGATTCTAAATTACTTGTTGATTATCTATATTTAAGGTAAATGATGTTCCATTTTCCTGTGTAAACATCAAATAAAACTAAATGAAAGATAACCAAACCCTCATTTCAGAAGTCCAGCACACGCCACTGCTGTCAGTATCATGTCTTCAAGCATCAGAGGTGTTGTGGTTACTCAGGGAGATTGCACGCCTGTCACGTAGTATCGCCTGCTTATAAATTTAAGTAAGTGAATAACAGCGTGTGAGCGAGCGTGCTGTGTGTGTGTCTCACCCGGTGGCCTGGAAAAGCATTTTCACTCCAGTGAATCCGTCGTGACAACAGGTATTAGGGTATGATTTGCCACTGAGCTTAATGGAGCTTAAAGAAAGTGGCCCTGAGCTTCTCTCCTGTCTGTCCCTTCCATCACATCACGAGAGTGTTCGTGAAGGCTGGCGTCACCTTGATATCAATGACCTGCCACTTTGCATGGAGGATTTAGGACTGTGTGAAGCAGAGATAATGCCTTGCAAACAAAAGTCCAGCACAAGTTCTGTTTGTCTCTGTCTGTTGAGTTCTCATTTTAGTTTTTATTGGTGTACCGTGTTCTTCTTTAGGTCACAGGTCATGAGCTGGTATGGTGGTTGTGGAAGGTAGGAGAGCGAGAAGGAAGGTACACTGGATTAGAGTAAGTTTACCAGAGAAAGAGGTCACAGTCACAAAGGCAAACAACAAGATTTCAGGAGCAAACCTTCTTAAAGGATATAAGTTTAGGCAAAATTGATAATGGTCATTTACTCATATCATTCCAAACTTATATGATTTTCACATTTAAGATATTTTAAGAATTTCTAATCTACATTTAAAATTTCTGAGGAATAACGGTCCTTGCACACTGAGTTCAAAATTTTCGTTTGCGTTTTTCGTATTTGTCATCCTTTCCTATCAAAATGCTTGCTACGCATGTGAAAATGCAGAAAATCGAACCTAATCCGATTTTTTTTTATGACGGACGAAAGTTTCAGAGGCAGTGTATAAACGTGACTGACACAACGTGAGGTTGTATATATTTTTCAACGTGTGAAAGTTTTGGACGAAAATTTCAGACTCAGTGTGCAATGGTCTTTAATGTGGACTGGAACAAAAATTAAAACAAAAATAATAAATAAAAAAAAAAAAAAAAAGTTATCCATACAATTTATTTGCCATATATTGGGACAGTAGGAACACTCCACTTTTTTTTTTTTTTTTTAAATAGGCTCATTTTACAACTCCCCTAGAGTTAAACAGTTGAGTTTTATTGTTTTCGAATCCATTCAGCCAATCTTCGGGTCTGGCGGTAGCACTTTTAGCTTAGTTTAGCATAGATCATTGAATTGGATTAGACCATTAGCATCTCGCTAAAAAATGACCAAAGAGTTTCGATAATTTTCCTATTTAAAGCTTGACTCTTCTGTAGTTACATCGTGTACTAAGACTGACAGAAAATGAAAAGTTGTGATTTTCTAGGCCGATATAACTACGAAACTATACTCTCATTCCGGCGTAATAATCAAGGAACTTTGCTACCGTACCATGGGTGCAGCAGGCGCAATGATATTACGCAGCGCCTGAAAGTAGTCCCCAGCTAGGTAACTAGTTATGATGTAGCTGGGGACTACTTTAGGTCACAGGTACACGATGTAACTACGAATTTTTTTTTGGATTTACTTAAAAACTATTTTTACTAGAAATTGCTAGTAAATTTGTTAATTAATCACAAAGAAACAGTAACTATCACTTAATAAAGTAATTAACACTTAAAATATTCACTCATAAGGTTTTAAGTTGATATCTTAACAGCCAGTTTTACATGTTTAAAATCTCTATACTGTATGTAAGCTTCAGTCTTTATTCAGTTACATAGGCAATGAGAATAACTTGGACATTCTGGAAAATATCTTCTTTGTGAAGCTTGAACAACACGAAGGTAAGCATATGATAACAGATTTTTCATTTTTGATTGAACTGTCCCTTAGGTGAAGAGGTCAGTGCTGTGATCATGAGATTAGGGTGCAATCTGTGACTGCATTGATCTCTGCGTTGCTAAAAAAAAAAGTGCATCCCTCCATATGTTGTCCAATTATCAGGAACCGTTGGATGAATGTCTGTACCTTCACACAAGACATGTGAAATCCCTCAGAGACCATTCTGCAAGTCATTACCCATCAGCACAAAGATCACACATGCTTTCTGCCTCAACTGGTAAAGGTTAACGGTGGTATCTCATGTCATTCTGTGGCTTTACGTCAGGGAGGAGGAGGTATAGGAGGCTTTTGTCTTTAACCGTCAAAGACAAACTTTCTATTCACAGAGACAGTGACCGTTACGTCTACACCCAATCCCATTCCAGTCATACTCTACTCAAAGCTGTCATTTTAAAAATTCATGGCCTGTTTTGTCCAATGTGAGCCCCTGAATGGAGACTCTTTTGTATTTTGTTGAGGAGATCTTGGGTGCTAGACATACAATGACATGTTTAGCTTGGAAACAAGCCAGCTTCTCTTGACATATTATGTGTCTTTCAGATATACACCCTGCATAAACACACTCTGACACTGTCAAACATGTCCAACAAAGCAGTTAATGTCTATGTAATGGCCGCCTTTTAACGTGGGATTTAGAGACCCTCGGAGAGACTTCTTCCTGGCATTGATGGAAGAGATCAGCCATGCACCAGATGCGATAAATTTTCCCAGGTTTCCCGTTTAGCATGTTGTTCAAGAGCGCCAGGGTTGGTTGTTTTCTTTTGTTACCCAATGACACGCTGTCATGTAAAACAGAATATAAAACATTCCTATTAAGGGAACGAGCGATTAAACATGAAAAGGCTTGAATGGCTCTCTGTTATAAATGAATAATTCTGAAATCCTTTTCCCCTCACTCTGTGTCTCTAGGTGTCAGCCTTAATGACTTGCTTAAAAAAAGATATGCCTACCGCGTACGTCTCTGCAGATGAGCGGTCATCGCGGCATTGTGCCTTAAAATTGCTTGTCATAAATTACCCCTCCCCGTGTTCGCCCGCAGCACTTGATGTCTTGAATTCGGGCCATTTTGCAAGCTGTATTCAAGCATGAACTTCAATTTGCTTTTCATAAAGGGATTACACAGCCACTATTGTCACTCTTCACCACATGTACCTTTCACTTATGAAGCACAATTGCGTTATGATTTCCCAATAACTGGTATGGGCCCCTGATGCTGTTCCTTGCCCCTGCCTTTAGATTCATCCCATTTCGGCAGGACGTTTAAAGCAATAGCAGATAAAGATGAATACAGGGATGAGGTTATAGAGGTTGACAGGAGGAGTGAGTGAGAGAAGACAGCAAAATCATTATGAGAACTTATAAATCTAAAGATGTGTATGTGGAAGGTTAACTGTGCTAGCAAGTGCTGTGAGAAACTTTCAGAGCGGTTTTGGTGTTCTCCATAAATTCCTGGTGTACATAAAGTCAGCCATGAGATATTTGCACACCTGGTATTTTCGTGATCTATCACCCCATTGCAATGCAAAATGCTGAAAGGATGGAGACTTAAGTCAAGCGTTCTGATTCATCCACATTTAAGCACTGCCAGCTGTGTTGCTCGAGACGTTTGACCCAAGTATGTTATCCCTGGTAGGTCAAACTGGGATCTCGGTGATGAGACACGCTCTACTTCACCAACTCATTGCCTCTAATTTACGTTTTCTAATTTTAGCACTATTTGCTCTGAAATAAATCTTAAGTGGGCACAAAAGGGCTATAGAGTGAAGCTTTTGAAATGTTAAAATAAAAACAGTTTTGTCTAATTTCCTCTCTTCTATGTTCTGTTTATTTTTTTCTCATTCCAGCTCGCCTTGACTCTTCTTGTTTCAGTGTCATCTGTTCTTTTTTTGTCACTTGATGTATAATTTCATCCAGTCTCATCTTTTCTCCTCTTGTCTTGACCCATCTAATCTTCTTGACTCTTTTCTTGTCTTTACTGTCCTCCTCTCCATATCTTCACATCTCTTAGCATCTCTTCGTATCTCTCTTTTTTCCTCCTCTTGATTCTTTTCATCTTATTTTACCTGCTCTTTTCTTTCATCTTGTATTGTTTAATGTCTCTCTCAATGTGTTCCTATTTGTTCTTCTTGTTCTCTTCTCATCTGATCTCACTGGCTTCTCATGACTTCTCATCTCAACAGTTCTCCTTTTGTCTCTTCTCTTTACTTCTCTTCCCACCTCAACTCTTTCCTCTCCCGATGTCATCTCATCTCATTTTCTGCTTTTTCTATCAATGTTTAGTCTGTTTGTTTCAGTCTTGTCTTTTCTCTTCTCCTCTCATCTGTTTTTGGTCCTGAATTGTCATTTCGTCTCTTCTCTGTTCATCTCAGCTGTTCTCCCGTCATCTCATCTTTTCATGTCTCTGCATTTCACTCATTTCTCCTCTCGTCTCCACTTGCCATTTTTTTTCATTTCATCTGTTCTTTTCTCGCATCTCTCATATCCTCTTGTCTCATCTCTTTGTATCTGTTTTTGTTTGGTCTTCTTTCATCTGTTCTATTCTTCTCATCACTTCTCATCTCACCTGTTTTTCTTGCTCATCTTGTCTCTACATGTCTGTTTTCTTGTCTTATCATCTCCTTAATTCCTTACCTCTATTGATGTGTCATCTTGTCTCATCTTTTCTCCACTTCACTTGTCATCTTTTCTTGACTTTTCTCTTCTCATCTGTTCTTTTAATCTGTTCTTGTCTCTTTTTATCTGTTTTTGTCTCTTCTCATCTCGTTTCATCTATTATTATCTTCTCATAAGTTCTCATCTCATTTGTTCTACTCACTCTTCTATTCTCACTGTCTTCTCAGCTCAACTTCTCTTCTCTTCTCTTCTCTTCTCTTCTCTTCTCTTCTCTTCTCTTCTCTTCTCTTCTCTTCTCTTCTCTTCTCTTCTCTTCTCTTCTCTTCTCTTCTCTTCTCTTCTCTTCTCTTCTCTTCTCTTCTCTTCTCTTCTCTAATGAGAGGGCCAGAGGCTCACGCTGGAGGCCAGTAGACCAACAGGCACGTCATGGCAACTGTGCAACTTTGGACTAACAAGCTGTATGCTTGTCACAGGCAAACCCAACTGAAGTGAACTGCGGTAAGCCGAGCAGCATTCACAAGTGTGTGTGTGTGTGTGTGTGTGTGGGTCGAGCCCGGCTCTGAGTGTCAGCTGATGTTTCACATTAAGGCCACACAGAGACACAAGCCCCCCTCAACCCTCCTGTCCAAACTGTCACATGGCAATCTGAGAGCAATCAGACCCAGTGAAGGCCACATATTCTCCTTGAGCACCAGCGCTGCGCTTGTCTTCCTGTTGCAGGTACACGCTGACAGCCACAAACGCTGCCTGATTAGCCAGCATCCTCCAGGTTTTTATTTTCCTCAGGGCAAAATAATGGCAGTCCTTGGAAATAATTACTCACAATGAGTGAGGTGCCAGCACAAAGCTTTAATATCTCTGTGTTTAATATCACTTTAATATCACTACCGTGTTTTTCCACTAACACTCACACAGGTCCTGGGCCATTTAATCTCATTGGCCTTAATGGAACTCTGCGGAAATGTCAGTCAAGTGAGTTGCTGGATGGCGGAAGTCAGTTGAAGATGGCTTTGCAGAGCAGGGAGACGTAAAGAAGGGGGAGAATTGTTATTGTTTGTTTACTTTCCGATGGCATGCATTTGGATGGATTTATTCAGTGAGCTGACCACAGGCTAGAGGTGATTTACTTGGATTATTCCCAGACTCCCTCATCGAGACTCTGACTGACAAACAGGGAGAGAAGTCAATTTTAATACTACTTAAGCCAGGTTGTCTTATGAATCTGAACTTTTTTCCCCCTCCTCTGTCCTTTTGGGCTTAATATAGAACCAGTGAGTGTGCTACAGCAGAAATAGCTTGAAAACTTATCACAAAACTATCTCAGCCTTGCTCTCAGGATAGCTTTCCAGAGATTTCTCTCTGAGGATTCTTTGTGTGTCTGGGGTTCATGGCTTTACAGATGTTGGCTGTTTTCTTTTCAAAAAGGTCATAGCCACATGTGGTTGACATGGGTTCTGACTCTTCTCTTTTGAAGGAATAGTTCACCCCAAAATGAAAATACTATCATTATTGACTTTCATACTTCATGCAGCTGTTTTCCATACAGCAACAGATAATGTTTGTATATCTCTGAAGTTTGTTTATTTCTATGGCATATACAATACTGTTCAAAAATTTTGGTTCGTAAGATAATTTATTGTTTTTGATGTCTCTTATGCACACCCAGGCTGTATTTATTTGATCAAAAATGAACAGTAAAAATAGTAGTATTTCGAAACATTACAATTTAAAATAACTATTTTCTATTTTTAACATATTTTAAAATGCAATTTATTCCTGTGGAAGCAAAGCTGAATTTTCAACAGCCTTTACTTCAATCTTCAGTGTCACATGATCCTGCAGAAATATGTTTTTCAGGATTGTTTGATGAATTGAACAATCAAAAAATTTATAAAAACAAAATAATTAAATTTTGAATTCAGTTTGGGTCGGTTCTTCATATGACTGCAGCAGAGCAAGTTTTGGGGATGATTTTTGTGGTACTATTTTGGTTGCTTATTCAAGAACATGGTAATGAGCAAATAATGTCAGTATCTTAATATTTGAAACTATTCCTAATTGAAGAAGCTAACTGGCTTTTCAGCCAGTCATTTCTTCATATGTTGAAATATTATAACTTCATCTGTCACCCAATTCTTTAGTCTAACCTTAAAATTGCACCACTTCAACCCAAAATTGCAACCAAAACCAGAAAACTCAGGATGATTTTACACCTATGTCTTAAACCATATCCTCAACCGCAGCTTTTAACCTAGGGTCATTCATGAAATCTCATTATGAGATGAGTTAAATCTAATCTCCATTCACTGTGTTTTGCATCTCTACAGGCATCACCACTTTAATTGTGCTTCACAGCAATATTAAAACTCAGAGTTGATGTCTGTGTTTGTATTTGCTGCTTTGTGTTTGTATTGTACAAGGTTATACCTTGTTATTGGTGTTCCTGCATTAATGTGCTTTTATTGCGGTGGCCTCCTTTATTTGTGCCGGCTTTGTTTTCTGCATCTATCTCTGTACTGTGAACTCTGATTTTGTCATCTTTTTAAACAATATTATAATCAAGGGAAGATGTGGACTCACGAGTAACAGAGTAATAGAGGGTACAAAACCCATAGAGCATACAAATCCCTCTTTGATAGTGATTGAAAATAGTCAAGTGCTCCATTTTTGTCGCAGATGCAAAGAGGAGACGATGGCATCCTGAAAAAGGGGCAGAGATCACGTGTCTGCTTGAGAAGTGTGAGAGGAGCGAGTGAGTCACACAAAAGCTTGTTTCTGGATGTCGCAGCAACAATGCGGCCATGCAGAGTGTATTGAGGCGTACAGGGATGCACAGAGACAGCTTGTTTGTGAACCGAAAATGAGACTACCCACATTCTCCAAACACCACACCGTACACGACTCCAGGCGCTCTGCGATGCTTTGTTAAACCCACATAGTCATGAGGTTTCATAATTAGCCCGTTCCTCCAAGACAAAAAGCGAGCCGTTCTTGTTTTTGTCCCTGACCTTTGATGTGTTTTTTTTATTTTCTTCAGGTTGTCATAGCACTTGTCATGAGTTTTTTCTGTGCTGTTGCATTTCAGACTGACATAAAAACAAATGGAGGACATCAGTTTGCTCCAAAACAGTGGCTAATGTGGCTCTTCCTTTCAGAGCTTGGAGAAGGGTTCTATTCTGTTATCTTGGTCACATGCAAGCACATCCCCTTCATTCATTAGACCACAATAACATCAGTCCTACTTCAGATTGTAAATCATAAAGTCAGCTCTAAATAAAACCTGGTGTTATGTTAATTAACCTTTAAACAAAAACCGAGTGAACTGCCTACAGACGGCATTTTAAAAATATACTATACACAAATGCACTTTTCAGTCAGCCATAATTTATTACATTTTAGCAAAATATTCAGTATAAAAGAATGGTTATCAAGTGTGTAGTATTCATTATCATTTTTTTATGAGGGAAAATGTACTTCATCATAGCATCATAGCCACCTTCAAGACCCAGTTTTGGCAATTTTGAAAAAATTCAAAAGCCAAAAAAATGAAAGCTCGTGGATTAAGTCAAGAGAAATATTGGATGTAAACACTACTATTCAAAAGTTCAGTTGTGGAAACTGTAATACATAGAGAGAAATAAGCCCCTCACTTTGTCATTGATGTGAATGCTATTCAAATATGTCTGTGATTTTTGAATAAGGCATGAATGCATTTTTATACACCTCTGCTAATTGTCACATTCCTTCCAACAATAGTGAAAGTTTTTCATTTTTTAAGTAACGCCTCAGAGCTGAGAGTCTGCCGATGAGGGGAATTGCCTGGGATTCGCCACAGGTACAACAGATGATCATTTGTCTCAGATGATACACTCTGTCACAAATGGTTAAGCATTAACTGGTTTCAAGGGGGCTTCTAAATGGAGCGGACAGAATTAGAAGGTGCTTTCATTGATTGCAATCAGAGGGACTTGGGGGGAGATTGCTGGCAAGTGGAGGAGACAGTGTGGAGAAATGGTTTGGAGGTTCAGGGAGGGTAAGGCGCTGTACTGAGAACAGTGTGCGTGTGGCACGGAGAGAAAAACAACACTGATTATCCATAAGACGTGAGGCAGGGTGCTGATGGCAGAGCTGCCGGAGGCCTGATTGAGTGATTTACGTGGCTGGCGGCCAGAGAGATGGAGGTGCATGCTGGGCACAGGTGGCACATTTAGAGTTTAGAATGTGTGTGGCTCAGCACAGCAGCCTCTGCTGGCCATCAATGGAACTGAAAGTTGGTTTGTTGGTCTCCCAATCTGACCGAGTTGGTTTGTTGACTTGTTTTAGAGTGGAAAAACTGTTAAACATCAGCTTGGTCAGACTTAGAGACCATTTTAAACTAACCTTCTTAATGTTGGTAAGATACAGATTCAGTGTGAGGTTTTTCACTCTTAATCCTTTCTTTATGGTGAAACCAAATTATGAAATTACATATGAATGCCATACAAGCTGCTTTGAATACAATTATCTGTCAGATGCATGAAATGTAAATGTAATGTATGTACACTACCATTCTAAAGTTTGGGATCAGTGAGATTTTTCTCTTATGCTCATCAAGGCTGCATTTATTGAATCAAAAATATAGGAAAAAACAGTAATATTGTGAATTTTGTGAATGTTTTTTATTTTCATATATTTTAAAATGTAATTTTATTCCTCTGATGATTTTTATTTATTTATTTTTTTTCTTCAGTTTCACATAATCCTTCGGAAATCCTTCTAATATGCTGATTTGGTGTTCTAGAAACCTTTCTTACTATATATGTATTTGGAAATATATTCCTTCAAAATTATATATGTTCATTGTTCACTCTAAAAACATTATGCTATATAGCACTAAAAGTGGTTCTTTGTCTAGTAATCATATGGGAACCACTTTTGGTGCTGTATAGCACCAAATCTTGGTGCTTCAGTGGTTCTTCACCGGTTCTTTGGTATGACTGAGGGGCTATATAGCACCGCTAACATATACAGAACCTGTTAAGATCCTATATGGTTCTTCAGCGGTTCTTCAATGGTTCTTTGGGTGATTAAGGTGATATATAGCACCACTGCTGTACAAAGAACCTGTTAAGCCCCTTTAAAGGTTCTTTACGAGCCAAAGAACCACTGTTGGTGCTGTTTAGCACCATTTTTTTTTTAAAGAAATACAATGTAATATGGCACATCTTATGGTTCTACATTGCACCATTTGACAAAGGTGCTGTATAGCACATTTAAAGAAATGGTGCTATATACTGTAGCATCAAAAGTGGTTCCCCTATGATTACGAGCCAAGAACCACTTTTTAGAGTGTTTTTACTGTCACATTTGATCAATTTAATCCATTCTTTTTGTATTATGTAAGAAATATAAGGGTTTTACTGAGTAAACTTTTGAATGGTAGTGCATGTATCATTTAAAGAATTGTAGTCCAAACACACTTTATGATACAAAGTTCTCATATACAAAGAATTCAGATGCATTTTTGTGTCTAAATACTTTTTAGGGCTTACTACTGACAAATAGGATCTCAGCCGAACTAGATTCAAACCCCTCACTATGAAAGCGAGAAATATTCCACTCAGCCCGAACAGCTCATATATGAGGGTATAGGGATAAGGGGCTCTGCTCTCCTAAGGCTGAATTCCAGAAACGCCCCTGGTTTGGTCCAAAGTGATGTTGATTGGAGTGAAAGGAAAGCTGCTGTCACAGGCAGAGGGCTGGAGTGTAAGTCTGTTGAGAGGAACTGAGAGGTAAGGACACATGCATTAGGACAAGACAGGCTGTCCCTCAATTGGGGGTGGGGGGGTGGAGACAGAGAGTGATGTTCAACCATGGGAGATTGATGAGTTGTCTCTACTCTAGCAATTGCATAGGTCACAGGAGAAGAACGGTGTCATTCTCTCTTTCTCTCTGTTTCTGACGCTCTTTCTCTATCGTGCTCCTCTCTTTCTGTTCAACTAAGCATCATCTTTCATGCAAACATATCTACCTGTCAGTCCTAGTCCTCAAAGAGCACAGTAGATCTCCTTAATATACAGTATCACTTGTTTAATGTAGAGCAAATAATCTTCTGTATAATTTTTGGATAGCAAAATAACGATTGTTTTCAAATATATTTCCCAAAACATTCCGTCGTCTTCCATTGACCAGACAAACAAGAAGTTGTGGGCCAAACTTGTACTATTTTTGGAGACAATGTCTTTAGATGCTCAAACCAGTTTTGACTGGTTAGCCCCTGTTGGTAGATGCTGTAATTACACAATTTGGGCCAAGAAATCTTTCTCCTTTGACAGCCATTCAAAAAAATCTGTATATACTGTATATATATATCTGAAAGCTTATTTATTCAGGTTTCAGATGATGTATAAATCTAAATTTTGAAAAATTGACCCTTATGACTGGTTTTGTGGTCCAGGGTCACACACACACACACACACACACACACACACACACACACACACACACATATATATATATATATATATATTCCCTAACAAATAGTCTTTTCCAGGTATTGTAGACCTCTAAACCTTAAACGTGCTACAAAGCCGCAACATTTTACAGATTATGAGGGACTGACCTACAAATGGATCTTATTATTGTCTCTGAATATTTAACAGTATTTTAATATCAAAAGAGTACACACTTCAGCTTTGAAGGTGCTATAAGGAATTTCAAATGTTTTTCTAACTTCAGATCCTAATATATAAAACCTGTTTTCAAAGCTTTGCTGAGATACAAAAGTCTGCAATGATTGCCAGTTTTCCTCTGCGAAGGTAGGCTATTAAAGTTTTTTTTTTTTTTTTTTTTTGTATAGGCATGCACAATATATATTATACCTTACTGAATGACAGGTTGAATTTCAGATGATATTCTTTTTTTTCTTTCTTTTTTTTACTAGTACTAATAATTTATTGTCACTGTTAAATGTAATCTTTAGCACATCTCAAAATGAATATACATTTTTTTTATACTGTATATTATAATGCTGTACTGCCTGACATCACTTGTAGTATTTAAAATGGTTGATTTTAGTGTTGTTATTTTTTATTATTTAGACAAAATAGTTTTTAAAATGAGCTATTATCACTTTAATATCAGTTTTATTATTTTAGTACAGGCTACTTTTTATTCTTTATATTTGAATTGCCTGTAATTTGCACATAATGATCAAGAAGCTTTCAAAAAATGTAAAAGTGTAGAAAGTTGTAATGAGCACACATTTTCACAAGAGAGAAGAATGCAGATGCAGTAATGATGGGATGAAGCCCGAGGAGGAAAAGAAGGCAGGAGATGGATTTGGAAATGACAGAGAAGTGCTGGTAGGAGGATGATGTGACAGAGAGAAGCAGCTCTGCAGACTCTGATTTAAGATGTTATCACTAGAGTTGCGGGGACGGGCCCGGGGACCGTCCCATACGCCTGCCTTTCTGTCAGCGAGCATATGAGGAACCAGTCAGCAATCTGATACACCAGACAGGAGAACAGAGACCGATTCTGTGGACACAGAGAGGAGATGGATGAGCAGGGCTACTCTCGCTGTTGAATAATTCTTTCTCTGTCTGTGATACAACAGGGGCGGAGGCAAAAGAAATCCACCTGGCATTCATTTGACTGTCAGTTCTCAGATTAAAGAGAGAGCGCATGAGGAACGGAAAGAGTAAAGCGAGAGAGTACAGATGGAAATGAGGAGGAAACAAGCCAGTGATGGCGAGAGAGAGAATTCCTGTCAGTTCTGGTGACCTTTGACGGAGAAACTCAAGGTTTGCGAGATTGCCATCTTTCCCTCTCCATTCCTGTCACTTTTTCCACAGAGAGGCATGCCAAAATATGATGAAAGACTGGCGTGAGTGGCTGTGACACGACATTCGACACCGTCAACTCGAAACCCATTCTGCTGTCACACGCAAACACTGCCTCTTGGGGTAAATTGCTGTAATTTGTGTTATGCTTTTCAAAGTGAGGTGGTGAGGAGGAGGCGGGCTGCTGCGGGGGCTTTCATGCTTAAACGAGTCTATTTGACTTTAGAGAAATGTGCAGGTGATTGCTTTAATCCATTTAAAGCATGCGCACATCTTTCAGCTGTAGGTTTCCGAGCATACCGCAACATTCAGATGCTTCTTTCTCCCCAAATCAAGCAAAGACATTTCAAATAGGGAAATTGAGGTAGTATTAACATATTTCTGAGAGGTTATGTCATGTCATACCTTATATATACTGTATTCTGTATTGTGGGAATGATTACGGTAGAGGTATGACAAGATGAGGCATATGTTGAGCTGATGGGAATGAGGATAAATATTCCCATGTGTGGATCTTTTATTTTTCCACCTTGCCTCATCTTTGGCACTGCGCTCATTCATCACAATTGACAAAGGTTGAGCGCACATCTGAGCACAATATGGACACGTGCACAGCACTGTACCATCATACGAGATTGTCTCTCTAGAGACATTAAAGGCATTACTGGTTCACCAGAATTTGGTCATTGTTTATTCTTCATTGTATCATTTCAAACCCATATGACTGCACTTTCATTGTTTCAAGTGTACTACAAGTGGTAACTAAATATTTTTTTAAAATACAGAGATAGTAAAAAGCACATTTTAGTTCATATACATGGTGTCCCAAAATAGTTGAGTACACTTAGATGATCTTAAGTTTAACTTAAGAAGTACTAAAGAATATTTTTTAGTATATTAAGTACAAAATTAGTGTGTGAAAATAGAGCACTTTAAGCACATTATTGGTTATTAAGCACATTACTAGATAGGTCAAATTAACAATAGGGCCCTAACTATGCAGTTCATATTTTTTTATTTAAACAATGATTTTTTTTAAATGATTCATTCAAAGAAATTATTTAAAAGAGTGATTTGTTCATGAGTCAAATGAATATGTTTTTGGCTATGTTGTCCACAATAATCCGTATACATTTGAAAGCATATATTTTCCTCTACATTATGGCCTTTTGTAAACACTATTTTAAGGCATTTTAAAATTTAGCTTTTTGAATTTGCTCTCTTATGTATATAAATTTTAAAACACAGTTTTCACATTTTAATGTGGACTGTGCAACGGTTCAAAACCGATGACTCATTTTTGGTCATGTGATGCATATTGTTCCTATATGATTGTAGCATCATTGTTGTGCCTGCTATCCACTCTCATAATGTTGCTAAAGAATATCGGTGGAAAATTTGATAATAAAATGATTGTGCCAGAAGAATAAAGCTTAAGAACTTTATTATGTCTGGTCTCTCAGTTTCATCTCATTGAGAGGTTATGACATTTTACACATTACACACAAGGTGATTTATGTGTTTTCATTTTGTAAAATGCTAGTATGGACAGAGAGCATTTTTATACAAAACATTTGTTTTCAAATGTATCCGGATAAATGATTCCCTAAAAAGATTCAGCCTATAAGAGTCAAATATTCTCCAAAGCTTCTCCTTACATCATACAGAAAATCATACAGGTTTGGAACAACATAGAAGTAAATAATGACAGAATTGTATATGTAAATGTGCTTTCAATAAAGAAAAGCCTTGACAAGTTTATATTTCTGCAGCAACAATTAACTGAAAATGACTTTAAAACTCTGAAATTGACAACGATTTTCTTTATGCCCATTTAAAGATGAGCTGCCCAATGCATGTTTGCAGATCCACACAGAGCTGAGGGAAAAATACTCTGTAATGAATCCCCCACTACAGAGTCTATAATAGCACTCATATCAGTTAATTTCATTTCCATTTGAAAAGCGTTTCGATTTGAAAAACATTGTTACATAACAAAAGAAAGAGACTGGAATCGGGCCCATCCTATTAATCTCCTTACCTTGACAATATGGACAATCCATGCAGTATGTGCCAATTATGCATTTCTATGATGGGACATCACAGAATACCCAGCACATGCAGACTAGCGCTAATTATCAAACTGAAAAGGAATAAAAAGGAAAAATTAAATGTGGTTTAATAGGAAATGATCAGCAGTGTGCAATTGTGAACTGATCTCATGCCAAAAAAAAGCATTTTGTTTGCAATACAAAATGGTTCCATTTATTAACATACGGAATAAAATATTCTCTAGCTCGGTTCTAAGATGTTTGATGTCACTGGCAGTTTGTTTTGATCTCACCTGTCTGTGTGTGTTCATTGTGCCTTAAACCCAATCCATCAGCCAGATGACACTGAGTGAAGTGTGATGTAGTAATGGATTCTACCAGCAAGGCTGCTAAAGCTAACCAACCAAACCTTGATCCCCTGTCTTTCAGAGGCAATATGCCACCTAACAAAGGCAAAATGCAGTAACTATGCCAACACTGAAGTAAGAAACTGGCTTTAAAGTTTTTTATTACATTTTGATTCATTTGATATCAAATTTCACACTCCATTATCTTTGGATCTGAGAACAGTTGAGCTAAAGCTGTCTATCACAGGACAGATTATGGTCTAAAAGACCTGCTGTGGCCAGTTACATAAACTGCATTGACTTATGAATCATATAATTTTGATAAGACTGGTCATAACTTTTTAAATCATTTACATAAAACATAAAATGGCCTAATTTGAATTCGAAAAGTATAAGACCCCCTGCCTAACTGCAACTCGGTCAGACTGGTTCTTAAGACACAGCAGAGTATGTGTTTATGCAACAGCTGTGATTTCATCATAATTCATTTGTAGAAAGTGTGTAGTTGCAACGTTTTGTCTTTTGTTGAGCAGTGAGTTACCCAGCATGCACTTGACAAAGGTTCAATCTTTGGGTGAAGGAGGAATTTGGAAAATGTTCTCAGTTAGATCAAATTAAGTACTACATGTCGGTTGCATTCTGGGAAATTTCTATGAATTAAGCATTACTCTGTCACATATGTTGGTAAGTAATATATTGGTAAGATTAAAATGTTTTTCAAAGAAAGTCTCCTATCCGGGATGCATTTATTTGATTAAAAATACAGTTAAAAACAGTAATACTGAGAAATATCTGTTTTCTATTTGAATATGTTTTAAAATGTAATTTATTCTTGTGATGGCAGAGCTGAATTTTCAGCGCCATTACTCTTGTCTTAAGCGTCACACGATTCTTCAGCAATCATTCCAATATACTTATTTGATATTGAAGAAATATGTGACACTGGACCACACAACCAGTCATAATATATTCGTAGCAATAGCCAACAAATACATTGTGTGGGTCAAAATTATCATTTTTTCTTTTATGACAAAAATCATTAGGATATTAAATAAAGATCATGTTCCATGAAGATATTTAGTAAATTTCCTACCATAAATATACTTAAGTTTTGATTAGTAATCTGCATTGCTAAGAACTTCATTTGGACAACTTTAAAGGCAATTTTCTCAATATTTAGATTTTTTTGAAGCCTCAGATTCCAGATATTCAAATAGTCGTAGTCGTAAATATTGTCCGATCCTAACAAACCACATCAATTGTATTTATTCAACTTTCAGATAATGTATAGATCTCAATTAAAAAAAAAAAAAAAAAAAAAAAAGAAGACCCTTACCACTGGTTTTGTGGTCCAGGGTCACATATGTCTTCATATTATCAATGTTAAAAACCACTACTTTTTTGTTGAAAGTGTCATACCTTTTTAAGGATATAATTACTAGTCTCTTTCAAAAAACAAAAAAAAACCTTCCTGACCCCAAACTTTTGAACGGTAGGCCTAGTCGTTTTAAAACTGCAAAAAGTAAAAATCTGTCTGAAATTATTCAAAAACCCTTTCAACAATTTAAACTGCATCCCTACACACGTTACTCACTTGGTGACTGGTGAAAGCTGCGTATTTATTTAAATTTACTAGGAGGGTCTATACCTCTAGTCCAACCCTTCCGTCACTTTGATTGGCTATCATTTTGAAGGCGGGGCCTCGGGTACCACATGGAGATGCTGTGCATCGGTGGATGCGGGCTTGAGTGAGAGTATGGTTGAATGATGCCGGTCGAGGAGCTAAACACAAAACACTGACATCTTGTATTGAAAACGTAAAGTGCAGATAGAGTGCAAATAGTTTATTTATCTTATTCAATCGTGGTTTGGGCTACATTTGTAGCATGTTATTGATACATAAGGGATAAAAGTCAGATTTGAAGAATTGCAGAATTGATGGAATAATGAGGGCGCATTCACGGAATCCGACTTTTTTCAGATTTCCTACCGCATGTTTTTTTATTATTTTTCTTGCCATTTCTAATGTGCATTCGGTTGTTTTTTATGGACAAATTGACGAAGGCGCACCTCCTGGAACTGTTGTCGCTGGCTTTCTTTTTCCTCTGAGAGACAAATGCAAAGACTTAAACTTGGCTGGACTTAAAACAGTTTTGACAGGGGATGACTCGCTGGGGTTTTCACTTGAATATCTGGACAACGCAGGATTCGTTTTAAAAACCACCAAAACTTTTGTCAGGGGATCAAAGTCGAGCTACACAGTGAGCGCGCGCTTGCCTCGCTGCAGTAAAACAGCCGAAGAGGTGTCGGTCAAGATCGAGATGCTTGATAAAAACAACAATACGCGACAATTTAACGTAACAACTGACAGAATAGAGATTCTTACCGATGTTAAAAGCCGAGTTAGGAAGCCAAGAACCGTTTCCGAAGAAGTATCCTACACCGTCACAGTTTCTGAAGATGTGAAAGTCGGAGACGTGATCTTTACGGTACCGGACCAGAAGTTCGAGAAGAAATGGTTCGAGGTGGTTTCGGACGGAAACTCTCCGGTCCAGATGGAAAGAGACTCCGGACGCGTGTACTTAGCGTATCGTTTGATGTCAACAGCCGAGGTCATGGTCAAAATCCACAACATGAGAGGTATTTTATACAGCCTTTTTAAATTCACGGTTTACGCGTTCATTTGCATGTTTTAAAGGGATAGCCTACCCCCCAAAATGCAAATTCTGCCGTTATTCACTCACTATTATGTTGCTCAAAAGCTGTGCTGACTTTTTCTCTGCTGTATAACACATAATGACGTGACTAGAGACTAACAGCCTCAGTCACCATTCACGTTCATTGCATCTTTTTTCCGTACAATGAAAGTAAATGGTGACTGAGTCTCCGCAAGTGTTCTGCAGATGAAATGATGTCAATTGATGACATAATTTGCATTCTTTGTTAACTATTCCTTTAAGTTCGCATATTAATCTGCAGTTATGATTTGAAAATTGAGCGCTAAAGAGAGATTAGCTATCATCTCAGACCCTCGATATTTCCATCAAAAGGGGTTATTTGCATTTCCATTGCGCCTCGCAGTTTTACTGAAATCACAGCGCACCTTTCCAATATGTGATAGTTTGGGACATGTAGGCTACTGTTAATTTTAAACTGAAGCTTCACCTGAGGTTTAATGTGGGGGGGGGGGGGGGGGGGGGGGGGGGGGGGGGGGGGAATCAACTTACTATAATACCACACTAAAAAAAAAAAAAAATGTCATAATGTTTGTTTTTTTTCATGAGATGCAGCATATATGATGTTTAATGTAATGTTATGTCTGCTTTTGATTTAAATGATATGTAGCCTATGCATTTACCCGACACCTTTATCTGAAGCAATTTACGTTGCATTCAAGACACACTTTTTATCAGTTCATGCATTTCTTTGGAATCAAACTCATGACACTGGCGTTGCTAGTGCCATGCACTACTAATTGAGCTACAGGAACCATATCAATTTGTTGAAAGAATTTGTTTGAGTTGTCAAGTTTGACTAGTTCCACTTGTGAGATGTTTGTCCTCATAGTTTGGTATTCAGGTAAACAAATATTAGAGTAGTGGCTAGGTTTAATCAACAAGCTCAAGCTTCAGAAGTATGTTCAGATCGCATTAAAATGTTTTCTTTAAAAAAAATTGTACTGAAATCATCAAAGAAATGGAGAAACTGGAGCAAAGGAACAATCTGTGATTAGTACATCTCTGACTATAATACACTAATGCACTTTGCTGGGTAACTCAGCTTAAATTATTGTGAAACAGATACATTAGGACATGTTGAATAAACTCAAATGAGCTCACTCGGTATCATCAAGTAACTGGGTTCAAATGAACAAATGTTATGGAGAAAGTCTTCTAATTATGACTGTGAGTTTAGCTTAAGTGGCTGAGGTCATACAGGTCTGATTTCGCTAATCAGAGCTCTAAAAGCAAACCCTTATTCAACTGTTTGTTTGGGATAATTAGTGATATTTATTCACCTGGAAGTCTCCAGACAGCACATGTGGTCTCAAATACCTTCGCTGGGGCAGGATGTGTAGTTGACGTTGGGGGATATAAATGTTTGTTTTTGCAAGCGAAGGTCTCCGTCCATCACCTGAATACGCCATTGGGGTTGTTTGTGACTCTGATTGAGGTCGTCTCAGTGATTGTTTGACAGAGTGAATTCGGCGATCGGATGAATATACCTCTTGACATGTTTACTGAAATTGTTCCTCGGAAATAATGGCGCCACGTGTTCCCTTGAAAAGAGAAATTATTATAAGAAGAGTTATTATGTGCATTTCTGTAAAGTATCCCAAGCAAATCTGCTGAGGACTGTCTTGTCTGTTGTAATGATCGTGCATCCACTGATTGGAGAATTACAGGATAATTTAAGTTGGGATGAGAGCTTGTTAGAAAGCTCTGTCATCAGCAGTGAGCAGAACAGATGTGGCCTTTTTAAAATTAAACAAGAGGTTTTTCCTACACTTAAGAATCTGCGTAGCGTCTGCCGAACACATGTCTGGTCTTTGGGTGGGCAGTATGACCAAGCTCCTATATATATATACATATATATATATATATATATATATATATATATATATATATATATATATATATATATATATATATATGCACAATTGTATTACTCATATACATAAAGATATAATTATTTATGCTGGAAAACCATGAAAAAATGTTTAGATATCAAATAAACGTGTTGTAAAGCCAGTGTTGTCAGATAACTTGCAGTGTACTTGAAAGATACTTCATGTCATTTAATTATTTTCTGTTATTTATTCAGTGTTGTGTTGATTTAATTCCAATTCGCAAGCTCTCTGTTAGATCTTTTTTTTATTGTGATTTCAGCGTTTCAGGCTGATTTAAACTGGAAACTTGTCTTTTTTAACTGTTTGTGTAGTTTTGATTTGATTGATTGTGTAGTTTCCTAAAAAACGGGTTGTAGTTGCGTTGAATGTTTCTTTGGCATGATATCCATTTCTGTCGCTTCACCATACATATACTGTTTGGTCTGTATTTTATATCATAGTCTGGTCTACAAAGACCAGAACTCATTGTGTTTTAGCCTCTCTGTCATTCCAACACAGCCCTCTCTTTAAAACACTACAACACAGTGGAGTGTCCTCTCCACTTTTCTGTGAGAATTCAGCACAATGAGAACACAGTCCTGTTGGCAGCAGAAGAGCTTTGTGTCTCATTTTCGGAGGCAGTTTGAAGGACTTTCTCTCTCCAAACGCTTGTATGGTGAAGTCAAGCCAATGCAGGGTCTTCTGGGAGACAATTATTTTTGAATCCATTGTGAAGCCTCATGCTAACACAGTCCGTTTGAGTGCTTTTAGAACCGCACTGTTTGTTTTGTCCCGTTTATGTGTGAAGTTTGGATGAGAAAGTCCCATCTGTGTTAACAGAGTGAAGACATACTCACAGACATACCCAGACATAGTCCCCGTAGTCTTTGGTATCTGACTCGTAATGTTGCTTCTCCAGGTAACACCTGCACAGTTGGATAGATCTAGATCTCTTATATGCCAGCCATATTTCATTTGAGATTTTCCTTTTGTTGCAATTGGGATCTAATCAGAATGATCAGAATTATCAGTTGTTCTCGTTGCCAACAAAAGCAAGATATTATCATGCACTTAAAAATTAGGGCTGTGCTCATACAATAACAGTATATACTCTGATATTTCATTTAGATACTTTAGATCACCTTTTGCTATTTTTTTTATGTATGCATTAAACAATTTATTGATCTATCCAACTTCCTGGGAATTAAACCTATGACTTTGGCACTGCTAGCTCCATGCTCTAGCATTTGCCATCAGCTTATCTGTTATATTATTGGCCTGTCACATTTGTATTACAGCAGTACTGGATGAGAGACACCAGTATGGTTGACTCACCCCAATGTCACTTGCCATTTCATCAAGAAGCCACGCATAGAGCAGAGAGGCTTAACAGTTTGTCCTGCACAATTAGCATTAGCATTACTATGCAGCGCACACAGTCGGGGGCCGCGGGGCAGCTTTCTAATCCTCATAAAGACCATCCCTGTGGTGCCTTCATTGGCTTGGTAAACACTGATAATGGCTTGCGTGTTGTACGCATTCTCTTCTTTTCCACCCTTAAAGAATCCATACACCCATGAAAGTTTAAAATATCTTTATAAAGAACTTTATCTGTCTTTCAACACTCTGTAGTCTGTTTGAAGAGATTGTCTAGTAGTGGGTCAAAAGAGGAAGCAAAGATGAATGATAATTTAGAATTTTCCAGATTTTTTTAATCAGTGATTATGTGCATTACGAAAGCAAAATCAATATTTTTGATTTTACTTAGTTTAACCACAGTTGCTGTCTTTTTGTCATGGCCCACAACAAATTTAGGTTATATGGACATTTACAAAAACCTCAAAATATCAGACCAGGATAGTCCTAGTTCATGTACATGAACATTTTGCATTTTCGTGTTCCTCAGATTTAGAATTTAAGTCCAAAAATGTAATGATCAAGAAAGGTTCACTTATAGGGTCAGTTTATTATGGGAAGGGCTCAAGTTTACCTAATTTGGAAAAATGAAAATGCTCAAGCATCCTCCATTGGACAACATGAGATGGATTGACCAATCTGACAATGAGTGCGTTTACATGCACCCTCTTAATGCGAATATAATGAGATTTTGACAGTATTGCGATTAATCTTTACCTTATGTAAACGCAATACTTCTATCTAAATAATGTGATTACGGTCATAATCGCAGCAAGCATAATCGTATTACCGTACGCCGATTTTAATCGAAATATACAGGCATGTAAACACTTTAATTGCAGTATTGCCACTCTGATTCAAGATTTTTTATTTGTCACATACACAATTATACAGAGTATAACCAGTAGTGAAATGTAAGAATTGTAAGATTATTCCGGCAATTATCAAAGTGTGCATGCGCTTGTGACATACATGAATGACATGACACGCACCTGTAATAATACGGAGATTAGAAACGATGGTAGGGAAGAAAGCATGGCATTCTGGGAAAAACAAAACTAACTGCCACCAGCCTCTGTTCCTTACCCTCATCCACAAACGGCGAGTAGCAAACAAATTCCATCACATTTCTATAGCGCCGAAAATGCGTGGAATACAGCCATACAAAATCATTATGCATTAGACGTAAATAAATTAAAACAGAGGCCAGTAACACACCTGCTCTTTCTGAGTCCATCTTTTGTGCTGTGCAGTGGTATATGTGAATAATGGCAGTAAAAAATTTACCAGAATTCTTAGCGAATAATAAGAATAATTGAAATCGCATGTAAACGGGAGTGAAGAGCTTTGCTCTTGACATGTAAACATCATAATGCAATTAAGTCGTTACTCTGATTATTGTAAATAATCGCATTATTCATGCACATGTAAACTTAGTTATTGTATCCAAAGTGTGGTTTTCTAGCATTTAAAAAAAATCTGTATTGACAATTGTGATTTTAGTTTAGATACCCTTATTCCAAGTCAGAAAGAGCATCTTTTTGTTGTATAAAATATATTTTATTACAAGCAAACTACTGTATTTTGTAGGGTTACTGTTTACTTTTCCACTGGTAATCACTTCCTTGTGTCTTATGTCGCCACAAATTGTCAACTCTCATTGAAAATGAATAATGTGTGTTCACTGTTCAACAAATGTCTGACAAATCTCTGTCATTGTGAATTCTGGTTACTAACGACTGTTCATTATTAATGAACCTCAACCATTAACCATGGAGTTTCCATCCGGCTTCCATTGGACATTGTCACCTTCAGTCACCTCATTCATGTCAATAAAAGCGAATCAAAAAGGGGGCAGCAAAGTGCAAGAGCATAGATTGGTGACCTTGTGTGCTTCACTGTGATATTCACAGCTCTGAGACAGTGGAGTTTAGTGGTTTCCTTTTGGCTAAAAACCCATTATAGTCCAATCGTCCTTCTTCTCCCTCCAAGCTCAGAAACGTTGAGTGTACTTTAGTTGTGATTAGGGAAAGTTTGCCCTTTTGTCTCCCACTTGCACTTGATTTGTTCTAAGGATTGCTTCTTCTATCACACACCAGCCTAGCTTGAGCTCTGTGCACATCCAAGTCAGAAAGAGGCCTGTCTACTCCTGTTAAGTTCCCTGACACTTAAGGTGGAAAATACGTACTACATTGTAAATAAATGTAGATTATTCCTGCGATGGCAAAGCTGAATTTTCACTACTCCAGTCCTCAGTGTCACATGATCCTTGCTGATTTGGTGCTCAAGAAATATTTCTTCTTATTATCAGTGCTCAATGTAATTTAATGTAAGCTTACTGAATAAAAGTGTTCAATCCTTTCAAAAAAATGAGGGGGCCTTACTGTCCCCAAACCTTTGAACAGCCATGTGTATAAAAAATACAGTAAAATATGTAAAAAGATAGCGAATATATGCACATGTGACCACACATAAGATGAATTCAGTATTAATGCATCAAGTTGGGATACACTTAAATACACTTGCAGCATAGTGTAAACAATAGAGGGCGGGTAACTGGCAGATTGTTACCTTGGTCCTTACAAGAACTGAGCCATGAACCATCACCACTGCAAAACACTTAACCTTAGGTTACTTCAAGGGGATTGTTTCTGTAATAAGCCTATGACACCATATTGGAACAATAAACGATAGGGTATTGTTATTATATGTGAGATTTACTGTAGAATGAGAAATAGGAATGTTGCAGACGGTTTTGATGGCCACCCTGGACAGGTGATTAGAGTTGTCACTCATTAGTCATCTGAAGAGATGCTCCCTTAGGCGTGCTGTCAGTTTGAGGAGGTTTGTTTATCTGTAGTGGTCCATTAATTACCTGTTCATCGCTTATGCACTGACAATAAATTCACAAGAGAACAATGACCTACTCTAATCCCCTCCCAGACACCTTTTAACTAAATATAACTCTTTAAATATTAAAGCAATCCCCCGTCTTTAGATTATAATTCTAAAGAAAGTTGCTTTCCTGAATCTTATTGTCCCTGTGCCCTTCAGTGACACATTCAACCAGCAGAAGGAATTCAAATGCTCAGAGGCATCTCAGACCACCCGTTCGTTTGCTTTGTACAATTAGTCCTAAACCCCATCTGCTGTGGTTAGCCTAAGGACCTGACCATGATCCCCTTCTCTAGAGAAGAACTATTATAGCAATGTGCACAGGAGATTTCACCCTGCGCTGAGTTATTCTGAAGATCACACGTTGCGCGTGGGGTGATGGGCGGCTGTTTGAGACAAAGTCATTTTAATTGTGCCTTTAAATTCATGCTGTTGTGAGCGTGTGTGTACGCATTCAGAGAAGTTCAGAGACCGCTGCAGGATATACTATTGTGAGGAAGCCAAAGCTTTACAGAATGATCTTTTTTGGTTGTAAATGAAGCCCTGGAGAGCTGTCTGGGTCAGTTTGAATCAGTGTTACTGAGGGCTGGACAAGGCTGGTGAGAATAGAGGATTTGTGTGCATTTTGAGTGTGTGTGTTCATTGCACGCATATGTTTATGTTGTTTTTGGCGTGTGAGATCAATGGTAGTAAAGTCAAAGCTGTCAGTTTTTGTCAAGCCTGCTACTGGAGGACAGAAGAATATTTAATGCTACATGTTAGTTTACATCGTAGTAACAGGAAATAAATAAATGAATTAAAAAAATTAACACTTTTTTAATACATGGATTTATGAATTAATTATACATATAGTAAATGTATGGTAAATATCTAGTTTTAGGAATCCTAGATGATGGATATTCTTTCAAACTACTACTTTTTCTATGTCTCCCTAGTGTAGTCTATTGCTCAGTTTCGCAGTTGTTTGTTCCTGTTTTGATCTCTCTGTCCGTACCCTGTCCTCAGAGTTAATTGAACTTTGTGCCAGCATGACAGGCCGCCTGTCCGTTGTGCTATAATAGTTTATTGACAGGATATGTAGAGTGGCCCAGAGCCATGGAGTTTTTTAACGATGAATTAGGGCAAGGTCATCAGAACCCCCCCCCCGTCCTCTCGCCCCGTGGTAAACTGCACCAAGCCTCAGCCACACAGGGCTCCCGTTTCAGCCTTGGTTTTTGATCTTAATTGTTAAATTGGTCACGCTGGCTTGGATTTATTTTAATTCCTGGAGATGAACGCTGTCACTCCTCTTTCCTCCCTCGCTTTTGGAAATCCCTCACTTTCACAGCAAAAGAAAGTGCATTCAATTTAAACCTTTCGCTGTGGGATTTCAGTCACAAATTTATTTATCAAAGTTGAGGATCAGAGTTTCGGCTGATTGAACTGATATCAGTAAGCTGGGGGGGAAAAACAAAGAGATAAAAAATCCCATTCTGCCAATGAGCGGTTTTGATTCGTCTTTCAATCTAGCTGAACACGCTTCCATTAAGAGATCAATGAGGACGAACTGTTCCCTTTTGTGTGAAAAGTGCAGCCACTGGAAAGAACTGCACAGTGCTTATCACTGTGTAATAGCCCTTGGAAATATAAGGTGGGATGTTTGCCACTGTGATTGTCTACCTGGGAACAGTGCAGCTTGTTTTTTGCCACTTTTAATTAGACCAGGGTTTCTCAACTCGTGGTTTGTGATATTTGTAATATAAAATAATATATATATATTTTTAAAACTAACTGATAAAATTCCAAAGTAAATAAATAAAAAAGATTGCATTAAATTCAAATAAATTATTAAAACAAATTTTAAAATAGAGCATTATCTGATAAAAATGATTAAATTAGCTTAAATGGGGCAGTCGTGGCCTAATGGATAGAGAGTCGGACTTGTAACCCAAAGGTTGTGGGTTTGAGTCTCGGGTCCGGCAGGTATTGTAGGTGGGGGAGTGAATAACCAGCATTCTGTCCACCCTCAATACCACAACTGAGGTGAGACCCTTGAGCAAGGCACCGAACCCGCAACTGCTCCCCGGGCACCATTGGCTGCCCACTGCTCCTGGTGTATGTACACTTGGATGGGTTAAATGCAGAGCACAAATTCCGAGCATGGGTCACCATACTTGGCCACACACCCCTTCCCTCCCCTTAAATAATTTGCAGTAATGATATGAAGGTATGGTGACACTTATTGGGGGTATTTCAAGTTAACAATTTATGTCAGAGGGGTTCAGCTAGAAATGTCTAGAAATAACAATCTTCGTTATTCCATGGCGTGAAGTTGATTTAAAAGGAGTGCAGATACTTTGTTAAAGTCATTTGACAGTTAGAGCCATTAACATGAAAATTGTATCTGCCGACCGGTTTGTGTGCCAAGCATTTCGATACAGTTTGTGGGATCAGCATGTTTTCTTCCTGTATTCTCTTCCTTTGTACGGTGGAAATGAGAGCTCTCCAAAGCCCTGACACACAGTAATTATGTGAACTCTGTTTGTGGCGAGCATCTGTCTCTCTCTCTCTCTCTCTCTCTCTCTCTCTCTCTCTCTCCCTCTCTCTCTTCTTTCTACGGTTTGCCTGTGTCTGCTGAATCTTGGCAACTGTCTGATGTCACCGCTAGAACACAAGCTGAATGCAACCCAAGGAAAAAGGACCCATTGCATACATTGTTAGGGTATAGTTCACTCAAAAATGAAAATTCTGTCATCATTTTCACATTTAAGCTATTAAAATGTTCCACTCATACAGATTTGGAGCTAAATTAGGAGTAAATAATGACACCCGTGACCCTAAACAGGACAAGTGGTTTGGAGAAAGGATGGATGGATAAATGATTACAGAACGTTAATTTTTGGTTAACTGTGCCTTTAAGTACATGGAGACCTAATTAGATCATTAAATATGTTCAAGCTTCGCTTGCATTTGGTCTTGAGACCTGGTGGCAAAGAATTATCTTGATCTGTATTCCTCTCTTTCTCCCTGTCCCAGTACTATGACCCAAATATGCAGCATGTTATGAATGAACACCTGGGCCTGCAAGGCTTTTAGCCCACAACTGGAGGAACATCTGCACCACACACTTGCACATCCCGGAGTCTCCAGGAGTCCGACACCAGCTGTTCCTGGCCTATGTTCTTGGAGTAAAGCTAGTGGAAGCATGTAGCTGTATGCTCTGTTTCGGTTGTCAGAGGAGACAGATAATTTTGATGAGGAATACACATCAACATGTGTTGGAAGGTCCACGAGCCAATAAACTGTGATGGGAAATCAATATTATGTAAGCACGCAGTCGAAAATCTCTCCAGTGTTACTGTCGATTTCATACGGGGCCGCGGCGCAGTCCTAGATCGTCATTTGCATATTGCTTTGCAGCTCCGTCTTTTGAAATGCCAACTTCAAAGAGCAAAAATAAACTGACAGAAAGAGGGGCTCGTTTAAAGATTTAAAAGCTGCAGAAATCAATTAAGCAAATACGCAAAGATTTCTTAGGTCTGTACACGGCAGAAAATCAACAAACAAACACAGTTAGTTTAAGATTTCACGTTCAATTGGAGGCCGTCTCTGAGACGTCTGTGAGTAAACTAGTCTTGTGAAATAAACACATACCCTTCAGCACTGACGCTCTGCCCCATGGGTATAGTTTTATAGAACTATTGCTCACTTGGTGAGGTGTGACTCTCAAAAGGCATCATTTATTCAATTTCACATGACAGGTTTGTGAAATGGATATTAAGTTGACTACATAAAGCTGAGTAAAAAATGACTTTGTGGGGGAAAATAAATGCCCACGTAGGATTTAAGGGGCGACCTATTGATTGCACACAGTGAGCTGTATTCCTGAGATTCATTTGGTTTGTGTTTTTGGCACACAGATGTCATTATAGGAAACTGAGAATAAGATAAATAAATTCTGGTTTAATATCTTAACAGGAAGTGTATGTCAAAAGTAGCACCCAAATGAGCGATTTTAGAAAGCAAAGCATTTTATTCCAAGATTGACTTAAAACACTGAATGTGCGCCAGTTGTTTTTTTATTATTATTACAAATGGGTCTCAGTGGCAATGATATTGAAAAGGCAAGAATGAAAACTAGATTTTTTCCTAGAATATACTTTGCTAGTCATATTTTCCTGTAAGACCAATCACACAAAAACACACAAATGACAATGGCAAGTTATGCTCTGAGGGTTTAATACTTTGGGTTAGGAGTTTGTTCATAAGCATAATCCTAGGTATGAGCAACAGTGAAGCTTGCCTCAACAGACAATGATATCAGTCATTGTGTCTAGTGTCAATAAGGAAATACTGTACATAAGCGGAGTTCCTCACGTTAAAACTTTGGAAGACTACCATATTCTGTTTCGCCACACTTCATGCTCTGAGGCCCAGTAGGTCAGTGCTGTCGGAAGCTAAAACTATCTTCACTGTGTGAGAAGACAGGTTTGGGTAATTTACCTGTGACATTCCCGTCAGGTGAAAACTTAATGGAGGGCAGTTAACCCTAGGGCCCCATTTTAAAGAACATCTTGTCTGTTGGTTTTATTGTGGGACAAAAACTGGCATTTTGCTTTGAAACAGGTCTTGAACCGCAAAATAAGAGAGATTCAGATCTAAAATGTTAAGTAGTTAGATTTGATGTGTGCAACTGTAGGTCCTGGTCATGTATGAGGTCAAGTGATGTTTGATTTTTGAGGATACTCTATTCTTTTCCCATAACTGAGCTTCATGAAATATAATATAGATTGCACCTACTTTAAACTGAATTTGCTTTTATGTTGTTGACAGGCACAGTTTACAATACTCATTCTTGTAGACCTTCATTTTTTCTTTAGTCTTAACATTTTCAGTTCATTTCACTGTCTGGCGACAGTGTCTGACTTAGTTCCTTCGTTCTCTCTCCATATGCCCATGAAGCCTGATTCTTGATTTGATTTGGCTGATCATATTTTACTTCTTAAGAGGGGTTGTGTGCTTTTATGCTGTCTTACCAAACCACACAGCTTAAAATTTTAAAGCCACTTTGGAAGAAGTCTCTTTTTTTCCCTTACAAAACAGATGTTTCTCCAATCATCTCTCCATAATGGAGTGCTAACAACAGCAGCCTGCTTCCATCAGCTCATGAAATCTGCCCAGCACAGACAGGAAGAGCTGCCCTAACCAGAACATTATGCCCGTCCGGTCAGCATGCTGACATTTTATGTGCACCCGTTCTCCGGCACGTCCCGCGGAGCCAGATTGCATAACCAGGATGTGATTGGAAACATGAAAGCTGCATTGTGTTGCCCTGAACCATGTCAGATTCCAAGCTGAGTCCAAACGACAGTCAGAAACAAACGCTCCTCCAGAAACGAGGGCAACATGTCCACAAGGCATTTCCGCATCCACGGGCATATATCGCGCAACAAAAACATAACCAAAGGCTGTTCCTAACTATATCACACTGTCTTACTAGTTTTGGCTGCCTAATTTCTCTATTTGATGCTGTTGTTACATCATTTTACAGTCCAGCACCTTAGCAGATGGAATTAATTATTAAAGGTTTGATCTCATGTACTATTTATGATCTTAAACAACACATTCCAGCTTACTGCTTAAAGCAAAGCACTCAAGACCAACAGCATTCAGTCTCAATTTAAGTGGCTTTATGTCAGAAGATCCTATGACACTACAAAAATGGCACTGGTTCTTTCGTAAGTTTTGAAAATATATTTAACATCCAGAGTAATTCATTACAATCTTTATGATACCACAGCCTGCTTATAATGCAGCGGTCAGAAATTATAGCGAATAAAATTGCATCAGTTTTGCTAGACTGATTTGTTGCTTTGAAAACTTGACTTGGTTCCAGGTCGGGCACCAACACCCTGTCGTTGGAAACATGTATGCACATATTTTGCACTGAGCAGATGCGATTTCAAAGATTAATGGAGGTGACTACAGGGGTCTGTTTTGTGTGAGTCTTATAGGCTATTTAAGACGCCTGTTCACCACACAGGGTATTAAGGCTTCAGCTGCAGCTTGTAGAGTGTTTGTTGATTTATGAACAGGCAGAGGAAACTCAGTTAAACAGAAGGTCCCCTTAATGAGCAGACTGTGTGAAGTTTTAACTGTCTTTCTCCCGTTCTTAGAATATGAGGAAAGATTCTGTCCTCACTTGAGCTTCACAGGAGTTTCTCGTGACCTGTTTACCTTTTGTGTGGCCCAGGCTAGAGGCTAAACTGCATAGCACGGCTTCCCTAAACCCTCTATCAGTGCGACCGGACCAGCAGGTTTTCTCTCTTAGCCCTGATAAATGGAGAGGGAGAGGAAAGCGACTACAGGAGATAACTCGTTGAGCATGATAATTTGTGGCATTTCTTTTTTTAAGAAAAAAAACAGTTAACTTTTTTCGGCATGCCTAGTCAAGCCAGTAGTTTGCAAATTTTTACTAGCTTTGCCAATTTTTTCACTGGCCCCATCAAAAAAATAAAATAAAATAATACAAAAATAAAATAATATTGCATAATGTTTATAATATTTTATATATAATATAATATATTATGTATTATTTTTATTTTTTTTATATTTGCTAAAAATTACTGTATACTATTTTTCATTAAAGCTAGAAATTATACAGACATAAATTCATAAACCTTCCTTTTTGTTGCGCCTTGCATTTGCTTTCACATTCTTTTGGCAGTAAACTACAACTATGCCATTATGGGGTCAATGATTCTCCTTTGAGTAGTCCATCATTGGGCTCTTATTTTTTGCATTAAATCTAAGACTTGTGAAAGTATCATGCCCATCATGCTCTTATAAATGATATAATAATCTACAGGATTTAAATATCGATGTGGATCTTGAGTAATTCATCATTGTTTATGAGAGTAATGTAAGATCATTCAGCAATGAGCACAAGTTGAACAGCGTCTGTGATCTGTTTGTCTTGGTTTGCTACTGTCACATTATTTTGGCAGTAAACTACAACTATGTCTCCTTGTGAAGTTAGTTGATGAGAGGAAAGGTATGGGATAGAGAAATAAATGATTAAGAGTAGGATACCTATGAAATATAATTGAAGCCAATGTACAACTATAAACTATGCATGTATATAAAATAAAATAAAATAAAATATTGGCTTATTGTTTTATTGTACCACTACTGTCTCCTTCTGTGCCTAGAAAAAAACCTGCAAAACTACTAAAAGACCTACAGATAAAGAAATGACCCCACAGCTCCTAAAGAGACATGTGTTTCAGATTTCCCCTGCAGGAAGGGTGACCCGTTGCATCTCTGACACCCACTGTCCCCTTCCCCCCAGACGCTCTGAGCCAGAGGTCAGTGTCAAGCGGCCTCCAAACAAACAGTGGACATGTGGAGAGCATCCAGCCAGTGTTTCCACCATGGGATACAGAGACCTACTTCCATAAGTACTGGATTTAATGCACTCTAACTCGACAGATTATACTGTACATACTGCAAAAAATAAGAGCCCAATGATGGACTACTCAAAGGAGAATCCTTGAGAATCACAGATGCTGTTAAACGTTTTTTCCATGTGCGCTCATTGCAGAATGATCTTACATTTCTCTCATAAACAATGATGAATTATTCAAAATGCTCATGGATATTTAAATCCTGTAGATTGTTATATCATTTATAAGAGCACGATTGAAATGCATGCATAGTAATGTCTATTAATGTTTTTAATATTACACTAAATGTGGCCAAGTTTTCATCTTTTCTGCATGGCCCCATCAAAAGATTTTTTAATGTTATACATTGCAAAAAATACCTACATTAGATAGCATTCATCACTTTTGAACTAGCAACCTCCCAGAAGACCCTAGCAACCACCTATAGCACATTAAGAAAACTCAGAGCCCCATAGCAACCTCTATAGCAATGCTGGGCAAGACTCCAGTCATCTATTTATTACCTGTGATGAGAGAAAAAGTTAAACAATGGATCTTCTGAAGCTGAGAATGTGGATGTCTCACCTCTGTTCTCTAGGGTGTAGTACGTCAGCTTCCATTAAAAGGTGTGGAAGGTTTGAAAATGAAATGTTTTGAGTATTTTAACATTTCACAGTGTGTCGGAGGGGAGTGTGGCGCGTCGAGACTACGATTGTTTTGGTAATGAGGTGGTAAGACTGTAAACCCAGCATCGCAAGGTGTTAAAGCTCTCTGCTTAAGAAACCTTCCCCCATTTAACACACACACACACACACACACATACTTGCTCTGTATAAATGTAACGTTTGTATGTGACGTGATGAACATCTGTGTAATCATGTGTGTGTGTCTTCTACTCCACAAACACACACGCACACCCTGAGAGGTTAAAAGCGCTGCCCTGTTTAAGCAGTGTGCCTGTGTTTGCCCCTGCTGTGTGCACTGATTTGGATGTGTAAATTGTGCTGTGCGTCGCACATCTGTGTTGTTGTTTTTTGTCTGGGATCAGGGAGAAAAAGGGAACAAAGAGGTGCTGGCGTGCTGGAGTCAGAAATATCTGCTATGCTTATTTTCAGCCCCAAACACCTTTTCACACTGCTGTGTTACCAAGACATGAAAAAGAGAAAAGGCGACATACAGAGGCCTGATGAATGACACTGATTTTAATGTATTCCTTCTCAAAACATCCTTTCTTTGTGTCCTTTTGGCAGTTTTTACACTTAAGCCAACATTTCGACACAATTTTTAAGATTTAGATAATAACTTCAAGATTGAAAGATTTTATCATTTGTAGACACTTTATGTAGCTGAAACATTTCTTTTAATCTTTAGTGTTTTATTTTTTTAACAAAGTAGCATAGATTTATAATATCAGCCATTGCATCAAAAGAATTATAGGCCTAGCAGTATTGGCCAAAATTTAAATGGTGTACAATCGTAAATTTTTAGAATCCACCAAAGAGCTCAGTGGAGGAAGGTCCAAATGTCTGTTTATTTTAACATGCACTGAGCACCGTTTAACACTTTATAAGAACAAAAAAGATTGCTATAATCCTCTTATTTGGATACATAACAAGCAAATTTCAAGAAATACGTTTGGATTCTATTATTGAATTGAAATCATGTTAAATGTGAATGGAACTGCATCCTCCTCCTTTTTTTTTATTTTGACAATATTAGGCCCCGTTTACACTACTGCATTTTCGTTTTAAAATGCATAACTTTTGCTAAGGTTACGCCTATCGTTTACACTACTCTGGCATTTTCCAACCTCGAAAACTGAGAATTTTGAAAACGCTGCAGACCCCGGTTTAGTTTGAAAACTCTGGGGTTGCACTTCAGTGTAAACAGACCAAAACGGAGACTTTTGAAAGCGATGGCGTGGCTGCCCACATTCTCCCTGCGTATCCTTGACGACCGTATAAACAATAACATCATGCGCATTGTTGTACCCATAGATATGTACAGGTAGATTCACCATTCGACCGCTCCAAGCATGTAGACGCGTCCGCCATTTAAATAATAGGGAATCTACCAATACATATCTATGGTTGTACCTGCATGAATGGTCACGTGACATGCGTTTTCGGTTGTGTAGTGTAGACGGAGATCGTTTCTGAAACGCAGCGGAAACACCAATAGACGAGGATCGTTTTCATTCTAAAATGCCGTTTTAAAACGAAAACGCACTAGTGTAAACAGGGCCTTAGATTTTTGGCATGTAATGATTCTGTGGGAGACTGTATATGATATTGACCTCTATGATATTGAAAAATAAAGGTTCCAAAAGGGTTTTTTAGCAGTGATTCTAGAAGAACAATTTTAGGTTCCCCAAAGAACCTGTCAGTGAACAGTTCCGAAAATAACCATTTAGTATGAAATATGATAATTTTATGATCTAAAGAACTTTGGATGCATGTGTTTCACTTGGTCTCTCACTGAATACAGGTGTAAACAGGGACCGTTCCCCATTTAGTTCACTGTGCGAATGTTAATACTGGGTGTTTTTGCAAGACTCGCATGAATCAAAAGTTCTCCAGAAGCATTCAGTAGTAACTCAAATTTCTCCAGGTGCATTTCAATGAGTATGCAACTCAAAGGAGACTGTATATGTGAAACAATTTCCTCCCCCGTCCCAAACGCTCGCTTTTAATTATGCCACAGAAGTCAATTCTCAGGTTGCAGTGGTGCTTGAATCCAGTATGAAATTGCCACAGTGTATTTGGGGCTGTTATCTTGGGCGAGCTTTAGCTGAACACACATATTTGCTGTGAGTAACAAGTCCAAGCTTTGAAGTTGTGCTCCTAGCGAGTGTGAGGGACTCCTTTGATGTTTTCTGCCTGGTGTGTTTCTGCTGGGAGAGTCCTGACAGAGACAGAAAGAAAGAGAGAGAGACGGAGAATCCGCAGATACTACCTGGCCTCTAAGGGCTCACATAAAAGACTGTCATCTTACACAGTTAGCAAATGCCTCACTTAGTTAAGGACTATAGAAATTGGTGGCAGGGTGAGCATGCAGGGTGGCAAAAAGACAGCGAGAGAGAGAGAGAGAAACAGCCAAAAGACCATTTTTCGTTCTCTATTTTCCCATGACTCCTAGTGATTATGTCACGGTTTGTCCCTCTTAGTCATAAATTTAGGTTGAATGACGTGTGACGTGTCTCCCCGAACTCGGCTGATCTTCGAAACCCTCCTGTTCAGTAAAACAGGATTAAATTGCCAGGGAACTTTGCGACTGTGCCGACTGTAGCATGAGATGGAGGTTCCCAGGACTGAATTTACACAGTTGAACTCTTGAACCAGGGAATGCTACACCCACCATGTCCAACTCTTTACTTTGATGGGTGAGAAAGCTCTGAAGATCACCCCACAACTCAGTCATGTTGCTTATTCTCTTCTCAGATGCTCCCTGCCTTTTATTCCAGACGGCTTTGATAATAACTCAACCTCCTTCGGGGTGAGAGGTGCTAAGGTGCGGACATATCATGGTTAGCAAGAGATTTGTTCAGCCATTATGCTTGAATAAACAACTTGAAAGCATTATACACAAGATACAAAATTAACACTCAACATGCATGAAATGTCAGTAAAAATTGGGTTTGACATGTAAATTAAAAAAATACTAGCCGGTAGGAATTTGAACATAGTGAATGGTTTAAATCTGCAGTTTTTTATTATTAAATTGCACAGCCAGTGTCAAGAATGTATTGTTCGGTAATGGTTATTTCTGTCTATTTGTTTATTTTTTAGAATATTGGTAATAATTCAGAATTTCAATATTGTCCACCCAATAGTTTCTTCCTTAATGAAACATTGCAGTTTCATGGTTTTTGAGAAATATTTATGGCCAGCAAATTTTCTCAGTTCACTCACTATTGGCAGAATTTAATTTTGGACCACTAGAACACAATGAGTCATTTGTTACGTGCTCATTAAATGTAGCATTCTAGATTAAATAAGTCTGTCTACCAGCTGTCTGTCTCAACAGGCTAAACAGGAAGTGTAAGAGTGTGGGTCAACATCGTTGGGTGTATGGGAGATGCAGGTTCTCATCGTGTGGTTTGCACTCCACTCGTGTTTTATAGGCTTATATCTCGGTTTGTTTATTTCCCAGACTCCAAGTCCCTGGATCCCTCAGGACAGAATGCGGTTTGTCTTCTTTCTGATGCTCCACCTGCATAAATGAACGTCAAAAATAAAGCATATCTTCTGGACTAAGAAGTCCTTGCAATCACTTACATGTTCTGAGTCTCTTTGTCTTTAGCTGTCTGTCTATTCTTTACAGCTTTTCAGTACTGGTTCCAGAGTGGCTTCAACTCAAGTTATCACTCTCCTCACTTTGTCTGGCTCATAAACTCTAGTAAATATGTCACACCAGTAGAAAAAGTGAACATGTCCTTGTTTTTCCATAAATTTAGAGCATTTTATGTGAAACTTTATAGAGAATGCATGTCCTCAATGTCCTAGTGAAATGTAACCGGAGTTAGGACTGGCTTTTGGATTCTGCACTGGGCGGTCTTCCCGTGGGGCGCTGTTTACGACAGAGGTTTTTCTAGTTGCATCCAAAGCAGATGAAGCACTGATTTCCCTCACCGGAGTCCATCTGGACTCTCTAGCCCTGTGATGGGTAGAGGATGAGGCTGGAGTGAGCTCTCTCTGGGCCTCAGCCCGGGCATCCAGCTGCCTTCATCTGGGCTGTATGGAGTTCGTCCAGAGTCTGCCAGGCCAGGGAGTCCAGTACTCCCACTGTGCTCACCTTCTTAAACCCTTCAGACTGTTGTCTTTCAACTGAACCATGACCATAGTTACTATTTAGTGTTTTCACTTTTGCACTTGGTAGTTTTTCACTGAGTAGATACTGAATTTGATTTTCCCCCATCATGCAGGACTGGAATGCTTGAAACTGTTTCAAGTTGCAGCAAGTTTGCAAAATCAAAAACTTCAAATAGACATGTTGATTCAGTAATTACTTTGACCGATTCATTCAGTGATAGATTTGTTTCACTGTTAACTCCTGAATTTGTGAGTCTTTATGAAAAATTAACTAAAGAAGCTTCTCATAAAATTCAATAACCATTCTTAAATTATTCATTCTGTGATGAATTTATAAGAATTTGTTCAACTGGTTAACTCTTGAGTTTTGAGTTCAATGGACCAACTCATATGAGTCACATGCTCAGTAACTGCTCTGACCAACCCATTCATTGATTCATTCATTCATGAACTGAAGAGTCACATTTAATTAGTATTACGAATCCATCACCAAGTAAATCATTCAGAGAAGTTACTGATCACATAAGCAGGTTCTTTTAATGAACCGTTCCAAATAAAGTCCGGGGAAGTCGTGGCCTAATGGTTAGAGAGTTGGACTCGTGATCCAAAGGTTGCGGGTTCGAGTCTCCGGCCGGCAGGAATTGTAGGTGGGGGGAGTGAATGTCCAGCGCTCTCTCCACCCTCAATACCATGACTGAGGTGCCCTTGAGCAAGGCACCGAATCCCCAACTGCTCCCCGGGCGCTGCAGCATAAAATGGCTGCCCACTGCTCCGGGTGTGTGTTCACGGTGTGTGTGTGTTCACTGCTGTGTGTGTGCACGCGTGATGGGTTAAATGCAGAGCACGAATTCCGAGTATGGGTCACCATACTTGGCTGAATATCACTTCACTTCACTTCATAACTACCAAATTCAGAAGTTGATTTGAATCGGTCTAATGAATGTGTCACTGAATTAATTGGTCAGAGCGCTTACCGACACTTATGAGCAGGTTATTTCAGTGAACATTGAATGTGACCTGTTTGTCATGTCCTTGTGTGAGAAATTTGGGGTTTTGGGTTGATGGCCTTTGCAAAATGTATGTCACGTTATAGATATTGTAGAAAGTAGGGTTTGTGCTGCTCTCATTCACTCTCACAGTATCCCATGCTATAGAGCAGTGGTTCTCAACTACCTAGAGCCCACTCAAAAATTCCCCATTTTGCTTGTCTCCTTAATCAGGAGACACTTGATTTGATTCAGGTCATCAGCTCATTAGTAGAGACTCCAAGACCTGAAATGAATGTGTCAGACATGCAAAATGTGCTGTGTTGATGGGGCTTCAGGAACTTGGTTGGGAACTACTGCTATAGAGACTTGTATATGCTTTTCTCTTGTTCCTGACAGAGCACACTTTCAAACCCCAGCAACAACAGAGCGAGGGGCACTCGCTCGCACATCTCCATTTCACAGGACGACTCGTCAGTCGGTGCTTGTGTAGTGTCCAAAGAGCTGGCAGATCAAAACCCTTCTCCACACTTCTAAAAAGCGCTCCAAAATTCCCGTCACAGCAGAGAGAGCGAAGACCCTGGAGCGACCCCCTCCCCAAAACCTGCTGAACAACACGCTGTCCGCGTCAGCCCGTGACAGCTCCCATCTCTCATCTGCTTTTCAATGAGCGAGTCAACTCAGACAGGTTCAGGCCTGGGAGGCTCCGTCATCTCACTGTGTCTCCTAATGCTTCCATTCAGTGTAGCGTCAGGCCTCATGAAAAACTTCATGCCTGCTTCCTGTCTCCTTTCCTTTGGGTTTTGTGTTGAACATTGAACCATGCAGCTCCACTTAAGTGCAGAGTTGCATTCTAAAGTTTTACTTGAGAATAAATAAGCAGTCTTGCTGAAAAAAAAAAAACAGTATGTGTTGAGGTTTGGATGCATCACTTCCCATTTGGCACTTTATTTGTTGCCTGTTAGTGTTCTCAGGTGTCCATAATTAATAGTAAACCAACAGACGGCTCTAAACTCAGTTAACTCAATTACTCAATCATTTAAATGAAGGCACAACAATCGATGCAATCTAACACATCAGGATTGTGTCGTTAATCAGCATTGTCATTTACCATCTATACAAGAAATACAATGTGAAAATACGAAGAAATGTACAAACTCTACATTATCTGTACATGTCTATCTTCACATATTATCTTTAATATTAAAATTGTGGCCGATATGATCTATTGTTTATTTATGTTATTGCTATTGTTTAAATCCAGGTTTATTTTGTCTAATAAAATTAAAAAGTGCTATAAGTAAATTTAGGCATCAGAAATTTAGGCACCAGGATGTACCAATATTATGGCTGATACCAGTAAGTCAATAATATTTCAATATTATAACCAATAACTGATAAATGGCAGATATAAAAATTCCGTACTATTTTGTCTAAATAAATAAAACACTAAAAACACTAAAAACTGAAATAAATTATTTTAGATATTACAAGTGCATTTATAAGAATATGTGCAATATAATAGTCATGAAACTTACAGAGTGCCCCTTTTTAAAGTTTTTTTTCCCTCTCTGTTTTTTAAAAATGTCATTTCAGTTGTTCCTACAGTATATAATACAATACAGTCAATTTACATGGAATAAACATCTAGACATGAATACAAAATCAAATTAGTGAACATAGAATGGCTACTTTTGTTGACAGGATATCACCTCATCGGTCATCAAATATTTAATTGGATGTGAGCATAACCATGTCGATATTTTCAGCCAGATGGATTTATTTCTGTTGAGAAATATGAGCAGCATACGAAAAGAGTTGTGTTGATTGTGTGTTGATTGTCTTAAGTTTTGGGAATTTGGTAGGGTTGTATTAGTGCAAGGTATAGCCCTGTCCTAAACAATTCCTGCTCTGCTTTTATGTGTGAATGGGACAAGATTTTAATTAGAAGTAAATGTGAATAATTCCTTAGCAAAACTCTAACTCCTAAAATTCAGCAAACCTCAAATCATGTGGCTTGTTGAGAAAGGAAATACTGTTACTTTTGTTCAGAAAATCAAAAATTCTAGTTTCTGTTCTGTTTAAAGGCAGACTTTAATGGATCATTGAAGGTGAGTCCATGACTTAACAGTCCAGATCCTTTTGAATATTATCGACAGCTGTGTTTCACAGGTGTGTATGGCTACTTCCCTGGGTATGTGTGTTTGGTGGTTGCACTCCCTTGATGAGACAGAGATACGCTCTGACCAAATACAGAGCCTCTCTCACTGCTGGATACACTGATCGCATTACAGCGACTTCAAGTGCCCACAGTGTCACAAATACTCACTAATGTGTACACACTCTTCATGCAAACAAAAGCACTTCCATGTATTGGCATAAAGTAGCATCTCATTCATTTACTTCCTCATTCAATCACTATTTTTCATTTGCTTTCGCCTCTTGTCACTCTAACCTCAATCCCCTCAATTATCTTTCTCTCTGCATTCTTCGTTCCAGAAGATAATACAGCGGAACACCTTTTTTAATGCATAGCAAAATAACCCTGAAGTAAAAGAAATTCCTTATTTGAGGCAGCTTATTTCATCTGTAATTATGAAGAGCAGTGAAAGGACATTCCGAGTGAGCGGAGTAAACATTCTCTCTCGGCTTCATTAAATTACACCGAGCTGCCAACCGCTCTCATTCCATCCCACTCTTGTTTTTGTTTTTTTAACACGCTGTACCGCACTTGACTGAGCTGAAACTGGGAGGATAATGAAAAAAAGAGGGATGGGATGTGCGCTTGTTCTTCAAAGATGGCCCCATATCAGCACCCGAGCCAAGGGTCAACAGGGTCACCCGTCTGCTTGTAAAGCAAAGCACTTTAGAGGCAGGCTGAGTATGTGTGAATGAGCTCTATTCTCTGTGGCGCTGAGTGATACAAATCCGCTTTCAGCACATCTCATCCCAAACAAGTTGTTTTAAAGGCCTGGGCTGCGTCTAAAATCACATACTTCCCTTCTATATAGCAGTGCAAGGTCCGAGTCCGCTTTGTCGAGTCAGAGTTGGGTTTAATTCCTTAACCAATCAAGTTTGAGTGGGAGTCATTTATTAATATCTTCTTGTCTTCATTTTATGTTGTTGTTGTTGTTGTTGTTTATCTTATCACGTGACATGGACTCGACTGTACTATGAAATTTCCTTAGAGTCCAAAATGTCCATGTCAAGTTTGAGTACAAATTTACCCAAGCAAGTAATATGTGTGAGTTCATTCATAATTGGACTCAAGTCCGTACTTGAATCCGAGTCCAGCATCAAGTACTCTTCTTTTTTGAGTTTTGAATGGCAGTGAAGCGAAGCTACAGATACTAGTGGGTCACATGACAATGACAACATGAGTAATGTAGTATGTCCAAATTTCATTCATACTACACTCATTCAGACTACATAGAACATGTTCGCAAGGTCAAATGCATTACCTGTTCACAGAATATGTAATTTCGAACGCAGTCCTGGTTTTTGGGCCAAGCTTCCCCAAGCTCTCGTCTTGACCATTGATGTTGTCAGCACTTTAAAGACCACACCATTTATCATAATCGTCCTTCTTCGAAGCCGCTCTTGTTCTCTGAGTTCGCCATTTCGACTCCTATTACGTGCCACGCTGTGCTAATTGATGTCATATTTCACTCTGACATTCAGTTGCATCCTTTCGTCCTATCCGTTCCTTTTCTCTCAAAGATTTAAATTGTGTATTTTCCCCTCTGTCAGCTATTTCCAGCAGGTCTGTGCTTTACAAGCAAATTCACCTCCTGTTTTTTCTCTCATAATGTAGATCTAGGCAATTTGGAGGCTTCCCGTTTACGTCTTAAAGCCACTGCCCGTTCTGGTTAAGTTTTGGACTTTATCTGGTACTCCGTAGTGCACCGACAAGCGCTGATGTCCCCCCGGGGGACAACAGTGGTCGAGTATGAAAATGGGTGTGAGATGGCAGGCTACAGGCCCAAATCTTCACTGACAGGTAGACAAGAAAACCCCCGAGGGGTGAGACAGGGCAAGGTGCGTTGTGCTTCCACTGTCAGGTGATCGGTAACCAGCGTTGCCCTCCTTCCACATGACCTGCCACCCCTCAGGGGGGCATCCCTTCACGGCAGTGAACTATCGTTGGAGCTAATGCATTTTAGGCTTGCCGACTTCAGTGGCGGTAGCGTTATAACCTGCATTGCACTGAGGCGGTGCGACAGCTGTGCAGGCCTGGATGTAACAACTGAGCATGTCAGCTTTTTTTTTTTTAAATGGAAAGAGAAGCAGGGACAAGATCGAATCAGCGATGGAAAGAAGATATGAACAAGTGGGTATTTGTTCCAAGGGTGCAAGGACACAGAAACGTTGGCTGTGAACAGGCATCAAAAGTGGCAAGCTACTTATTTATTTATGTCATTGCATACCTTGTCTCATAAAATATGGATGCATTGTTAAAACAAGGAGAACAAAGAGGTTGAACAAAGGACTAAAGACAGCCTGTTCTGTCCTTGCCAATGGTTGATAGTAATCGCTCTTTCTCAGTCTACATTTGCACAGCCCTTCAAATTCAGACATGAAACTTATGAGCATAAGACTCTTTATTTATTCTGTCTCTTATTACAGGTCATCTATCTATCTATCTATCTATCTATCTATCTATCTATCTATCTATCTATCTATCTATCTATCTATCTATCTATCTATCTATCTATCTATCTATCTATCTATCTATCTATCTATCTATCTATCTATCTATCTATCTATCTATCTATCTATCTATCTATCTATCTATCGTTTGAATTTTTAGAATTATAAATATAAATTCTTTATTTCTGCATTTTTAATAAGATATCAATACTTGTGTTCATAGAAAACAACATTTTTACCATTCAGTTTTGAAGTTTTAAATGTATGATTTTAAAAAGCTTTGAAAAAAAAAAAAAAAAAACGTGAAATTGGCTTCTATTATAAATACCATAAAAATACATTTCTTTCACAGTTTCTTTTGATATTTTGTATGAATGATATCTTAATTTCTCTTTCATTTCTCAATCTTCTCAACCAAAAATTGCACCAACTCAACCAACCTTGGCAATATGCTACGGAAAGCCAGTCATCAGGAACATGCATCATAGGAATTTGTGTGCGGTATTTAGAGAAGTCCATTTCCCAGGCTAAGTAAACAGAGGCGGCATAGAAACCGCAGGTGCTGGCAGCCAGGATGAAGGACACTCAGGCTTTGTTCAAAGAGCTAAACAAACAGATTGGAGCTGTCATCAGAACAGTGTGGAAAAATCAAATGCGCCTTTTCCAGAGAAATAAAACCATGATGTGTCTCATCTCTGGTCTGAAACAGTTCCAGCAGGGAGATAAAATGCGTTTCAGTTTGTGAATAGAGATTTAAATCCTGCTCTGCTTTTATGTGTGAATGGGACAAGATTTTAATTAGAAGTAAATGTGAATAATTCCTTAGCAAAACTCTACTCCTAAAATTCAGCAAACCTCAAATCATGTGGCTTGTTGAGAAAGGAAATGCTGTTACTTTTGTTCAGAAAATCAAAAATTCAATTTTCTGTTCTGTTTAAAGGCAAACTTTAATGGATCATTGAAGGTGAGTCCATGACTTAACAGTCCAGATCCTTTTGAGTATTATCGACAGCTGTGTTTCACAGGTGTGTATGGCTACTTCCCAACTCTCAGCGGTGATGTTTGTTGGTGTCGAAATGTGTGTGAAGTTGGACACATGACAGGATGCTGAAAGATCAAAGTCTGCATCATGTTCTGAGCATGTGACGTTAAACCTCAATTCACAGTGGTGGGGATGTTTTCCGCAGAAGTTTGTTTTGCACTGTAGACACTTCTGGCTTGGCTTGACTAAAGAAAACACGCATGACATCCAAACACAGTGTTGGAAGTGTGTAGCAGACGTCTGAAGTCTCTGCGAGGGTAAATGAAAGCTGTCTCAGTGGACACAGAAGAAGGCTTTGATCATATAGAGTTGATCAAATTCAGTCCTATTCATCCGTCACATGGCTTTCCTTCCCAACTCAGTGTTTTTGTTTGTGTGTGTGTCTGTGTGTGTTAGGTTGATGTCTGAAGTCAGGAAAGCACAATGCATGCTTGAAGTATGTGTTGGTGTGTGTGGTTTTAGGGGATGATGGAGGTTCCCATTCTCTCCTTCCCTGGAGCTGTGGCTTATCCCTCAGTGTAGAGGCGTCTGGAGCTTTCCATACGCTCTCAACATGAGGCCAGCTGGCATGGCCTTCGTGCCGCCCAGAGAGACTTGCACACACTGATGGAGACCTTGAAGAAACACACTTTCTGCTCTCATTTTTACACAGGCATACGCACATATGTTACGGCGTAACAGGCTCTTTCAGGTTCTGTGCTGTTTCTGCCACCTCCCATGATGCACTGCAGGGCCTGGACACACACTGGAGCATGGAGAGAAAAAGAAAGGAAGAGACATAGAGAGAGTTAGAGGTCAAATGCCCTCCGGCTATGATGTGGCCCCTGTCTCACCCAATCAAATTCTCAGAATCGAAAATGTGTGCTGTTGTGACAATGCAAACACGAGAGCATTACCACAAGCACTATACACATCCACACACGCAGGTCGACACATCTTTCTTTTTTATGATGGAGAGAACTTTCCATCAACATTTTTTTATTTTTTATTTATATATTGAAAATGTTGTTATACCTTAGCAAAATTGGTTTTAATAAATAGTTAAAATTTTCCCAAAGTTGTAGAAATAGTTATATTACATTATTGTCTTTACTGACATTTGATCATTTTAATGCATTTCTGCTCAATTAAAGTATTAATTTCTTTTTATTTATTTAAAAAATATTTTATGCATTTAGTGGAGGTCGTTTAGGACCTAACTTTGGCTAACATTATAAGTGGTGCTGAGGGGAAAATAATGATTGTTTCCCAAACACGCGTCCTGACCTGCCATTGGCCAGACAAACAGACTCATGCCAAAGTTGCTGTGTCAGACTGGTCGGGTTGCTCTGAGAATTGTTTTATACAGAACCACAGTGTAAAAACCACAGTGCTTTAAAGTTATCTTTGCATATTAAGCTAAAATAGGAGAAAAGATTACACACTTCAGCTTTCAATCCAGTTCCCTCAGAACAATCTGGCCTGTTAGAGAGGTTTACTCAAGCTGAAACCTCAGTTTGAACACAGAACACACACAAAACCCTACAGCATTTTGCCTAAACAAGAGCGTGGAGAAGAGAAGGAGACAAAGGGAGAGAAAGACAACACATATGCATTTAGATTTAGATTCCTGATTTACACGAGGATCAACCATTTTCAGCAGACAGATTTAGGACACTATAGTCAATCAGAAATCCCCAAAATAAATAAAAAGTGAAATGAAACCTGAAACTGATCCATCTGAAGTTGCACAGTTGGACATCACAGCTCTGACCCATCTCGCAGACCTTTCTCTTCAGCTCAAATCTACCGATTTGCAGCTAGGCTTCTGTTTTAACATCACAGAGTCAAACTAACGCAAGCAAAGACCAAAGAGTGTCTGATCCAATCCTCTTACATATACACACGTGCACACACCAGTAGAGCGGGCAGACGGTCGCCGCCTGCATCCCGCTGAGGGGACATTAACTGCCACGTGAACTTTATTAGAGAGCCCTGCTTTAATTATCAGAAGCCTCTCAAAGCCGTGTTTGTTATTTGAGCCCAGTAAGAGAAGAAAGGGTATGAGATCAGGACTGTGGTCAAGCCCTTAGGGTGGAGGGCAGTCAGTCGGTTGAAATGTGTGTGTGTGTGTGTGTGTGTGTGCGTGTGTGTGTGTGTATGTGTGTGTGTGTGTGTGTGTGTGTGTGTGTCTGTGTCCGGAAGTTAAAGCCAGGTGTGCTGTAGTGTTAGTACACTCAGTAGACTTACCCCATGAGGAAAACAGAGGGCTTCATTAAAATGAGATGTGACTGCCACTGCTGCCACCAAAGAGTTGGGAATACAAACAAACCTTCAAAAATCACTCTCTTTCTGGGTCGGTTCCAAAACCTGCAGAGTTGCAAAGTTAAGATTACTTGTTTGGCAGAATTCTTTTGTAATGTAATTGACACATTATGTATTTTTGTATTATTTAAATCAACATCAAGATTTAAGGAACAAATTATTTTGAATTTACACTTAGTATACTTAGTATTTCTTTTTCTTATTTCATTTTTAATCATTTTGGGACACATTGATTTTTAAAAAGTATTATTAAAATATAAAATTTTATTATCATAAAAGCAGCATTCAAAAATATGCAGTCTAAAATAGTGATAGTTAGATAAATAATAAAAAGTACTTATATTTTATTTAATACTATTTTTTTAAAGAATTGTAAAATATACTTCAATTTCTAGCTCTCATATTCATTATTGATATGTGGAGTGTATTTTTAAACTTACGAGAGTATTGTTGTTTTAGCGAAATGATCATCATGAAATCAATTGTGAGTGAAGTCTTGCTATTTGTGTTGCACATGAGGTTGCTGATGAAATTTAATTTTAAATTCAGTTGAGATTCTATTTAATTTAAGATGTTGCCTGTGTAGAGCATCTTTCCTTGTTTTATTCACCCCTTCAAACCATATTTTTTGGCAGACCTTTCCATTCAGAGAGAGAGAGAGAGAGAGTCAATTTGGTAAACCATCCGTAAGCTTGAATTCAATTATACTGCCAAAAAATTGCCAAAAAAGCCTGAACAAACAAAAACTAGTCTCTCTCTCCTCTAAAAACATGTCTAACACGAGTCAGCACCCCCAGTTATCCACAGCAGCATGTGTCTTTGAAACACAAGGATTTATGATTGCATGTTTAATTGATTTAATACAGAAAATTAGGGAGGAAAGCTGCTTATGCTCTTCTGCTATCTGCTCCAGGGGGGAAAATAAATAAATAAATACTGTCCCAAATAATTACAGCTGCTGTTTGGTAACACCCCCCTTCAACCCCCTTCCAGTGACAATTAAGCAGAGACCCAAAATACCAGGCCTTGTAACAGGATTAACTCTGTATGTTTAAGAGGTAGAGGAAATAATTAGTCTTATTGCTGATAACAGTAATCAGGTTAACGGCCATGTCTCATTATGGGCTCTGGTCCTGGTATTCACTCTACTATTGTCCTTCCTTACTTCCATCCTTCTCTCTCTCTCTCTCTCTCTCTCTCTCTTTCTCTCTCTCACTCTCACTAAACACTTGATGTTGTGTGTATATGTGTAAGTACAGAACATGCTGATGACCATTCTCTATCGGGATTCAGCTTCTTATTTCTTCAGCTTGAATATATGAAGATATGAATTCCATCATTCATATATATTCAGACTTTTATATGAGTTTCTTGATTGCTACCTATTTGCAATTAATGCATTTACTGCTTATAAAGTAACCTTTTCATTTAGCTATACTTGTATATGTATACATCTGTTTTATATATTTTGTTATATTTCATATATGTATTTTTATTTTATAAATGCTTCATTTTGCCGTTCATTAGGCTCATTTTACATTTAATAGGAGTTTTTAAATGAGCCACTATGAATGAATGCATAAATACAACTTTGTGAAGTGTACTTAAAAGGAAAGCCGTGTGAATATATTATCGTAACGTCACGTTTTGTGTAGCTGAGCATGTTTGTTGCCCTTTCCACCTTGCCGCTTTCTTTTTCCTCAGATCAATAAGCACAGACAAGCATGGGTCTGCAATCTGCTTTAAATTAGATAAAATATTCTTTCAAGTGACTGTTAAATTGATCTTTTTAGCAAACACTCGGCCGAGAGAGGGGGAAAAAAGCCATCAGCGAGAGCTGTTATTGAAATAGGCAGCGAAATGTATTCAGGACAGACAATTCCAATCTATTCTTGTCTGCTTCAGACATTGATGCGTGTGGAACCGAATAATATCGAGCAGTGGAATATCTGTAAACAAACTGTCAAAGCAGGAGAAAGGCACGTAGTGAGATAATCATTTTAATATATTCTCGCAAAAGAAAGCTACAGATTGCTGTTGTGGATATCCAGTTTTGGCTTTTTAGTAAGCAGGAAGGCTTTAGATGAAAACCTTGTCTAATTTGAGAGGGGGTGAATTAAATCTGAAGTTGTATTAATGGTGTTTCAACAGGATGAGGGCAAATCCAATCAAATCTCTGTAATCCGGTTTGCCAGGGTGAGGCTGGCACCTCTGGGATTTGCTTTAAAATCTCTTGCCCATCAATGTGCCACACAGCTGGTCTGGAATCACAGCAGATGGACCGAAAGTGTTTTTCTTGCAGGATTACACATATGCCTATAACATGTAGGGTCATTTAAAAACATGCTTTCCTGTTCTGCTTTCGATAAATTAATTAAATAAAGCAGATCGTGTTTATTTTCAGATGCAACAGACTCAAGCTTTTTCCATCCATCTCTTTCTATCCACCTTCTCAGGCCCTTAAACAGCTTTCCATTAGCCTTACTATTTTCTTTTCCCTCTTTTCTGCACTCCATCATTGTTCTGACTGTCTGAGTCCGGGCACTGAAAGCCTCCAGCCCCAGGACGTCACTCACTCTTTAGGGTGAGAAATAGGCGTGAAGCTGGAGGTTAATATCCATGACTGGGAGATGAGAGATCTGCTGTGGCTGAACAGGACAGAGAGGCTGCACAGACTGACAGGAGCAGCATAAAAGCTCCTCACCTTCCTGCAGAGGGGTGAATCCAGGCCAGGAGGGCAGTAGACAAATGCTAATGCACCGTGACAGTCCTCTGTGTCCATTGCTGCCCCATGATGCCCTGTGAGGCTGAAGACAAGATGAGGGGATGATTGTGTCAAACCCCATTTGAAGAGACCATGGGAATCCCAAAGTCAGTTTATAGAATGAGCCAATATCATCATATCAAGATTTGTGACATCTAAGGTGTCGTGTAGAAATGTACATTTCAAGTGTGGAATGGAGTATGGACAGAGATTAATTGTTCCTACTGGGGTTGGGGAAAATTAGGGTGGCCATATGTGCCATTTATACGGGACACGTCCTGGCTGGGCTTTTTATATTGCCTAAAACATCCATAATAGTTTGACCAATAACATGCAGGTATTGTACATAATCAACCAATCGTGGCGCTTAATAAGGTGAGAACCATCGTTCCTTCGTTCGACTTGAAGCTGCGCATCATTGTATGATACTATTTGAACTAAAATGAACTAGACAATGACATCTCTGAATTCAATAATGAAATGCCTTTAACTGAAAATTGAGTGTTTAATCTAATCATTATACATGACTGACACTCTATCCTCCAATTTGATACTGTTAAGTGCTTTGACACAATCTCTATTGTTAAAAGTGCTATATAAATAAAGGTGACTTGACTTGACCGAAGTACCGTGAGAGAGATTTGAAAGCATAAAGAGCCGTTTGCTCTGTTCTCTATAGATCTCATGAAATAATGTCACACAATGATCAATCTGCACAGTGCAAACAGCCAAAATCTGGATATTTTAGGCAATATAGAAATCCTGGCAAGGGTGCATGCATTAAAAATGGCCCATATGGTCACCCTAGGCAAAATTCATTTGAAAAATTGGCTCCCTATCAATTCATGAGTGTGAATTTGAATTAAATTGGCCATGGACCACAGAATCCTGAAATGGAAATTATATCAACATAGGAAGTTACTAAATTGCAATTCAAAGAAATTCAACATTAATAGTGCATTCTTGGAGATTAAGTATTCTTGGTTTGTCTATCGGTCTATTTGTCTATTCATCTACTCCTATAAACATCTATCTATCTATTCATCCTTCTGTCTCTGTCTTTTAATAATCCATTCATCCATCATATGATTTTTTTAGTCAGTTTTAATTCTCCTTCTATGTATTCAAATTTGAATTGCAATATAATATCCTGTTTAAATTCCAAATTCAATTCAAATACCAACTCTATATAAAGGAAAATCTTTCAGTTGCTTTCTTCCCTACAAATTGCTTGTTGTAAATGCCTCTTGAGAATACCCGGTTTTTATCACGGTTTAAAGTATTTGCATTGAACTATGTTCATTGTCAAGTATACATGCTGAGAAATAATGCTTAGACCAGTTTGGACCGGCTTAAACTCTTAACTGGTCTTACTGGCGCAAACTAGTTAATCTGGTTATTGTTGTAGGTAGATTGACTGTGAGTTGACCAGCTAAAAGTAGCATGAAACTGGCCAAAACTTTCATTATAAGATGGCTAAAAATGTTATTTAAGCTGGTTAGCAGCTAAACCAGCTAAGCTTGTTGTTTTTTTCATGAGGCATTTATGCAGGGTAGTGGAGCAATCATTGAGTATTAAGCCGTATCCTCTTTCCAGCTCTATCACCTCCCTCCTCCCTCACTCACTCCTTGGTTAATTTCTGTTGTCTCCTCCAGGGTCATTACCTGTATGTAACCTCAGTCTCAGTGAGGGAATATGCTGATGGTGTTTAGAATCAACCCCACTTAGCCTTGCTCCAGTACCACCACACACCGCAATATCGATAACGAGAACACAAAAAAGGTTTTGCCCTCGGTTTAATTAAAAGAATTAAAGACCTTGTTTCTACTTTGTAGCTGTGTCTGGCAGATCAATTCTCACCTGAATTGTTTCTGGGTGCTGACTAATTGTTTCACGCGGTAATGGCCGGATCAAAGGGCCTCCGCCTTAATTGGTAGAACAGAGAATGAGACAGATAGCTGCATTAGAGGAAACAAAAGCAATTGTAGTCATCAGAGAGGCCTAGCACGATTGTGGTGAGCCAGCCAAATGATAAAGAAACACATTTTAGTGTGCTGAATATAAAGAATTTAGTGGAAGGGTATATATGTTTTAAGAAAATATTTACAAAGTTTTGGAGAAACTTTGGAAGTTAGTATTAGTTTGACAGTGGCAGATTCAAAGTGTGATGATGAGTGTTAGCATAATCAAGTAAATGTCCTTGATAGAAATGTTGAGTGTCGTGGAGCCTGATTGGTGATGTTACCTGCCACTGGAAAGATGGTGGTAATCTCTCTCCACTTTATATGTCTGAAGCGCTATTGATCCCTCCTGCAATCATGCTAGAGAAACACTTGGCGTATTCATTATTGAATCCACCAGCCTCTGCAAAAGCAGGATGAGTGTGTTTAATGAAAGGAAACAAAGGCAGACGGGTGCAGAGCACACTTGCCAATCACCATACTGTGTGATGAATAAGCAGAGAAAGGAATAGACAGAGTTGAGGAGAATTAGCTCTTCAGCGTTGGTCTGTGGGTCGAAGTGGCTGATGCAAGCCCAGTGGCTCCTCCTGAAATCCTCCTCAGGCCCAGACCCAGACCCTGGGCTGAAGTGAAAGCTTCCCCCTTAGTTTGATGCATCTCGCTCCGTAAAGAAACATCCCGCCTCCCCTCCCTCCCTCCCCAGCACATGGTCTCCACTCGCTGGTGAATCACTCGCTCTTCCTGCTGGTTTTTGCTATTATTCAAAGCTTGTTGTGCTGCCAGTGCTCCCGAAGGCAAACGCACATCAATCCTGACTAATCCCGCTCTCTGTAGAATGAAGATAAATAACACGCTGCTCTCTCTCCCTCCTTTAATACATGTTAAATGAAGTGTGCCGTCTGCAAGTTTTTTTTTTTTTCTGGAAAAAGTTAAAGGCCTAATACATTTATTCTTAAAATGATAGGCAAATATATTCCCCTTGCTGGAGGAATATGTAGAGGTGCGCAGTACTATAAAGTTCAATTTGCTATTAGCTTTAGAAGTTTTTTGTGAACAAACTATTTAGCCATGAAGGAGAACCAGGCATTTGCTAAATCCTCCTCTTAATGAGGAATTTGCAGGGTTATTTATTTATTTATTTAATAGATTCTATTCTTTCATTCAAATATATTCTACTTATTTATTTATTCAAATATATTTGATTGATTGCTTTTTTTCCCCCCTGATATTATTTTTAATGATCTATTATCCTTTTTAGAGAGCTTTGGAAATTAACTGATTAGATACATCATGTAACTCTTTGATTTTTATTTTTAATCAATTGGCAGCCCTAATTTTAAAGGGATTTTCTCTGGCGAAGTTTTGCAAGGATAATTTAGAGGTCGTAAACGAGTGGAGGTTCATTTAATCATCACGTTGCTTTTTGTTAGAACTCTATCGTCCTTGATGGAGGTGTTCAATATTAATAGGACAAATTATATAACTTAGGAGAGCTTTTAATGGTCTCATTGCAGGGACCTGGAGACCTTTTCTACAGCATTACTCTCTGTTTATCTCTCCCACTTCCACTTTCTCCCCCATCCTTTTCTTTCTTTATAACCCCATTGTCACTAGTGTGTTTCTGAAAGCAGCTTCTGTTGAATGCATTAGCTTGGCTCACATTGGAAATAATACAAGACCATTTTAATCAAGTACATTTAGACATCAATATTTTAGATAATAGACACATAATAGACATTTGTCGGAGTAGACAGCATATTTGATTTGATGTAAATGAAGAAAAGGCCATGAGACATTTCTGTACACTCAGTATTTGGTATTGTAGTTTACATGAATGAAGATCATTAGGTTGGTGAAAGACTGAAATTATGTCTTTTTACAAATCAAGACAATGCATTGTGGAAAATATGAGTTTTGTATAGTTTAATTTTGTGCATTAAATGGACTGTACACCAGTCCTTCAAAGAAAGGAGAAAAGAGAATGAGATTCAGATATTGACAAAAAGGTGTGATGTTGAATACTCAGGTAGAAACATTATTCAAGGCAACTTGCCCGCAAGCATATGGGCGTTTCAAAATAAAGATGCTGTGGCACGATAGCACTCCTCTACATGATTCATTGAGCTCCACCCGAATGTGTGACTTCATTGTCCCCTCTAATATCCATTCACACAGAGATTGAGATATTTACCCTGGATAGCCAGTAGGATAGCATCTTATTAATGCCCCCATTAGTAAGGTTGTCGTTAATGCGGCAAGTGGCCAGTTCCAGGAGGAAACTTCATTAGCATAATTGCTGTCTCTCTGCTTCTCATTATTGACACAAACACACTTCCTCTGTCTCTTCCTCTCTTTTTTCATCCACTTCCTCCCATTGATGTCCTGCTCAAATAGTGCATAACTAAACGTTCTAACCTTGCTTCTGGAAGAATTCATAAATATTTTTTAAATGGGTGTTGCTTCAACTTTTATGTCCCAGGGGTTGACTTTTATTTAAAGTAATAGAATGCTTTTTTCCCCCCTTATTTATATGAAGGTCACATTGCAAAAGTTTTTACTATGCTATCTACTTTTAGATCCACTTTTTGTTTAGATTTGAAGCATTTTGAAATAAATTAGCCAACTTTTTTGTCTTGCCAAGGGTAATTAAAATTTATGTATCCTATTAAATTATGTATCCTACACAATTAAATAATATCTTTCACACATTTTTTTTTTTTAAGTTTACCAAAAAGATGACAGTGTCAGTGAAAAGCATGCTTGTGAGGATAAAATAAAGGGATATCAAGGCAAGTATCAGTTGTATGCAAATTATTTTATTGTGTAATTTCCAGTCCAGCTAAGACGCAATTATTTTATATCATGCAAAAGTCTGAAAAAAAAATATTTATGTGTGTATTTAGAAATGCATAAAATGCTAGAATGAAGTCGGACATTTTATAAATAAATAAATTACCACCACACAATGCAATCAAAAACTATACATCATTTGAGATATGATGGAAATCTTAATGGCTTTCAAAAAATGACAGAATTCTCTTGTAATGTGAGTACAGTATGTCCACTTTTGGACACCATTGTTGGTCAAATTATTGAGAGCTTGAAAAGTGTATATCAAGAGAGACAATTCATCATAAGAGAGTTATGATTGTCAGAAAAATAAAGCTGCTGGATGGCTCACGTGGTGGGAAATATTGGTAAATTGTAGAATTTCTAGTCCACTTGTGTTTGAGACTCAAACGGTCATGTGTCATTTCAACATGTGACATTCATGCTGTATTGCATTCCTTGTTATTTTGTGTGTGTGTACTGTGTGTATGTGTGTGAGTCACAGTCATGTGCGTATGAGCTGGATGAGATAGACCTCACGACACGGCAGCAGGTTCTAGTTAGATTACACACTGTAATTGGCTCATCACCCACGTTTATGTAACCGGCACACAGCAAATGACTCTAGGTGTTGGAACATAGCATAGAATACAAAGATTTAATTACAACTTACATTAGTTAGAGTGTGTACTGGCATATTTTATGTAGTTAGGTGCTTAAAATAAACAGATAAATGCGATAAATCATTTCCCTGATCAGAAACTGGATTTGCAATGCATTAAACTTTCATTATGTTTCATAATTGCTGTTGAAAGAGTATGTTATACTCTTAAAACTTAAAGTTCCAAATGGGGGGTTTCACAGCGATGCCATCGAAGAATAATTTGGGTTCCTCAAAGAACCTTTGTGTGAAGAACATTTTGATAATCTAAAGAACCATTTTCCACTATAAAGAAACTATTGTGGAATAGAAAGGTTCCATGGATGTAAAAGGTAGAAATGTACAGGTTTGAAAATGAGAGACAGCTCACAAAAAGGCAAAGCAACAAGTGAAGACCAACACTGCTGCATCTTCCTTTTCCTCCCCTACTCCACGTCCATACCAAGACCTCCATTACCCATCCGTCCTCTCCAGAGACACTTTTCCACACCATCTATCATTTCATGAAAACATGTAGCCTGTGGACAACTTTCTGAAGTCTTTGTTTTAAGAGAAAATTTGCGTGCTGCTGTTTTCCTGTAGCGTCTCAGAGGCTAGACAGCTTCAGTCAGAGCGTGAGAGGAGAAAAGAGCAGAGGACTGAGGTAAATAACTTTATCAGTGGAAATCCGATTGGAGAGCTGGTGTGAGTGGTTGCTTCTTATCTAGCTGCCTCCCAGCAGTGAGATCCTTTAAACAAGTGAAAAGAGACTCGGGCTTTCGATTAGAGCCTCACCAGGACTTGAATTTCATAAAGCTCCGCAGTTTTTGTCAGATATCTCGGAGCCAAAGTGAGAGGAATGTAAAATAGAAGTGAGTGGTTGAGGAACAGAAGGGAGAGAGAAGAAACGGATGCATAGGGAGCAGAGAAGAGGTGACGGGGGCAGAGATGGAGGCTTCCTTAATCGTACTTCAGATCCCAGAGTGAGAACTCAACACCAGCATCCAATCCTCTGTCTCCACAGACCCTAAGTCACACTTCATGCACTTATAAGAGAATGAAACCAACTCAGAAATCTGAGGTAGACTTTGACGACTGCTTGTTTCCCATGATTCTTTTCTCCTGCAGGAAAGGAAGCCATTGTGGCTGCTCAGTGAGATTATGCCAGATTCTCACAGTCATTGTTCGGCGTCTCTTCGCAAGTTGTTCGCTTTTTGAAATCGCCATCCCTCCCCAAACACACAGGCGGCTTAGCGTTCTTTATATAGCTCATTTTGGTAGCCATTTATGCAAACAAAAAGACAAATCTTCCACTTTGATCGCCGAGCCATGTCTTTGCTCTGCAGGGATGCAGATTAAGCCGCGTTGTGTGAGGGGGGTTGGGGACAGTCTTATTTATATTCTATTATAGTATTTATTTAATATTTTGAATTAGATTTATATATATATATATATATTCAATTTTCTTTTTCATTTTAGTATACATTTTGTTTTCTGATTTTGTATTTTTTTTTTGTTATTTAATTATATATCTATACAGCTTTAATTGAGTATTTATTTTCATGTCTAGTTTTTGAGTTTAAGTTTTCCATCAAATATATTTATTTTTATTTTTTATTGATTTCAACTTTTTTCAATTATCCAATATACTGTAATTCCTTTTATTTTAGTTTTACGTTTAGTAATTTTAGTACTTCAACTTATTTAATTTTTTTAAGTTTAAGGTTTTCATTTATATTTTATTTGTGTTTATTTCAATTAGGCCTATTACTTTTTCACTTTTAAGTTTAGTAATTTTAGAACTTGAATTTCAACTTTTTGATTTTAGTTAGCTGCTAAGGCAACATTTCTAGTTTTTAAGTTTTTCATCTGACATATGTATTTTATTTTAATTTGAATTATTTCAGCTTTATTTAAATTTATCAAAAAATACTTTTATAGTTTTAGGTTAACAATAACAACAATGGTTGGGTAAATGTGTTTGTTTGAGTACATGGGCAAACCCCCCCATCAGACGGTCAGACGGGTCAACCCCAAACCTAATTTGCAGCGCAGATGTAGGTACCTTTCATCTCTCCCAAACGCGGGCGGTTCTGCTTTCACTTCATCTTTTAATGTTTGAAAACATTGGCATTCATGTGCCCATGTGTGCGTCTGCTTTTTGTAGACTAGCCCAGCGGGTCTGCCAGGGTCACAATCCAGCTCTGTGTGCCACTTCTTCACAGAGTCACTTGAGTGGAAAATCTAGACGTGGAGGGGACCATTTCACCTGAATGGGACATGGGAATGTTGGCAGTGGAGCGCCGCGATTTCCCTGCGGGGATTCCGGGGGCCGGATGAATGGCTGGAAGTTTTTTAGGATTTGCCACTAAGCTCGGCCAGACCAGCATACGCTGACTCGTTCCAGCGCGGCACTTCTCCATTCAAAGGAAAGAGCGTAGCCTCAACAGGGGTTAACGACAAATACAAGCACATTCAGCCTTGAGGAAATGAGCTTTCTTAAGAGCACACAAGCCCTCCTTTGGTTTCTGAGGGCTTTAGGTCATTATCAGTGTCTATAATTGCTTTCGTTAAAATTGAATGATGTATTGGCACAAATCCTGCACTTTACATGTTTTTTCATCATTTTTATTCTTGTAGGGCGCTATGCATGAGTGACGGAAGGATCCACTTTGTTTGTTCTCATCCCGTTGGAGCATCATAAATCTAGCCAGACATATGATACGCTAATGAATAATGAAGAGCAAATCTCTTTCTCGCTCTCTTTTTCAGTTTCTCTCTCATCTGTTGTTGTCTATGGAGACACTGAGGCCTGAAATGCACATTTTAACAAAGAACAGCAATTATGCTCCTCATTTGCATGACTTAACATGCATTTGCATGTGCTTGTGCAGAATGCTTTGTGTACGGCCTGTGTTTAACACGGCAGAACGTGGAGCCGTTAACAAGCTTTATCCTGAGACCGAGCCTAATGGACGACAGCCCTGCTGGAAGTTTAATGAATCTTTGCTCACAAATGTAGTGAGAGGTGGACAGACAGATGGAGTGACAGACAGAGACATTAGCTTGAAGACTTACATAGTCTACACAACTAATGTGAATGCAACAGTTTCTAACTACAGAAGCTTCATTTTACATGTGATTGCCCAATATCGGTTGCCTAATATCGGTACTATATTAGTTATCTGCTGATATTAGAGGTTTTTTTTTTTTAAAGCATCAGTATCAATTGATAATTCAGATGATATTCAACTAATTAAAATAAAGTTTTCTATAATTTTACATTTAGATTATACATTTCTTGTCATATAAAATTCATCATTAAAAGAGTAATACTATAAAATTGTAGCCTATAGCAAATCTCGGTATGAATATCCATTTTTTTAATACTGTCCGTTAAAATGTTTGATGGTTAATTTTACTTTTATCATGTAAAATGATGATTTTAGATTTTAATGTTTTATAAAAAAAATTATACAATTTTAGTGTCTGGCATTTATTGGCTATTGGCCATTCAAATTCAATTAATTATTGATTTATTGTTATCATCCATAATTTTAATACTGGTGTGTCCCCATTTAGAAACGTGTCTGTAGCTGAGTGATAATGTCTTATATAATCCACGGAATGCTCAGGGAGTTCCTCGTTGTCCATTTAGTCCAAACCTGAGAAGATCCAGTACCCATCCTGTTGAAAATCTCCTCTTTCTTCTTCAGGCTTCATGATATCGACGTGATGAAACCACACACATGGTGCACAGAATCTCTGATTGTAGCTTTTAAAAGAAATTTCCTGGCATAAATCATAAATATGATATGAGCCCTCGCATACATTTTTCAGGGCTTTATTTTTTAATGCTGAACAAAAGTTCTCAGATATTCATAATTTAAGTGACAGTTTCCATGTTTTAGATTGGTCTATTTCCACAGAGCTTATGAAATGTGGATCCGAGACGTTTGCTTGATGATGAAAACCACATTGAAAATACTCTTTATTCAGGGACCCGTTATTGTAAATGTGAGGACTGGTGAATTATTGAGAGTGTGTCCTGAGGGTGCTATGTGAAAAAAGGGAAGTACACTAACTTCTTGAGTCTCTCTGTCATTTCTCATTTGTCTTTCTTTGAGGTGGTTTATAGGGCTCAAAAACAGCTGTATTATTACATGCGGTTTGGAATATTAAGCTCAACGAGAATGTATCTGTTTTTTCTTTTAACTGTTCCTCTGCTCGCTCTATCTTTGCCATTCATTGTTTAAGTGCTCCACATGGACTGAGTCTTCTCTTCCATCACACCTGTCTTACATTACAATAGAAATGAAGCTCCCCGAAGAACAGATTGATTTATTTGTCTGAATAAGCTGCAGGTACTGTAACCACAGGAGAATTTAAGAGCATCCGATGAGACTATTTCACAAGCACATGGAGCTTACTGCATGACAATTCTTATTGCTAGTGTGGAGCTTTTTGATGATATACACTGTAAATATATATCCCAGAGGAACTGTTTATTGCTCAGATGTGGCTCTTTCAGAGCGCAGGAGTTCTGTTTTGTTAGGCTATGTTCTGTGTTTCTTGTAAAACTATGTTTCATCAAATTAGTGAAGACAAATTTATTTATATAGTACATTTCACAGTACATAGTTTCAGTGCAGCTTTACTGAAATTCATGATGTTAGTGTTTATAATTTCTTAATGTCTTAATGCCCTATATAGTGTATTTAGCAGATTAGAGTTGGGCGATAATGTAGTTAAAATTTTGCAACGATTCAAGCAATCAAGCATATAGTATATATCGTCATACACAGTGTATGTATGCAGATAAAGTGAGACATACTTATACATCCAACTATATATAGAGAGCTGGGCAATAATATATGAGGTGAGATTTGATATATAGCATATATCGCGTTACGATATTAACGATATAAACATATTACATGTATGTAAATAAAGTTGAATGTAGAGAATTAATTAAACATAAATTAAAGGAAAGCAGGTGATAATTTTGTTCATGTGTGTTTCATTTTAGTTTCAACTTGGTTTCAGATGTTTATCTGAAATAATAAAGGGAAAAAATGTGACAATTATTGACATACAGTAGAATTCTAGAGCTATGAAATTCACATAGTTTTATGGATTAATATAGATCATTTGAAATAATTTAATGAGAAATATTAGAGTCCATATTGGGATCTGAGACTTATGATTGTAGACTTCTGGTGTCTGGATAAATCTGAGCACAGTTTGAGAAAAGTGAAAGTCTCTATTTTTATCTCATCACTGTCTAGGAGAACCAATTGAGATGTTAAAGAGATCTTATTGATGAGTTTTATTTTGTCAGAGGAAGCATATAGAGAGAATCTGACTTGCTTTGAGAACATATGGAAAGAAATGTGTCTTGCTAAACCCCAGCAGCGACAGGGCAGTCAGCCTTTGTACGGAACAGATTGACTCATTTAATATGACTTTTCCCACATGGTCACCACTGAACACAGTTTGGTCTATTCTAATGAAGGAGTAGGAACAGCAAATGGAGCAGAAGACTTGCAGGTCGTAGTTTGTAAAGTCACTTCTAGATGTATTGAGAGGGAGAGATAGAGGAGATCCCAATGGTGGAAGGGTGCCTGCAGTTCTCCTAACATCAATTTGAAAATGTTTCCCATGGTCCCCTCTCCAGTAAATCCTGTCAGACTCCACCAAGGTAATTGAGTTTCTGCAGAGGCGAAATGAAACTGAAGTTTCAGCAGCAGCATCAAAGGGAAAGGCGCTGCTTGTGGTTTGTCTACTCCTCACAGCCCAAGCGATCGATTTAATTCCTTGTAGTAAAGGGGAGAGTGGAAAGATGGATCCAGGATCAGGTATCTCATAGATCCGGCAGAGTTCTGCAGAGCACCTCTATGCCATGTGGGTAAAAATACCTTGATGTGCGAGATTATGTATGTGAGCAACCTTACACTAAAAGTACCTCTCATCGGAGGGCACCTTTGATCACATATTGATGGTGAGTTGTAAACAGACGCCCTTGCTGTATCGCTTTAACCCAGTGGTTTTCAAAGTGTGGGGTGCACCCCCTAAAGCAGTGCCACTGTTCTTTTATTTATTTTAGTATGTTGTAAATATATCATGGCATACCAGTTTTTTTATAATTAACTCTTTCCCAGCCATTGACGAGTCATCTCGTCTTTTACTAGAAAACACTACTATCGTACCACCTCTTTTTTTTTTACAAAGCAGATCATAGATCATATATTTTGTTTGTAGCCTATAAAACAGCTTCATAAATAGGAATTTAGGATTTCAATACATGAGGATTCTGAATGGGATTTTTTAGCGAGCCATTAAATGACTTGAGACTCGACTCGGACTCGTGACCAAAGACTCGATACTTGACTCAGACTCCAGTGATTAAGACTTCAGATTTGACTCGGACTCCAAGTTAAAGACTTGTGAACATCTCTGGCAGATGCATATGGAAAATAATGCAAATCAAAACTGCCTAATGTTATAGAGTGAAATATCGATCCAGGTTGTGATGGAAGCAATCTACTGCATCTATGCTTTGATCATCATACTGAATATGATCCAGATGTAGTTTTTGATAAAAATGCAATTTTCTTTTTGCTCAAAATGTTGCTTTTTATGAAACGGACATACATTCAATTGATAAAAAAGAAAGCTTGAAGCTAGAATAAAATAGTTTTTTTTTTGCTTGTTTGTTTAAAAGTAGAGGTTCTTTATTTTGTTTTATTGCATGTTCAGATATTCATGCAAGAAAATATTCCGATAAAAAATGATCAGAAATGCTGGCAGTGGCTGGCAGCTTTTTTTCAAAATCACTTGCAAGGAAAGAGTTAAATATTTTTGTGTACTTTGTCAACATAAAGTAATTGAACAACAGAAAATAACTGAACAATGTAGGCCTACTGACATAAAGTATAGCAATTCAGTGAAAAAGAATATGCCTTTTTAATAAAAAAAAATTGTCCTTTTTAATATAAATATGTAAGAATTTACACTACCGGTCAAATTTTTATTCAGAACTTTTATTCAGCAAGGATGTATTAAATTGATCAGAAGTGACAGTTTTACTGTTCGACTTTTACATTGTTACAAATTTTTTTTTTATTTTGCACTTTCTATTAATCAGAGAATCCTGAAAAAACGTATAATGGTTTCCTCAAAAATATTAACAGCACAACTGTTTTCAACATAATACCAAAAAATGTTTCTTGAGCATCAAACCTGCATGTTAGAATGATTTCTGAAGAATCGTGTTACTGTATTAATGGCTGCTTGTCATCACATTATATTAAAATTGAAAATAGATATTTTAAATATTAAAAAATCACAATATTACTGTTATTGTATTTTTGATTAAATACATGTATCCTTATATTTGTGAATATATTATCTTATATATTTGTGAAATCAAAATGATTTATATAAATGTTTTTTTTTCACAATTTTTTGATGTGGTGGGTACAAATGTTCATCTTTAAAAGTAGGGCATCACCAAAAACAATTAAGAACCACTACTTTAACCTACAATGAAAAGCCATATGAAATGGCAGGTGTCACATAAAGATATGTCAGACAAGGTTGGACAGTATAGACTTGACTTGAGTTGATCAGTTAACACAACAGTTAACTTGCTTCTCCACCTCCTCTCGGGCCTCTTTGCCCTCTACTCTTTTTGGTTTCACACTGCCCAGACATGGCATGTGTGAGGGGATATAGAGAAGAGTTCTCTCGCCCTTTAATGACTCCAGGTCTGAGTTGGAGCAGATCAGAGGTAATGAGACATCCTTTGATATAACGGCTCCACTCCATCCAGGAGAGTGATAGAGAGCGTGTGCCGCACTGGCAGGCTTCCTTTGAGAGGTGTGTGCTGGTGCTGATCACGGTCATTATCTCACCTTAGGACTCAGCAGCCGTAACCCTTGCACACACATGCAGAGCCTCTAATTGAGTTTCTGTGTTGTGCTGACTGAGCTTTGATTCGCCCACGAGTGGTCAGAGAGAGGTGCTTGCCTTCCATGTTTCTAAGTCTTTTACTATCTCTCTCTGTGGTCAGACAGCATCTTAATCCCAGCATCCCAGATGACTTCTGATGCACTCTAATCATCTACAGAACAAGATTATGAAATTAAGCATTACTTTGACCCTCTGTTGGAAAACAGGTCATCCAGCTTAAGGTGGTACAGCTGTGTTGTAGCTGGTCTAAAATGGTTTAGTTGTGAAAACCACCAAAAAATTTGGTAACATGTTTTAAAACCCAAATTGACTATGGTAAAATAACATGTTCTAGTTTTACCAGTCAGGGCTTTTGACTGAGATTGCCTACCAGTTTTGTTGGTAAACTACTTAAACTAGCTCACTAAACAGACACATGAAATGACATTCACAACCCATAAATACACTACTGTTCAAAAATTCAGGGTCAGTAAGATTTTTATGTCTATTTATGTATTTAATTTTATTTATTTTTTGAAATAAATAAATTAATACTTTTATTCAGCAAGGATGCAATAAAATTGGTCAAAGGGCAAAGCAAACATTTCTATTTTTATTGAACTTTCAATTCATCAAAGAGTTCTTAAAAAAATCTATCTTACTTTCCACAAGAATATATTTTTATGATTTTTGAAGGATAATGTGAAACTGAAAATTGTTATGCCATCACAGGAATAAATTACATTTTAAAATGTATTTGAATAGAAAACAGTAATTTTAAATTGTAATAATTTTCCACAATATTACAATTTTTTTGCTGTATTTTTTATCTAACAAATGCAATCTTTGTGAGCATAAGAGACAACACTTAGTAACCACTGCAAATATATAAGAGAAACATAATTTAAAAAGAAAAGAATAGAATGCATTGTATAAAGTAGGCACCATCAGCAGTTGTTACTTGTAACGGTAGTAGTTGATGAAATTAACAGTTGGATGTGCCAGAACTTTCTTCAGTTAAACAAGGAGAAAACTGAAGTCATTGCATTTGGAAACAAAGATGAAGTTCTCAAGGTGAATGCATACCTTGACTCTAGGGGTCAAACAACTAAAAATCAAGTCAAGAATCTTGGTGTGATTCTTAGTTTCAGTAGTCATGTCAAAGCAGTAACTAAATCAGCATACTATCATCTCAAAAACATTGCAAGAATTAGATGTTTCGTTTCCAATCAAGACTTGGAGAAACTTGTTCATGCCTTTATCACCAGCAGGGTGGATTATTGTAATGGTCTCCTCACCGGCCTTCCAAAGAAGACCATTAGACAACTGCAGCTCATCCAGAACGCTGCTGCCAGGATTCTGAGTAGAACCAGAAAATCTGAGCATATCACACCAGTCCTCAGGTCCTTACACTGGCTTCCAGTTAAATTTAGGATTGATTTTAAAGTACTTTTACTCGTTTATAAGTCACTCAATGGCCTAGGACCTAAATACATTGCAGATATGCTCACTGAATATAAACCTAACAGACCACTCAGATCATTAGCATTGAGTCAGTTAGAAATACCAAGGGTTCACACAAAACAAGGGGAGTCTGCTTTTAGCTATTATGCGGCCCGCAGTTAGAACCAGCTTCCAGAAGAGATCAGATGTGCTAAAACATTAGCCACATTTAAATCCAGACTCAAAACTCATCTGTTTAGCTGTGCATTTATTGAATGAGCACTGTGCTACGTCCGAACTGACTGCACTGTATTTTGTGTATAATCTTTTTTTTCTAACTGTTCTAAATTCATTTTAAATCAATTTTTAAATCATTTTAAATGTTTTTACATTTCTGGTTTTATTGTAGTGATTATTTGTTTTTATGATTATTTTACTTACTTTTATGTAAAGCACTTAATTACCATTGTGTATGAAATGTGCTATATACATAAACCTGCATTGCCTTGCCTTGCTTAAGTAACTTAAGTTGTTGAAAGATGCAAAAAGAAAGTAAAGATGCACACTGATGAAAGTAAAAAAGATTATCCAAAAGGGCACTTAAAAATCAGTTCAATGAGAACATTATGTTCATTAGAAAACCTACTGATTCTTAAAGTACCTAGAGACCAATAGGATCTGAATGTAGTACCAAGTTTGTTTAAACTCCAATGAGCCATTCAACCAGTTGATGCAGAGAAAATTCAGAAGATGGTTGTTGGCTGAACCATTTCTTTATGTTTAAGAGTATGGGCCTTAATTCAGTCCAGTTTCCAAAGAAAGGAGGAACAGTTGGTGACCGATTTAGAGCAGCGCATGTGTGTTTTTATGGTTTAGGTCAGCGCTGTGCTGTCCTGCGCGCCGGCTCCTGCTGTATTTCACTGTGGAGTGAGGACGTGTGTCCACAAACAGCCTGGGGGCTTTCAATCAGATCTCACCCGCTGAAATGAAAAGGAAATAAACAGCAAAAGGAAAAAAGGGGAGCAAGAGTGAGAGAGAAAACACATCACTAAGATGGAGGATCTATCTCTTAGTCATGTTGTTGCATTTATCTGAGTGGTTTCTCCGCTGCTCTCTCTCTCGTTTTTTTGAAAGTCTGTTTACCTTTTTCCCCCTGGTGCAGTATTGCTAGGATTTTAGATGACAGTGTATGAAATATACAACATGCCCAAGCTTTGATATAACATAGAAGAGAATAGAGCAGTTGCATTTGTCAGTGAGATACAAGCACTGTGTGTGTGTGTGTAAAAACATCCCACACAGATGTCGGTTTGAAATCAACAGAACAGAGGAAACATAATTATATGTGTTTAGTTCCTCCCCTCATCTCTCTCTCTGCGTGCTCTCATCAGTGGTGAAAAATGGGCTTAATTAACCTGCAGGAAACTTTGTGAATGTGTATGATGCGTGGAAGCGTGTGTGTGAATTATGTTTCTTTTTCAACAATTGTGTCTAATTGAGAGCGGAGGAGAGAAGCAGTATGTTACAACTTTGTGGTGGATTTCTCTCTGTAAAACATGCTTCAGAGCGATGTGGCTGTATTGATATATGGCTATATATTTTTAATTGCTATTAATCAGATAAATAAATAATGTGTGTGTGTGTGTGTGTGTGTGTATGTGAGACCCTGGCCATGAAAACCCAGCTAAAGTAATTTTTTGTGATTTACTGTTTTCTACAAAATAAATATATATATATATATACTTTTGCATAAAAATAAACTATTTTAAGTAAATGCTATTTATTTTGAACTTTCTATTCCTTAAAGAATCCTGGAAAAATGACAGCTGAAAATTCAGCTTTGCCATCACAGGAATAAATTCCATTTTAAAATATATTCAAATTAAAAAATTTGGTTAACATTGTAATAATATTTCACTGTATTTTTGATCAAATATATGCAGCCTTGGTGGGCAAAAGAGACTTCAAAAACATTTTAAAAATCATACTGCCCCCAAAATGTTGAACAGTAGTATAAAACAAAACATTTATGGTTTGCTAACAACAATAATTTATAAAAAACAATGGCATCAATTATATTTTAATTAAGTAAACATTGATTTAAGAACAGTGTCAGGGTGAAATTGTTTTAGTGTGTGTGTGTGTGTATGTGTAATATGGTATGACTAAAAGTGGGCCACAATGCGAGATCATTAATTAGGATGCACTGTGCTTTCGAGCTCTTGCTGGGTCAGAACAGCCCCCACAGTCTACAAACACATACACAGTACTCCAATAATGAGGCCCTGTCTGTGTCACACACTGCACTCTGTCACTGCCTACAGATTAGTATGCACACTTACACACCTACACTAACGGCCATGTTTTCTCTACCTTTGTGTGTGTGTTTGGGTGTTCCTTTCACCCTGCTCAGTGTGAGACATCGTTTTCACTCCTGGCTCGTTCAGAGCATTTCTAATGCATTTTTACAATATGGTAATATATGCATATTCAATGCATAAATACATCAGTGCATTTAGGCATATATGAAGATAGCAAACATGCTTGGATCCACACCAAATCAATCGCTTCGAGATCACCTGAACGAGGTTGGTCTTTGCCTTATTAAAAATAAACTCTGGAGCAGCTCAGGTGCGGATATGGTGTGTCTGCTGATGTTTCGTGTAGCTATAACTATAACTAAAACCCAAAGTAGGGTTAAAAATCAGTTTATTTTCGCACTCACTCACTCTTTGAGATGTCTCACCCGGAGGAATTTCAGTGTGCAGTTCATGAGTGAGGGTGACAGAGAGAAAAAGACAAAGGCCCTGATTTGAAAACTTAATTACATCCCTGGAAAAGCATGTCATCAGAACAACAATGAGATATACATTGTTGAGTGTTTAATTGAGCATGAAAATAGCTCTCTTTTTAGATCGCAACGCAGAAACTGCTTCTGCCAGCCCAGCAAGGGCAAGGCAATTACGCGAGCTCACCGGCATGCTGTTTGCATGTCACAAAGACTTAACCCTGCAAAGCGGAGACTTGACTCAGGGGGACACCTGCACTGTCCCAGTCACTATGACAACTTGGCCTACACTGTCATTCACCAAGACACCTGCAAGTCTCTCCCTATGCTGTGTGTGTGTGTGTAATTCCAGATCATCTGTTCAGGTGGTCCTGTAGGGAGGTATCCAGCTGCAAGAGTGACTTCAGGGACACGCTATCAGAAAGGGCTCAGAGTGAGGAGAGACACGGTTTCTGGTTTCTCAGAGTCTTTGGTTTGGTGCTGATGTAGTCCTTCTGAAACAGACTAACAATGTCAAATTTTCAAGATGGTGGAGTATTTTTTTATTAATGTACACAAGGACTGGGCAATAATTCCTCCCTTCTAGCAATGTCACTCACATGAGATCACAATGATTCATGAATGATTCAAGTCTGGCCATGCATTTTTTCTTTGTTCAAGAAGTTTAGTCGGATAAATGTAACAAAAGAGAAGAAAAGATGATTGAAATTTATGCTAAATGTAGACTTTAACCGCTGTGATTCATTGAACAGTGAGTTGAATTCAAGACCTGGATCAATCCAATTCAGTGGCGTGCACAGAGGGAGGGGGGCTGGAGCACCTGCCCCTTTGAGGTCTGACACTAAAGTGCCCTTGCGGTCCGGTGTATGTGCCCCCGGTCCACAATCTCTGTTGAGGGGGAACCCCCCCACCCCCCAGTCCGTGGTTATGCCCATACGATTCATTCAACAGATTCATAGGAGTCAAAACAACAGTTCATTCATAAATAATTTAATTCAGACATCACTGCTATTTTTCATTAATTCAAATGAATATTCAATAAACTAATTTCAGTTTAAAGCTAATTTGATCATTAGAATTTTATGGGTCTATTTTTTTTTTTTCATATTTTTTTTACTTGGCACCAGCATTGATTTTCAAATTCTTAATGATATTTATGTTTCTTAACCATATTTATGTTTGTTCTGAAGAAGAAAGAAAGGCATGCTTTTTGCTCTTGCTTTTTTCAAGATTCTTCCAAACCAAATTATCTATGCTTTACTGTCCAAAAATTTGAGACTAAAAGCATATATACAGTGTTTGTGTGTATATAGATATATAACATAACTTAACTTTAATCTGTTAAATCATGAAACAGCAAACTCTAAGCAATACAATTTTCCTTTGTCGTTTGTGTTTTGCCCTTATGGTGAATCAGCATTGATTCATCAGTTCATATCCACTCAAAGGCATTGTACCGTATTCTTCCCATCCTCCAGTTCCTTTGAGTTGCTCTTTAGATGCAGACGAACATAGTAACAAAAGAAAAGCTGCACATGTTCGATGTGGCTGACGACCATTTAAGTCTCTTTGAATGGAATCTAATTTTCCCCAGTCGGCATCGTCTTCTGTTACATCCTCTCGCCAAATTACCGCACACCAAATTAGGCCAAAAACACAACACAAACACAGCACGCACCGTTTCCGTCCCTCGTTCTTTAATCGCTCTTCGTTTTGTTGTTGTTTTTTTAACGTAACAATCCGTGACATCTTCTGTATTGATATTCAAATTAGTACAGAGCTTTGGGTGGACTTAGATGAAATTCACCAGCTATTTATACACAAAGCATATTATATCCCAACGCTTTGCTTCACCGCCATCCAGGCTTAGCTTGGATTAGCAAGGCGTAAACAAACGCACGAAGACCTTCGCGCTTTCTCCTCAGATTTTTTCTCACGTTATCTGAACTAGCAAACTGGGATGCCGAAAAGATAAAGCAATTGTTTCATTGTGTTTTATGCACAGGGTCAGAAAGAGATCCCAGTTGGGGGATATTGTTCTTTTGAAACAAAGAGCAAGATGCCCAGTCATGAAACAGAAAAATCTCACTCTTTCATTAACAGACAGGCTTGTTATTTCTATCATAGCTAAAAAGCATTTTTACCCGTTCCTTCCTCCCTTATTCTCTCAATCCGAGGGGTGTTTATCTTTCTTCAGGATGTGGTGATGCTGTCACAGCTGTTTTGGAGGATTTGAGTAGAGATCCATTTGTTGGAAGCCTTGCCAGGGTTCCTCGGGCGTCCCTTGAACTACCCTCTCCCTGCTGGAGGTTTGTTGACTGAGCCTGTGGCCCATTAGCCTCTCAGGTGTGGGTGTTGGCCGTTGGGGTTTGATCCACATCTGTTGGACCTTTAGGCCACCCCATGGTGGGCTGCACATAGAGCTGTGTGTGAGGTAGGAGGGTCGCTTCTAAGGTCTGTGATTCCACATGGAGAACTCAGATCTTTAGAGAAACATGAAAATGTTGAGCCCCTAAATTACACACAGTATCAGACAAGAAGTCACCTACCTTTGCCTCGTCTGCTAACCATAATTTGGCCAAAAACACTCAATACCATTCCCCATTTTAAGAAAAAGTTGATTCATAATGATTCATAATTCATATATATATACATATATATATATATATACTGTGTATATATATATATATATATATATATATATATATATATATATATATATACTGTGTATATATATATATATATATATATATATATATATATATATATATATATTCATTTACATTTATTCAGCAGATGCTTTAGCAGACGCTTTTATCCACAATTGAGGAATACAATAAACAATTCATTATAAACAGGAAAATAAACACAGGAAGTACTTGTAATACAAAGTTTCAGGCATTGTTCAGATTAGTACAAACTAAACAGGGAGAGATTAAAGAAAGAGAAAGCAAAGTTTAAGAGATTCGTTTTCAGTTGTCGCTTGAAAATTGTGATTATAGAGATTCAGCATTACGGAAAGGGGTGGGAAGTTCATTCCACCAGCCAGGAACGGTGAACAAAAAGTTCTGGAAAGTGATTCACTCATATATTATATCTAATATATATATAATACATATATATTATATATTACATATATATAATACATTTACATAAAGTAAAATCTAAATAACACTAAATAAAATATAAACAATATAGTATATATATGAAAAGATATAACCTTTTATTATTTATTCATTATTTTTACAATACATGCAAATTTGACATTACATACAAAATTCAATAATTATATTAATATCTAATAAATAAACATCATTATCTAATAAATAAACTTTTTTGAAAAAGTTATGTATAGCTACTTGTTTATTTTTATTATTTTTGTTTTTATTCATTACACTCAAGTATTTGCTACTAATTTACTGTATTATGAATTTATCATGTTTTAAAGACTTGTTTTTGATATTGCGTTTTAGTGTATTGTTACGGTTGTATGTTGACAACTTATGCTACTGATATATTATTTGCAGAAATTCTTATACACCTTTTTATATATTTTATATATCGTTATTTATCCTCATCATGTTTTCATCAACAGTATATTTTTGGTCTTTTGTAATAAATGTTATTTCATTTAGCAAATTCATTAAATAATATCCTTTCACTAGAATATACAGTTCCTGACATGTAAAAATCGAATAAAAATGTATTCAGTAAGGCATTACTACTCTGTTTCTTGCCGTGCTGCTAAAGCCGATGTCCCTTCATTTGGATACATTTATGCATCTAGTTAGCATACATCTTGCTAGGTTCAGTCATGTAGACCACTGATAATTTATCTGTATTATCATCAAACGTCAGTGAATCACAGCAGCAAGTGGACAGCCACAGAATTTGATTACACCAACAGCAACTTTGACGGGATTTACATGTATTTGCATAGAGAATGTCACTTTTTGTTGACTTTCACATGTGCAGTGTTCTGTGGGGGTTTGTTGGTTTGTGTTTTCACTCTGCTTGTGTTGATGTGGTTTTATCTATTTGACGTGAGCTCTGGTCCATCCGTTGGCACGACACATCCTGACTCCGCAGACGATCACAACACAGAGATGTGGAAACATAGAGGCGAGACACCCAAACCCCCGACCCTTGTATCTCTTTGCTCTCGTTGTGTCTTTCGTCTTTTCCTTGCATCTCCCTCAATCAGACTCTTTTGACATACTCCAAAGCACGGCTATGAAATACAGGAAGTGAGGGTAACGGTAGTATGTTCCCTCTTGACGAGGTGCTTAGAAGTGAAGTTTCTTCTTATTCTCACTCTTGTCTCGCTTTTGCTTGAAATGTCAAAAACAACACGATGCAAGTCTGGAAACAAATAAACAACAGAGAAAAGAGAACACAAAAACACCCCAAAAAAGATATTTCTGTTCTGTTAAGTCCTTTCTTTCTCCGTCTGATCTTCCGAGGCCGTCTGAGGGAACGGATCGTGTCTCTGACAGCAAACTTCCTCAGGACCTACAGGGGAAGTCAGAGATGACGTGTTCTACAGAAATGTCATTTCTCTCTTGTAGCTAAGCATCCTCAGGCTGAATGACAGTCTGAAGCCGAGAGGCGTCACTGAACTCAGGGTGGCTAAAGGCTTTCCCTATCCCTCCTGCTCTTTTGGCTGGTATTGAGATTAGAAGATGTGCTTTCAGAGGCTATAGATGCAACACTGCAGCTTGGTAGATGTGTTTGGGATTTTTTGCTGAGATTATGAAGAGCATTGTGAACATTCTCCAAAAAGAAGACAATGAATGGGATACAACAAGAAGAGTATCATGAGAGGGAAGATGACAGCAGGCCTTGAATTTCTCTCCTTAGGGCCTATTGTATTATTATTATTATGCATTTTAATTTTTTTTATCTTTGCTGTTTGTTGCTAAGGTGTTCTGAGGGGGGTTAAGTTTGTTGCTATGCCATTGGTTTCCAGCCCAAGTTCTTAATTATTCTCAGTTCCCTTTGAAACCACAATACTTTCCTCCCATATTCAAGTCATTTCTAATTTAAGATAATTACTAATTAATGGCAATATTATTAATTAATTAAACAAATTAATTAATTTAACTTACAGAAGAAAAAAGTAAAAAAACATTCATTAGTCTTATATTTTTCTATTATATATATATATATATATATATATATATTATAACTTCTTACATTATTTCATGTATTGTAATGCATGAAGTGCATTTAAAAAAAATCTGCATCTTCCTTTAGTTTTGTATTTTTTTCCTGATAAACACCTGAATTAACATTTTGTAGGTAGACTTACATAGTTGTTTTCTGTATTGTAATGTAATGCATAAAAAGCATAACAAAACACATTCGTTTTGTGCATCTTCTTTTAATTAGATTTTTTTTTCCTGATAACTAACTGAATGAACTTTATGTACGTAGACTTGCATTGTTATTTTATTTACTGTAAAGCATAAAATGCACAAAAAACTTCTACAATATCTCAAAATAGACAAGTGAAATAAGTATTTTTGGTATGTGATGTGTTTCTTTATTAACAGAAAACATATCTGTCTGTTTTCCTCTCTCTGTAGGTGATGAATGGTACCTGTGCCGGCTGACTCTGACCCTCCCCAATCTGTCAGATCTTCAGTGGGCCATGTTCCCCTACCCCTACCTGGCAGCCGTGGGACCTGACACTGGTGCTGGCTCTGTGGTCTACAAGCTCGTGGCCCGAAGTGGCGATGGCTCAGTGGGAACAGCTCACTTCATTTTAGTTGATGGTGGGTTTGACGGAAAACGAGAAACTGTCAATACAATCATTCTGCCAGAGCGCTGGCCCACTTTATATGTAAAGGGAATTAATCTGATGTCACACATGCAGACATACATTACATGATCAATAATTTTAACCCCTTGAAATGGAAGGGGTTTAGCTGGAGCGTTTAGCTCAGGTTTGAGAGAAATTCAAAGACTGCCAGGATATTTTAGTTTTGTTTTCGTATCATAAGTGTGCTTTTATTTTGAAACAATGGCAATGACATGCCATTCCAATGAGCCAGTTAGTTAACACTGTAATAGAAATAGCATAAAGCACTAAGTCGTTAATGTAATCAATACCGTTTCCATAGTTATTCACTCGTGGTCAAGTGATTTAATTTAGTGCATAGAGAGCAACAAAGGTTAAATGAGGCATGCTTAGAATTCAGTCTAATTAGTCTAAATGTGATTTAAGCATACAACTCTGATCTGCACGTATATTCGTGAGTGTATGTGTGCATTTGGACAGGTTCCCCTGCTCCCAAATAACGACATGCTCAAGGGGACAGCAGTTAAAATGAGCTCTTGTCTTGCTATTGTCCTGAAGGAGGAACAGAGGGGAGCATATTGCTCCTCACACACACGCAGATGCACTGAACCACAGCTGGCAGAAGGGTCCCTCACTCCTAATGTGTGTAAAAAGACTCCAAGGCTTTTGTGACTTTGTCTTTGTAATGCTCTTGCACTTTGAGCTGAACTTTACAAGAGTTGCTCTTTTAATATGTGATTATAAACAAGTGCCACATCACAGTTTTAAGGCAATGTTTCAAATTGGTTACATGCCACAAGTCATAATTTTTAAAGTTAGGCGGGTTGTTTCTACTATACAATACTATAATATGTATCTTAATATACTGAATGAAATATTCACTTTAAAAAAAAAAAAAAAGAAAATATATTTGTTAGTTTCTATATTCATATCTTGAATTAGGTTTTTCTTTTTTATTTCAGTTACATGTTTAATTGTTACATTTAGTACTACAACTTAAAGGGGTCATATGATGCTTTTTTAAAGATCATTATTTTGTGTATTTGGTATTACAGAATATGTTTACATGTTTTATTGTTCAAAAAACACATTATTTTATAAATACTGTACATTATTGTAAGTCCTCTATTCCCCGCCTCTCTCAAACGCATCGATTTCCACAAAGTCCCTCCTTCCGACAAGCGCAGTCTGCTCTGATTGGCCAACTGGCACAGTGCATTGTGATTGGCAGAACACCACAAGCCGCGTCGGAAATGTAACGCCCCTTTCCATAATCACCAGATTCAGCTTTCAAAATTATAGTAAAGAAAGACAGTAAATAATGTCCTTAGTTTTACCATCAGTTCAAGCCCGAGAGGGGAACAGAGTCGCGTGACAGACACAGTGATGAAGCTCATATGTGTTTGCACACAAGCCACGATTGTGTGACTGTTTCTCTCTCTCTCACACACGCGAACACACACACACACACACACACAAACGACGCTGTCTCTCTCGCTCTCTCTTTTTCTCTCTCTCACACACATTTACACACACACACGACGTGCAAAATTCCGCATTTAAACAGTCAATAGCAAATACTTAAACTAATAACAAAACATAAAGTGGCCGATTCAGAAGGGCCAGATTGTCATAGAAAGTCATAATTACCTCCTCTCCTAGGTTCACGAAGCGGTCGTCCATAAAATGCATTGCTGTTCTGTTGTAGGTAATCTTAATGATTCCTAAATGCATCTACTTTCGGAAGGCCAAATAAAGTGCTTTTGCTTTCACCTAGAAACACACAGCGTCTCCCTGACATGGCTTCATCAACACTACTGCGGTTACTGAAACCATGGCTTCTTTCTTTGCGTGAACATTTGGGCTGCATTATGCAAATATTTCTATATATCTTGACGTCAAGATGTGGGGGTGTGTTTGAACGAGCCGTTTTAGGGGGGCGTGGCAGAGTCTTAACTTTGATAAAGAATATCTCTTTGGTTTTGAGACTTTAGTCTTTGCAACTTCAGGGATCTTATCTATGCACAAACAGCTTGTAACACTCCAAAGAGAAAGGAAAACTTGAAATCGCATCATAAGACCCCTTTAATTTATTTCAGTTACTGCAACATTTCTGAGACATTTTTTATCTAATATTTTATTTATTTGTATTGATTTAATTTATTGCTTCTTCATTTTCTAATGGAAAAAATGTGGAGAATAATACATCATAAAAATACAGATTACAAAATAAAATTACAGAAATCTATATTTTCATATTAAAATATATTAATTTTATTTTATTTTATTTTATTTTATTATTTGCTACATTAAATGGGTGTGTTTTTTGTGACAGGTGGAGAAGATTCATTTGAAGTGGACCAAGCAACAGGAGAAGTAAAGACCACAGGGCGACCTCTGACCCCCAGTAAGGAGTACACACTGACCGTCCAGGCCGTGGACTCGCAGGGCAGGAGGGGTCCGCATGCCTCTGTGTTCATATTGGCCGGCTTCCGGCCCCCTCAGTTTACCAACACCACCTACACGATGTACATCCAAGAGAGCACCAGGGTGGGCCAAGCGTGAGTACAGGAAGTGTTGGTGTGCATGTTTGTGTGTGTCAACATGTAAAAAAGATTCAGAATTTGCTGCTCATTAGACGGTAAGAAGAGGATTGTGTGAACATGGCCAACTCCAAAGCTTTATGTGTCATCTGTTGCATGAAACAATTCGCCCGGAGGGATAGCGGAGGTTGAGAGAGGGGGGATGGAGTGAATAGAGGGGGTTGTGGCAGAGAGGGGGAACATAGATGCATCATTTTGTCCCCAGGCTCTGAATTTGAAAGCGTGTTCAAATTCAAATATTTATTAAAAGAAACTTCTGGATAAACATGAAGAGCAGTGTCTGAACTTCCCCCTTCAGGCACTGGCACAGAACTGAGCATAATAATCTGTGTGAAGGAGGAGAGGGCAGCTAATCATGGAAAGAGCGACATATTAAAAAGAGAGGAATAGAGAAACATATTAAAGTTAAAGAGTGTGGAAGGGGGAGATGACAGGGGACGCGAGCCACAAAGAACAACTGAGATATCTCAGACATGCATTATTTCCCATTTGTAACTGTAGAGACATTAGCCCCTTTCTAAAATCTTGTAAGTTGCATTGCAGTCTACAAAAACAGCTGCATTCTAAAGCTTTGTTTACATTGACAGCAATTATATGGCAGGAGGTTGCCAGGTCACTGTATTTTGGCCACTAATGGGCACATTTTTTGGTGGCTTACTGGCAAAACTGGTCATTGTTTTTTAAACAATTTAGTATTTTGTAAGTTTTCTTGCTGCTAAAAATTAATGTTCTGCAGGGCCAAGTGCAATTCAGGGAGCATTTTAACTGAAACGAAAACTCATAAATGGCTAATTTGAAACTCTTTACATCAGTGCAACATCTGCAATACTTCTCATGTGAAACGGACTTGAGCAGGCATGTATTAGAATACTTTTCTAAAGAAATTAATACTTTTATTCAGCAAGGATACTTTAAACTGATCAAAAGTGAGGGTAAAGAAGTTTATACTGTTACAAAAGTTTTCTGTTTCAGCAGTACTGTTCTTTTGACCTTTCTTTTCATCAAAGAATCCTGAAAATTTTTTATCATGGTTTCCACAAACGTATTAACCAGCACGACTGTTTTTGAAATTGATAATAATAATACATTTTTTTGAGCTTCAAATCAGCATATCAGAATGATTTCTGAAGAATCATGATGAGACAAAATGTAACCTGGCTGCTGAAAATTCAGTTTTGCCATCACAGCAATAAATTACATAATAGACATTTTTATTATAATAATATTTTAACTATAATAGTATTTCAGAACATTAAATTTTCAAAAACATTAAAAAAATCTTACTAACCCCAGCATTTTAAATGGTATTGTACATAGTACACACAAATATCGTGTGAAATAGTCCATATTTAATTATTTTTTTAAACCCTTTTTTTTAATACTATTAAATACTGTCTCAGTAGTAGTTCTGTAACAGAGATGTAGTTTCCATCCTCCAATAGGATATATAGTGTATAAATGAAATGCTGGCCTGTGCACTGATTTTATTTCCTTTATGTGTCTGTAGGGTGGCGGTGGTCCAGGCTTTCTCTTTCCAGAGGAAGACTCTGTCTTATATGCTGCTGGTGAACCCAAGCAACCTGTTCAGCATAAACCAGGAGAGTGGTGCGCTCAGCCTGACACGAACTGTGGACTTTGAGAGTGGACAACATCTCCATCACCTGCAAGTCAGAGCTTCTGAACCAGATACTGGACTGAGCAACATGGCAGAGGTAAGCACACATTTACCTAGCTATCTAAACGGCTTCTTCCCTTGGTCTTCAACCATTTTTATCTGCAAAAGTACAGTTAGTACAGAAGTACACACAAAATATAACTGACTTGTTGTTTTGTTGGTTCTGGTTTCCCACTTATATATTGTTTTCTCTCACATACTTAATGAGATAAACCGGTTTAGGCCTGACAATAAGATGTTGTATGTGTGGCTGTCAGTCATTCTTCACATCATGACACATCTTTCTGAGGTGAAAGATGCATATGCTTTGATACACATAACAACTCACACACACACACACACACATATGCATGAAGGCATATGCAAGCACAAACAGAAACAAACACATTTCAGCAGAAAAGCATTAATGAGAGATTGTGTAGTGCTGAGGCCATCAAACACGCCACAGCTGTGGCTGTTACCACTTATGAGACTTAGCGGTGTATGTATCTTTATGTGTAAGATGAAGTGAAGCGACAAAGGCAAAGAAATATGACAGATGTTTGATGTATTTTACCCATTGTAGTGTTGTTGCTGTTATTAGAGGCGCAAATGTTTCCATTTGTGTGTGCGTGTTGCTCACACTGTTGTTGTTCCGTGTTGATCTTCTTTGTTTGGCAGAAGTTCCTCCACATTAATTGAGTCCTCTTGATGGACTTGGCTGAGACACAATGATGTGTAACTGTGTCTGTGCCAGCACCAGTCACACACACACACACTCGCACATTTTAGATAATTGTCAGAGTCACTGCCCCCTGCCAAATGATTACACCATCTGTGAAGACGACTCCATGAGTAGGACAGGCTAGAACAGAGATGAGACGAAACAAAATGAGAGAAGAGGAGAAGATAAGAGACAAGGCCAGAAACTGGACAAGACTAAATGAACAGAGAAGAGATTAGACAAACAATCCAGATGAGACTAGAAAAGAAAAAGAGAGGAGATGCAACAGTTGAGACAAAACAAAACAGAAGAGACCAGAAAATATGAAATGAAACAAGATGAAAAGTAAAGAAATTATAAGACAATAAGAGACGAAAAAAGACAAGGTGAGACATGAAAGAGAGGAGACAAGTGTCACGGTCTCACACAGAAGCGAGGAAACGCAGGAGTATTGGAATATAACAGTCTTTTAATAATCCACTGGAATCAAACAAAGAAACACACAGAGTGAACAGGGAGATGACATTTAACAGCAGACAAAGAGCCAAGGCAGAACACAGGACTTATAAAGACAGAGAAATCAAAGGAGCAAACAAGATGATTAATACAAGACAGGTGAATTGAATAAACAAAGATTAACTAATGAATGAACACAGGAAACTGACCAAATAAGGAAAACCAGGAAACAAAACGGGAACATACATGTGACAACAAGATAAGACAAGAAAATTGAGGTGAGAGAAGAAGAGACTAAATATGTTGATGAGACAGCAGGAAAAGAGGCTAGAAATGGTCAAATGAGACAATAAGAGACCAGAAGAGACTAGATAAAAGGACAGGTCATGAGAAGGGATGAGACTCCAGTAGACTAGAAAAGATGAGAGTAGAAGAAAAGATAAGAGATGAGGATAGACGAGACAAAATTATATTACATGAAAAGTTAATAAATGAGTCCAAATGAGATTAGAGGAGACAAGAGACTAAACAAGGCAAGGTGAGAAAAAAAGAGACAAGGCAAAACCAGAAGAGAAGTGACTAAAACATTAAATGGGACAAGAGGGATAAGATGAGAAAATTAAATGAGATGAGCCGAGAAGGGGCTAAATGTGTTGATGAGACAGTAGAAAAAAAGAGACTAGAAAAGGTAAAATGAGACAAAATGAGACCAGAAGAGACAAGATAAAAGGACAAGTCATGAGAAGAGATGACACTAGAATAGACTAGAAAAGATGAAATGGGACAAAAGTAATGTAGAAGAGAAGATAAGAGATGAGACCAGAAGAGACAAAATGATGTTAGATGAAAAGTGAAGAAATGAGACCAAATGCAATGATAGGAGACAAGATAAAAGACTAAATAAGGCAAGGTGAGAAGAAAAGAGACTAAAACATTAAATGAGACTAGATGTGATGAGAAGAAAAGAGACTAAATGAGTCAACGAGAACAGGAGAAGTGACTAAACAAGACAAAGATGAAAGGAAAGATAGAATAAGATAAAGAAAAAGAAGACACAAAGAAGAGAAAATGAGACAAGAAGGGAGGAGACTAGAAGAAACGAGAAAAGAAAAAAGGAGCGAAGAATGAGCGTCTGTCCTTTTAGCATGTGAAAAATGATTCATAAGGATGAAGCTCTACATTAAGACTCTTCATCTCTTTTAGACCCCTGTTGTTGTTATTATTAGCAGTTGTTATCCTCCAGCAGCAGACATCAGACTCATTACTGCCATATTCAACTTCCAGCAGCTATGAAACAAACACAGAACGTTCTCCTCCATTGGGCAGATTCCTGAGGGACAACTGAAGAGAAAAAGAAACCTGTAATGCAGAGCTACATGGGTTTTAAGGCTTTGGCCTGACGGTTTCAGAGCTGGATGGTCAGCTACAGTGCCTTGCGTGTTACGTGTAAGGAACTTTTCCCTCTTGGCAGTGCTGTTCCTCTGAGATAAGCAGTTCTGCAGGACTCACCCTCACCATGACTAATGCTCCCACTGAGAACACGTAGCCTGCTTTCCCTCTGCCTCTGTTCGGTCAAAGTCAAATCCTGTGCCAGTATTCTGTCTGAATGCTCACAAATCGCTGCACAGAGAGGAGCCTGAATGTAGATACAGCCCTTCCATAAGCTATCATCTGAGCTTCAGCTGAGATCTGCTACATTAAAGTCTACACACTGAGTTTGACTGGGGTTTCTGTGTGTGTTTGTGGGGTGGTTGAGCCATTTGCATTTAGTGACTTCTGCCACAGCTGTTCTGTTCTGCTTCGGGCCTCTTTTAATGTTATTCCTCTCTCTTATGCTTTCGTTCTTAACTAAATGTGTCCATGCTCATACAGGGTTTTAGTCCCTGTTTTACAGATGACCTTCTGTGCAAATATTGAGGTCAGCCATCTTTCCAGGAAGCTGGTTGACCAAAGAACTTTTTCATATATGTATTTTTTTTTAATTGTCTGTAATTTACTGAATTTTAAGAATAAACTAGATAAAAACAGAAAGAAAAATTTCAGCCCAATCAGTCAGGTGATGAGTAATAATTGTTTGTAGCTCACTTACTCTCACAATGTTGTAAATATTGGCATGTTTTGTAATCAATATGCAGGCAAAATTTGCCTTGAAGGTCAGTATAGAGAATATGTGAATACGAGGTTGTGTGATAAATAAGCATTAAACATCATTCTGATGAGCTGGTTTGCAAATGTTCTGTTTTAATCTCAGTATTGTTCTGATTGGCATTTTGAATGCAGCATCACAAGAAGTTCTGTGGAAAGAGCTATTTTAGTGTTCGCATTATAGAAATTTCTGTGAAATCCCACTGGAAATAGCGTAGTAATGCATGAAGCACGGTTTATCCAGAAGTCACTTTCAAACTGTAGGTCGCTGCAGCAAATTCAAATGAAAAACGTAAATTCATCCACAAAATATTGCAGAACAGTGGTAAATGTGTCCACAATTCATCTCTCTCATCTATATTCACTGGTCACTTTAAAACTCCCATTTTACTCTCCTTGTCTTCACTTCTGCTGCATTTTAGCATACTTTAAAAAAATTAAAATACTCCTAACGTATATCAAGGATATGTAACACAATCAAGCAGATAATATATAGTCAAACCAAAATGTATTCAAACACCTTCAAAATTTCTCACATTATCACAGTTTATTCATTGTGTTTAGAAAATGGTAATAAAATATTACAAGAACTCGAAGTTAAACTGCATCAGAACAAATTCATCTTGATAACATCAGATAACTTTGATGGAAATGTATGTAATGAATTAGGTTGAATAGCTGTCAGCTGTCTGTTAAATTTAAGTACACACTTAGATAATACCAATTTAGGTCAACCAATTACCAAGTCATTCTTAAATGTGTTCAGTCTGTGGTATAAAAAGGTCACATTAGCAATTAAAGAAAAAAACACTTAAAACATGGTCAGGTCAAAGTGTCTGAATAATTTTTGATCCCAAATTTGTATAAATTTTACTGGTAGTCCACTATATGAAGAATTTTTGGGTATAATATGTCAGAGTTTACTTTATTTTGCTATCCTCACTTACATAAATGAACTACGTATAGTGTCCTGCACCCACTAGTAAAAAATATCAAAAAATATATTCATAAAAATTTTATTTTTTTAACTGTCAACATTGTGGAAAGCATTTTTAATTACCCATTAATTTTCTTATAATTAGGCTATAAGTAATTAGAGAAGACTAAATTGAATTGATGGCTAATATTTCTGCACTCACCTGTCAGTGAACTCTAGTACTACTATTGTCTAGTGATTTTGATGCTTTAAAGACCTTTAAAGATTCACTATGGAGTGATGAAACTATTTGAGTATTTGTAAGGAGATTTATTTGGGAAAAACATTCAGGTTTCCATACTTGTCGACATAGTAATGTTCCTTTCTCTGTTGTCTTTCTCTTACTAATGCAGGTGGTGGTTCACATCACAGATGAGAATGATTGCACACCAGAATTTATGCACTCCATTTACAGTCGAGACAACGTCCCTGAGACCACCCCTACTGGCACATCCTTACTGCAGGGTAAGTGTCTGTTTCTCGATTTGTCTCTGTGTCCGTCTCACTTTCTACCTCTCTGTCTGTGTTTTTCCCCTGGCAGTCCTGCTCTTGAGGCAGGTGCTGTTGCTGCTTGCTCTGCGGGGGCGAGTGTCTCTTCAACTCAGTCCTGTAATTATGAAATAATTCATTATGGCAGCACTTTCTGGGTGGTAAATGGATTGTAATCAAACCCAGCTCAGTGGCTCCCAGGCAGAGAAGCTTTTCTGCCCCCGTCTTCCTCTCCTCTCCAAATTTCTCATCCCCCCCGACTAGCTCTCTCAAACTAGTCAGACCATCAACCCTCCATTTTGTGTCTTTGCTGACGTTTTGGGCTCTATAACCACAGGTCAGCGATTGTGACCCAGCAATAGAGGTGAGATTTCCACTGTGGCACCATGTTCTTCAGATAATTATGTCTGATAGAGAAAGACAGCTCTGAAGAAGAGGCATGCCTGACCTCCTCCTCCTCTAAAACACAAGCATTAATGGGATGGGACCTGTTTATCTCTCTGTGCTGGCCCCATCTGCGATCTTATCACTGTAATTGAAGGTGTTTTAGAGGCTTAAAAAACATGAATGAGATGTCGTGTTGCGTTTCAGAAAGAGGTTGGAGTGCATTAGTTGTTTTAAATAAATATTCACAAGCCCTAATTAGTGGTGCTTGCTAAGGCAGGCATTACTATTAGTATTGCTCATAGCTAGTGTTTGGAATTTAAACAAACTTCTAACCCTCATTATTAAAGGGATAGATCCAAATCTGTCATGATTTACTTACCTTCATTCCTGTAGCTCAAATAGTAGAGCATGGCGCAAGCAACGCCAAGGTCATGGGTTCGATTCCCAGGGAAAGCAAGAGCTGATAAAATGTAAAAACTGTAACTTGAATTCAATGTAAGTCGCTTTGGATAAAAGCGTCTGCTAAATGCATAAATGTACATGTTCATGTCCAACCAAATCCATAAGACTATGGTTAATCTTCAAAACACAAATTAAGATATTTTTAATGAAACCTGAGAAGTTTCTGTCCTTCTGTTAAAAGTTCTGGTAACCAAAATTGAGAAGATCCTAAAAAGGTCAAAAAGTTGAATTGAGCAGTTTAATTCAGGTCTTGTGAAGAGATAAGACTGCTTTATATGATGAACAGATTTAATTTAGGCTTAGACAGAATTTTTATTTTTTGGTGAACTTTCACTTTATATTTTAGTAACTCAGCCCATTACCATTTTTTTTCAACAGACTTGAATGATACCTCAAATTTTGTTAAAGACAGGTGTGCTGCTTGCAACTTAGAAGAAAAAAGTGTGCAAATCTAAAACTCTGTGAATTATTTTCATGTTATGACCAGTAGCCAATAAAGGGCTGATACTATTTACTGTTTCTCTGTATAAATTAAAAATACCCAAAAACTTTAAATCAATTAAACGTTTTTTCCCTTAAGAATCTTAACATCTATTGAATATCTAATATTAATATAAATACAGTATTAACTGATGCTGATAACATAAAAAAAAACTCTAATATTGAAGAATAACCATTATGGTACCATATGGTAACCTGTTGTGCGTTTCTAGTAAAAATCCCATAGACTTCCACTGAAGGAGCTATATCTAGGGACCAGAATATCAGAGAGACGTGTGGGTGGGTTCTTTTTACCTGGGCAGCCTTGCAACCACATAGCAACATGCTTAAAAACCACTGAAAATCCACAACATTACTATACGTGAAATCACATTTAAAAATACAAAAATGTATGTACTAAAGCTTTGGTCAGTAAAACTAGCCATGATCTGTATATGTTTGACTGTGTGTGTGAGTACATACATGCATGTGTCTTTTTTATCTCTTATTCAGTTGTATTAACAATTTCCAATCTAATAGTTATCTTACTATCGAATAGAAGCTAATGAGCTCTGTGCTCAGCGGCCAGGAAATTCAATCGAAAAGCTCTGCACTGCCCACCGTTTCAAAGAGCCCCTCACCTTCTCCGCAGAATTCTTAGTGATTAACTATTCTTCATTTAGACTTTGTTGTGCACAAGCCTAAGACACTGATAAAAAGAAGCAGAAAATAGAGAAAAGCAACAAGGAACAGAAGCGAGTCAGAGCTGGCAGACCGCATGCTTTGTGAGGCAGATGTACAAATTTAGAATGCCAACTGCATTAATGCAATTCAATTATGTTTACATATCGCTGCACCCAATGAAAACACGCACTGTTCGCCGTATGCAAACAGAATGGTTCCTGCCTCTGATTCCAGTTGGTACTCTGTTTTAGTGCGGTACGCTAAACAACTTTCTTTTTCTGTCTCTGTGTCTTCTTTCTCTTCTCGTTTCGTCTCCCTCGCTCTCTTTCTCTCACTCACAACATGTAAAAGCAGCAGGTTCACACAAACACCAGCTGGGGCTGTTATTTGCTTATCAAATGTGTTCTGTTGTGAGCGGGGAAAAAAAGAAAAACACGGTGCAATCGTCGACTTTGCGAAGCCTGGCAGAAGGGAGAGAAGATTGTTATTGTTGTTTACCTTAAAACGGGATTAGACTGTAAATTGGGTGCCGGCTTTTAATAGGGCCTAGCAGGAAGAGAAGTGCAGAACGCACTCCAATTATTGCACAGAAAACTTCTCGGAGAGGATTTAGCGCACGGCGAAGCAACGCACTTAAAACTCGCCCAACCTTAGCCCACCTTCCTACCAGCCTTTCTCTCTCTCTCTCTCTCCCAAGCCGCGTAACTGGTATGTTTAATTTAGCCCTGGTCTCTCGTTCGCATGCATTAAATATGGTAATAGGTAGCCCTAAGAGACGGTGTATTAGGGCTTGTATTTTTAATGAATCTTCTGTTTGAATCCTGGCTGTATGACTTCACATAGGTCCACGGCCGCTCCAAAACTTGTTTATACGCGTGTGAGGTGCTGACACCCACCTGCTTCCTACAGCCGCAACAAGTCCTCAGCTTAACCGTCAGAGAAAGAGGGTTTCTGCTGAACGTCGCTACATCTGCGGGCGCTAGCTATTTGCCTTGGAGATTAGAGGGCCATCATGTGGCTGTAGTAAACGAGTGTGCTGGTTGGCTGGGTGTGATGACAGCTTGCCTGCAGTATAATGATACAGGACCCTGACTTTGGCTGTGGGCCTAATGACAGCAAAGCCTTCCTCCACTTTTACTTTTGATCTGCTTCAGTCAACAGCAGCTTTTCGCTGTGCCACTGACAGATGGGCACTTAAATTGATCAAATATAGAAATGGCCTCTGCTACATAGTTTTAATTAATATTGGCTCTATTACTATGACACCGTACGTAATTTAAAAAGCACTTAGCACAAGAAATCTAACAACTTCAAACAAGATGCTTTCCAGTGTTATACTGTGTTCTAACTGCATAAATATCACAAAACTCTGAAATCTTTCAATATATGATATTGAGAGTTTTCTGAGTTTTGTATCTACATATTATTTTAGAGTTAAAGAGTTTAAAGTTTATGTAATAGTTAAGATTTTTAAATGTTTTTGAACAAATTATCTTACCCATGCTGCATTTATTTGATCAAAGATGTTGTAAAAACTAATATTGTGAAATATTATTAAAATGTAAAGGAACTATTAATATATTTTAAAATATTATAATTCCTGTTGATTACTTTACATATTTATTTGAAAAATATTGATATTGAAAACAGTTTTTTATTGTAATAATATTTCACAGTATGTTTTTGATCAAATAAATCCAACCTTGGTGAGCATAACAAGCTTTTGATTAAAAAACTTGAAAAAAACTTCTACCCTTTGGTTGTGTGTCAAATTGTTGTAATTATTATTTTTATTAATATATTTTAGTTATTTAGTTATATTTTATTTGTCATTATATTTTAACTTTAATATGTATATACTGTGTATTGTATCAATCAGTCAATCAATCAATCAATGAATCAATCAGTATTCATATCATATCAAATAATCAATCTGAATAGACCCCCTAAAAAGGGGGGTGCATTTTTTTAATGCACAATGTGATGTCTTATTTTAATTCTTTTGATGTAATTAAACATTAAGTATCTTCTGGCTGAATTTGTCACTTCAAATTACTTGACACTGGAAACTTGCATGGATAGTTAGGACACACACACACACACACACACACACACATGTTGGTTTTTGTGGTTTATGGGGACTCTCCATAGGCGTAATGGTTTTTATACTGAACAACCTGTGTGTGCTATTGCCCTACACCAACCTAAACGTAGCCCTCACAGGAGACTTTGTGCATTTTTAGATTTTCAAAAAAACACCATTTAGTATGTTTTTTAAGCCTTCTGAATTACGGGGACATAGGCAGTGTCCTCATAAACCACCTTCATATTGTAATACCTCTGTCATACCCATGTCATTATACAAATTTGTGTCCTCATAAACCACATAAAAATGCACACACACACAAATCCATCCTTAAAACCACACAAGCATCAGTCACAGTGACATTAAAGCTTGTAATTGATAGTGAATACACCCATATCAGAACTTTCCAGGCCTAATGAGAGCACAACTGTCTGAGAAAAGCATAGAGATGATTAAGAACTGACATTTGTTTTCGGTGGCTGACCCGGAGCAGATCTCCGCCAAGTTTGCCTTCACCACAATTTACGGCTGTGTTATTTCTAGCTGTTGCCTTTAGTCAATGTGACCTGATGTTTAACACGGCTCTTTCGTCCCTCTCTCTCTTTCTAGTTCTGGCACGGGACTGTGATACAGGCCTTAATGCAGAACTGTCCTACTTCATCCAGAGTGTGGACTTTGACATCTCATCTCAGGGAGTGGTGAGCCCCAGTCAGAAGCTGGACTATGAGAGACCCAACCACATGTATGAGTGCACAGTGGTGGCCGTGGACAAGGGAATACCCCCTCGCACAGGCACAGCCTCCATCCGAATCCGCATGGCCAACGTCAACGATGAAGCCCCTGTCTTTTCACAAACTGTGTATGATTCTTTTCTTTTGTCTGCTTTCATTTTCCTTTTGATTGCAATGCTTTCTGGAATACTTGATTCTGATTGGTCACAACATTCTGCAATCAAATATTTGCATATAATCACTACTTAAACTATATAATTAATCATTGATCTCTCAAATCACTCCACTTTTTGTTCTCATATAATGAATGAAACATTTATTTATTTAGAAGATTTTCATTTAAAAATTAAGTTATATTTGCATACAAAACTAAGTTGAACATTGATCTCAGTCTCTTTCATCTCACATAATAAATTTGTTTATATTTACATTTTTATTATAAATAAAATATAAACATGTATAAATTAATTATCATTATTTTATATAAATAGTTGTTAAATGCATGGGATAATGTATGTTAATGCAAAATAAACCCCTTCAAGATTCCTTTACTTCAAAATTGGGGTTTATTTTGCAATGACTGTACATTATCCCACTTATTTCACAGCTAATTACTTAAATATATAATGTATGCATAAAATATATAAAATAAATATATGTAAAAATAATATATAAAATTAAATAACTTGACATTAAATACCCTAGTAAAAATGTAATAAATTTAAAATACATTTATTTCATACTAAGTATAGTTCAAATCTATTAACATATTTACTGACATATTGCTCGAGACATACTGATATAAAAATTATAATTAAACTTTATTTGGAGTACTAATTGTGCACAATGTCGAATAATATCGGTCTTTGAATTCAAGACATTTTAAGTGCATCTGAAGTACACTTGCAATAGTTCCACTTTAGCACAATCTAATATACTTAAGTATATTTTAGTTGAACTTCAGCAATATTTTCGCACAAATAAAATGCATTAAGTACACAATTAGTTGTTCCATTTTAGCAGACTTTAAGTATACCAGTTTCGTATACTAAAGGTACAATTGCAGAGTATTTTTATTAAGTACATACATATGTAAATATATTTGAAGAATTAATTAGCAAAAACAGATAACTCCGTTTTTAACAATTCTCAGAAATCATGTTTTTTCGTTGTGCATTCCAATTAAACTCAATCAAACTGCAGTTAGGTTATTTTGACTAGGTTAAAAAATAACTAAAAAAACAGCTAACTAACACAAAACACAATAAAAACATGATAACATAATAAAAAACATAATTTTTAAAAATCTGTTTTTTTTTATCTGTTTTTGATACAAACTCTACAAACTCTTCATTTGTAGTATACTTAGCATGAAATTAATGTATTTCAAATACATTTTAGTATATTTATTTTTCCACTAGGGTAGTAATTTGAGTTGACAAATATTAATTTGACTTAAGTATTTCACTGCTTATTTCTGTTCTATTTTAGGTTTAGTTTTCTATTTTGTTCTCCTCCTCTTTTTTTTCCTAGTATCTCTTTGGAGTACCTAAGAATATACAGTTTTACACTCTTTTTTCATCACAATGGGATTTCATCGGAGCAGATCCAAGCAGAGGGTCTTGCTAAAGCTGAGCGTCAGGCTGTACGGCTTTGGCATTTATTGAATGTAGCCAGAAGGAGAGGCAGACATTTGGTCCGATTCAGCAGAAAGACAACAATCACAGTGAAGCAAGCGAGCCTTCTACACACACACATAGAGCTCTATTTGAGAACATCATCTCCCTTGGTAGGAGTTTGGGAGACACATAAAGGAGCTGGTGGTGGTGTATCATCATTAGAGCTGCAGCATGTGTGTGTGTGTTTATGTTAGGATTTGCTCTGGTTCTTCTCAGTGCAGGGACCGCTTGGTTGTTTGTGTGCGCCCTGGGATACGCTTCAGAGGCCGTGTAGGGGAAGCAGATGGTGGGTCTGTGATGTTCTGAGCCTGATCTGTCTGTCTATCTATCTCTGTCTCCCTCTTTCTGCAGATATAAAACCTTTCTTTCAGAAGACGCCGGGCCGGAGACGCTAGTGGCCATTGTGCACGCCAAAGACCCAGATGGGGATGGCGTATCGTATGCCATTACCGGGGGTAACGAAGACAGCAATTTTGAGCTGGACAATCAGAAGGGTGAGTCAAGTGGGATGCAAACTCAAAGCTTGCTGCTCTGGTAACAGCGTCCAGGCATTCGGTACAAGGCCTCAGGGATGCTGTCTTTAACAAGAACATCCAAAGCCATCAAAAAACGCATTTCCTCTTCCTGTCTGCTCAGCACGCATCTTTAATCCATCATTCAACTCACGTTTGTGGTATTTGTAGAAAAAACAAGCACCCCTTGTGTTGTTTTTGGTCTACAGCTCTTGTTTTTTTTGTGTGTGTGCACTTGTGTGTGAATGCAGTGTTTGTCTGTTTTCATGCCTGCCTGCCTGTGCGCTTTCAGTCTCAAGGTTACATTTGTTTGCAGTGTTTGCTTTTCGTTTGTTTACCAGCACATTTTATGCCTGAGAGCTGAAAAACAGCAGTATGCTAAAGCTCTCTCCTGTCTTATCAGCCTCTCGGCACGGCTGTTCCACCACCCAACCTATTACAGGCCAGCGCAGAGATGGCCCATGGCTTCAGCACTCAGAAAAGCTGCGTGGAGTTGTCACTTCAAAGATGCAGCAGCACTTTTTTTTGTGCATAAGTTGTTTGGTGAATGTGCAACCATTAGAAGCCCATTTTGCAAGGTTGTTAAGCATGATGCACAAAGGCAGTTGTCATTCTTTACAGATATTGATGTTTTCGATTCAAGAGGTTGTCACCTTGGGTAAAAAAGCACTTGTATTCATAAACAGGCCCGACAGTGACTTGTTTGGTTGTATGACCTTGTGAAAAACAAAGTAAACTTTTGCACCATACGTATTAAGGAAATTTTTACACAAAATAACACAGAAGTTTCCAAAGTGTGAACTGAATGTAATGTTTTGGGCACTCAGTTTGTACTTAATTTATATTAAATGAAGTTGTTGAACTTTAGAGTTTTATTTTGTACTGCTGAATGTTCTGACAAGCTTTTATGATAAACTAAATAATACTTTAATGTCATTTGGGTAATACTTTAGTATAGGGGCCAGTTCTTACTATTAACTAGTTGCTTATTAGCATGTCTATTAATAACAAATTGGCTTTTTATTAGTACTTATAAAGCACATATTCTGCATGACCATATTCTACATCCCTAATCTTGCCCAATACCTAAACTTAACAACTACCTGATTAAGAATTACTGTAATAAGCAGCCAATTAGGAGTTTGAGGCAAAAGTCGTAATTAACGGTTTGTTAATGGTGAGAATTAGACCTTAAAATAAAGTGTGACCGTCATTTCTAATGATATTTGTAATAACTTGTTTGTAATGATGAAGCTGCTATTTAGTAATTTTGAAATATATTAATTTTAAATTTGATATTGACACACTACAATTAAAATTATAATCAAGTACCTTACATGTGAATGTTAGTCAGCACACATAAGTGTACTTTAAATTATAACAAAAGGCGATTAAAACTATAATTTAAAATGTACTTAAAAGTAAAACAGTTCAGTTTTTATTATTACATAGCGCACTTAAGTGTGCACTTAAGTGTATTAAGAAACAGCCATGAAAGTGTACTCTTTTTTTCTTAAAGATTTATTTTTGGCGTTTTTTGCCCTTATTATGATAGGACAGTGTAGAGGAGACAGGAACTAAAGTTGGAGAGAGAGGGGGGTGGGATCGGGAAAGGTCCTCGAGCCAGCATTCGAACTCGGGATGCCCATAACGCAATGGCATCATATTTCAGCGCACTGCCTGCTAGGCTATCGGCGCTGACTATGAAAGTGTTCTCTCTTTAACTGGTCTTGTGCAGATTCAATGCAATTAAGCACATGTGTCTTTTACAGAAACAATGAGATGAGCTTAAGCATTCTGTTGAATTATTTACAGGCATCATCAAACTGCGGCGTAGTCCTCCTCCTAAACTGCGTGGGCCTCAGTATGTCCTCAACGTCACAGCAACTGATGACAATGCAGCCGGTGGGCCACTCCCCCTCAGCAGCTCCGCCCAGGTCATCGTTGGCATCAATGACATCAACAACAACAAGCCAGTATTTGATGAGGTGAGGTTAAAAGATTTAAATATTGATATATAAGTTGAAAGATTAAATCAGCAGACAGAGAGGAAACCAAAAGTGTGTACAGGAGAAGAAGTCTAGATATGAGTACAGAATTCAAATATATTCTCTCATTAAATCTGCCTAGCATGAAGTGCCTCAGGCTTTTAATACCAGTGACACTGTGAACACCTCACTAATGGCAGTGTTTAGAGTCAGCGATGAAGTCTGAGGGGACAAAAAGTAAAGAATGATGGGTGGGAGCTAATATACGGTATTAAGAGAGCGAAAGACATACTGTAAGATAAAGCAATAAACAATGAATTGCGTCTACTGATGACATGCACAGTCTCATTTTATAACCCAATTCACAAAAAAATTAGAGATCATTGCTGAACGCATTTTCCATGACACAATTCTCAGTTTTCATGTTTGCTTCTAAATGACAGCAGACTGCCATTAGCTGACCTCCTTTATTCAGACTGTGAACCAGACACTTGAATTGGTTCTTTAAAATGCAATTTATGAATTCTCCCCAAAATTAGCAAGTAAAAGAGAGCAAATATTAAAGAATGTGTGCAAAATGAAACACAACGAGAAAGAGACCGGTGAAAGCAGAGCTGAGGGAAGAGCAGACAGCTGGCAGAAGGAGATCTAAAGGCTCTTGGAGGTCTCCGGTGGGAGAGCTTTTCCGTACAGGCCAGTGGTGCAGGAGGGCTGTGCGTGAGTGTGTAGGAGGCAGAATTGTGTCCCTGTACACTCTCTGTGAGCCCCACAGGCCCTACTTCTGCTGCCGCTGCTGCCGCCACCTCCTCTGCTGCTGCCCATGAATATTTCAAGGGGGAATTACTCACCAGCACAGGGGATGCATATGAAATAGAAGCACTAAGTGAGCCCCAGGGGCAACATCTGGCCCTGTTCCTTCCTCTCACTCTCTCGGTCTCTATGCCTGCCCTGCTGACCAGAGTCTTTTCCTTCTGTACTGTATCACTGGTTCTCAACTGGTTTCAAGACTCTCGATTTTACCTCAAACAGTGATTTAATGCAGTATCAAACTTGTTTATTGTACAAAAATGTTATTATATTCCAACATTGAAAGTTATGTATGTATTTATTAATGGTAATTTATTAATATTGCTATGAAAAATGTTTGAACACCTCAGCAGTCTTCTTTTTCTGTAGTCTCTGTTTGGTATGTAAATGCCTCTTGAATTGTGATGGTTTTATGCTCTGTGCAGCTAATAAATGATTGCACAAAACACATTTGCATCACCCCAAAATAAAATATATTAGAAAACATATTATGCATAAAGAAAATGTTTGCATTGCATATTAGCACTTCAAAGTCAAAAATGTAATTGACTTATAATGTATTATGGAATGTTGCAGTATATAAAATGCAAGTATATATGAAGTTCAGCATTCAAAATGGAATTAGAAGCAGAGATGTACTTTGTGAATTGGATAGGCCTGCTTTCTTACATCTGTTTGCAAACTGAATTGAAACTTTGAATTTCATTAACACAAACCCAAAGCTTAAGTCTTAAATTCAAATCAAACTTGCATAAAACTGCATTGTAAGCACTGGTATTTCCATAGGGAAATGCAAATCTAGTGTTTTATTAAAGCCAGCATGAGTTTAAAACAGTACAATAAATATTACCATGAGTAAAAACGTTCAATTTACATTTTTTTTTCTTACAGTAATGTGGTATGGAAATGTATGGAAACATGTTTCCACCACAGGATAAAAATAAAAAAAGGTAATTGTGACTTATTATTTTACAACTCTGACTTTTTCCTCACAATTCAGATTTTTCATTCTACAATTTTGACTTTTTTTTCACAATTCTGATTTTATATCTCACAATTCTGTCTTTTTCCTCACAACTGCGAGATATAAACTCAGAATTTCCAGATACAAACTGTCTTGCAAAGATATCTGGCAATTCTGAGAATAAAAGTCAGAATTGTAAGATATAAACTCAGAATCATAAGAAAAAAAAGTGAGTCAAAAGAAGAAATTGTGAGATAAAAAGTTGTAATTGCCTTTTTTTTTATGGTGGGAGCAAAAACCAGAATGCCAGATGTACTCAGAAGTCTAAGAAATAAAGAGTTGCAAAAAAGAAATTCTGAATTCTGAGTTTATGTTTCACAATTGACTTTTTCTCTCAGAAGTGCAAGTTTATATCCTAATTACAAAAAATATTAATGGTCTTTATGTTAAATTTAAGATATCTTTTCTTTTTATGTTAAATTTAAGATATCTTTTCTTTTTCTCTTGATCTTGAGGTGCAGTAAGACTCAATTATGTGAGGTTGTGAGGTTCACCCAAAACACTGTCTCATCTTGGTCGCACATGCTTTTCGACATTCAGCCGAATACAAACCATCACCCTGCTTTGTAGTCGCTGGTTGCCAGCGCTCTTAATAGCACTGCAGATTATGGCAATAGACTATCTGTTCGAGTCTTTTCCCTTCCTAAACTGAGAAATCCTCTCTAAGCCCTCTCAGAAGGGTGAGTATATGTGTGTCGAAAGACAATGAGAGGTGTGAAGTGCAAAGCGCAGTGAGAATTCTCTTCAGAGGCTGGGAGGGAGGCTAATTCCAGCTTTTAGCCCCGGTATCGATCTAGTCACTTGATTAATCGCCTTAAGTTGACATGCCGCTCCCTTGTGGGCACTGCTCACCAGGACGCCCTGCCAGATGCCCGCTCTGTAATGAGAGCATGATGAGAAAGCAAGTGGAGGAGGAGGAAGAAGGAGGTTGAGGCCTCATTATGCGTGTGTGTGCTCCTATTATGGACTTCAAAAGAGGAATTTATTAACACTTTATCCTAAATACAAACTATATTCTCTCTGTCGTCATGTCTTGGTGTCCTGTTCCCGCTTTTCTTGCTCTTTATCTGTTATTATGAGAAACCATTTGTCCAGCATAAATCTAGTACTGTTTAGTTTTTGTTTGAGATCTTGATATTGGCCTTTTTCCAAGGCATTTGCTAAGTACGTATTTCTGCCATTTCTATTATTATTATTATCAATGTCTGAAACTCTGGTTTTGTTCTTTAAAGTGCCACAACTACAGCGTGAATGCACTGGTCCTGGAGAATCAGCCCCCGGGCACTTTTGTGCTGCGCGTGCAGGCTCACGACGCCGACACAGGGGTCAATGGGGAGGTCAAGTACGGGATAATGCAGAGGGACGGGGCCTCACCCGGGTTCACTATCAACCCTGACACAGGTATTTCCTTTCTTTTTTACCAGATCATTGATTACATGCAATTGAACCTGGGGTGCCATGTGTTTCTAGTCAATGGTCCTCATTAAATAAGCAGAATGCATTTCTTTATTCTTGGACGCCATTGAGATGTATGTAACAAAAAATGATTTATATTTCATTTTTAAATACTAATTAACTTTAATATGATTTATATTTAATAAAATTGAAATTTCAGAAAAGAAATGTATTTCTATATATTTTTTAATTTTCTGAAATTTCTTTTAATTTTGTATTTCTCTCTTAAATGTTTAATTGTTCAGATGCCAAACATCAGAGTGACTTCAGTTTGGTATCCTAGTCTGTGAAAAAAAAAAAATCACGAATTCGTGCCATTTAGTTGCATTAAACTTGTTGTGAATTATATAAAGTTGCAAATCATCAATGAAATGTGCATTGTATGTGTTGCACAGGTGTTATCAGTACGGTTGTAAGTTTTGACCGAGAGAGGCAGCGAGAGTACACACTATCGGTCACGGCGACGGACCAAGCACAGGAACCCCTCATCGGGATCTGTCAAATCACTGTCCTCATCGCTGACCAGAACGACAACGACCCCAAATTTGAGAATAGCCGCTACCAATGTAAGAACCAGTGAACAATGTTAATAACCCTTATGAAAGACCTATTCAAATTGATGCCAATGTAGCATATTTTTCTGATGTAAAAGTAAAAGTGTTTTTTTTAGATGGGTACATAGTAATATTATGATATGAAATTTTCCAAATGGTCCTCTGTAGTGATAGGATCTGTTGATGATACTTAAGATCTGTTCATCTACCGTGAGGATATATAAAGGAGTGAGAGGAGAGCGAGAACTCACATTGTAGCTGTAGACTCTAAACATTTATACATGGACTTTTAACATTGCACTTAACGGCAGGAATGAATTTTGCAAGCTTAACAAATTCTCAAGTCCAGGATTCCTGAGTGTAGTCAATACACATTAAACCTTAATATTAAAAATGCATAACAGTCTGAGCAAGGTGAGCTTTAATGCGCTGAACACAGTATAAACACGTCACTAATCCTTTTTAGATGCAATCAGATACAATCCTGGAAAGCTCGCTTAGCCTAGAAGTGTGAGAATTTGCTTTGCTCTTCTAAGTCATATTATTTATAATTGCAAATATAAGTTCAGTAAGTTTGATATCAGAATTCCTTTTCATCACATTAAAAGCGGTACTGAGAAAGCTCATTAACAATTAAAGGGCAAGATTGAAACGTTTCTGGGACGCACTTTCTTTTTTCTTTTTTTTCGCTGCACAGGGATTTTAATAGCAGCAGGCATTTCTTGTTTTTAGACTGTTGTTATTTGTTTTTGATGATGCCTGTGTTAACCCTGCCCATGCCAGACTTCCTGCGAGAGGACTCGCCGGTTGGGACGAGCTTCCTGAGGGCGGCGGCTCATGATGACGACCAGGGCACCAATGCAGCCATCACCTACTCTCTGTCCCAGCAGAACCCAGCCTACTTTCACATCAACCCCAGCACAGGATGGATCTACGTCAACCACCCCATCTCACAGGTACACATACACGCACCTTTACCTAGCTTTCAAAATGGAATAGACTTTATTACCTAGCAAAATCAATTTCTATTGGGCAGACCCATTGAGCACCTGAGCAGAAATATACCTGTGTAAAATGAAATAAATATATATGTGATTCAATAGATATAATTAATAATTAGTAATAAATACAGTTGTTGCATTATGCTTTGTATTTATTTAAAATATTATAATATATTTATATATATTATATTAATATTAGGGATTTATTATAGTATTGCTTTACTTGTTTTAGTAAAAAAAAAGCTCTATTTATAATTTTGTTGTCTCCAAATTGAGGTTTGTCCGATTTAGTTAACCTTTGTTTTTTTCCCTAAAGTAAACACATATGCAAACTTGTATGAACAAACTTATGTTTAGAGATCACATGCACACAATCCTGCTGAGAAAACTCAGAACTGCTTATTGTAGTACAGGTACTTTGTCTTGCATGCGTGTGTTTTATAGAACACATTCTCATCCTCCAGAGAGACCGGATCTTTTGAATCCTCAGAGTTTTGCATATTAAACATGGTAGGGTTCCAAAGAGATGCTATATATATCCATACAAACCTTAAGTCGAGGGACAGCTTTCTGTTATAATAGGCATAAAAATATGCATAAAAATTATATTTATTTTATTCAGGTGGGAGAGTGATCTTGCCTACTCATTTTTTTATTAAACATCATTATTTTTTCTCTTTCCTTTTTTCTTTTTATTAAACTAATAACCTTTTTTCTTTTTGTTATAATTAAACTTATTTATTTTATATTTTTGTAACCTTTGACTGAGACCCAGACTTCCAATCCTAGACTATAAAAATCAGTAATAAACATATGATATCATAATGTAAACATCAGTGAAAAAAAAAAACATAAATAATTTTAGTATTTATTCTGCAACTATTTTTATGGCATAAAAATTATGTTATGGCATAATTTTCAACACGACCAACAATTTTACCTCTAATAAAAACTAATACACACATTAAACTAGTGAGAATGTGAAATGTGTTTTAAGAGAGTTTATTTTAAAAGTAAATAAGGCCAAAATTTCCCATAGTTGAAGAAACATCCATTCTTGTGTTGTTTGGTCTGGGCAGAAATGCCACCGTCTTCACTTTTCTGCCCACGAATGGCTGTCTGTGTCATTTCTATGCTGGATATATTAGCTTTGAGAGGTCGGGGGTTGATTTGACATTAAAACGCTATGTGCATACAGAGCCATGGACAGAAAGACAGGCTCAGCTCTGGTGAAATCTCCTGCATTCTGTTTATAGAGTCGTAAGTGATGGCAGTGTTCAGGTAAAGCATCAGAGGCTGGACTTTATTAATGCACAGTTCATGTCCAGTGCTACACTGCTTTTAACATGCTTTCATCGCTCTTAACAGAAATGGATGTGGATGCAATTTCCTCAGAGCAGGTCATTAAGACGTGTATACTGCACGTCTGGTTTTTCATTAGCCAGTCTGACCACCTTGTGTCATTTATGTCCAAGTGGATCAGTTTTAGAAAGGCAGACGATGTCACCCACACTAAACTCACCTGTCTTCAAATTGACAACTTAAACTGCCCCCCCTGCTGTTATTCCTACCTCCTCTCATTCTATGTCTGTCTCTTCCTGTCTGCCTCTTCCTTTCCCTCATTCTGACCTGAAAAAGGCATCATTTTGAAGCCAGTTAAGCGAAGTTTACTGCTGACTCAATCTTAGAAGTGCTTTTCAATTATTAGGAGTCATTTGAAGGAGTCTTTAAAGTCAAAAAAAAAAAAAAAAAAACACACACATACACAGATCTAGGGTCTTAGCTGCTGTACATGATGTTCTGGATGTGAAACATCCAGTGGATAATGGAGACCAATTCTTCAGGTGGAAGTATCATAGATTTCTCTCATCTCTGAACTGTTTTTCAGTCATACTGTCTTCACCGGTATCAGTGACAACCTGTATTATTTCAGTGTATGCTAATAAGACCCTAGGCTGGATTATATCACCTGTCTCTTGTCCTGACAGACATCACGGATCAGCCAGCAGATCATCGCTACAGACGGAGGAAGTCGGAGCAGCTCGGTCGACCTCACTGTCATCATCACCAATGTGCACAACCAGCCCCCACAGTGGGAACAGGCGGAATATTGGGTCACGATCCCGGAGAACACACCGCGCGACACCAAAATAGTGGTGAGACGTTCATATTCCACCAGTTTCCTCTCTGCTTTCTATAAGAGTGTGAAATATGTCAAACATGAGGTACAATCACTACATTTCATAATTAAAAGCCATGGAACATAAAAGCATGGCTTTTCAGTCAGTCAGATTGTGCAGCTGTTCCTAACTGGTAAAATAATATATAATTATATACACTACCATTCAGAAGTTTGGGGTTGGCCATATTTTTTCAGGTCGGTAACATTTTTTTTCTTATGCTTACCAAGACTGCATTTATTTGATCAAAAATGCAGTTAAAATTGCAATACTGTTAAATATTATTAAAATGTTTAAATAACAGTTTTTTATTTGAATATATTTCAAAATGCAGCTCATTCCTGTGATGGCAAAACTGAATTGTCAGCATCTTTAGGTAATTTTCAGTGTTACATGATCCTTTAGATATCATTCTAATATGCTGATATGGCGCTGAAGAAACTTGAAGAAATCTTATTATTATGAATGTTGAAAAAATGTGTGCTGCTTCATATTTTTGTGTGAAACCACGTTAAAAAAACTTAGGATTCTTTGATGAATAGAAAGTTCAAAAGAACAGCCTTTATTTAATCTTTTGTAACATTATTAGGCCCGGTTTCACAGACAGGGTTTAGACTAAGCCAGGATTAGGCCATAGTTCAATTAGGACATTCAAGTAATTTTTATAAACATTCTTAGAAAAAAACATTACTGAGGTGCATCTTGAGACAAAACAAAGGCACTGATATATTTTAAGATCAGTCAGTGCAAGTGTATTTCAGTTGAAACAGCTCAGACTTACATTTTAGTCTAGGACTAGGCTTAAGCCCTGTCTGTGAAACCGGGAGTTAAAGTCTTTATTGTATCTTTTGATCAATTAAATACACATACATGCACACATACATACAGTATATATACTCATATATGCACACACACGTGCTTATGTGTGTGTATGTTCTTTTCTTTGCTCTTTTGACATGTAGTATGTGAAATCTTCAACATAGCAACTCATATGTGTGTCATACAAATACTTGACACACTATTGATTTGATTACAGGTGAAGCGAGAGAAATCACATAAGCATACATATACATAGTACACACAAATGTTTGGTCTTTTTTATTATTTAAATATGTATCAATATTTCTCAGTATTCCATAAATGATAAGTATATATTGTAATCAAAATATTTTTTACTCCATCTGCCATATTGGGTTTATTTTTACTAAGCTTTTCTCAGTTGATCTCTTGACTACTCAAAAAATAAATGCAATGCTGCCTTTAACCAAAACGATTTAACGTTTTAACAAGCAAGCACAATGTCTCTTGCTTTGTTGTGCTGTTGATAAGCAAAGGTAGAGTGTTGTGACTTTCTTACCGCTGAGGCTTGTCACATCTTATCCAGCCTTCATCTTGTTTGCTATTTCAGCCTGTTTCATTCGCTGTCACATTTTACATTCGTCTGGGTGCTTGTTCCCACAGAGAGATCAGCATCCACAAACAACCTCATCTGTCCAGCAAACTCAAGCAGACTGCTTGTCTGAACATTCTATTCTAATTCATTCAAAAGGGGCGAAAAGGCCAGTCCTCCGAGTCCGTTTTCCTCACATACAGCAGATTTATCAGTGAAGAGTGCCAGGAGGACTTCTGCTGGAGTCACTGTGTTTCCCTGACATCAGCGGCTTCCTCTGGCTGCTGCCAGCTATTCTGCAATCTGTATGAACCTCCGCATCTGTCTTAGCAGTCCTCGGCAGCACAAACTGTGGCGGGGATGTTCTCTTCTTCGTGTTGCCACAGGATGTAAAATAGGCTTAGGTGGGATTTTTGATCTTAAAATACCTTCTTTCCCCACTGGCTTGTAAAAGGTGGTTGCATCGGCATGGGTTTTAGTGCACGGACTGCTTCGCTAGTCATTTTTATTAACCTGTTTGTAAAGAGCTACAGGGTTTACACTGAATGGGAAGTACATAGAGACACTCATAGATAGACATTCTGTTCTAAAACCTACTTAGCTGCCTACCTAGACAGCTTTTTAAACATCACTTCCACATGAAGGTTCTTCCGAAAGGTAAGCAACAACATGTTGCCTTATAAGATAGCTTCTTGTCCAAATGATCATTTGCAGATAAGGCAATCCCAGAACTTCGCCAGCAAGCAAGATAAGATGTTTAGAACAGAGATTTACTGTATGCACATCCACAGTCTACTTGAGTCCTTTGATTGTACGTATTCATGGCGATGAAGAACAGGAAAAAGAGCTCAAATGGCATGTTCCATAGTAGTTTCTAATTGGCTGGGACTTGACTAGCAGCGTGAAGCTCAGTTAACTGCATTCATCTCCTGACAGCCCGCCCTCCTCTAGGGGCTTCTGTTAGCATCCCTGTCAAAGAAAATTAATACCGTCCTAATGTACTGTTCCACATGCCGCATGTTGAGTATTTTAACACAGATGTATTTTTGTAATCCCTATAATCACCTTCTATAGAACTCACTTCACTCAATTATTTATATTACTTAACATCTTCACTTATACTAATAGCATTCTAACCTACACTGCTTTCATATTTATACCAGGCTTTGCTCTGAACTAAATGTTCTCAATTCTAAGTATAGACTCTTATACACTTATACACTCAGAAATATAAATATGTAATTTAAATGTGTATTTTAAATTTATAAACGTATGTGTGTTTCTGTATAATCTTATCCTCTACACAGCATGAATTCTGCTATTAGCAGGGTATTAGCAGTGTAAATAAAACTGTCACTTTCTAGGGCACAATATCTAATGTGACCGCACTGAAGCATATTTTATGACGGGCACTGAAAAAGAGCCACCGCAAGGCATCTCTGATCAGCTTTTTCTTTCTGATGCCATTGCTGTGTAATGAGATGATTTCTAATTATTGCTAATTTCATGGCACCTCAGGCTGTGCTCATTTTGCTGGGAGTGCCATTACCCATCTTATCATCTAGATGTGTTTTTTGAACAGCTCTCTGAAACGGATCTCACCAGCTATTCTTTATCTCTTTTAGTCCTTTTGTGCAGTAATTTCTGATTTTGTACACTGATTTTCTTTGTGTATTACAGGACATGAGACCACAGCTCTCAGAATGTGTTTTGTTCTGCAATCACTCCATTTATGGTCTTGTTTGTACCTGTTGCCAATTCAGGGCCAAGAGTTTCTCATCGTGTTAGTTTTACTTGGTCTACAGTGGTTCTTAATCCTGGTCCTCACGACCACTCCGCTCTGCATATTTTACATGTCTCTGCATATTTTACATGTTTTAACACACCTGATTCAAATCACCAGTTCGTTAGAAGAGACCTCCATGAATGAACTGTGTTCTGATTGACATGGTCCTTACACAGTAGCTATGTTTCCATCAACCTATTTGTATGCAATATTTTGGAATATTGCATTAAAAAAAAAATGCTGGATGGAAATGCCAAGATGCACATAAATTCTAAAAATATGCATAAAAATCTTCTGCACACAACTGAGTAGGATAAACTTTATCCCATAAGAAAAATGTGCATAAACTTTACTGTATTTATTCCACCATTCTCATCAAAAAAGGCCAAGAGGACCGGGATTAAGAACCACTATGTTTTGAACTGTTCCTTTAACTGGAACAGTTGGGGAAGTCGTGGCCTAATAGTTAGAGAGTTGGACTTGTAATCCAAAGGTTGCGGGTTCGAGTCTCCGGCCGGCAGGAATTGCAGGTGGGGGGAGTGAATGTCCAGCGCTCTCTCCACCCTCAATACCACGACTGAGGTGCCCTTGAGCAAGGCACCGAACCCCCAACTGCTCCCCGGGCACTGCAGCATAAAATGGCTGCCCACTGCTCCGGGTGTGTGTTCACGGTGTGTGTGTGTGTGTGTTCACTGCTGTGTGTGTGCACGTTGGATGGGTTAAATGCAGAGCACGAATTCTGAGTATGGGTCACCATACTTGGCTGAATGTCACTTCACTTCACTAATGTAACTGGAAAGATTTCCTTGCTCAACCATTACTATGCTGAATGACTAACTAAAATTCTCAGGTAATCATTGGCACCTTGTGGGACCATCACATACAGGCACAAAATATTTTTCCAGAAGCTTCTCATTCGCTGTTCCTTGCTGGTAGAATGATCTTCTTAACCCTACACAGACAACTAAATCCCTGACAATATTCAAGTAATCTCTTCAATTAACTGCATCCTGCTGACTCTTTTGAAAAAAAAAATCTTCTGTGCCTTCATAAATCCCTCCCTGTTCAAGGTCGTATAGATGATGTTTGAAACATAGTATTTCTAGCATTTCTTGTTTTGTTGCCTCCTTAAAATGAATTACTTGTATTTTGTAAGTCACTTGGATAAAAGTGTCTGCTAAATGAATAAATGTAAATTTTGCATGGCTGATCAACAAGCTAGACTAGTGCCAAACCAGCCCTAACTAGCCTAATCAGCTATGACTAGAAAAATGTATATAGTATTAGACTGTCTAAGATGTACTGTATATCCTCCCTAAGTTATCTGTAGTTTCAGCTTTTGAGTTTCTGCACGTCTGTGTGTGTGTGTGTATGAGTTTGTGTGTGTGAGTGTGTGTGTTAGCATTAAGTTCACCACAGTGTGCATATGAAGGTGATGGTCCTGGGGGCAGTGTGTCAGAGCAGATCTGTGCGTCCCTGCCCACTCTCATAGCTCTGCTAATGGAGGATGTACCTGGAGGTCACCTTCAGTGTCTCTTCAGTCAGAAAACACGATAAGTGTTGTTCCTCAGAGCTTTTTATCACCTCCCTTCCTGCTCTCCGTTAAGTTTCAGTACTTTTTCATATTCAACCACTACTTTGTCAGCCCCTCCACACTTCTTTTAGTCAGATGGAATGATTATAATTGGAGTCGAGAGGTTTCAAAACACAGGTCGCACAAGTATTCAAATGCAATCACTGCCTTTGTTAATGGAACGCACCTTGACAATTGGACAAATAACCTAATTTTCTTTATCCTTTCTTTCGCGTGTCTCTATTTCCCTCCCTTCGACGCCCACACCGACGGCCGAACTCTAACACCGATGTTCCCCGTAATATGACTTGAAAAACAAAGCGCTTTACAACAATTACAGTCGATCTCTCTTTTGCTTCAACCCTGTAAATACAGTATGAACTCCCTAATGCGAAATAACCGTAGCAACTGGCTGTTCAAATCTGTTCTGTGCATTGGGAGCCTTCATGCTAATTCATCCTCAGAACTCTAAATACAAATTAGGCTTGTTAAACAGTATAATGCATTCATTAGCAACACTGAGTAGCCTTGTTGTGCGTCGAGTGCTCCTATTCATTTCTCGCTCTCACTTCCTCCCCCCTCGCCTCTCTTCTTCATCTATCTATCTGTCTCTCTGTCTAACTAATTAAAAATTTAAATATCAGTCAGCTCATTGTGGTATTATCTCAAGGAATGCTAATTAACACATTTTCAAAAGCAGTAATTGCAACCTTGAGGATGTAATTTAAAGGGCCTTGTTCGTGTGTATGGATAATGAGAACGCCGTTCTCATCAAGCCTGAGAGACATCCGTTAATAAACTCTTGGAGGGAAGATTAGACAGGTTGGGATTTGAAAGTTGACCAAATTTCAGTTTAGTTGAATAGGGGAACTTTCGGTAGTATGAATAGTTTAACCCCACGGGTGGTTAACCAAAAGAATGGTGTGGTGGGCTGGTAAATGAAAGGCTCTAGGTTCAAACCCCACAACGGTTGATCTGTGAAATATCACCATTGTACTCTTGATCAAAACACTTAACCTTGGGTTACTCCAGATGCATTGTCCCTGTAGAAACTTCACTGTAAGTCACTTTGGATAAAAATGTCAACTACATGATGAATTAGTTGAAATTAAGGTTTTGAAGTGAAGGCAAGATGTCCCAATGGACAGGAGCACAAGCCTAGGTAACTTCTGAGAGATATTTGATCTCAAAATATGCCCTTTTGAGGTGTCATGAGAGTGTGTAAGTGACTGTTTCAGGCCTCACAAGTTCTTTCTATGAATGCCATTTTACACTATTTTATCTACTAATTTCGAAAGCATAAGAAAAAAAATCTTTGCATCAAAAAATAAAGTCTTTATAATACTTCTTTGTATTAATTTTTTTTTATTTTGTGACATTATGTCATGCACATTGAAACCCTCACATTTAAATTTACATATTACATTTAAATTTATAGCCTATACTAATTACTTTAATGATACCTTGGGTAGGGAAATTTTCTATCCAAAAAAATCTTCATGAAATTTACTTCAAAATTGTTAGATCTGAGATCCGCATCAGTATTGAGACGGTCAAAATAGCATAGGTCAAGAAAGTTAGAGGAGCTCTGTCAAAGTGACTGTGGCAAATAAGTTCACTGAATAGGTCATTTCTGTTGGGGAACACATACTGGATGGCAAAGCTGACCCTTAAAAACAGGAAGCAAAAGCCACAGAGCTTTTAAGATGCTTGTTTTCTGTGTTGCAGAGGGCGGATGCTCTCAAAACCATGGCCAGGGTTGATTTAATGGCTGACTGGACCCATGATCTCTCTCTACAACTCGTCATTTCTCCATCTCTCTCTCTCTCCACACACCTTTATTTTGCTCTACCTTTTCACCCCGTCGTCTAAGTTTTATAACCTGTGCTGTACGCCAGGCATTCATTACTCTGGATGACCATACATGGTTTAGGACTTTCTCTTTGACTTTTGACTGTTGGCTTTGCTTTGCCGTTGGCTGTATTGTTTCTGGAATGTTTTGTTTGCTTTATAGTGTCATTTGGTTGACGGTGTTTTGGGTTAAATGTGTTTTAGTCAGCTAAAAGACATTTGAATACTCATCAGAGACAAGTTCCAGCTGTAATACTAGATTTTCCAAGCCAAAATCGGTTGCATGTCTTGTATCCAAGTACTATGCACATGTTTTTGGCTGAGCACCGAATAAACAATGACTTTGGCTTTTAGGTTTTGGCATTGCACTTCTAGCCAAGGTATGAGAACAATAAAAAAATGTCCATTTATTCAGGTTGACAGCTAAGTAGTAGTCAAGTTTTATATCTTTTTTTAATAGTAAAACATAAACACTTATGTTCATAGCTGGTTTAATCACTGTTGTTTTGCAGTTAATATAGTATATTGGGATCTGGAATATATTATCACATTCATTTATTTTGAGCCAGAGAAATACTGCTCTGATTAAATTATCAGTAATGTACTAATTGTGGTTAGAAAATCTATTTCTTACTCCTTAAGTATCTTTGTTTTGTTAGTATAATGCAGCTCTGTGAGACAGAAGTCTGAAAACTACTACTGCAGAAAGTCACTCCATAACTGTCAATATCAGTTCGATAAGCAATTGGATGGATTATAGATGAACCTTGTCTAATGTATTCACATGCTGCAGTCAGCAGGCGCTTGATCGACGGATCTGCTGATTTCAAATGCCTTCTCACAAATAATGCTAATTATCCTGTTTGAGCTTTGGGAGAAGGTGTTTGCTTCTTACTCTTAAGTATATGTTTCATAATGAAAAAATCTTATAAAATATTATAGCACATCCAAGCAGTTTTTACCCAATTACACACACAAACTCATATGCACATCAAAAGGTTTTAGACGTAACAGGAACCTTCACATCACTTCTGACACATCTTCTATTCATGACATAATATTTCACCATGTAGGCCATATTTAATTTTATGCCACCAACTTAAAGCTCATTTCTCCCCTCCCAACAGACCATCAAGGCGACGTCCCCTCTTGGTGACCCCAGGGTGACTTACAACCTGGAGGAAGGTCAGGTTCCTGAGACCAACATGCCTGTGCGCTTCTACATCAAGCCTAATCGGAGGGACGGTTCTGCCTCTATCTTGGTGGCAGAGAATCTAGACTATGAGACGACACGTTTCTTTACACTCCGAGTGCGTGTACAGAACGTGGCGGCTGTACCACTAGCTTCCTTCACCACTGTCTATGTCAACATCACAGGTGAGCGATACCTATCTATAATCAGAGTTATATGTAAACGTAAATTGAGTGTCACCCATTTGGGTTAATTTTATATATATGACATTTATTTGTTGTACATTTTAACAATAGATGCACTTTTAGTATTCTTTGATGAATAGAAAGTTCAAAAGAACAGCATTTTCTAGAATATAAATCTTTTGTAACATTATCAATAAATGGTACCATGTCTAGAAATCATGGCAACTACTTTATACTTAGTGTAAGACAAAAAGAAATAAAGAAAGAAAGAAAGAAAGAAAGAAAGAAAGAAAGAAAGAAAGAAAGAAAGAAAGAAAGAAAAAAAGAAAGAAAGAAAGAAAGAAAATGCATAAATCTGACACAATGATAATAGTCCATGATGACACCTCTCACTAGTGCTCTACAAATATGCCTCGACAACCGGTTCCACGCTGCCTGTGTGCCCTCAGAGAGGTAAACACATTTGCGGTAGTTTAGCAATCAGCATTTCATGCCAGCGCGGTTTCTCAGAAGCACAACAGTGTCTGATCTGATCCACTGATTGTGTTTGAGCCGCTGACGCTAATGTTTTTTTTCCCCCTTTCTTCATAGCTCATTTAGCCTGTGTTGTGCATTTGTACACAAAAGTGTTCTCTGCTGTCATTGAGTATATGTGGAAATCCAGAGCGCTGATGAGTGCATGACAGACGGTGGGTGGGGGGGTAGAGCGACGGTGTGTATGTGTAATAGGAACAGTGAAGAGCTTTGGCACCGACACACAACACTTGAGACCACATCAGCATTAATTAAGAGGAAAATGGAGATTGAAATAGAGGGAAAAGGAGAAAAAAAGCCCACGGAAAAACTAGTTTAGAGGGGCTGTAATCTGCGAAGAGCAGAGAATCCAGACAATAAACCTGCATTAAGTGAATCCACACATTAAAACCTGCATATATTCTTGCCTAACTTATGCACAGTTAACCACAAACCAAATGTGATCACAAGGAAGCCATAAAATAAAAATAATGAAAAGACCAACAAATGACCCTAAAAGAGACTTCTAAGCCATTGAATTAGATATAAAATATCAAACCAAGTGGAGTATATTTTATAGAAATACTGCAAAAGCAAATTTTTCAAGTTAAATGTTTTAAATGTTTTTAAATGCTATAATAGTAGTTGATATACTGGTACGTTATGGCAGTCAGAAACAGTGAAATATTCAGAAAAGTGCAGAATGCCTAGAATCTTTTGATTGCAGGTGCCTAATTTTGCATCTAATGCAATTAAACTTCAAATACTTTTTGGGGTCACTGTATTTACACTCTTATAAATAAAGGTTCCAAAGGGGGTTTTTGCAGAGATGCCGTAGAAGAACCATTTTGGGTTCCCAAAAGAACATTTCAATAGTTCCTAAAAGAACCATTTTGAAGAACATTTTAAAGATCTAAAGAATATTTTTCGACTATAAAGAACCTTTTCTGCATTTGAAAGCTTCCATGGATGTTGAAGGTTCTTCAGAGAACCACTGATGCATTAAAGAACCATTATTTTTATAAGTGTAATATAAAATAAAGTTTTCCACTTATCTAACATGTCCAAATTAATCCATTGGAAGGTTTCATTTGTAACAGATTGTTCTCACTCTTTTTTCCAGATGTGAATGACAATGTTCCCTTTTTCATGTCATCCACGTATGAGGCGACGGTCCCAGAGGGTGCAGAGATTGGCACATCAGTTGCTCAGGTCTCAGCAACTGACCTGGACTCTGGTCTACATGGAATGGTGAGACTCTTCTGATAATGTTCCCTGCTGGTTCTCTCTAAAGGCCAACTCACACTGCACTGACAGATGCAAAGAAATGGCAACACACATCGTCGGGTTTTGTCAGATCAGTGTGTTACCCCTGTTGGCATCTGTTGGTGTTGGTCAGCATTTGTTTTCATTTTTTTTATTGATTCTGCATTTGTCTGTTCTTGAAATGTCTGAGAAGTGACATACTGTTATCTGGTGACTGTCACCGTGGGTCTGCATGTGTCGGTGCAGTGTGAATTGGCCTTAAAACTCTCAAACTACCCTGCAATGATTCTTAGAATACTTGATGCACAGTTCTTTAATCTTGTTTGGCACTCTTTCCTTTCTAGATTAACTATATAATTCTGAAGGATCAAAGTGGCGACTCACAGTTCTTCAGCATTAATTCCTACACAGGCATCATCCACACCCGGGCCACCTTCGACCGTGAGCAAAAAGGCTCCTACTTAATCGAGGTCCAGTCTCAGGACAGCTCAGAGTCAGCCCGACCCAGTCAGCAGGGCCAACCCAACACAGGTGTGATCCATCAAGCATGTCTTCTTAACCCCTCAGTTACTCTTTTTCCCCCTCAACCAATTACAGCAGGGCACACCAGCCTCCAGGATGAACTCCATTCATTAAGACTTCAATGAGTCACGCCTAATGAAGAACTAATGCCATCCCAGGGATTTCTGTGTAATATAGGCTGTGTATAATATAATAAGGCCGCAGTTTTAATATTAAACAGTCATTAGGATTTTTAATACAATTTATAGAATAAGTCATTGCTACAAGTTCTCACAAATAATGATTTCCCATTAACACTTTCTACGAAGTCTGTGTTCTTGGAAATATGTTTTCAAAAAAAGCTATATGAGATCATTAAGACTTTTATTCAGCAAGGATGCATTGATCAAATGAGACTGATACAAAAATGTTTGTTTCAAATCACTGCTGTTCTTTTGAACTTGATATTCATCAGACATTCCTGAAAAAACTGCATAGTTTTCAATATTGATAACTATTGATAAATAATTTTTGTGATGATCGTGTGACACTGGAATAATAATTGCTTAAACTTACACTTTGCCATAACAGGAATAAATTACATTTTAAATGTAGTAAAATAGAACACAATAATTGTTTGTATTGTAGTTTTGATCAAATGCAGCCTGGTGAGCATAAGGAACTTCTTTCAAAAACATTTTTAAAAATCTTGCCAACTCCAAACTTTTGAACGGTTGTGCAAATATATACACATGCACACATATTTACATTTCACTTGAGCTTCGATGATAATTACATTTCATCATACAATGAATGCCAATGACTTTGTTTTTGTTCTGTTGTCCCATCTTGGTTTGAATTATAAATGAATTATCCATAAAGAACGGCTTTTCTCTTGAGAGACTATGTGGAGTTATGTGATCTGGAAGTAATGCACACCTCTTCTGCCCTTTAGACACAGCCTACGTGAGGGTTTTTGTCACGGATGTTAATGACAATGCTCCAGCCTTCTCTCAGCCTGTATATGAGGTCAGTGTGGAGGAAGACAAAGAAGTGGGCTTTGTGGTCATTACCGTTACAGCTAACGATGAAGATGAAGGTAATTTTTTTCCTTTGCGTGTAGGTGTATCAAATATCTTATTCAGGTGGTCCTGTCACTTGTCTTTCATTTGTGGTTTTTGTTGTTTTAGTTTTGTTTGTTTGTGCGATGATTTCTATCTGACAGCCCACTGATATATTTGACAGAGATGGAGGAGGAGGGGTTGCAAAAATAAATTTAGCAAAATAAATCTAGGTGGAAAATTCGCTCCTTTTTGTGCTGAGCTTGTTAGCAAATCTCTGTGGTGAATGTGGGTGTAACAATTTCAGCACCCCATTTGATGTTTGCCTCTTTGATTTGTTTTTCTTTGTTGTCTTCAAGAAAAAGAATTAAATAAGTAGCAGGCCTTTTTTAATGATGGAAGTAAACCCTTGTGTGAAAGATTTTGCGTAGAAATTTACATGAGATGCGTGACATCTAAGGGACCAGGCAAATAACCACTGAGATTTTAAATGGAACGGAATAGGCAGCTCTACACTTTTGAAAAATATACTGAAATGATAAAAGTAGTGTGTAATGGTAGATTTTTTACAAAACTCTCGAGAGGCTTTACCAGGTGGCATAACCAGAGATTAAATGAGAAAGAAAATAACAAGTGTATTAAACAAGCTGCACAGATTCATTCGTCTATTGCCTGTCAGTCAAACTAAAAAAACAAAAGTTTTTTAAAGAAATAGCTCACCCAAAAATGTGAATTCTGTCAGTGACTATTGTTTTATTCTGAGTACTCTTTTCCGCATGGCACCACATTAATGCCATAAAAGGTTCTTTATGCCATGACTGTCCAAAAGAATGTCCAAAATCTAAATGTTTTGTTATGCTCTGTAGTACTTATCTTATTTGATATCGATGCACTATGTTTGAGGCAGGTTGCGCTATGTTTCAGGCTTCTGTAGTTTAAATATTTTAACTTTTTTTTAAATATATATAGATAGTAGTTTGTTTGTTTTTTTATTTACATTTGTAGTAATTTTGTTGTATGCTTTTGTCATTTTAATATGTATATTATTTCACTAGTGAAATAAATAATTAATAGTTAACTTTTAGATGATATAACTTTTTTTAATGGTCGAGTAAATGCTGACAGAATTTAAATTTTATGACGAACCCTATTCTCTTTAAGATAGCACCAAGAGGCAGAAATAGGGACAACATGCCATTTTTGTTGTCCAATCAACACTGCACAGCAGCATACTTTTGGTATTGTTACCAAAGTATGCTGAATCCCTCAAGGGCAAGCTGAAACTGCAGGGAGTTCATGTTTATTTCAATAGTGCACAGACTTTGCAATGATGTAACTATCACCATTACACCATTTTACACAAGACAGCCTGTATTTTTTTGTCCCTGTAATGTAAGATGCCAAAATTAGCATGTGTACAAGCATTGCTGACAGCGTACTTTACCTTAATGCTATGCATTGTTTGACCTCTGAAATGAAACTTGGCTGTTTAGTAAATGTTTTATTTATGTCTTTAGAGAGCTCCGTATCCTTCAGACAATCTCAACACTGCCTGAAAACTTTGCCTTAGCAACTGAAACCATGTGAATGCATGAGCGGCTATGAATTAGTCAAGCGAACTCTCAGTGGTCAGTTAAATTTGCATATTCTGGAGCGACTTCTACAGTTTATTTTGTCCTGTTGGAACATTTGGTCCGTCGCTCTTTCCTCCGACAGCCATAGAGTCGCTCCTGTTAATCTGAGCGCGACAGGCTTGGACAAATCACCTATCCGGCCAATGTAGCGTGGCAGCCTGCCTGTCTGCCCACCCCCTCATTTCTCATCCTCTGCCTGTAGAATATTCCAGGCTGTCACCTCCACACATCTCGGTGACACGATTCCTCCACCTGATCTTGCTCTGATTTCCATCAGGGCATGGTGACTTCGGCTCATCTGTCAACATAAACAAACAGGCGGGAGCGCGATGTCTCTCACGGCGATGCGGCTTCACCTGTTACATATGCATGACAAATCATGTGTGGCGTGGAGCCGTGTCAACAAGCAGATTGAAGCGAAGGAGACATGGGCAGTGGGATGGAGACATGCAGGTGTCTGATAGCTCATTAATGATGAGACGCCTGCGCTGCCGTGGAGGTGAGAAGGGTGACGTGACCTGCCACGGCTGGATGGACGGTCCGGAGTTGAGCGACAGCTAATATCTCACAACTGTCATGAAGGGGAATGCAAATCGAAGCTTGATGTCCCTCTGTCCCCTTCCTGCTTTGAAAGGCACAATGAACGAGATCGCCATTAAAATGCAATATTACTTATTACGCTGGGGATGAAAATGGGGAATAGGAATAATTAGGAACTGATTTGCAGGAGAGAAGGAATTTTATGGTCCTGTTAAGTATTTCCTAAAGCTGATTAGCAGTGCCCTCTCTGAGCTGTTCATTAAACTCCAGACTGATTTCAAAGATGGAATATGTAAAACACGCTGAACTTTCTTCAACAACTGAATGAGCACAAGGTCTCCTGGACTTTCAGCTGTCTTTCATCACCAATGACCATTCTATAGATCACATAGTTAGGTTTAACCTGGTTGGCCTGTGGTGGCGCTGTGGGGAGGGCTGCCGTATGGCCCGGCTAGTCATTAAGGAAGCTTGCTTTTGGCAAAATCACTGGCGCTCCCCTCAGCAAGTGTCACAGCACATCACACTTCACAACCGTGATGGCCGTAGCCAGGATGAGCACGACACGTTCTAATGAAATCCTCACATATTACGCCCAGATGGTGTTTGTCTCATAGAATCTGATCCGGACTAGTAAACAGAGCTGGCGCGAAACTAGAGCCTTTCCGCCCAGCAGTGTACCATGGGTGGATAAAGCCATTTGGGGTCAAGCTGAGGAAATTTAATATATCAGTACATACAGTATATTCAGATATATGGGATTTCAAATGTCAGCAGAGATAGGATATTAAACATTAGGAGTATAATTTTTATAATGAAAATGTCAAGTGCAAAGGATCAAACTGAATTTGTTTAATAACTCATTGACTAAGGAAAATTGTAAACAAAAAAGTGTAATACGTACAAAAAAATTTGTATGTGTATATGTATGTTGATTTCTGTATTTAAGCACAATCATATCATGCCTGTGTGCATTGGAGCTTACTTGTCCTTTATGTAATCCTCATCAAATGAGCACAGATTAATACTGACATTCTCTTTTTATCCAGCTCAGCCAAGCTTAACACTTCCTAGAATGCTAACGCTTCCCAAACCCCCCAAACAGGTGCCAATGCCAAACTGCGGTACCAGATTACCTCCGGGAACACCATGGGCACGTTCGATGTGGAGCCAGAGGTTGGCACGATCTTCATTGCCCAGCGGCTAGATTATGAGCAGGTGCAGCGCTACGAGTTACGGCTGGTCGCGTCGGATGGAAAATGGGAAAACCAGACAACGGTTGTCATTAACGTCATCAACCAGAATGATGAGGCACCCCTATTCACTCAGACTGAGTACCACGCTAGCGTCATGGAGGAACTTTCAGAGCTTCCTGTCCTTGTACTAGAGGTGAGGGGTTAAAATACTCAAACAGACACATGTAGTTGAATGAAAAAGGCAATAATGTTGCAGAGAGGAATATCAACCTTTTTACAGAGATATGAAATGACTTTGTGAGTGTCTTGTACATACACTATAAATTAGTTCCAATTTCATTTTTATTAATGTTCTCATGTAGTTTAAAGCTTAGAAAGAAAAAGAAAGCCAATTTGAAATGAATATTTTGACACACCATGCCACTGTTGTCATTCTCTGCTAGTTTGTCTCAATATTGCCGTCTATTGTGCTGTCAGTGTAAAAAATAGACTTCAAAGGCTTCGCATAAACATACCAGAAAAGAGGCGGAGAGAACTATCGGCATTCCTTTGCTTTGACTATTAACTTTTAATTGCCTCATATGTTCTGTGACAAGTGTGTTGAATTCTAATATGCATGCCTGTTTTTTCCCATCTGTTCTTCACACAGGTCTCAGCCACGGATCCAGATCAGGAGGCGGACCAGCGTGCAGTGCGGTATTCTCTACATGGGCAGGGAGCTGGTAGCGAATTCACCATAGATGAGATGAACGGTAGGATCTTTGCCCAACGTCGTTTAGATCGTGAGGTTCGCTCAGCCTGGCAATTCCTGGTACTTGCCACTGATGAGAATGGAGCAGGTCTTACCGGGTTTGCTGATGTTCTAGTCGAAGTGCAGGATATCAATGACAATGCACCTGTTTTCCTGTGTGCAACGGACAACTGCTTTTTGGGTCACGTGCCTGAGAACTCCCCAGCGGACACTTCCATAATGGAGATGCGTGCCACCGATCTAGATGATCCAAAAGCTGGGAAGAACGCTATCCTTACCTACAGAATTGTGCAGAATGTGCGCAATGAGATCAATCTTAACCTCTTCTCCATCAACCCAGCCACTGGCACAATCTATACTGTTCTTCGCTCTTTGGACAGGGAAGTGGTGGATCGATACCTCGTTGTAGTAGAAGCTTGTGATGGAGGAGGACTTTCAGGCACAGGAACAGCCACCATCGTAGTTTCTGACGTCAATGACCATCCTCCAGTGTTCACCCAGAGGGTCTACATGGCCTCTATGCCAGAAAACTTGGACATCAACAGTGAGGTAGTGGTAGTGGCTGCCACCGATGGTGATGAAGGTGAAAATTCGGTCATGACGTTTAGCATCATTGGTGGAGATGCAGACCGCAAATTCTTCATCGAGACCGACAAGGTGAACCGTCGTGGCATTGTGAGGCTAAAGAAGAAGATTGACTTTGAAAAGCCACATGAGCGCACATTCAACTTAACAGTCAAAGTGGAGGATGCTGACTTCTTTAGCCTGGCCTACTGCATCATTCAGGTGGAAGACTCCAATGATCACGCTCCAGTCTTCTTCCCACAGTTCTACGAGGCGGGATCCATGTTCGAAGACGTTCCAATAGGCACCATCGTGGCACAGGTGACAGCCATGGATCTGGACTCTGGTCAAAATGGGAGGTTCACATACAGCATCGCCCCAGAATCCGACCCCTTTCAGCAGTTCCTGGTGGATAAGAGCGGTTGGGTGGTAGTGGCTGACTCTCTGGACAGGGAGAAAGTGTCTCAACATAGGCTTATGATCCTGGCCACAGACATGGGCAGCCCTGCTCTGACCGGCTCCGCCATCGTGCTAGTGACCGTACAAGATGTCAATGACAATGGGCCAGAGTTTGAGGCTCCATATCGGCCCATTCTGTGGGAGAACACTATTGCGCCACAGGTCGTTCACATGAACGACACATCCATTCTGTTGCATGTTATTGACAGAGACACGTCATCCAACGGAGGACCTTTTTCCATCCGCCTGCTGATGCTAACCTCTGACGTTACTAATTTCAATTTAACTGATCTGCGGAATGGGAGTGCCATGATAACCGCTCTCCGCAGCTTTGACCGGGAACAGCAGAAGCAGTATCTTCTCCCCATCCTGATGATTGACAGCGGCTCTCCACCAATGAGCTCCACCAGTACACTCACCGTCATAATTGGAGATAAAAATGACCATCCCCATGCACCTGGACACAGCGAGTTCATAGTCTACAACTTACAGGGTATGCTCCAAATAAATGTCATAATCTTGCTACTATTGTACTAATATTGAGCAGGATGTTATTTACATCCCTTGTGGTACTTTGATATATACCATGATACTAGAATTAATTTTTTTTCGTTTTTTTATGGTACTTCCAAGAATACCATCATACTACCATTGTGCAAAATACCATGGTTGCACTTTTTGTAAGTGTTAGCATTTTAATTTAGCATGATATTTGCTTGGTACTCAAAAGTACTTCAAAATATACCATGGTACTGCCATGGTAAATGTGTAAAAACCGATGGTATTGCCATTGCTACATGTCCAGAATGCCATAGTGCCATGCTTCACTTACAAAGTACTATGGCATTACTTTAAGGTACTTAAATATATTTCATGGTAATTGTGTAAGAAAAACTTTGGTACTGCCATGATTCCCAAAACACTGTTTTTTAAGCCTTCTTAATATATCACATTTTAGGAAAGACATATAGTATTGCTTGATATATTTTTAGCATTTTTCTCTTTTCTCTGATGGAAATGCATTAGCCTTCTAATAAGAATTCGTCATGTAGCTCAAACATGGCATGATGCTAACAATTTACTTAAATCCCAGGTTTAAGAGGCACATAAACAGGAGCCATTTTAAAGGATGTTGATTTCATGACTAACAGGATTACAGCATTTCGTTTTGCCTTTTGGAGAAATGGCAATGCTGCATGCTAATAGCATTGCATCCCCCCCACTGTGCTGTTTAAGTGGGTCCATATGTGCCAATGAAATGCTCTGCTTTTTGCTTATCTTTTTAAAGATATGTCTCCTCCACCCACCCACACATGCAGATCGCCCCAGGTATCGCACAGCCTGGATGGAGGTATCTTTTCTCTAACCTCATTATGTATTTTCCCCAGGTACACTCCCCACGACGGTGCTTGGACAGGTTCAATCCCCTGACCTTGATGACTGGAGCGAGAAGGTTTACAAGTTCGAAGGCAAACCCCCCAGGTGCTTTGATCTTCTATTGAAGTTTGATTCAAACTCTACTGTGTCAAGTGACACTTACAAAAGAAGAAAAAAAGAACAAAAGTGAGAGAAAGATAAAGGATGAGAGCGTGCGAAGCACGGAATATTAGCTTACTGACATCTTGCCTGTCACTCGCCTTTTTAATTTCAAAATTCACTCTGAAGTGATACATGGGTTCTCTCCTAGTCACTGATAAGAAAGATTACGTTGGCTAGAGGTTCTCTCTAATGAGCTGCATCTAAGTGATGGTCTTTGTCCAAACCAGACTCTGTGGCTCATGCCAGCGATGGCACCTTTAAGCAAAGCGATTATGCTAACACTCCAGCAAGCAATGCCAACTCAATCAGTTTAGTCTTGAGTTCAATCACAGTCTATTTCAAGTTCCATCCAAAGCTGTGCCCGATGGTGTTGTGGAGGATCTGCTCTCATTAATTTGGATAATTAATACATTAACAGTTTGATGCTAGCTAGTGTGACGCATCTCTTGGCACCAAGAGCATAGCTTCGATCCAAGCAGTTTTTCATTTGCTTACTTGACAGTTAAGTACCTAATTTGGCACCGGAGTTGAAGGTTACCATCGAGGTGGAACTCTATTCCTGTTATATGAACATGATTGAATTTAATTTGAGCGGTGTGACTACTGTGAGTTTAGCGACCTTGCTGCACAATGTTTGAAGTTACAGGGCCAAAAATAGCTTCATAGCAAACACCATATTAAGAGCCATAAACCAGTGTTGCTTTAATAGATGTGTCATTTTCATTTTGTGTCCTTGTCCTTTTAGCTCATGCTACAAAACAGAAGCTCGTCACTCACACTAGTCTGTAGTCACAGATGCTACAATAAATTTTGAAATCTGGTTCCAAGAGAGACATGAGCTACAGCCAATGACATTGCGAGTCTTATTTTCCAATTATTTTTTCAGCTTGTGCAAAACATTCCAAAAACTGACCACAAACCCTTCCTCCAAGCTGTCAAGAATCCACTCTTGCATTACTGTGTGCATTAGTTTATGTGAGAAAATGCAAATTCAGGATAGTGGATACGGTCAGGGAGGCATTTGTGCTTAGTATTTTTGTGGAAAAGTTCAAAAGAACAGCATTTATTTGAAACAGTTATGTATAACAAAAAAGTCTTAACTGTGACAGCTGATTAATTGAATGCATCCTTACTAATTAATTCCTTTTTAAAAAATCATAATAACCCCAAATGTTGTGTAGTGCAGTGTAATTTTATATTTTTAAGCATAAATCTAATACAATTTAGTAATGGTTTATACTTAAAAGCAAGAAAAATGTGCACAAGACGACACTTAAAAATGCAGAGAGATAATACAACTGTGACCTGGACAGAGAAGGAGTGTTTCCATACAAAAGAGAGAGAGTGAAAGAGAGATTGGTGCAGCCCAGCTGTTCCTGGAATCTCTTATCCAGAACAGCAGAAGTGTCCCTGTCATGGTCATCACATCTGGAGACGGAGACAGGAGTTGACATAAGTGCTTTCACTGATATACACACTGCCATTAATAATACAGTTTGAGTCATCTTACAGCATCAATGCTGCTCTCTCATGTGTGATGATCCAGGAATGAACCTTGGAATGAATCTCCAGTTACTGTTTATCTGAGTTTAAAGGGATAGTTCACCCAAAAATGGAAATTCTAACACAATTTTGTCTCCCTCGTGCTGGTCCAAACCCATATGATTTTCTTTCCTCCGTCAAACACAGAGATGGTAGACAGAATGTTGACATTGCTCTTTGTCTAAGAATAAAAAGTGAAAGAGTACAGATGCTGTTGAACCCCAACAAAAACAAACAGCAACATGAAAGTATTATAAAAGGCTTCCATCCAAATGCCTTGTACACTGTATTCCAAATACTATTAGCAAATATTATGCTACACGAGTAAATTATGAATGTCCTTTTTTAATCCTTATTGTTATAAACATTTAAAGGTGGTAAACAGGGATACACTAGTTGAATCTTGAGCCATGCATCAATTCTCATCCTTTTGCCCCATTGAACATGAACCCACACAGGCAGTTCAGCCTGAACCAAAACACCGGTCAGCTGAGCATCCGAGAGGGAACACCAGCTGGATTCTACAGCCTGCAGGTGAGGGTGGCAGATAAGAGCTGGCCTGACATCACCTCATCGGCCGAGGTCACAGTGATGGAGCTGGAGGAGGAGGCGCTGAGGAATGCTGGGTCCATCAGACTGGCCAGTGAGTGACATTTTCTTTAAAAAAAAAACTAAAATCTTAATATAGAAAAGCTCATTATTGTTTTGATTTATTAATCTATTAATTCTTAAACTTAAGCATAACACAGTAGTGTTATGGGGATTTTCTTTTTCCCAAAAATGCTAGTTAATGTTATTGTATTGGAATAAAATGTATTGACTGGGTATAACAATTTCCCCCCTAAAAATGTGGATAATTTTTGTACTTTTTAAATAATAAGTTTTGTTCTCAGTCGAAAATAAATGGCTTATGTAGCGACATATACCCTTGCGCTATGGGCGTCCTGAGTTCGAATCCCAGCTCGTGGACATTTCCCGATCACGCCCCGCCTCTCTCTCCCACTTTGCTTCTTGTCATTACACTGTCCTATCTAAATAAAGGCAAAACACCAAAAAAAAGTAAATCTTAAAAAAAAATGATGCTATATTATTACCAAATGGTGTAATCAGTAATTTTATCAACTTGTTTTATTTCAGTTAGTCATTAAGTTTTGTATTTATTTTTGTAACTGATTGGTCATTGACCTAATTGATCTGAGCTTATGCATCTCTGTTTTTGAGTAAACATTACAAACACTGTCCACAAATATTTTTTTTTCACTCAAAAAGCGAGGTGTATTAGCTCAGATCAGTGAAGCATACATGCAGTCAGTTCCAAAAAAATAGCAAACAAAATCTGTGCTAATTGAAAGAAAACAATTCTTAAATCATTGAAATCTGATATTAGAAACCCAAATTCATAGCATTTGCATCCCTGCATCCCATTGGAAAAAAATTGCTGATATTTATTGCCAATCATTTAGTTTGACCTTAAAAGTTTGTGCATCACATTTTTAATGCAGATTTTGTAAATCTGTCACATGTAGTGCAGGCTGATATTGATGAATGAGCATAATGCAATCTGCAGCCTGAGAGTAAGTGCTCTTACTCATTTCACATTTGCATAGAAGTCTTAGCATAGAAGAGACAGCATGAAAAAAGTCCAACAAAATAGGGTCAGAGAGATGGTGTAAATCATATGAAGTAAAAACAAGTACATTTTGGAACAAGGAACATTTTAAGTTGTTAAAAAATGTTAAGAAACAGATGTGACCATGTGAATAAATATGCTTGGGTTTTACATTGATATTAAGTTATTTGTATGTGTGTTTGTGATGCACAGACCTGACTGCAAATGAGTTTTTCCGAGCATCAATGAATGAGGAGAGCCGATACATGCGTCTCCGCCGCCTCTTGTCCGACCTCTTCCAGACTGATATGGAGAATGTTGACATCTTCAGCCTGGCTAGTGGCAGCCAGCCAGCTCAGCATCACCTCAGCGTGTGGTTTGCCGCCCATGGCTCACCATACTACAAGCCTGAGAAACTCCACGGCTATGTGGCAATGCACAAAGCTAAGGTAACAAAAACAAGTGCACAAAAACTCACACTTTCACACCAATCCACATCACCTGTGTTTCTCACATAGGCACAGACATGGAGTCTATGAAGCCGTTCACATTTACATGCATCTCACACCTGCACTAAGAGACACACTTTGCAACGGGTCAATAAATATTTCATTTCCATGTAAGGTATGAGATGGTTGGCTGTCGCTTTGGGCCGGGGAGGCGAGCAGGATTGTTGAAAGGGAGTGAGGGAGGAATGGATAGAAAGAACACATTGCTCCCTGTGCAGCATCCATCAGTCTATAAATCAGGTGTAGAGTGGGCGCTCTTCACAGCCCAGCGTGGTGCTAATGCTCTCACCGAGATGATGTTGATGCACTACACAGGAAGCTGCTCTGACATTTTTAGAGCCGCTGCTGAGGGATGTGATGAACTGCCCTTGAGTCCAGAACAAACAAACACACTCATACTAATAACACATGTACAGAAATTATTATGGTGAATCACTTGTGTTGCATTGTTCCTCTTGTAAATTGTTTTGGATAATAATGTAGGCTATTTGGAAGGAAAAAAAAATATGCTAAAAAAAAAAGTTTACCAAAAATGAAAATATAGTCATCCAAACTTATGCTTTTGTCGTTCCAAACCTGTATGACATTTCCTTTACTATGTTTCCAAACTGCTCTTTTCCATACAATTTTATTTTATTTTATTGTATTTCATTTTATTCAGAAGAATGATCACGGTCTTCTTTTATTTATAACTAGTGAATATAGACTGGTAAAATAAAGGAATTATAACAGGTTAAATGGTGGGAATAACAATAATTAGCAAAGTAAAGTTGATGAACATTTTTTAATTAAAAAATAACATTTATTTGAATGTATTTTGTATTTTATCTTTTCATTTTATTTCATTTAATTTGCTATCTAGTTGTAGTAATGTTGGGAAGCCATCTGTTTCAATATGTTGTGGAGTTTTGCTTATGTGTAGAATTTGTTTTTTTATGTATCAGTCAACATATATAGTAAAAAGGAAAGTTGTGGAAGTAACATTAATTCAATAAGTAATTAAATATGATTTTTTGTTCTCTTTCAGCTGGAGTCTGCTCTGGGTGTGACCATTCTACAGGTCGGGGTGGACGAGTGCGCCTATGCAGCCTGTGGTCAAACAGGTGGCTGCTCTAGCAAGGTGACATTCAGTGACACCCCTAAAACACTGAACAACGGGAATGTCTCTTTGGTGTCTGTCTCAGCCAAAGCGAGCGGTCAGTGTGGCTGCCTCGCTCGAGAGGGCGATCACCTGCACTGCTCTTCATACTCACACAACCCTTGCCTGAACGGAGGCACCTGTGTGGATAGTGAACTAGGTTACAGGTAAAACAGACTAGCGTTCTAGCACTCAAGTCTTGTTAATAATTGCTTGTTTTTCTATATGATAGAATAAACGTTGTTTATTCATATAATGCATTTTCACTTTTGGGGAAGCAATGGCTGATCTACCGCTCTGTTGCAGGTGTAAATGTCCCCCTATGTTTGATGGACCAGAATGCCAGCAAACCAAGCACAGTTTCCTTGGGAATGGTTATGCTTGGTTCTCTCCCATAAGGCCTTGCTTCCAGAGCCACATCTCTCTGGAGTTCATCACAGAAGCAGGCAATGGCCTGCTGTTCTACAATGGCCCAATGGGAGCACCTCAGCCCGGAGAAAAAGAGGACTTCATTGCACTGGGTATGTATTGTATGCATAATTGTCGCATTTCACTGTTTATTTGCATAGTGCATAGTTTTAGTAATTTTGTTCTGTGCTTTTGTCATTTTTATCATTTATTTATATTTATAAATAGATTTATTTTTATTTCAAGTCATATTTATTCTTTCTTACTTTTAGTTTTAGTAAATTTCCGTATTTAATTTTAGCACTTAAAATTATTTCAACTAGTTCCTATGGGAACATTTCTCATTTCAAGTTCATTTAATATTAGTTAACAATACCATATGCACCACATTCTGAATGATGGGGGAAAAAACTAGTTGAAATCTGTTTGGACTGAAACCACATATGTAAACATTTACTGTTAAGCTGTGGGGAAAAAACCTGAACAAAGCCTTTAATCTCAATAATGGAAAAAACATCTGTCGTAGTGCCATCATAATTTAAGATTCTCTTCTTACACTGCATGACATTAATTTCCTCTACCAATTAATTGTGTTACTAAAATTGATTAATGGCAACAAACACAATCTAAAGTGAGCCATTAATTATAGATGTTTGTAAATGTGTGTGGTCAGCAGTGGTGTGAATGGGCTTTGGGTCAGCATTGATCAAAACCCCAAGTCACCGGTGAAGGTCACATATTCAGATTCTGTGCCACCTGTCCAATACTGTATTGTGCAACTGGTCGTATGATTTCAGGAAACGACCCTCCCGTGGCCTTGCATAAGCTTACATCATCAGTCTGGTACATGTTTTTATTGAACTGGGGCCAAAACCCTCCACTGCAGTGACAGCAATTTCAAACTGACCACAAATTGATTACGAATAAGCAATTTTTACTGCTGGGGTCAAAACCAATCTTAGGGGGCATAAAACAGCATTAGACTTTCATGTCACATGTGTTTGCGGTACCGGTGTCATATGCTTTCCTATGATGAGTTTGAGAACTTGTTAAAGGTGAAGTGTTCTAGTGGCACTAAATCTATGTGATTGTTTTGCCATTTTATCATCCTCTGGACAAAAATCGGTCTGCTTTTGAGGTGTTATTCATGTTCGTAGCACAAACAAGACAAGTTACAAAAGTCTTCAAACCCAGAACTGCCTTTTTTTCATGTTAATTCACACAAAAATATTTTCCACAAAAATATTATGCAGCACAAATGTTTTCAGCATTGTTAATAATAAATAAAAAATTGAGCACCAAATCTGCAAATTAGAATTATTTCTTATGGATCATGTGACACTCGTTTCTTATGGATCATGTGACACTCATGAAGCCTAGAGTAATGGCTATTGAGAATTCAGCTTTGCCATTACAGGAATAAATTACATATTAAAACAGATTAATTGTAATAATATTTCACAGCTTACTCTTTCTAATGTGTCTTTTTCAAATAAATGCAGCCTTGGTGAGCATAAAAGACTTCTTTTAAAAACAATACAACATTTTACCAACCCCAAATTTTTGAATCAGAAAGAACTTTATTGCCAAGTATGCTTGCGCATACAAGGAATTTATTTTAGTGACATAAACTTCCAGTACACAGAGACAATAAAAATAAGATGAGAATAAAAAATACGCATATGTAAATATAAATAGACAAAAATTTAAAAATAATGGTACAGTGTACCTCTTGGCACTCATATTAATATTTTATGTGTCTTCTAATGAAATTCCATGATTTTGCTTCTCTCATTAGAGCTGAAAAATGGAGTTCCTGTGCTAAGTGTGAATCACGGTTCGGGGGCCCTAACACTGCAGCTGCCCACGAGAGCCACTGTCACGGACCGCCGCTGGCATCACCTGGACATCATCAGCGATGGCAAGGTACAAGCATAGATTGAAATGAAAGGCATGTGACCAGGATGAGACACTGGGCATTTGCCATTCTCAGAGGAATTTTTGTTTGATTTTATAATGTTCTCAACCTCACCTCAATTTCATTGAAACATGAAGCGGTCAGAGAGTCCAGATCATCACATAGCTTTGAGGTTCACACTGGGTAAAGCAGATTGTGAGCTTTATCGCCCTCTGGGATTTGGGTCTAAAATATTCCATTATGAAACGTGACCTCTCATGTGCTCAGATGGTGTAATACTTTGCCTTGAAGTTAAATCATTGTGTGTGTGTGTGTGTTTGTAGACTGTGCAGATGACTCTGGACCACTGCTCTGGTGCTATGGTGAATGAGGTGGAAGGCTTGGGAGCTGAGATGTTTGAGACTGATCAGTCAGTGTGCAAGGCCTCTGGAGAGACACCAGGCAGTGAAAGGTAAAATATGATTTTTGTATTAATAGAATACCCTGCTGAAAATATCCACTTAGACCATGTGCATGCTGGTCCAGGATCCCCAATTTTTTTAAATTCTAAGTTGATTAAAGACCCCATGAAATAAAAAAAGCTTTTGTGGCTTTTCATACGTTTAGCCAATCTATATTCTAGTGTCTTTTCTAGATCAAAATACTGTTAAATTATTTTTCACTCAGGCATATACAAATATTTGTCCAATAAAATGCTCTTTAGAATGCCTCCTGCCTTTGACTAGAAATAGCAAGTAGTAAATCACAGTTCCTGGCTGTGATGTAAACTAAATGCTACATATGTTCATTTCTCTTCAGGTTTTTGGATGTCTACCAGCCTCTCCAGCTGGGTGGGGTTAAAGAGAGACACTCACTCCGTAGATCACATCCCCATTACAAAGGATTTGTGGGATGCATGAGGAACCTGGTGGTGGACAGTCAGGTAAAACCTGTGTAAATACGTTTATTCATCTAGGTGCTACTTTGCACTGAACTTTTTAAGTCTGTTCTGTCTATTCTATAGACTCTTGGCGGAAGCAAAATATAACTTAACAAAACAAGTCAAATAAGACTGTTCTTAAATACCTGTATACTCACATTTTGTGAATGAATCTGGTCAGTGTTAAACATCTTTCACACTGAATGTGTTTCGGGTTCCAATCTACGATCTTTTGTTTGGATGGAAAAGAGGTTTACCTGAGCCACTTTCTGACAGCGAGTCGATACGGATCAATGATGTTCAGGATTGTGCTGACTCAGGCCTTTCTGTGTGTGTTTGTTTGTCTGTTTTCTGTCAGGTGTACGACCTCGGCAGCGCAGCAGAGAGTGAGAACAGCGCCCCGGGATGTGCCCTAACAGATGGTGTGTGTCTGACCGCTGGAGGACCCTCCTGTGGGGTCCATGGGAAATGTCTGGGGGAATGGGGCTCCTTCAGTTGTGATTGCCATCCTGGATATAGTGGACACAAGTGTGACAAAGCCCTTCCTGAGTGGTCGTTTGAGAAAGACAGTGTGCTGAGGTACCAACTAAGAGGTGGAGGAAGTCCTCGCAAAACCCAAGCTCACTTCCTGCTGAGAACCCGCTCCTCCATGGGCAGCCTGCTCAGCATGGCCTCCCGTGACGCCAACGAGTTCATTTTCCTGGACGTGCGTGATACACATGAATGCAATAACATCTAATTCAATAGCATTCAAATTCAAGTGTCCAAATGCATCTGAAAATGTTTTAAAGCTGTAATGCTGTGTCACCTTCTTGTCTCTCAGATAGTAGATGGGTACCTCACTGTCCGTGCTAATCTTGGGGACGGCGCTCACTCTCTGAAGCTAACAGGTCATCGTGTGAACCTCGGCCAGTGGGTCTTTGTCAGCCTTCACCGCAATGACAACATCTTCACTCTGCGACTGGAGCAGGGCGGGGGCTCACGAGAGGTCACGGGGGTCCTTGGTCAGAAGAAGGAAATAGTAGTTCACCCCTCCAGTGTGTTTCTGGGAAACAGCGCCACTCCAAACACACAGGGAGACTTTCAAGGTGGGATTTCTCTTCTCTTTCTTCCTCACAGCTGTAATTCAAATAAGTGAGTTTGTCTGTTCTGCTTTGTTGAACTCCTGTTAAGAGTGAGTTTTTATTATTCACGCTTTTGAAGATTAAAGCATAATATTTAACTTAGTTACACAACTCTCTGGAATGCTTGATTCTAATTGGTTAGTCTCGGCATTTTAAGGTCAAATATGTTTGTATAATTACATCTAGACTGTATAATTTACTAACAATAAAGGACACAATAAATTGATTTTAAATACAATTATAATGTTACGAAAGATTTCCATTTCAAATAAATGCTGTTCTTCTGAACTTTTTCTTCCAAAAATCTTGAAATAATCTCAGTTTCCACAAAAATATTAAGCAATTCAACTGTTTTCAACATTGATGATAAAGTTATAAAAGAGTAATGACTGCTGACAATTCAGCTTTGTCATCACAGGAATACATTATATTTTAAAATATATTAAAATAGAAAACAGTTATTTTGAATAATAGTTCAAAATATTACTGTTTTACTGTAATTTTGCTGAAATAAATACAACCTTGCTGAGCATAAAATACCTTTTAAAAACATGAAAAATTCTTATTGACTCAAATTTTTTAACAGTAATAAAAAATGTAATATAATGCTTTAATATATTTTTAATAAGCATTTATAATATTTTAAATGTCCATTTATTTATTTCATTTAGTAAATTACTGTAATAGTGAGATTATGCACAGTAAGGTGGTCATTATTGCTAAATAAACCAGATGATCAAAATTACAGTCATTATAAAGTCCAAGAGCACGTTATATATTGCAAATAAAAGTCACAGTAACAAATACAAAAAAATATTAAGTTCTATAGCGTTTTCACCGTGTTTTTTACCACACAGGCTGTATGCGGGATGTAAGATTGAATGGTCACTCTCTGCCGCTGGATGGTCAGGGCACAGAGTTCAGTACTGTGCTGGAGCGCCGAGGAGTCGTGCCCGGCTGTCACTCTGATGCCTGCAGTGCCAAACCCTGCCTGAGTCCGCTGTACTGCGTCGACCTGTGGAAGAAACACGAGTGCAGGTGCAGGCTCTTTCCCACACGGTTTCCCACTGTCATACTGTCAGATGCTTCTTTCTCAATGTCTGCTCTCTAACTCCAGGTGTCCAGCCAATCAGGTTGCGGTGCTGGATGAGGTCACAGGTCTTTTGCATTGCGCCCCGTCCCCCTGCGGCCCCACTACGTGTCGTAACGGTGGCACCTGCCTGGCTCACTCCACCAAGAACTACCAGTGCCGCTGTCCAGAGGGCTTCAGGGGCCAGTGGTGTGAGATCGGCCAGGTCAAATCTCTCCGTCTTGCCACACTCAGCCCAAGCTCCATCCTAGCCATCAGCATGTGTCTGCTCGTCTTTTTCGGTAACTATCACAATATCATGGAACACTTTTCATGAAATGCATTGTAATGTCTCTGTTATCAGCGTGGAACCATGATGAGACCCTCTCAATTTTTGTTAGTCTATTGAGAAAACTGTCAATAGAGAGCCAACACACAGAGGTAAGAATGATGAGACAGACCAGTGTGTGTGTGTGCGTGTGTGTGTGCCTCAGACAGGTACAACAACAACGTGACAGGCTGGCAGTGCCCTCCAGGCCTCTCTGCCAGCTCTGACACTCCGTCAGCCACATCACAAGCAGACACACAAATCCTTTTTAAAGCATTACTGCATGCAGGCAGGAAGAAATCACTCATCAACTGAAGAAAAAATGAGAAACGTGCTGCCAGATGATGGGATTGGTTGGGCTTATGGCCTTCAGAAAAATTTGGCAGAAAATTATGGGTTATTTTTGGATTGATCTGTCTTTAATTGAAAAGAGGAGTCTTACCATCCATGAACTGGCAGGATTGCATGTGCAGGTGAAAGCTGAAGCCTGCAATCAGACTTTTGCACTTGAAAGTCAAAATAAAATCAAAGTTGACCCTGTTTACTTTAAATTTTTTGGTGGATGATTTACATATTGTTCATGTTATTCCAAAAACAAAAAAAAATCTTTGTAAACTTTCATAAAAATTTAATATTTTTCGACATCTCTGAATCATAAACCTGGGATCCAAAATCTTCTTTAAACCTGTAAATAATATAATTTCATAAATAATATATATTATTTGTAAATATAGTAATTTGTTAATATATAAATTGTGAATTTGAAATATTTTGTATTGAATTACACTATCTGCATTTATTTGATCCAAAATACAGTAAAAAAACTGTAATATTGTTAAATATTATTACAATTTAATGTTATATTTTCATATATTTTAAAATGTAATTTATCCCTGTGATGCCATGCTGAATTTTCAGCATCATTACTCCAGTCTTCAGTGTCACATGATCCTTCAGAAATCATACTGATATGCAGATTTTCTGACCAAGAGACATTTCTTGTCAATTTTGGAAACAATTGTGCTGCTTAACAATTCCTCAAGAAATCAAAATAACAGCATTTATTTCAAATATAAGTGTTTTGTAACATAATTGCCTTTACTGTTTAATTAAATTTAGTGTATCTTTGTTGAATAAAAGTATTATTATTATTATTATTTTAAACTTAGTGACCCCAAACTTTTTGAACAGTAAAAAATAAAATAAAATAAGTAAAATAGAAGCATTTTCAACTTCTTTAGGACCACTGCATGTCACATTATGGAACTGTGGAACATTATGGAACCTTATTAATCATCCACAATACACTTTTTATAACTGGTTTCATCATTCTTGTATTAATCTCTCTCTCTGTCCTCTGCAGCCGTGCTCGTGGCAGTGACCGTATGGAATCAGAAGGGCAGCCGGAATAAGTTCCGCAAGCGAGGTGTTTACCACATCCCAGCGGAGCACGAGAGCTGGGAGGACATCCGGGAGAACATCCTCAACTACAACGAGGAGGGAGGAGGAGAGCAGGACCAGGTATTCCATTAACACAGGGCAGCCGGGGGCGATATTGATTTACTTTCAGTAAGACTCAGGTCAGGGCAATGACCTCCATCAGCAGCTACACTGCCATGCCATCATCCTCTAGGTGGCAGCTTTCAGCGCTTTAGAATTTCAATCTGCACAACATGATTTACACAAGAGCACAGCTATGCTCAGAATGGAACACTAGCATGCAGTCTATGCAATATTGTTGTCACATGAATGGGTGTAGAATTAATGGGGGGTATCCAATATCCAGCGACTACCAAACTGTCCCTAGTAATAATTTTGATCAAACAATTAAATATCAGCATATGGTTTTTCTTTTATGTCCCCACCAATGTCAAAAGCAAACCTACGCCCTTTGCATTTTTTTCACCCAGAGAGTTTTTAATTCAATTTTAAAATCTATAGATTCTATAACACTTTCCCAGAATTTAAACTGTGGCCTATGTGTCCACCAGAACGCCTATGACATCACCGAGCTGAAGAGGCCGCTGTGTTCCAGCTTGTCCCAGTCCTCTTCCTGCACCACCGCCCCCCTCATCAAGTCGTCCCAGGGCTCTCAGGAGGAGGTCCATCCCTGCGGAAACATCACCAACGGAGCCACCCTTCCCTACCACCACAACGCCAGCTGCGGCGGTCACTGCTCCATGGACTTCAAGAGCTACGTGTCGCGAATCATCTGGGAGGCTGACAACGACAGCCTGGCGTTCCCCATGGACACCTACCACGTGTACTGCATCGAGGGAATTGGCTCCAGCGCGGGCAGCCTCAGCTCTCTGGGATCGGCCATTTCGGAGGAGGCCTTCAGCTACGACTCCCTGCGGCGCTGGGGCTCCAAGTTTGAAGGCCTCAGCGAGCTTTATCGCCGACCGGAGCTGGCCATCCCCTACATGGACACGGTGCAGAGCCAAAGCCAGGAACAACAACAATAACCGACGACTTCAAGCCCAGCCTTTGTTTTTGTGTTGGTGTTTTATAGCCTTTATAGGGTTCCAGTTTGAACGCTACAAAAACGTGTCCTAAGAAACTGTTTCTGTTGATTCGTGATACAGTCACACAGCTTTAAGGGCGAGGAGCAGCTGAGGTTAGAGGACTGATTTGTTTTATTTATTGAGTGAAATATTAAATGTACTGTATTTATTTTTGCTCTGATAGGGAACAAAGCCAGCGAATCATCAGGACTTCACCATGATGAACATGGTTTTCGGTCACAAATAAGGTGCGTTTTAGTGAACACACATGACTAATGCTGCGTTTCATCCCACTTGGAAATCCGGCTTATAATGCCACTTTATGTAAGATTTTCATCTCAGAAGCTTGCGCAGAACTTGGATTTTGCCAAAATGGGAATTCACACTACCGTTCAAAAGTCTGGGATCAGTAAGAGTTTTTTGCTGTTGTTTAAAAAACACAGTAAAACATTAATATTGTGAAGTATTATTACTTTTTAAAAGAATGTATTTAAAAGAATTAAAAATAAATGTAATTTATTCCTTTGATGGCAAAGCTGAATTTTTTAGGATTTTTTGATGAAAAGAAAGTTAAAAAGAACTGCTTTTAAACAATGTAAGGAGGCTTTACTGTCATTTTGATCAATTTAATGTATTACTGCTGAATAAAAGTGTGAATTTCTTAAAATATATATATAAAAAAAAATATTGTAAAAAAATAAAAATCTTACTGACCCCATACTTTAATTTAAACAGGGAAGCCATGGTACTGGAAAACCTAAAAAATATATATATATAATAATAAAACATTTTTATTAAAATAAAATAAACTGTTAAAGTATTTCTTAGAATACTTTAAAATCTCTAAAAAACAATTTTAAAATGTAATTAAATTAAATGATTGAAGTCATCATAAATGACTAGAAAGCTAATGGACATGGAAATTGCACAGACAAATTTGTCATAAAGTTTGGGAAGCCTGCTTGATTAACAATAAACATTCACTGCATCAATGAGACACATTTCCTACATGTATACACTGATGAAACCTGTTCAGTTTGCAGTGACAGGTGTAAAACTCTAAATGATTTTCTTTGGATCAGCATACACCAGCAGAGCCATTAGGTTATTTTATGTCATTGAGAATCAAACCACAAAACACGGGTGAAATTAAATGGATCCCACATCTGCCTTTGAATGGAGCGCAGCATTATTCCCAGCAGCTTACTGATCAGGGCGTAATGTTTTAGAAATCTGCACTTGACCAAAACTCTTGTTTTAATGGACCCAGCTGCACTAGTAATGGCCGCCCACTTCTGAATTTTAACTCTGAAGCATAAATTTGCCAAAAGAGGGTCGTGAAGACACCGAAAGACTTCATAGGTGACTGATGTGCCAATGAATCACAAATCCGCTCATGCAAAAAGAGCATAAGTTACATTACTTTCGGTCAGTGGCGATATAAATCTGCATTCTGCCATGAATATTCATTGTGTAGTTTTTTTTCTTTCTTTGTCTTTTTCATAAGAGGGACGTAGTGTGTGATGCTAATCATTTCTGATGCTGGTGTGCTGAAACGTGGCGACGCTATCGTCTGTCTCACAACAGCAGATGAATGTATCGTGTACTGAGTAGCCGAAGATGAATCTCCACTGTGTCAAAGTCTGTTTTAAAAGTTCAAATGTGGCCAGACACAGCGCAAATACAATCATTAAAAAACTTATGGATATTTTAAATTGCAATATACTTCTGGATCTGTATAGTTCTATTTTTATTGTTGTGAAAACGAATATTAGTCTGCTCAAATTTGCAGGCTGCATTTTGTAAGAACAAGGAGCCATAAGATTGGTTTTTCAGTTTGGTTAGTCCTGTAATAAATGCTCAGCAAAACCTATACAAAAACATAAATAGAGTTGAAGACACATGGCCATTGCTCTTTTTCTGGAAAGGTCCAGGCAATGTCACTCCATGCCGCTTGTAAACCTTCTAACAAGAGCATGAGCTCATGGTCACAATGGCATGTTCCTTTCAGCCCATCACGGACCTGTGCTGCTCGTTGAACCATGTAAATAATGTAAATACAGAAATACTTTTTCTAGGGCCTTAACATTTTCCTTTTTGTATATGAATTTTAATAAATGAACTGTTTTCCCTGCGCAACCGTGAGAGCGTGGTTATTTAGTCATGTTTCCTCATCCTACATTTCACGCCTCAATGTCACTGATTTTCTTTTGTGTTGTTTTACTGCCACCCAGCGGTGACTTACTGGAATCACAGGCTGTTTTTTTGTTTTGTTTTTTTCTGCAGTATTGTTTGCAGTTGCTTCGTGATCTCTAGTTTCCTGCTCATTTCGGTCTTTTATATTATCATATCTTCATTTTCCAGTCTTTTTAAATTCCCTGAAATGTGAACCATGTCAAGTTTGCTCTCATTCTATTAGATGCTTCCTGAACCCTAGATCTGTTCATTCAGAGACATAAATTATGTATAAATCTTTATATATATTTTTGGTTTTGTTTTGAATTTTTGAGCTGCATAAGTCCTGCAGAACCTGACACATTTCTTGTTTATCATCGTGACCTTTCTGATACCTTAGATTGTGCTTTATTTATTAAATGTATTTACACACACACACAAATCTACTATACAATAAATATATACTATACTATACTATAGTACAGTAAAGATAGTTTTATGTCTGAAAGTTCTCCAAGCCATCATAATGCAGTGGTATGTGGGACACATTAAAAGTAAAAGCATGTGTAGTTTGGAGTGGGTTCTTTGTCTCAGAGGTTCTTGCAGGGGGTTGGGAGTTCAGGGGTAGGAAGCCCACTGAGGAGGGGACACTCGTTCCCAGAACTACACAATAACTCCCACAACAAAAGCATTGTAAGAAGAGTCCATGTCTTCAGCGCCAGCCACATGTCTGGCAGACACCTCTACATACAGACCAGCTGAGCACTGCATAAACCACCACATGCATCCTCTTTGCTGGAGGAACTGCTTGTGATATGTACCAAAATGGCAAAAGACCATTATACCACTTTAATATTGAGAAAAACTCTTTATCAAAGAACTGAGCTCTAATAAATACCAGTGGCTTCTGCATAGAGTTTCCTGTCAAAGATGCTCCACACACTGTATATCAAAAAGGTGTTTGTCTTCATTGTCTTTCCTGTTTATCTGGAGGTGAGGACAGCAACAACTTTTTGGGAGACTCCGATGTAACACCTCAACACCCTCATTAGGGCAATTTGCAATTCAGATTTGTCTTCGTGCTTTTCCTTTGTTGCGCCACCAAAAGGTACATCACCGCCTCCCCATCATACTCACATCAGACCAGCAATGTTTGAGCATTTCTGCAGATAAATGTTAGATTAGTGTGTTTAAAAATCGCAAGTTTCAAAGTTTGGGGACAGTAAAAGACTTTGTACATTAATCTTTTGAACATTATATTAAAGTATCCTGGGGGATACTTTCCAAATTAAGAAAAAATAAAAATAAAGCAGCACAGTGTCTTCAACACTGATAAATATTTCAAAGCAACAATTTAGCACATTAAAATGACTTCTGCGGAATCATGTAACAGTGAAGACTGGAGTAATGGCGTCGATCATGACAAATACACCGAAACAAGAAGACTCGTTTCACTTTTTAATAACTTCACATTGGACATTACAGAGTCTTGAAATTGTTATTTGTACACATATACATCTTATGTACAATTCATAGTACATTTTTACACTGTTATTAAATCAACAATGAAGCTAACATGACTGGCTCAAGTCCAGGTCAAATTTAATTCGAGCTATGCTACAAACAAAAGGCATTCAATTCATAAATAGCAAGCACCTCAAATTATTAAATATGCCTTTGGCATTGAGGAACAAAATTGCAATTCAAATATTAAAACGAAAAATCTATCTATATGAAATAAATATGCAGTTTGCTTCAATTCTGTTCGGTAAATTCACTTCTGAGGGGTGAAAACAGTCAAGTCTTACAGGAGTATCTAGAGAATGAAAACAAGGGAATGACATTCACAAGGATCTGAAGGTTTAAGAAAATAAGCCAATAACCGATTCTGCTGGTAGTACAGGCTCGCCCTGTTTAACAAGCACAGTTAGCACCGCCGGATTGGCATCAGACCAAAAATTCAGAACATACGTTTCACATCACACTCACAATAAAATTAAATTGTATTTACATAACATAAAACAGTAACATATGATCCATGAAGCAGCAACAGCATCTGTGCAGACTTCTGAACTGGCAACATAGCCAGAAGCTCTTAAGCAGGTTCAGTCTGAGATGATTAACGTTTCGTTTCTAGCTTGAGAAAATGGATATTAATCCATTCTTTGATGGAAGGCACTTTTGAGTGCTTCAAATACTGCTCTGGGAAACCAAACTTGGGTTCTCCCTCAATTCCACACAACATCTGAACATCTGGTTTGTTTGCATGTTACAGCATCTCAGCCTGGGTTCATTTAAAAAAAAAAAAAAAAAAAAAAAAAAAGTAATAATTAAAAAAATAAAATACCGCACACAGCTGTAAGTCTCTGGATGTGTTGTGCTGTGATGGCATTAAATGAAGACTAGCTATAGCAGGTTCTTTTCGAACCCGTCAGGCGTTAGCAGGTTTCTCAGTGCTTTTAGGAGGGGTCAGTATTCCAGCTACAGCCAACGGAGACATCCTGTCCAAGTTGTCCTGCTGCCGATCATGCACTTCACTCTGAAAAGACACGCACACAGAAAAAGGATGTGTTAAAACTAGTTAAATCTTAAATAAAGCCGATTCAGGAGACAATGAGAGGAAAAAAAAAAAAAAAGCGCACCAGCATGGATAGGTAGTCCGCGTGGGTCTGTATGTTGTGTCGACCTTCTGCTGCCACCTTTTTGAAGTCCTTCAGCTGTGGTCTGGGCCATTCACGTACCGCTCGTGCAAATGGGTTCATCCACCGCACACAGCTTGATATGCTGTCCCATGTGAGCCCTGGTGGGGGAAAAAATTAAATATTTAGCACAAATCAACAACTGATGCAAAAAAGGTTAGCGTTTCTGCAGGTTTTATGAAGGTAAGTTTAAGACCATTTTAAAGAATTTAAGCACACAATTAATTTATCAAAAAAAAAAAAACTTCACCTGTATCTATTGATTGCATTGCAAAAACCATGATCAAAAACCTTGTTGTCCAGCACAAAAAGCCCAAAGATTCAATCAATCAAGATACATTGAGAAGCAAAATGACAGAAGATAAGGAGTATTGTTCTCTGTAAAATTGATCAAAATTATGTGAGTTTTTCAATTAAAACAAAGACAAATCTGCTGATGGCGTCTCGATTCACGTATCTTGATTTAAGGATGTTTAGATATTTGAACTGGAAGACAAGACAAAAATACTGATAAAGATATTCATTCTCTGCAGTGCATGTAACATTTAATGCCATGGCTTTCTGAATTTAAGACCTCTCTCTACAACTTAAAACTTTTCAAGGCCTTAATTTGTAGATAGGGGAGACTTTAAGAGGCCTTTTTAAAAGCTGCAGAAACCCTGAAAATCCTTAAAGGACATCTAAGATCAGAAAGCTCACCTGATACTTTATGGACCGTTTCAAAAGAAGTAAAGTGACAAAATGCAGCAGCAGCGAGGACTCCATACTGGTAATCCAAACAATTAATGTCCAAAACGCAAAGATCCAACAACTGCAGAGAGGATTCAAGAGTCAGAAGAGGCATCAAGATAACAAAAAAGCCATGTAAATGTTTACTTCACAGGAGCTGAAGTCTCACCTGTGTGATTTGGATGTAGGTTTCCTGCGAGAACTGAGGAATGAGGAAATTAGCATCGTCCTTCGAAGAGTCCACTTGGGAGTACAGCTTCAACCATGAGATGACGGTCTCAGGACAGAGCTCCCAATTCAACGCCTTCAATATCACAAGCTCTTTAGCAAGAATCTCCTCCTCGTCGCAGGCTCCGTCCGTCACATAAGCAAACTCCTGAAGCTTTGGCGGGTAAATCTCCTGTCAAACAGAAACGCAATTTATGAGAAAAGCGGCACCGTGGAGTTCTGTGATGATCCAGGTGATTTGTATTACTTACAAATCTTACAGAAAAAACCCTTGTTCTATAAAACAGATTTAAGCTGATGTCAAAATTTAAGTACCTCTATCTTTGAGGCAATGAAGAGTGACGTTATGCCGATGAGCTGCAGCTGATCTTTGCCGATGTCTTTTTGAGTGAGCATGAAGCGATCAAAGATGTCCTGAGCCAAGTAAAATGTCTCCCTGTGGAGAGTATAAACTTCACTGACCTGTGTAGAAAGAATTTAATATCAGATTAACACAAACAATCAGGTGACAAGACCAAAAACCATTAATAAAAAAAATAAAATAAAATAAAAAATAGAAATAAACATACCTCCATGAGCCAGTCCAGCAGAATGGACCTCATTTTAGGCTGCAGGGTCGGATGCTGCTGGATGAAGCCCTTGTCATGTACATACTTCAGCTCCTTGTTTAGCATCTTTATCCACACATCATCTGAACTGGCCCAACTGACAAGACAACAGCAAATTAGTACTGAATGATATTAAACACTCAACGTAACATGTTCATAGATGAATTATGCTTGCACATTGCAAAATGCTGGTGATTAAAAAAAAAAAAAAAAAAAATCTTCCAAAACCAGCATTACATAACTCAGGAAGTGTTTGAAGTGGTTGCAATAAATTAAGCCAAGTTGTTTTCACTATGATTCAGGATTAGTTTCCTCAAAGAAACCGAAAAAGGGTAATAATGTTGTCAATCGGATTGATTCATTGAGCATCATTTATAAGAGACTTTGATTTATTAGCATTTCTTCTTCTTTTCAAAGGATGAGACGCTGTGATCATGTGTTACCTGAGGCATGGCAGCGGAGAGGGTTTCACAAAGAGGTTCTTGAATCTGAAGCGCTTGAATCCAGAAAGATTACCGGTCTCCTGATGAACCTCTTTCTGAGGAGTTTCGATTAACACACTGGGACTAATATCACCTTCAAAACACCGGTTCTAGAAAAAGAAAACAGTGTTTCTATTTAGATTTTACGAATAGGACTTAGCCAACTAAATTTACATAAGGCATGAGTAACAACAGATTTCTTTATAAAACCTTGTTTAGTGTACATTTAGTATGGCTGCAAAGGAATATCCTTTCAGGCATCAAAGCACATTTTATGCTTATGAACTTAATACAGCAGCTGCAAAACAAAACGTTAAGAATACTAAAAGATCATGCACTAAACTTTCAGTAATCTAATTAAATAAGATTTTTTTTCGCAGGCTGCTGAATAAAGGAAATAAACGCGGGAGGTTCTGGACGTGACCGAATTACTGCATAATAAACAGACTGCGAGAGAAAAACTAACATTTATTGCCATACAAACTTATGCTTAATATAACCAGTCTGGCTCTTTTAGCCGTTTACGAATAATGTACAAATATATGCAACACTGATAATAATCCATATCATCCGCTCACCTGAATTTCATAGTGTTGTTTCTTAGATGTTGACGGGACTCTTCTATTGCACTGCTGAAAAAAACCAAACAAACAATAAAAAGGTTATGATATTTAAATATTTGCGTATATTCTGAAGTAATATTCAAAATAAATCGTAGTCTCACCTCGCCTTTTCTTTTCCTCTGCGGTTTATTTTGTTCTGGTGCATTTTCATTTCTTGCTTGTAATGTGTTGCGACTACTGTTAAAACACAAAAGGTATAAAGAAACAAGTAAGTTAACGTTATTGGGGTTTTAAGGGTTAGCGAAGACAAACATTTCACGAACAAATGAAACTAATAATTCTTACCTGCGTCTTGACATTTTCTAAACAAATGGTGTGCTTTTCTCCTGTGAAACAAACATAACGTTAAATTACAGTTATTAACCAACACTTTTTCAGTCTAAACTAGGAATAGTGTAACTTGGTTACTACATATCTAAAACGCATTTATAAAAAATAACGCATTTAAGAAAAACACTTGCAAAAAAAGGCTTAACGTTAATAATAAACACTCAAGCTTCAGACCAGAGAGAAGCAGGCTAACGTTACATACATGACCAGAAATATCGAACGAATTATTATAATTCATACGAATTAAAAATAACAAAGTTGAAAGGCACTGATAGTAAATGCAAAGTCTACACACGCATCAGTATGATCTGATGTTTTTACAGAAACCAGAAATACATGATCCAGTTTTGTAGGTTTATCAAAGGACAGTCCGCGCCAATTTACATGAAGCGGGAGACTACAGCTGCCCCCACAAAAACCCATCGAAAATGTACTTAAAGCGCATTAAACACCAGTTTAACCGAAAACACAGTTCGGGTAACTCTTTAGTGTGTGGAAAACCCATACCACTTTTCACAATATCAGTTATTTTCCCAATTTCAGACCGAGTTTGCAAACGCGCGTCCAAACAAGGATCTGGCGCCTAGCAAAGCTGGCTAACTTTCAGCAACATCCTCCCTCCGAGGTCGATATTACATTCAACTTTTGCCTATGAGATACTCCTAAACGCATTAATTACGATTTCTGCCTAAATAATCTAACTAAAATAGCTGGTTTTAAGGGGTCCCGAAGGGATCTTCAACTTTAGTCGTACACGACTAAGTTAAAAGGCACATACTTCGGTTTTAAAGCCAACGCAACATGAAACAACAGCACTATGCCTTCTACAACATGTTCACAACACATTTTTAACGAAGTAAAATTAAAATAATAAAGCTTACAGGTGAAAGAAGACGAAAGTAAGTGTTCTTACCGCAGTGTTCAGCGCGAATGAATGAATGGATGGCGCCAAGCATTATATAGTCCAGGGGATCGCGGCTACTGCGCATGCGCGGCGCTCTCTTCAGCCTTTAAAAACAACCCGAAAAACTATATATAACGTTGTGTTTTGGGGCTAAAAATGACCAGGCAGCCTGATGTGTGATGGTTTTAAAGATCTACGTAGAATTAGAAACGATAAAATTTATTGTTTGTGAGAAACCTACAGAAATGTTTGTGTTTTGTAGACTTGCTTTTAGCCGCGTCGACCTTTGGTTTAAATATGTAAAAAACGCGCTTTCCTGCTTTCCCGGTTAAACGAATCCGGGGCTCGAGGACCTAATGCATCATATGCGAGTAGGTCTGTATGTTAAAAGTCGCATTTGTATGAAATAATGAAGAGTTTTTGACTCTAAGGAGACGCTTCCTAGTTTGACAGCTTCTAGTGGGCGGGGAGTAGAATCTGTTTGACCAATCATGGTTATTCTGAGAGAAACAACGTGCTCTTGTAAACAAACCCACGAGAGGATGCTTATTCTGACAGGCGTACTGAAAATGATACCTACCATTAATCTTATCATAATATTAGTTGCATTTCACAAACATAGATGTCAATTTATCAACCAAAAGCCTTTTTTTGTTAAATAAATTATCTTGATTCTGTAATTATCATGCACATTTTTTTTTGTGAAAAGGCGTTTGTATGTCTTCTAGCGACTGGTTGCATTATTATATTGTTTTGAGCATAAAACAAAAATGACATGAACACGCTAACATACATTTGACCAGAGAATAACACACAAGGGAACACAGTTCCGTCGATCCAAGATCAATGCAGCAGCTCTAAGTTACTTAAACACGTAAACGAGCTAAATTGTATTGTTTTAACCTTTTGAAAAACTACAGAATCCTAGGAATAGCTTTTGGAGGGATGTGAAAACAGCGCGGATTCTTCAAACAGTAATCCCGCTCACTCTTTTGTTTAGTGTATATTAAAATACGTCACATCCGGGGTGAGGGGAAATATTGCTACGTGTAATATAGAAATAAATAACTTCTTTTTCGCGTGCTGCATGTCTTCCAAATGCAGACATCCCCAAAATTCTATTTTTGCATCAACATTCACAAAACAAAGTTATGAAAATTCCGAGAGAGGACCTTTCCAAACAATTCGTCCAGTACAAAAGCTACTGCCACATTCAGAAATGAACTTTCTTATTAAGAATGTAATAAAATGCATATTAACTTGTGAGGAAATAACATTACGTTTCCCTGGCCATGTAAATCAATTTCACCCAAAAATTAATTAAAATATGATATAACATATACAGATCAAGTACTAAAGCAATAAAAAAAAAAAAAGATTTATATATTTTTAGATCTGATTTTAGTCAGTAATCAAAGCCACTGCATTAGCTGCTCATTCAACATTGTTGAGAGACTATAAAACTATACATGCTACAGGTCACTATAGGCACAAGAGAATTAGGAATCAACGACATTATAAAATTTGTGACCCTGGACCACAAAACTAGTCATAAGTAGCAATAGCCAACAATACGTTGTATGGGTCACAATTTTATGCCACAAATCATTATATTAGCCTAAGTAAAGATTTCCTGCTGTAAATATATCAAAACTTCATTTTTGATTATTAATATGCATTGCCAAGAACTTTATTTGGACAACTTTAAAGGCGATTTTCTCAATATTTAGATGTTTTTGCACCCTCAGATTCCAGATTTTCAAATAGTTGTGTCTCGGCCAAATATTGCCCTATACTAACAAACCACATCAATGGAAAGCTTATTTATTTTTTTAAATGGACCCTTATGACTGGTTTTGTGGTTCAGGGTCACATATATCAAATGTTCGATAACAGAAAAACAAAATGTATTAAACTGACATTTTTACCCTAGCATTTTAAATCAGTATATTGGGCATTTTTGACCCTATCATACCAGTAACCTCTGAAAGCACAAATGCATCGAGGAGAAGAACGAGGAGGGCATGATTAAACTGGTACAGTTAGAAATCTACTTTATTAAGGTTAATACCCACACGGTACAATGAATACAGTAATAGCTTGCAGTAATCATGGCTAGGGATTCTTTAGAGATTAGATGGGTTGAGTTACAGGCTGGGATGGGTTCTTGAAATGCTTATGAGTGGAAACCTTTCATTATAATTTGGTGTGGTGATTAAGCTACAGTATAACTTACACATGATGCCTGAACTTGCAAATACCTACCTAGTCTAAAAGATGTATGTCATATTTTAACATTTCTATTTACTAACAGAAAAGACAGAAAGCTTAATTTCATATTAAAACATTTATTGAGAAGGGAGTATACATAATGACAAATAGTTGGTTTCAAGACATGAAATGAACAATTTATTTGCAAATTATACTACGCATATAAAACAGTCTGTGTATGACAAGTATCCAAAACATATCAGTTCAAGAAAAAGATAAATAATGCTAAAACCCTACACTTTTGGCAAAGTGCTGTATTATTCCAGTAAAAAAAAAAAAAAAAATCATTAGGATATTAAGTAAAGATCATGTACCATGAAGATATTTTGTACCACAAATATATCAAAACTTCATTTTTGATTAGTAATATGCATTGCCAAGAACTTAATTTGGACAACTTTAAAGGCAATTTTCTCAATATTTAGATTTTTTGCACCCTCAGATTCCAGATTTTCAATAAATCACAATAGTTGTGTCTCGGCCAAATATTGTCCTATACTAACAAACCATACATCAATGGAAAGCGTATTTATTCAGCTTTCAGATGATGTATACATCTCAATTTAAAAAAATGGACCCTTATGACTGGTTGTGTATCCAGGGTCACATATATCAAATGTTCGATAACAGAAAAACAATGTATTAAACTGACATTTTTATCCTAGCAAAAAAAATAAAAAATCAACCAAAGCATAGTCTAAAACTTAGCAATGCCACAGAGAATTTTCTTCACACATTAAACACAGAAAACATTTGCTACATTTCGTGTAAAAGTTGACAGAGCAAGTGGCTCACAGAGACAAGGTAATCCTCTGTGCAAAGTAAAATTACATTTGTTTGTGTCCCTTTGGACAAATTTCAAGTTCTTCACGGATGCATTGTCATACTGTTCACCTGGAAGGCACATGATCCCCAAATGCAATTCAAGGCAAAATGAAATCCCTGTTATGAATACCAAATATCAGGCGTCTACTGACATAGGGAAAGAGGGCCTCTCCAGTATTACTCAAGGAATATGAAGAGAACCGTACATCCCTTCCATTCCCTTCGTCCACAGAAAAAAAAAAATGTCAGATATACTGCTCAACACGGACTGCAGCAAGCGAAAGAAGAAAAGCTGTATGTGTTTTCCTTGAGTTGCTCATGCATGTAATATGCATTCGACTGAATGTCAGAGTTACTGAATTCAGTTTCATTCCTTTATGGGAGACATTTACCTTGGCAGTGTCACAGGAAATTTACAACACCAGGTCGCGCGAGAAAGGAATAAAGAGTAACAAACATAACCTACGAAGAATTTTAAGTTCGTTGCTACTTCAAATATTTCGCTCAGCAAATACAATGTGTAACTAGTCAAAATAAAACATGAAAAAGGCATATAACACTAAGTCACTACACTGAGAGAACTAAAAAAAAATATTAAAAAATGCTAACAGTTTCACTCCATCGTCAAAGGCTTTAACAGTCAGTTAAGAGAAAGAGTTTGTTTTCACAGTCCTCGGAGGAGCAAGCTTTCATTCAAAGTGTGAGACACACGTTATGTTAAAGATTTACATCAATTACAAATATTTCCACAAGGTAACATACACAAGTTCTCCAGTATGTACAGAGACAATTTACCGTCTGCAAGTAATCTGCATTTTTAGCAAAGAGCAAAGGTGAACAGTGATGACCCTGAGACATGTACTGCAGATATAGAGCAAACATGAAAATTAACATTACAACACAATGTCTTTTTTTGTTTGTTTTTCACCTGTTGGAAAATTAGCACTACACAGTCATACATCAAATCAGTCACTAAAAATAGGAAAAACTGCTTACATACATATCTATGCAGATAACATACACTCTTATCAACTTCATACTGATATGTAATATATTCAATATTTTTTTTCTTTTGAAAATATTTTGGAAGTTTCTTTTTTTTTTTCTTTTTTTTATATATTTTACATATTTTGAAATCTACTATGGAAACAAGGCTTTTAGTGATAATAAACCCAGTATTTTAAAAGAGGAAAAAAAAAAAAAAAAACAATAAGAAAGCACTGATCTACAGAATCACAGGCAGGTTCCTTCCTAATCAGAAAAATGCTGCTGATGATTTCATCACTGATGTGATTGAACTTAGTATGGCTTAAAAAAAAAAGAAAAAAAAAAAAAAGGCAAAGACAACAAGTTAAAGGCACTGAAAGTGCCAAGCTGCCTACACATGCTCCAACAGAGCACTACAAAATTGCTCTCACTATAACAAAACACGTGGTTATTCAATCTTCATGAAACATAACATAAGAAAGAACCAGATGAAGCTTATAAAGGAAACATGATGCAGACACATTCAGGTCGAGCGGAACCTGCCGTGAAGTAAAGTGACCTATGGCATTGATTCTAAAGGACTCCGTTCCTTCTGGCGAAAGATCAATTCTCCCAGTGTGGAAGGGGTGGCGTGCAGGGGAGGACGGGGGAGTGCAGTGGGGACCGTCTCAGTAGTTGTACTGCCTCTGGCCCGGCTGGTGAACGTAGCCTCTGGTGGCTTTGGCCTGTCTGGCTCCGCCATCGCGTAGCAGGTTGAGGCGGCGGAGGGCGTTGCGGGACAGCTGCTGACGCTCCACGTTTTCACGGATGCGCTGGGCCAAGCGGCCGTTCTTGGTCTTCTCCAGAAACCCGGCGTGAGCAGCAACCAGAGCGGCTGTGTAGCAACCAGAAGGGTGACTGGGCCGGCGCTGAACGTCAGATCTGCGAAGCCAAACAGAATTGTTATATAACATTATTACACGGCTCACTGAAATGATTGATTTCGATTGGTCAGACGCAACATTTCGAGGTGTGGTGTTTTTTTTGTACATTGGAATGCATTGACACAAACAGGTGAAATTTTAAAACAGTTCCAATTTAAATCAATATTATATGTCCACATGTAATATGTCCACATAATTATTTATTTGGTGAAAAGCCATGGAAGAAGCTGTATGATTATACATTACACCTAAAAATGTCTTGGCTCAAAGCTGCTTGCTAGGAACCATTTTACTTTGTGGAAGATTTGAGCTAATAAAATATTTCAACAAATCAATATTTCTTCAAATCAATTATGTACTTATATGCCCATGTATTAGCCATATATTAAGCAAGATAATGTACATCCAGCCAGTTGTTATTGCAAAATAAACCCCTTCAGAATAATACACTTTAAAAAAAAGGTACAAAGCTGTCACTGGGTTGGTACTCTGAGATACAAAAGCTAAAAGGTACATCTTTGTATGATATTTTTCCCTAAATGGGACATATTATATTATAATTTTGTACCTTTTTTCTGAGAGTGCACAATAGAATAAACCCCTGTCAGGTTTTATTCTGTGATAACAACCGTCTGGAAATAAATTAACTTACACACAAAACTCTCAATCTGCCTTTTACCTTAAAATCGATGGCTCACGGGTGCCGTCCTTGGCAGGTCGTTGACGAGGGCTGTGAACGGCGTACACGGACATGCTGGGATGCTCGATCAGAAGGTTCTCCAGAGGACTGGTCTCCAGCAGGACCGGAGCTCTGCCTCCAGCCATGAAACACGGCGGAGGGGTGATGAACCAGCTCTCTTCCAGCCCACATGTCGCCTCTAGACGCAAGAAGTTGCCATCCTCTGCGTCAGTGTCTGCCGCTGAATCCAGAGAGGAGCAGGAGGAGCAGCGCACGGGAGAGTCCAGGGGAGCGACATCGTCAGAGCATACGTCCACCAGTTCATCTCCACACTCACCGGAGCAGGCCTTCGCTACAGGAGCAGAGAGAATCTTATTACATGCCTTCCTATAGTAATCAGTTCATTGGATTTTAACAAACTTCTGTCTGTAACATTTAAACATCAGTGTTTAACTCATTTTGCACTGTTCACACTATTCATAAAACCCCAAATTCAGTATGAAATTGAAATTCCCTAATGTGAGTGAAACAGCTTCTTGAGCAAAAGAAAATGATGACAAGGACACATGAAAAAAGAAAAGAAAAAGAGGAAGAATAATATGCCCAGATAAATGTTTTACTACAAACGCTGCAATACTCTATAAAATTTTTAAACTGTCCATTTTAATTTTATGGTGACTTCAAAAAGCGATCTGACTCTGGAAGACAATACAATGAGGGGAGGAAAAAAAATTAAAAATCCCATTCACACTGAAGAAGTACTAGGCCTATATTTCATCCAAGTCATATGTAGAGTGTAGAATATCACAATAAAGTAACTTGGAATGCTGAGAAATCATAATTCATCACTGGTAAATATTGAAAACATCTCTGTCTATATAAATTTAAGTCTCAAGTCAAGTTGAGCTTTATTGTCATTCCGCTACATGTGGGGACATCCAGTGGAACGAAATGTCGTGCCTCACAGGACGACGGTGCTACATAAATACAGACATACAATCAAGCAAAAACACTATAAACCTATACACAACTAACCTACTGGCAGATTTTAACTATAAGTATACTATATATAAATATTTACCCTATACAAACTAAAAATAAAAAATAAAAGATATAAAATACAAACTACATGAATGCTTCACATAAATACTGTACATGTGCAAAGAGTCTTTTGTGGGATTGTGCACAGAGGAGAGTGTGTTACTACAGGTGGTTTGAACAGGCCCACTCACCTGTGTGTAGCACACTTCGAATTGCATAAAAAAAAGTTCTATCGAAAACAACTCATATGTTTAGACAGAAACTGAGAGAGTAAATATTTTGCACACACTTCACTTCTATTTGTACTCTTCGTGGTTCCTGGCAGGTAACCAGAAATGGTGTAAACAGCTGGCTTTTGGGCAGGGCCTCTGAGACGCCACACATTTAGTGACCTCTAGAGGGCGGTATAATCGAACTTGAAGTGAACAAACACTGCAGAAACTTGACAGCTTTCACATGAAGTTTATGTGACAAATTTGAAATTACAGTGATAACACCTTATATTTATACCAAATGTAACACGCCCAACTAGTGATTAGAGGGTCCCACACCCATAACACGGTGTTATAGCACACACAGTACTTCCCTTGCACAGAGCCACACCTTGTTTATCTGTAGCCTTGCAGCGTCCTGCCAGATGACATCAAACATATTCTCAACTCAACTGGTTAAGAAGGCTTTTCACCCTCTTACAGCACTCTTCAATGTCCCTGAGAAGGCAGTTAACCTTTAAGCCTCTGACCATGATGGGAAAATACTCACTTACTTCCGTCAAGCTATATGGTTATGAAACAAGAGAAATGTTTTTAATCTCCATTCCCTTCCTGTCTAGCCTTTAGGCAACGATTGATGCTTGTAATTGTTCCATGTTCAAGGCCGACTCGCTTTATGTTCATAAAAGGTAACTTAATCTGTCCTATTTTTATCGTAGACCCCACCATAGACACTTTTGTCTGACAGGCTAAAAGCGCTGTTGCCCATAAACATGTCTGTCGCCCCGGTCCTAAAACAGGGAACTGGACCATCTAGATTGCCTTGCACCTGAAATATTCACACACATACACAATATGAGAAGGCCTGTATTTGGGCAGGCAGCTTATGAGAGGCATCATGTTAATGAGGGCATCGCGTCTGTGCCAGGGGTATCTGTAATACGGCTCCTGCAGACCAAGTCATCAGTATCAACTGAGGTAATCTAGGGTCATCTCATGAATAACAGAACGTTTGCATAGCCAGTCTGCGCTGATTTTGGAGGGAAAATATGTGAAATTCTGTTCATTCCATGTAAAGTTGATGCAAAATGGAGTTTGCAACCCCTTTTATGTCCATCATTAGGACAAATTTGAGAGTAAAACGGGATATTCTATGTATGGCAAAACTTGGCTATATAAATTGGAAATTGATCCATAGACTTTATTTTCATTTCATGCCAACTTCAACATTATTTAATGGATGGTATGGCCTAAGTGACATCACCAGAAAAAGAAAGTTGATTCTGAGGAAGAGCAAGTTTGACTAAAGATTCTGAAGACACTGGGAATGGACAATTAGAAGAACATGCACCAATGTTCACAATAAAGTTACAAACATGCATTAAAAAGGTTACAATTACTTGAAATGCTGAGATGACAAAACCCTTGTTCTTTTGATACAAACTGCCTGTTCATTTCTGCATTTAGGGAGAAACTCTTACACAAGATCCATATTTCAGTTTTCTAATCAAAAACAGGAAATGTTCTCTCACCTAGATAATCGACCAGAATCCACTCATCGTCCTCCTCTTTCTCGTTGAAGTCTGGATCCACATGACATCCACTGCCCTCCTCCAGGGAGTCTCCAAACAAGATGCTGGTGAACCTCTGGAACATGGTGTTGTCCGGGGCAGAGGCGCGAGGCTGGATAGTCCTGCTGGGAGTGGGTGAGGGCCGGGCTCTTTGGTCATCAGCTGCGGGAGCCGCTCACTGAGATCTTGGTAAAGGTGCTGAAGTGCATTAGTTACTCCTTCTCAGCCGAGGAACACCTGATGAAGATCAGCCATAGCTCTTGATGATTGTGCAAAAACAGGCCCTGGAGGACAAGCAAGAAGATAACGGTGTTTGTTAATGAAAATATACACAAAAACTGAGCAGCCTTCAAGTACAGAACGTTTCCTGGTATTTATCATGCTCTGTTGCGATTAGCCATAAATTACACGTCATAAAATACAGATGGATATTCCTGAGAACAGACCAGCCATAACAAAGCGGTCTAAAGTGTCTCTGCTGTCACAGATACTGCCTGTCCTCTTCACACGAAGCTGATGCCTATGAAAACTGATCTTTGTACAGATACACCCAGCCTCCTTCAGGACTGTGACTCATGAGGGTACCTTTATCCGTTGTTTTTCTTGCGAAAACAATGAGAGACAGCTGTGAAGTTAAGGCCTACAAGCTGTTCTTCACCCCACTACATCATTAAAACAAGACAACCAATTCATACTCCGTTCCACCTGCTCATACAGTCATGGCAGCACTCTTTGTTTGTGTGTTTAGGGGGTTGGGGGCTATTATGGGGTCACATACATATAATAAGCACCCTTCAGAACCCCCCAAAAAGAGGATTAGACTGACTGACAAGCAGGATGATAAGTAGGACTGGGATGGCCTTTGTGTCACCAGCCCAGAGGAAAACTGTATTGCTGAGAGGTCACTAAGGAGCTAAGGAGATAAAAATTAAATACACAGAGAACTTCATTATGCATCAACTTGGTTTTTCATTAAATAACAGATCTTCACTACATACACATTTCTCAAAGGAAAAGCAGTCAAGAGAATCCCATTTAATCTCTCTATTGTTAAAAGAAAAAATCATGGGAAATGCTCTTAAAATAAATCTTTAAAGATGTTAAGATAAAACTGAAATTGAACAAAATGTCTATGTAATTTGTAAATGTGGTGTATACACAGAAAAGACAGAAAATCACATCAAAAGTGGCGAAAAAAAATGCAAAGTGCATATTAAACCATATTTACTTGATGATCATGCACATGACATGACATAAAGAGAAAAATACAATTAAAGTAGAACATATCAGAACTGAACTTGCTTTTGAAAGATCTTCTAGCCTGGTCTTAAATTTGGATCTTAGCCTGGGCAAGATTGTCTTCAGCTTATTTAGCTGGTTTCCTGGTGAAAACTGGCCAAACCCCTCCTGAAACCAGTGAAAACCTGCAAACCATCTTAGACTAAACGTTAGTTAAACGTGTTTTAACTGGTGGAACGTACTATTACATATTAGAGGCAGCGTTGAAGAGATTACTATTATACATTTATTTTTTGCAGGCCCAAAACTGAACACTGCACACATTTCAATTTTCCTTTACTGATATTGTTCAAACTGCTGGTCCAAAATGGGAACATCATTTAATGTGGAAGCACTGAACAAAACAAGATACCTTATACTTAAGGTAACAACTGTTCAAGTAATATTAATAACGCACCCATGCATTGAGAAAGCATGCACCGTCGAGCTTATTACAATCTGAATAACTGTACAGGTGCACACATATAAGAAAGCTGCATTTGCTTGTCATATATGATGGTTTATTGACCCGCACATAGAGCCTGGCAGGGGGAGGGATGAGTGTAACCCTACACCGAGCGACTGGGCGGACCGTGAACCCAAACGCTTCAACTGACTGCTGAACAAAGCTTAATCCGTAAAATCCGAACATGCTCACATTGCAGAAACAAACAATGAACATCAAATCGCCTGCAGGCTTCGACGGGTTACGCGATGCAGAATGTCGATATATGTAAATACATGTTTTCTTCCATTTTTAACATTTACATGCTCGGCCAAAATTTCGCTTTTTTCACAACCTATATTAAGTAAATTTTGATTATACATTCATAGTATTATTTAAGTCCAAGTATTAATGGTCGATCCACAACAAAGAGTTTTTAACTCACCTGCGGCAAAAAGTAATGTAAACAGGAAGAGGGTTGACTTCAAGAACAAAAACAGATCACAGTGCTTGAGGTAGATTATTTGCCGTGCGATATATAAAAATATATAAATACAATTCTTCTCGGAAGAAATTAAAAGTTTCTGGACCCTTTAGTTCAGAGTTTTGTCGGTTCTTTTTCGTTTCTTCTCCGAGGTCTCAACTGCTCTCTTTGTTATTGTTGTGGAAAATTAACAGCTGATCGGTCGTTACGTAGCTGAGGACAGCCTATGGGCGGGGCTTGCCAGATCCCTCTCAGCCAATGAAATGGCGCCCTTGACTATGACTGACTGTCACCAACGCACGTGACCTCATCCCGGGAAAGGCAAGACCGGGCAGAGCACTCCATGTTAAGGAGTGTCACTCAGTATTTGTTTGGTTGTACAAAGTTTTTGGAAATATTCTTTAAAAACATAATAGTTTAAAAAGCCGTACATATTATACTCTTAACTTTTGAATCATTATTGACTGAGCAGGATCATATAAGTGATCAAATTTACTGAAGACAGAACTAAAATCACTTGGAAGAATGTATTCGCATTACATAACTGAAATGACTGGAATTTTTTCATGAAGTTTATCGGTGCTAAAACATTCCGATTGGCTCTAAAAACTTTTACCTTACACAGTTTTCACCCAACTAAACAAACTGTTAAAAGAAAACAGCGTATGATTCAATCAGCTGGTCACTATTACCTAACATCCTAAAAATGCATTTATTTACTTACCAAATAAATAAACTGACATTAAATATAGATTTGATTATTGGAAAAGAACATGATTGCACAGCTTCAAAATATCTGACCACAGAATGCATGACTGACCAATCAGAATCAAGTGCATCTAATTATTAAAAGATTTAAGTAAAACTGTCATTTTGGGGTAAATTGTAAATGGTATATTCTTTTTAGCTCTTTATTGAGTGAAAACGACTACAACAAAACATTGAAATTCTCCCCATTATAGATGTAGGTCACCAGTTTTTTGGGAACAAAGCACTTTACCCCCCTCAACACAGCTCAGATGGATGTATTCAAGAAGCCTGTTTTGCTAAGGGAGGCCTCTTCTAAGATTCAGCTATCTGCCGCCGCTAAGACACTATAGTTTGAACAAAAGGACTTTCCCTGGTGAGTCAGCAGATCTAATAAAGCAAGCTAAACTTGTCATTGCATCATCCATACATTCAGAGATTAATCTAAACAGATAATATATATGATTATTTTTAATAGCTAGTGATATTAAAACACATTTTAGGCATAATGTTAAGAAATGTGCATTGTGTAATAAAAAACAACAACACTCCAAATAAAGTTTAATACATAAATTTTGAAGGATTTGAAGTATACTTAAAATGAATGTATTTTAAATAAAGTATGACAGATTTTATAGCGATTACTGAGGATATAAATTTCAGTCCTGCTCAGAATAGCGTTTGTACCCTTTGTCCTGTGTTCCCTCGAAATGAGACAAATTACCTTTTCATCAGGATAGAAAAAAAAAACTTTCTTTCCTGGTTTGGAATTATGTCTCTGACACAGCACTTATTGTAGTTTCAGTCCACTTCCGCTTTTTCAGACCACAACCCCGTTTATGTACAAGAGGGACAATTTTCCTGATGGATAAATATGTTCTAACCCTCTATTTTCCCCCCTATAGGATGACGTGAGAGTGAATCAGCGTTCTCATGCGCTGTCATCATGTTTTTCTTCTGTTTCTGGATATTTCCTTTATTTACCCTCCAAAACAAGGCCACACCTGCTCACTCTGGGTTAAACCATTAAAATAAGCCACAGCCCACCCTGACCTCGACAGGGCTTGTCTGAAGTGGTGTCAGAACATCCAGTTATTTAACTAACTGATTAAAATGTCAGTCAAGAGTTTGACGACTATGTGGAAAAGTAACTTTTTGGATGAAGTAAGATTTTATTGCATGCTATTTATTATTTGAGCAATTTTATAAAAGACGTTATTGTATTATAATAAATTATCTGAACAAAACACATGCCTAATTTCATCCTAACATGGCTTAAGATTTCTAATCTGTTGTCTGAACTGATTCTTATCAAGCCTTGCCATAACAGAACATATTGTCTATGTTCATTATGATTTCACAGCATTCCTGATATAAACAACATATCCACCGTCCAGAGGTCCACACTCTGATGTAATTCTGTTAATGTTTAGGGCATGTACCAAACCTGTTGTGCAATAAACCATAGTCAAGTTATTTAATTTGACATAAAATGAACAGATAAAACAAGGCTGTGAGGAATAGTAACACCATATCTCATCTCACAAATGGATGGGAGTTGTTGTGCTGGTCTTTATACAGGTCCATACACATATTCTCAGTGGTAACCTTTTTGTGAGTCATTCTTAGATGTGTCCACAGATGACGAAACTCATGTCACAGGATCCTCGTGGCATTTCCAGAACCTCTTTTTCTGACGCAACTAAAAGTCAAAAGGGGAGTGTGACGAAGAGTTTAATCACAAAAAGCACTACGTACACAGACATGATCTCTGAAACGACCTGGTTTACTACCTGACACTTAGGTTAAACAAAGCAGACTGAAAAATCAAACACATTGCATATACTTGCAATGGCACCAAAGTGTATTTGGAGGATGTGACGCATGCTTTAAATATAAAATTATCAAACAAAAGAAATACTATCACGACCACACTGATTACATATCAAATAACAATAAAGCAAAATGGAAAACCGGATTTGGGCACTTTCTGGACAGGTCACATGTTATGAGCAACACCTGTGAACTTCAACTGAACTCAAAATGTACATAATTTAAAGTGTGCCTTAAAAATTTTATCTAAATGTTTAGTATACAGCTATTTGTAGTTCTAATGCCATCCATATAGTCACAAATGTTACAAGAAAGCACTACCCTAGAGGACAAATCATCTGGAATGCATTTGTAATTGTAAACGTACGTGCATGGTCAAAAATGTCAAGCTTTTGACCCCATAATCAAAGTTCGCTTGAAAGCAAACTGGTCTGATACCATCTGTAATAACATTAGAATCCTCAGTAATAATATCTCATACAAATCAAGTTGAAAATGAAAAGGCTGATTGAAACTTAAAGCACCTGGAGCACAGATGATGATGCAAAGAATCTTACAGTGTGACATCTGGATAGATAATTGCGTCATGTGAAGAGGACAGACAGACAGGCAGGTGGAGGCACGAGCGTGTGTGAGTCAGTGAGCTGTCAGCCGTGACATCCTGTCAGAACCTGTAGGCCTTGTGGTTGTGTGAGACTGCATTAGTGTTGAGGCTTGTAAAGAAACTGCTGTTAAAATGCCGCAGGAATCTTGTGCCTCTAGAAATACTCCTCTGTATACCAAATACCTTAAAGCATGTAGTATCAAAAGTGGCAGCATGACGCATAAAGTTAAGGCCTGAAAAGCACTGAACAATTTTAAAACATCACATTGAGGAAGATATACGTTGTCATTGAATATAATGCATGATATCACACTAGTATGCCTCAAGGTGTAGAGTATTGCACTTCTACTGTTGTTAAAATGGTGTCTTTTATTTCTTAGAGCTTGAGAGGAATACAATATAAAGCTCTTTAGATGAGGGATGGCCCCTTCCTTAACCTTGTCAGATGCAAAATATGAAAAAAAGATGAGTAAGACAAACAGTTTTGAATAATATATCCATTAATATCCAGACAATCGTGAAGAACAATGACAAAGCACACAAATGGCTTTTATTGGTGGTTGTGATTTGGAACCCATGGCTATTTAACAACTTTTGAAAATACAGAGAGTGTCTCATTTGCATTATGTTAAGAATAATGTTCCAAACATATTGCAAGGAGTTTAATGGAATAGCAAGTGACAAACAATGCTACTGGCATGGCATTTAAATATTACTGAGAAACAAGCACAAAATGAAATGGAACATGATAAAGCACAAATATGTTCTTTGTTGAAACAATCTAGAACAACCACTTTTTAACAAAAATTTAACAGCACAATAAAATCCACATCTTCATGTTCTGTGACACACATCTGTTCCTGAACACAATTCTCTATTGAACCCACCCAGGAGCTTTTAAGTTTTCTCTGAAAGAACACACCTTTAATTTGCAGTCTGTGCAATGACAACCAATTGTGTCCTTTAATTACCTGACAAATTCATTATCGATTCTCTCTCAAAACAGATACAACAGCAGTGTATTTGATTAGCAGCCTGACGTATGAAGCAGTACATTAACAATCTTTATATAACCTAATAAGTTCATTAAAGCCAAATTTAATTAACTGATCCAGTGTATGATAAACAGACATTTGAACTGTAAATGTATTTTGGGAGGGTGCTCAGCGGAAAACCAACCATTTTGGCAACAAACATATATCGAGGGGTGAGAACCAGAAGGGCGTAAGTGACATTTCACCAACTTTACAGGAGAGCCAAAACAAAAATTTTACCATAGTTTGATCTGACTTTGTGTACTGATTTCAACTGTTTATAATACAAATTTGTACACTCATGGATGACAGTACTTTTGCCAGTAGAGAGAGCTCATTAAGAGCTTTCATTTGATGTATATATCTCCATTTCACCAAAAATGTCACTTACGCCCTTCTGGTTCTCACCCCTCGATATGCACTATCAAAAAATAATTGCCATTTCATATAGAAAAATCTCATAGTTCATATTATTTTGTAATCATTTTGTTTAATACATTCATTGAAATTCAAAAGGCTATCCACCAATGATCCTGCATAAACCCAGAACATAAACAGGAGTGAAAGTGATTAACAGGTCAACCACATAGGTTAGGCTGTAACTAACCTCAATATCAATCAATATCCAACATAACTTTCAACCAATCAAAAGGACACGCAACATAGTAAAATCACTCAGCAGCCTCAGATGCTCTGATTAGCATCATGCCCGAACCATAGACAAACAAGTACCCTCTCTATCTCTAACCTGTGTGGGATCTGCCTGCTTGATTAGATTGAAATCAAAAACTACATTAAAAACCTGGATTGGAGTCTTTGTCCCTGTCTGCTTTACACTTACACGGCGATCAGCATAGAGGTCGCTTGCCGTGAAGAACATATGCAAAGCAGGCAGTGAGCTAGGTGGAAGTTAATAAACAGTCAAATGTTTCACACTGCAGACAAACACCTTTCACAATTGTTTATGACATGATATTTCTGTAACTTTGTAACTAAAGACATCACTTTATGGGCGAAAAGATATACATGCTAAATTTCACCTCAAAATAACAACAACAACAACAAAAAGGAATTATATTTTGCATCATAAAATTATTTTTAATGACAAATAAGCAAATCACAAAACGTAAAAAAAAAAAAAGTTTAGAGTCCAAAATAGGATTTATTTTTAAGGCAAAAAATATGATTATTTATTTAGTTGATTTGGGGGTTTAATATGATCTGGAATGTTTTGCCAGGTTTAATGTAATTCATCCTTCCACATGTCTCTGTGTTTGCCTGTGAAACTCTTAAAACAAGACAAGCCTAAATCTATTTGAATGCTAAACAGGAAACAACACAGGAACTACAGACTCGAGTAAATGTTCCACTTCCATAATATTTCATGCTTCAGAGCTAAAACAGAATCTGACAAAACATTTCATCTCAAACCTCTTCCCAAATCCCGGATTCACTGCTTTAGAACAGAAAAAAAGATCAACTTTGAGCTAAGCACAAAAGAAATGTCCTTTTCTTGCTTTCCTAGAGCGTGTGAAAACAATCCAGGCCTTGATTTTTTATTTTTTTTTCCATATAGTGTTTCTATGGCTGGTTCTAAGTGCCTAAGACTACACACAAAACAGCACTATGATAAGGCTGGCAGGAGTTGGCAAGGCGTTTACAGAAACAAAAGGGCTGAGGGCTGGAATCAAAATAAACTGAATGACCTCGAGAACCACAGGAGGAAAAAAAATCATTTAATAAAACAGTTTCAAAATAGCAGTCTGGCAAGTTCCTGCAGGACGGATTCTGCAAAAAGAGTTCATAGTTCAAAACTTGTCTGTTCCTATAGCAACAGGTGGAACAACTGGGCCATTCTGTCAATAAAAAGGCTTAGTGGTGATATTGCTTGTCTTCTCATCTGATGACCAAAAAAGTCTTCATTGAGGTCAATGAAATTGTATTTTAAACTATGAGTTATGTCACTTGAGAAACCGGTTCTTACATTGCTAGCAGCTACGATGAAAGTGCACTAAAAACCCAAACAAACAAGAAAATGTGCAAAATGCAGTCGAACTGCACAATCAGGGCACTTGGCATGTGTTGAACTGGCATCTACAGACTCAGCAGGGGCGAATGTGAACGCACTGAGCTGTGCAGACAGCTGTTGGGATGCAAACGCCCATCTCATTGTCTATCATCGCCAATTTGTGCGCCCCATCCAAAGATGAAGAGGCCCATCCAAAAGCTCATAGATTCACAGCAAAAACAAACAAACCCTTGCCTTGTCCTCAGACTAATGAGGGCTTGTTCTGGCTAGTTAGCTAGCTCTCGCTAGGATGGCACATTTGCGTGAACCTGCACAAGTGCATACATTTTGAAATACGGTTATGATGAGTCTTGCGAGTCAGAGTCTTCTTGCTGAAAAAGACCTTTCCCAGACTTTGTCCCCTGTCCTCTGCCTCGCTCCTCGGACCCGTTGATCTCTCCCAGTGGCAAGTAGGAGTAGTCCGCCTTCTGCCCGCGCGCTTTGCATTTTCTGCACGTCTGGATAAGGTTACCGGCGAGGCTGGCCAGCAGCGACGTTGCCAGGATAGCGCAGACAACCAGCCAGCTTTGTCTGCACACATAAACAAAACACTCTCAGGGTGAGGAGTTGCACTTTGACCTCTGACTCCACCGCTGCTGCCCACAGCCTCCACAAAGCACTTGACTGCAACCAAGGCAACACTGCACAATCCCTTACTTGCATGTGAAAGGCCGAGCTGACTAATAAATTCATCTGTGCCACTCCGCAGCCGCAGAGTTGTTTACCAGTGCAGTCGGGGGAACTTTGTTCAGATTTGTCCGAAAGCCTGTTCTGCTAAACAAGGGCCTGGAATTTGTCAGAGTGAATTTCCATGGCAATAATCAAGTTACTCAAACACGCAGATAGGGAATTTGTTGTTTGAGAAAAGTTGTTTGAGATAGGCTAACAGATTTTCTTTCTCATGTTGTGAAACTGTGGCTTTAAGGCATAGGAAAAACATGTCCTATAATTGTACCCAACATTTCGTTTTTAAAATAGCAGCATTTCCACTCTGAAAATGAACCAGAGATGATCACTAGAATGTTCTAAACACAAATGCACCACTGTGATTGATTTATTTGATCAAAACCACCTGTCCTCAGTCCACAATTCAGTATTTCACATATTAAAACATCTATATTTAAGTATATTTTTATAATATAAAATATATATTATTTCTCTTTTATATAATATAACAATTTTATACATGATTAAATATAATTTTATTTTGATTAATATTTTAGTATTAATGAAATACTGAGTTATGGTCTTAAAGTAGGCTATATTTTCTGTGTCAATCACATCAGCTCTATTTCAGAAAATATAAAGAAATTTTTCTGGATTTTTAGAATCATTTTCTCATTTAGAGGAGGACTGATTATCAACTAGAAACACCAGAAAAACAAAACAGCTTCTGGATTGAATACATATTTGCTGTGCAAAATTAATTATATATTTTAATTGTAATTGCATGCTACATTTGTAAATATTAATAAAAAGTATTGTACCTGAAAGTACACATGATTTTTGTATCTGACAGTACTGACACATAGTAAATAATAAAAAGTAGACAAAATGTTATGTTTTGTCTCACGTCTCAAGAAGTGGTGAGAGGACATGTTGGCTGCTGTTATGGGGTGTGTATGTGTTTAGTAGGTTTTGGAGCACTTACTCAGATAAATAGGGTTTTGGAGCATGAGCTTCCTCCTCTTGTCTCCATTCCCTCCACATCTGGGTAGCCAGGCAGTGACCAGCTGAAAGATTGTGGGAAAAAAAACTATGTTTTTGAATCAAATCCCTTGTTAGGACAACAACCCTCCATTACAGGCATATTTCTCCTTTCCCCGCTTTCCTAACTTCAGATGTAACTGTGGGAAACAGAAGCAACTGTTGTTTTGTTGGTAAATCAGTTCTGTGTCTATTACGGTCAAATAATTTTTTAAATTTTGATGAACATCCAAATGTGGCTGTAGAGTAAAGCTGCAGTCACACTGGTGAAAATTCTGAGAAAAAAAATTTGCAGACAAAAAATGTGCATTGTCTATGGTCAACAGTGTAGTGTTGTATAAAGCAGGGCTGCTGCAGAATTTTTAAGCTCAAATTTAAGACTTTTTAAGGCCAGCACAAATAAAATTATTACCATATGAGCAGGGTAGGGAAATGTCTATGGTAAACTATTAAACTGTAAAATGACCGTAAAAAGCATGATTTACAGCCTTTAAACCATTTTTAAGAAAATGGTGAGTCAAAAGTAGGAATTATTATATTAATTTAAACAATTATCAATAAATTATTATTATATTAAATAACAAAGACATTTTACTGTTTAGATTTTTATAATGAATTATCTTTTTATCGATCCACCAGTTCACATTTACAGCTGTGTGTTTGCAGGGTAAAAACATGGGTCGATTTTCACATTGGTCTGAACAAAAACAACCCAATGTTGCTGCAATACTGGAGGCTGCAGTTCTAGGACCGCATTTGTAGGACCCTATTTTTTGGGACAGCACCATCTAGCCAATTCTATTCCAACAGAGGAGACCTGATTCAAAGCATCAAACAAACATATGCAAAGACTAGATCAATGGAAACTATTAATTTTTTATCTTTGTATTTTATTTGTAATGTAAGAGCTCGCGTGAACTTGAGTATTCGAGAGGGTGCCAGCAATCTCCATTTAGCCTATTTAGCTGTGCAAAACAGTTCATTGTGCTGCTGGATGTTGTAAATTAGTATTTTTATTCAAATTATTTTACATTGATCAAAGTACTAATAATCACACTAATTTGTACCGCCACTGTTTTACCGTTTACTGCACTTTAAGTGGGTCACATATCAGACGTGATGTATTGCGGCTAATGAACTGAAGTCTCGCACAAGACACAGGTCTTTCTTTCCAAGAAAACTATGTTACTACGTTTCTGGACCTGGGAACATTTCAGTTGCGTTGCTGTCTATGGAGTGTCAGATAGCTCTCCGATGTCATCAAAAACATCTTAATTTGTGTTCTGAAGATGAACGAAGGTCTTACAGGTTTGGAACGACATGAGGGTGAGTAATTAATGACAGAATTTTCATTTTGGGGTGAACTAACCCTTTAAGATCAAGAAAATATTAAGATGTGTCAAATAAATAAAACAATCAGAACGTAGCTTTTACAGGTCGAATCCAGCTTGCGCTGCCCCTTTATTCAGTAACAGATTTTGGAAAGCCGATGTTAGATTGTGTAAGATTGCAAAGATCAGGGACCTTGCTAAAAATAGTCCTTTTTGCAGTTCCAAAGTCAGTTCCAGTTCCAGTCTTTTTTGGTTTGACATTTTGGAGTCCAGAAAATTACAGAATGTTTTCATAGTGCAACATATTTTACATCAAAACATCAAGGAAAGATTCAAATGAATATCAAATCCTTCACATGGAGCAAATAATAGACAAGCTATCACCTAGAAGACAGGGAAAGATAAGCAGAAATCTGTTCACGTGCACAGCAGATGGAATTGTAATGAGTCCGCGGTGTCAACGAATGGCCTGTTCCTGAACTCCACAGAACAGGGGTTTGGGGTTTATTATTTCTCTGCAGGGAAGTCTGAGAATGCATCTTCGTCTCACATTAAATGACAGAGGTCAGAGTGTTGGGATAGACCGAGCTGACAAGGTTTTTTTCTGGTCTTGACACAAATAGCTTTTCTGTGGCAGAGGTCATCAGTAACACAAGGGGCTGCTGGTTAGACTGTGATTCTGCAAGGTCTCTTTTCTCAACACCCCTTCCACAAACACCCGGCAGCTTCGTTTATCACAGACTGTTTGAGGATGTGTGTGTGCAAGTTTGAGTAGACAGGTTGCAATCATGTGATAGTGAATGAGCAAAGAAGAGAGAGAAATGGAGAAATATAGAGAGAAATCATGAGATACTTTGGCTGTCAATAATAAATATAAATATATAAAATTAACTGATAAATTAATCAAATTAATTGGAAATAACTGCTTATTAAAATAAAAAAAACCTGAATGATTATAATTTAAAAACATTAAAATATTCTGACAGATGAAACCACTGAAAAAAAACTGTATGTTCCTATATACATGTTCCGAAATACATATATACCTGAAAAACTCAAGCCTAAAAAAATGTTACTATAAAATATTATATTGGCAATTATATAATATTATAAATAATTATATTTGCAGTATTGCCAGTTTTTTCAAGCTTGAGTTTTTCAGATTGTAGGAACAATTGTTATCATGGAATTTATTCAAAAACTTCTATTGCCAATTATATTATGTTATAAAATTTATACTGGCAATGAAATATCAAAATTGCCAATATATTTTTTCAGGTTTACATTTTTCAGATTGTATGAACATTTGTTATTAAGGAATTTGCATAAATAACCTTATTTTATTTTTTATTTAGATTTATTATTTTTTTTTTTTTATAAATAATTGTCCTAAATTGATGGGTTAAATGAACAGTCCTATTAAAAACATTTCCAACGAAATCAGCCCAAAGTTAAGTGGAAAAAGGCTGGTGAGAAATTGAGAAATGTGACCATGGACCGCAAAACCAGTCATAAGGGTCAATTTTTCAAAACTGAGATTTATAAATAATCTTAATATCATCATCTTAATATCCTAATGATTTTTGGCATAAAAAAAAAATCGATAATTTTGACCAATACAATGTATTTTTGGCTATTGCTACAAATATACCCCAGCGACTTAAGACTGGGTTTGTGGTCCAGGGTCACATATGTTAAGGTTTGTATTTCAGCCAACTTGCGTGCCATGTTTTACAGTAGAGAAGTGTGGACAGACACTAGCATACGCACACATATAGAAGGACAATGAGGAATGCTAATGGCCGAAGCTATAAGTAGAGAGAGTTATGTGCTGAGAAAGTGTGAATATTAAACTGATCTATAGAGACGTCACACGGAGAATGTGTTGTTTACATGTTGTGTGAGTGCTAATAGGGACTGTACCGCACCTCTGTGCAGGCTGATGTTTCTCTCTCCTTGGTATGTGGTGTTGCAGCTTCCCGTGGCAGCGTCACATGGGCACATGCCGTGGCATTGGCACGCTTGCTTGCAGTTCAGCCCGTAGAATCCAAGAGGGCACTCTGGGACAACAAAGAGTGCAGAAACACAGTTAAGATAATCTATTCTAAAGCAGCATTGCATGCATTACTTAAGGCAATTCTCTAAGGCATTGCAAGAAAGAAAGGTTGGTAAAAATGTGTTTTAAGTTCTGGAAACTTCACTTAATATTTGTGTATGTTAATTATTTTTTGTGCTTATTTGAGTATGTGTTAAGTTTTGTGCTAATGTCAAACTACTGGACTCAATGAAGAGTTTTAGTCAAGTATTTTGTTGATATTAACCATTTAATCCCACCGGTCACAATAGTGACCGTAAAGAAGGTTTTCATTTATAAAGCTCTAAAAATGTTACTGACTGGTGTTTTACTGCATTTCCTGCAAATATGGAAAAAATAAAGGGTCTCAATTAAATATGTGCCACATGGATAGTACAAATTGCCACATGACCAGAGCTGTTTACTTCCTGTCTGCATGATGAAAAGATGATGGCTGCATCAAAGCTCCAAAACAAAAGGCTAGTAAAGTAAAGAAATGACCAATATTTTTGGTATGTTATCTTTAAGGTATCCAGTATTAATATGTGACCTTGGACCACAAAAGCAGTCTTAAGTCACTGGGGTATATTTGTAGCAATAGCCAAAAATACATTGTAAGGGTCAAAATTATACATTTTTCTTTTATGCCAAAAATCATTAGAATATTAAGTAAAGATCATGTTCCATGAAGATATTTTGTAAATTTCCTACTGTAAATATATCAAAACTTAATTTTTGATTAGTAATATGCATTGCTAAGGACTTCATTTGGACAACTTTAAAGGCGATTTTCTCAATATTTAGATTTTTTTGCACCCTCAGATTCCAGATTTTCAAATAGTTGTATCTCGGCCAAATATTGTCCGATCCTAACAAACACTTATGACACTTATGACTTGTTTCGTGGTCCAGGGTCACATATATGAACTCACAATTATTAAGTTTTGTTGAGTGTTGTCAATGAATGAGCAAATATGTAGATAGCAACAATAGCGACGGGTGGGATAATACAGTGCATGTAGGAATACATACAAATGTATTCACAATTGTGACCTACTACCATAGAACAAAATTAACACACTTTTCCAAAAGATTCTCAAAAACTATTATTGATTATTTCAAAGGGTTCCTAATGACACATCGTTTGGATATTTTCATGTCTGGGAAAAAATTTGGGAATAAATAGGTTAAGTTCCTGCCAATGAACAGTGTTTCAGATCAGACAAATCGTTGCTTTAAAAGTAATTAAATTTACATTCAACTGATACTGTCATCTAAAGTAACTTACATACGTTTTCTGACATATCTGGAAATATATCTCTTACTTTTTTTCATTATCTTCTTGGTAGGTAACACATTCGCCCAACCACATGTTAAATAGATTTATCAAATGTGCATCTGTTAATATATCCAAAACTGTTGAGATTAGACTGCATACCTTGCTCGCAGGAATCTCCATGGAATCCAGCAGGACAGGTGCACCGTCCGTGAACAGAATCACATGAGCCTCCGTTTGCACATGCGCATGTTTGATTGCAGTCATCGCCATAAAAACCTGCTGCACATACTGCGAGGATACAGACAGATGTTATTCATTGTAGAAGTATAAGCAAATTGGTTTAAAATAGTTGAAATGACCACTGCTGACTTTAATAAGATCTCCCAAGTAAAGAGCCACTCAGATCTTTATTTGATAGTTAAGTCGGAATCTGTATGACAGCCAAGCTGATTTTGCCCTTACCTTGGCTACAGTTTAAACCCATCCATCCAGCATCGCACACACATCCATCTGTTCAGAGAGAGGGATAAGACAGGAAAAATAGAGAATTGTAGTTAAGTGGTTATATATAAATAAATAAAAAACACTTAAATACTACCTTAAATGCAAGATCATTTTATCTGTTAAAAACATTCATTAACAACAAACAATCTGTAAGTTTTTAGCAATAAATTTCATCTAATGTAACGGATGCAGTTTAAGCTACATGCCTTATACAAATCAATGTCAAATGTCGGTAACACTTTACTTTACACTGGCGTATATAATAAACCATTAGAAAGGTATTCATCATAATGCATTATATATTTACATAAATAACTGTAACCAAAGTTAAAATGCATTATAATATTTGCAGATCCCTTGTTACATCTGAAATTGATTGTCAAGTGTTTTTTTTTCTTCCCCCAATTAAACGTAGTAATAAGTTAATACAAGTTATGTGGCTACTTAGTCATGTATTTAGATAAGTAGATATAATGAATATGTTATGATGAATAATGCTTATTAAAATTTAAGGATCAATGCGTTATATTTCCTCAAGGTGTAACAATGAATAGATGCATTGTGTATTATAACTGTGGTAAGAATTATTAATGAGATCATACAATGCATTATAGGGTGCATCACAAGGCTCAATTAATGCATTAAAAAGCTTCAAGTAAAGTGTGACCATAACGTCCTTTTGTGATATAAAGGAGTGTATGAGAGAGTGACTCACTCTCAGTGCAGATTCCATGCTCTCCACATTCAGTCTGGCATGTGAGATTGGCACATCCTGGGCTGCTCCAGCCCTGCTGGCACAAACACTGGCCCTCCACACAGTGTCCATGTCCGCTGCAGTCCTCCGGCTGGCACAGCCTCTCATGAACACACAGCACAGTGGATACCTCCCGTGGGCAGCGCCACTTCGGCGTTTTGCTGGAATTTAGGTGAAAATGTTGTGATAACCAAACTCAGCACACTGTTGTTTGCAAATGTGTAGTTTTGCATTTACACACCAGTGGTCTGAAGGGTAGTTGGCCAGGGATCCGTTGAGGATATAAGTGGCCGAGCCGCCTCCATCCAGATTGATGGCGTTAATGACATTCTGTTCCTTCAAAAACTTTGCCACTTGCCAGAGGTTCATTCTGCAAAGATAGCGGTTTACTAAACACGTGTAAAAATAAACTAAACAAAACTGTACCTAAACTTCTGGTGTGCACTTGTATGTTTTTGGATTTAGATGGCCCACTGTGGTTTAAATAAAGGTTTTAAAACTAAGCTGAAACTTTTGAAAAGTAAGCTGCAAAAATGGGTAATACAGAAATCAGATGTCACAACCATGAGAACACAAACATAACTAATATGCAAATTAGCCAATCATAATAAAGGTAATTTATATATAAATCTTATGCATGTTTAATTTCAAATAAGGGACTTTTTAAGTGGGTTTAATTAAGGGCCAGAGTGACAAGATTTTTCCTTTTCTTTTTAAATATTTTTCTAATGTAAAAACATTAATATTGCAAAATAGCATTATTATTACTATTCATCATTCTAATATGCTGATTTGCTGCTCAAGTAATATCAATGTTGAAAACAGTTGTGCTGCTTAATATTTTTGTGGAATCCATTGGATATTTTTCTTCAGGATTCATTGATGAAAAAAATTTACTTAAGAACAGCATTTATTTGAAATTAATTTTTTTTGTAACATTATAAACGTCTTTAATGTCAGTCAATTTAATATATCCTCACTGTTCAATTCTTAAAAATAAATTATTGACCCCAACCCTTTGAATTTTATTGTATATTATGACGTTTTGTTGCAAGAAACCTTGAGTAACATTACAAGGAAAAATTCTGCTTCTGTGTTCTGTGCTTCCTCTTCTTGAGGAAGGTTCATTTTGGGTTATTTAGTGTTGTAGCATGCACAGACAGACAGACAGAAGGGGAGGAATCAATGTTTACAGTGATAAACAGCTGTGATCGGCTCAGGTTCAAAGTCCATTCTCACCCTCTTACACTCGTCTGACCATCGACGTGGAAGAGGATGAGTTTGCCCTCCGCATCGTGACCCACCGCCGTACGGGCAGATATCACATCCACAAAGTACTGGAATTTTCCTGCAACATAAAAGATTAACAACCTATTGAATATTTCAGCATACTGTAGATGTGTTCAAGGACTGAACTATTGTTGAAAATACAGTTTTTCTGATATAAAGAAAGAAATTATAGGGAGTCAGATAAACAAGCTTATTATATGCTCACACTTCAGACAGAATCTTGCCTAATCTTACCGGTCTTCTGTGTTTCATCACATTCTGCCTGGATGCTCTCATTGATGTAGATCTCACCGTTTCTCAGCAGCCACACCACCCCACTGATCAACTGCACGAAGGGGTTTACCTCATCCAGGATGTCGTCCTCAGACAGGTAGCTAAGAAAATACACAAGAAAGAGCAAGTGAGACAGATCAAGATAGGATGGTGTAGCCTAATAGTTAAGATCTAGGCTGGTAACTGAAAGGCTGTAGGTTCAAACCACATAACGGGTTTGCCTTTGAATTATGTTTTAGTCACAATTTTCTTTCCTGTGTTGATGCATCTCCTATTGAAATAGGAAGGTGGGGTGGGACATTTGTTTTTGTAAATAACCAGTAGCCATTTAAAAGTCTCTTGCTCATGCTCACCAAAGCTGCATTTATTTAATGAAAATACAGAAAAAAAGCAAAATATTTCTCATTTATTAAAATAAGTGTTTTCTATTTCAATATTTTCCTAAAACATCATTTATTCTTGTGGTGGCAAACTTTTTAGCAGCCATTAGTCCAGTCTTCAGTGTCACATGGTCCTTCAGAAATGAAGTGAAGTGACATACTGCCAAGTATGGTGACCCATTTATGTTGCGGCGCCTGGGAGCAGTTGGGGGTTCAGTGCCTTGCTCAAGGGCACCTCAGACTGGACATTCACTCCCCCCACCTACAATCCCTGCCGGCCCGAGACTCGAACCTGCAACATTTGGATTACAAGTCCGACTCTCTAACCATTAGACTGGGGAATGGTTAGAGAGTCTAACCACTGGGGAAGTCGTGGCCTAATGGTTAGAGAGTCGGACTCGTAATCCAAAGGTTGCAGGTTCGAGTCTCGGGCCGGCAGGGATTGTATGTGGGGGGTGAATGTCCAGCATTCTCTCCACCCTCAATACCACGACTGAGGTGCCCTTGAGCAACCCCACCGAACCCCCAACTGCTCCCCGGGCGCTGCAGCATAAATGGCTGCCCACTGCTCCGGGTGTGTGTTCACGGTGTGTGTGTGTTCACTGCTGTGTGTGTGCACTTTGGATGGGTTAAATGCAGAGCACGAATTCCAAGTATGGGACACCATGCAGTATTTCACTTCACTTATTAGGCCACGACTACTGATTGTTGAAAAGCATATAGGATTTTAGGATATTTGATGAACATGGGTGTGGATTTTTTTGTAACATTATAAATGTATTGTAATGTATTGCAAATGTAAATATTAATTTTGTTCCCCAGGAACCCCAGGAAAACCACACTTGACAGACTGCACTATGGACTAAAGCAATAAAAGCACTTTCAAAACAAAGAAATTCTCCTTTACAAAAAAACTGATGGTTTGGAAAGGCAACAAAGTATAAATCTTATCACAACCAAAGGCACACGAACCATGTTTTGCTACTTACTACTGCTACTACATAGATGCTATTTTAGTATTAGAGAAAGAGCATTTACTTTGCTACATTGAAAGCTAATAACAGGCATGAACTAAAAGCCACAACATTTTCATCTTAAACACCAGCCTGGTCCAGAAGATCTTTCCCAATATACCTGTATTGTAATTCACACTGGATAAAAGCATGAACTAAATGAAAAATTTAGTAATTACTAAAAAGCAAACATTTGATTTGATACGGATTACAATATCAGCAAACCAACACATAAATAATCCCTGGTTTACTGGCTGTTCAACTGTACTACTTTATACTTTTTTGACTATAGGCTGTTTTGAATTCCTTAAAGCTCATCCAGGTGAATGTCCAAATATGCTATATAAACACCTTATCTAATGTCAGAACATTACGGTTAAAGGCCCTTAACGTCATAATGAATGACAGACAGAAACACTCTGGGTACATAGCGTTCCAAAGTACTGCCTATTATTAAGAGCAACAAGCATGTTATGCAATATTGTCATGTTTTTTTAAAGTGTCTATTTTAAGAAACAGATATTCTAGGGGCCCTGCATTCCCACAACTTCCTCCAAATTGTACACCCATATTTAGGTTGAGGTTTGTTACAGCACCCTGCAGAGGAGGAAACCACTTTGTGCTTATAGACGTATGCTAACTGATAATGTGGCAGTGCACTCTACTAAATATCTTCTTTTGTGTTCCACAGATGAAAATAAATACGGCTTCAAACAAGACATTGAGAGAATTTTCATTTTTGGATGACCTATCCCTTTAAGGGTGTGTGTGATACAGATATAAAAGCATAGCTTAATTATAGGCAGGTCAAACGTACACCAGCACCCAATCAGGAAAGTCTAGATCAATTTTCTATTGTTTCCTGGGTCTCCACACACAAAAACAAACCCTGTGGTTTTGCAAAACATCACATGGGCCAGGAGAAAGACTGTTGAGAGTGAGAACTCGGGCTGTGTCCTTACCCAAACACTAGCGTCCCATCCTTTCGGATGCCAAACTGAGCATTTTGAATTCCTCCACTGTTCCTCACCAGTTTCCCATCACTTATGACATTCCCCAAACACTGCCAGTTGTTAATGTCAAAGAAGCCACCATTCTGGGCGACAAGGCACTTTCTAGTTTTGGCAGTGTGCTCAACCAGTTCTCTGGAACTCCGCCTGCACCCTCCAGGGCCTCCTGGTTCCAGAACGGACACGGATCTCAATGGGTCACGAACCTCTGTGATGTGGCCACTCGCCCATCTGTGAACGCCAGAGTCATCAGTGATGTCAGAAATGAATATATTTGACTCAAACAATGGAGAGTTAGAGTGTTTGCTTGCTGTCCAGGTTTCGTGGGTTACATTGCCATGAGCAATGGGCTGACAGTTCCTCACATGGCGGTGGGAATGAGATGGGCCGTGGGATTTGGAGTAGGGTAACAAGAGATCGTCATCCGAAGAATGTCTGTGGAAAATTAACATGATTTAGAGAAAATTGTGTTTGTTAATCTAATTAGGTTAACTTGGAGCATGTGTGTAACTGATTCAGAGAAAATGAACCCCTCTCCTTGCTCCTACATCTCAGCATGTGGTTCATTGTTCTGCTGAGTAAGTACATTTTCATGTGTACGCGTTTCTTTCATGGACACCTGCTGTTTTGCATACTTCTTAGTCTAAACCCAAGAAAACATTATCTGAAGAAATCAGTTGAGGAGCAGCAGATGTTTAACCGCAATCCTTATGCAAGTCTAGGTTCAGCATGTGGTTGCTGGGATCCTCTTTCACTATGCAAATGAACTGTAGATTCAGTTGGGGGTGCGGTACTGTACTGCAAGTGTGTGTGCACAAAACCTAATGAGAACTCCAATAACTATCTACTATTCTGCAAATTGATCTCAAAGTTTCTATATAAGGAGAACCAATTAAAAACAGACCGCAGGGGGCGCTGTTGTTATTTAGGTAACTTTGCTGATTGACAAAATATTAGTAACATTACATACAATACATAAACTTTTACACATGTAAAATTTAAAAATATTTATATTATATCATTAAAAAATAAGAAGAACAGATATGAAGGAAATGGTTTATCTTATATTATTTATAGCAGATTATTTCTGCATGTTGATGCACAGTGTAGGCCTAGATATTATTTTCCAGGCAGTTAGCTGTAGGGACTTCAGCGCCACTAGTGGCACTAAGAGGAATTGCAAGAATACGACTGTTTCTGAACAAGTTTCCCATTTTTTTATTTTTTTTGCTGTTTACAAACCCTTTTAAAGAGACTTATCTTACATAGGACATTTAATATACTCCACTCTAAGAATTACAGCATAAAAAGCAACTGAAACCTAATTATAAAGTATTTTATAATAAAAAGCTAATTCCAAGAGATTGTCAAAATAAGTCAAAACTGCTAAATATATCAACTCAAGAAAAACAGGCCACAAAATTGTACTTCTAAATCTCCATCCCAATCAGGGGTTTGCAAACATTCAACTTCAAGTGTTTTGATCATCTGCACTATAATACACGTCCTTACCGGATGTCTTTGCATTGGGATAAACATACTCCTAGGAATATGAGAAACAAAGAAATCTGATCGAAATTCACGGACGATGTTGCCATAAGACATACGTATAATACAATAAAACAGATTAGAAGTTACTATCCCGTTTACATCCGTCTTCTTCGATGAAAGGTCGTTCACATGTATGTAACGTTACTGGTCATATGATGCGATTCACGTGATCTTATCTGTCATTCATTTCTTCGCTCGCTGTAAGCGCAAACTGTGCAAAAAACACTTCATGTATGTAAACTGCATTTAAATGAAAAATGATCACATTTGTAATATGGTTCACTTGGAAACTAAACTTAATTTGGTTTACTTTGGAGCGGAACGTACTATCAGAAGTGCTTGTTTACAGGGGAGTTGTAATATGATGCACGCGCAGGAGGAGGTACAGCTCAAGGATACCTAGATGCATGGGGTTTTACAATGGCATTCAGTATAAACATAAAGAATGGACTTTTAGCCACCAAAAATTCTCTCCACAAAAAGATTCCCTATCCCACATTTATACAGAGGCCAACAGAGATCAAGTGCACGAGAGCATTAACAAATTCGACTGGACAGCACAATGAACAGTACTGTATTGATATTGTGAGGTAAGTTATTAGTTTAAAAATCGATTTACTTTTAGTAGTTTTACCTAGAAGCAAATACATCTCCATTTTAACTGTGAAGACTTGTATCCCACAATACTTTTTTTCTCATTGTCTTTGTCAAATAGAATAATAAGAATATGACCCTTTTTAAATAATGTCAAATGCAATATATATACAAACACAAATGTTTTTGTGCTTAAAGTTCATGGTTGAAATTGATGTCAGTTGTTAAAATCTAGGTAATGTACAGTTGAAGTCAAAACTTTACATATACCTTTCAGAGTCTGCAAAATGTTAATTATTTTACCAAAATAAGAGGGATCATACAAAATGCATGTTATTATTTATTTAGTACTGACCTGAATAAGATATTTCACATTAAAGATGTTTACAGTCCACAAGAGAAAATAATAGTTGAATTTATAAAAATGACCCCGTTCAAAAGTTTACATACACTTGATTCTTAATACTGAGTTGTTCCCTGAATGATCCACAGCTGTGTTTTTTGTTTAGTGATAGTTACTAATGAGTCCCTTTTTTGTCCTGAACAGTTAAACTGCCTGCTGTTCTTCAGAAAAATACTTCAGGTCCCAGGTCCAGCATTTTTGTGTATTTGAACCCTTTCCAACAATGACTGTATGATTTTGAGATTCATCTTTCCACACTGAGGACAACTGAGGGACTCGTATGCAACTATTACCGAAGGTTCAAACGCTCACTGATGCACCCAGAAGGAAAAACCATGCATTAAGAGCCTTCGTAGGCAGCCATTAAGAACTTTTGAACAGAATGAAGATGTGTATATTTTTCTTGTTTTGCCTAAATGTCATTTTTTTTTTTTCATTTAGTACTGCCCTTCAGAAGCTACAGAAGATAACTTGCATGTTTTCCAGAAGACAAATCCAGTTAAATTTACCTTGATCTTCAAATTCAAAAAGTTCAAATTCACGCCCTGGCTCTTAATGCCTGGCTTTTCCTTCTGGAGCATCAGTGAGCGTTTGAATTTTCTGTAATAGTTGCATACGAGTCCCTCAGTTGTCCTCAGTGTGGAAAGATGAATCTCAAAATCATACAGTCATAGTTGGAAAGGGTTCAAATACACAAAAATGCTGGAAAACCAAAGAATTTGTGGGACCTGAAGGATTTTTCTGAAGAACAGCAGACAGTTTAACTGTTCAGGACTCATGAACAACTATCACTAAAGAAAACGCAGCTTTGGATCGTTCAGGGAACAACTATTAACATGTTGAGAAGGAATGGTGTGTAGAAGGATGTGGCAGATGTGAAGGAAGAGGCAATTGATGGAATAAAGTGTGTTAGCTGAATAAATGTCGTAACAACACACTACAGTATTAAGAATCGAGTGTATGTAAACTTTTGAATGGGGTCATTTTTATAATGGAGTGTCTATTTCCACTAAGTGCAAATAGCCGCTGCCTTTTTGATAAATTCAATATATATGTAAACATCTTTTATGTGAAATATCTTATTTAGGTCAGTACTAAATAAATAATAACATGCATTTTGTATGATTCCTCTTATTTTGGTAAATTAATTAACATTTTGCAGATTCTGAAAGGTGTATGTAAAGTTTTGAAAGTTTGCAACTGTATCTGTCCAGAGATACTTTAATGAAAACTTTCTGGGACTTTTTAAAATGAGGAAATCTTTATTTGTCATTGACCCTTATAAAGTAGACATGTAATAATTGTCATGCCTACAAACATTTCAGTCTCTGTTTAGGCTTAGTTTTTTAAATGTAGGTTAATGACACTACAGATCACACTGAGTGAATAATACTGTACTGTCATCAATAGGAAGAGGGACTATGAGGGATTTTTGTGTTCATTGCTTTTTCCTGAGGCTGTTCGTCGATCTGCACTGGCACTGAGGGCGTTCAATGTAGAACTGGCACAGGCGGGTATTCCAACTAATAAGTGCAACAATGCACAAACTCATTTAGTCAGTTTGGTTTAAACTAATTAACTTTTTGTACAGCTATAACTGTGAATCATAGTATGAAAACCAACTCTTGAGACATATAAGTGCCTGTAGTTAAAGTAACACTCATATATTTGCTTCTACTCTTTTAGATTAAGGACTCCGTTTCTCAGAAAACCATTGGATTAATGCGAATGCAGTTTTGGAAGAGTGCCGTAGAGGATATTTACAGAGATGACCCTCCAGCCCAGCCTGTCGGTGCAGAACTGTGGGGGGTGGGTCTTCCTTCTATAAAAGAAAGATTCTGTCATACTTTACATTAAAACTACCATTCAAAAGTTTGGGGTCATTAATTTTTTATTGCATTTAATTTGATTGACTTTAATGCATTAAATGGCTCAAAACAGACAGTAAAGACATTTCTAATGTTACAAAAGATTTTTAATAATGCTTCAAATTACTGCTTTTTTACTCTTTTCATCAAAGATTTGTGAAAAAGAAAATGTATAATGGTTTTCAAAAACAGTATTAAGCAGCTCAAACATTTTCTACACTGATAATAATAAGAAATGTTTCATGAGTAAATTAGAAGGATCGTGTGATACTGAAGACTGGAGTGATGGCTGGTGAAATTTCAGCGTGTCATCACTAAATGACTAAATTACATTTGGAAATATATTTACATAGAAAACAACCATTTTAAATAATAATATTTCAGAATATTACAGTTTTACTGTATTTTTGTCAAATAAATGCAGTCTTGGTGAGCGTAAGAGACTTCTTTCAAAAATATTGAAGGAAAAAAAACTTGCCAACCCCAAACTTGGCAACAACAGTTATGTTGTTATGACTGATGTCTGTATGACTTTATTTTTTTCTGTGTAACACATTTTTGACAAATATATCTATATAATGACATTCAGTGTCCAATGTTATTTGGACCATAGCATTCTTCAAAATATTGGGCATTGATATACTATAACTGTTGTGTGTTTTCAGGCAGTGAGGAAGCACACATTAACAAGGAGGTGGATGTTAAGAATGATATCTGAAAGAGTAAGTAATTAGACTTGTCCTAATATTTGAGTAAAAACATACTGGAAAGTTCTCTTTAAATAACTCTGACAGCTGTCCGAGAGACATGCATGGCTAATTCTTGACATTAATCTGTCATTCAGTGAGTCGGCATATTATGCACATAATACTGTCCTCTGGCAATTGTATTAAAAACATTGTTTTGAAAAGGAGAAAGATCTGGAGGACAAAGCGTACAGAAACCTTCAGGAGCTGGAGGCCTATGGCGAAAACACACAATCCTCTCTTCTTTACCTGCTTCTGGAGACACTTGGTGAGCAGACATATCTTATCTCCAACTTAAAGCAATAGGCCTAGTTGTTGTAAAAATTAAAATTATATCATTTACACAGCCTCGCGTTGTGAGGACAGTATGACTTACTATCATCAGTGAAACACTTTAGATTTTCGGTGCAATGTTAGGGCCTGACAGCCTCAGTCACTATTTACTGTGTTTGTAAAAGGAAAAAATAACGGTATTCGGTAACGGATAACGGAATTCATTGCTGCCATTTTGAAAGGAACTATTAAAATGATGTTATTATAGCTTAGTCTTATCCTTTGTTGATTTGCACTGTGGGTTTGCTGGTATATTTACACTACCATTCGAAGTTTAAAGGCAAGAATTTAGATGTTTTTGAAAGGCTCACCAAGGCTGCATTCATTTGAATAAAACTACAGCAAAACAGTTATATTATGAATTATCTTTTTGAATGTAGGTGTGAAAAATGTCCATGCAGACCATGCCGCAAGCCACATTGGCAAAGCCCAGGGCATTCTGACCTGCCTTCGGGCAACTCCTTATAACAGCAGGAGACGCAAGGTCTACCTGCCCATGGACATCTGCATGCTGGTGGGTAAATCGGCTATCATCCTGTCATCTCTGTTGCTGCATGTAATTCCATGCTTTTCTGCCATCAGAGGCACTAGTGAAGGACTAGAGACAATCCATGTGCCAGTCAGCATATATGTGGGTGAAGCTGTCCACTCCAGTGCCCTCTTGTCTGCTAAGCCCAAACCCATGGGCTTTGTTTCAGCCATCTGTCACCATTTCAGCATGAACAAGCCATTAGAATCGGGATTTAGAAGATCTTGCCCTTAGTGTAACAAAAGAAAAGAATATCATCTGTCGTTTATCCTCGACTAATCTCAGCTAGAGTCAGTGTACAGTAGTAAAATGAAATTATGTTATGTAGATTGTTTGCTGTATGATTGCACATTCACCAAAAGGGGGCACTGTTGATTCACCATAAACAATGTGGATATGTTTGGTTTCTGAGGTTATTAAATGCTCACTTAAACATTTGAAATAAACACTTCTTTATTTGTAGGATTTTAAATGTTTTGCTACTTCATAGGTAGTTATTTGATTGTAGCACGAGGAAGTTTCTAAATAATTATGTTTACTTATCATTTTGGAACTTCCTTCCTGGAGGCAATAATGTACAGATAAGCTTTTAAACCTGTAATTGATGTCTTTAATAAGGCATTGGATTATGTTGAATTAAAAGAGACAGCAAATCTTTGAAGGTTTATCTACATTGCAGTTGTTTAGAGAATATTTGCTCTGGGAATTGTAAACAATATTAATGTGCAACCTGTCAAGATTAGCCAAATATGTTTGTAAAACAATGCAAGGGTGTTGGTGATTCTTTGTTAGGTAGACTGTAAGTACAAGCCTCTGGGTGTCTGCAAGCCATTTTTGCCACAGTTTAAGGGCCCTGTTTGGCGTGAAACCCCTGTTCATGAATCAGAACAGATCAATGATAGCCTCCCGCCAATTACACTGCCTGGTTATTCATGATGTTGATTGCCGTGCCAGTGCTTTATTCTGTCATACAGCTTTTGTTTGAGGAGCAATTGGCTTTTAAATTAGACGCTAAATGAAAGCTTCTGCAGTATGTGTTTATTGATCACTTGCTATCGTGAATTTATTCTTGTTTGTTCAGATCTTAGTCGAGGCAGTGCAGTCACAGGGGACACTTGAATGATGGAGGAATTTCACACTTGTTTGTTTATGTCATCGTTTGAATCAGTAGTTTCTCACATATAACTAAATGCAATTTCAGTAAATATTTCTTCTGAAGAAGTGTTGGTATGCCGAGTCGTAAACACATCACCTCATGTTCTGCATACAGTCACATTTTCATCCAGCATTCAAATTTCTTCTGCTGTTAAAGTATTTTTGTGAAATTATATTATTATATATATGATCATGACAGTATCGTGCCATTATTTTTGCGAATCTAGCACATCCTCCCCCTACAGTGAAGTGAAAATTAATGTACTGAAAAAAACAAAAAAACATTTCTTAGAAATAAGAGAGAATATATAATATAATATATCAAATAATAATAATATAATTTGATATGTGTAAAGTAATAAGAATTTAGGAGGAAATGTTCTTAATAGTATTGAAAATATGACATATATATATTTTTTCTTTAGATTTTTTGGGTAAAATACAGGTGTATTGTTGTGATGGTGCCTGAAATATGGTGGGATGAGTAAAGGATTGTGGTATCATCAAGCTCATTTTTCTATCTATCAGGAGAGGGTTACTGATAATGCATTTTCACCGTTTCTCACCCAGCATGGAGCATCTCAAGAGGACTTCATCCGTGGCAGCAGGGACCAAAACGCCAGGGACGTCATTTATGACATTGCCAGCCAAGCCCATGTCCATCTCCAACACGTATGCTCAGCCCTTTAGTTTAATATCAGTAATCAGATGGCAGATGTTGACTGTGTTGTATGTTCCCCAGTAATTTTCAATTTGCATACTAACTTCATTAGATTTCACAAGCGCTAGCACCCCTCCTCCACCAGCAGCTCTGATGACCCTTGATTGTTGCCCTCTCCTCATTACCGAATTTATTAAAAGCCTAGTGTAACCACAGGGAATATCTCGAGGAAATGCTAATCAGAGAATTCGTCAGATATTGCTCACCCCACTTTGCATGTCTGGTCAGGTGGTGTGAATCAAGGTTAGCGTCAGATGACCTCGAGGAGGACCACATTTAAATCACAAACAAGGGCCAATCTGAAATTTAATACTTTTAATCTAACTTTTGATGAAATTGTGTGGATTAAAATTTAGTGTGAGTCATGGAAACATGTCTGAGTCACGTTTCACCCCCTCAAAATACCATATTTTTGATTTTCGTCATAGGTAAGTATGTTTTCCCCATAATACTGAAGTGCATTCAGATGTTTAACAGTTTTTTGTGATTCCTATTATTCTCTGTGGTGATTCTCGTTACTATATGCAGTAAAAAAATTTAAAAAAAGAATCACTGTATAAATAAAATGAAAACATGAGAAAGTACTCTAAAATGTTGAAGTGTTAATACAATATTTATGCAGATTCAGATCAGAAATTGTAAAGCATATACTACTATTGAGAATGATTATGGACTGTTATAAAAATAAAGAAAAATGTCCAGGTTTGTTTGACCTAATTTGATTCACCTAGATAGGTTTGTGTGATGTACTATATAGCTCAGCTGTGAGTATTTGATATTTTGACGCGTTACTACACTGTCTTTCAGGCTAGATCGTTCAGCGAGAATGTTCCACATGCGGCCATGCCTGCCTTCCTGCAAACGGTGAGTAATTTCATCTCTTTCAGCTCCTCTCCCCTCCCTACGCCTCACTAATGTGATGTGACACAGAGAAGCTCATGGCTTATCCTCATTCTGCCTTCAAAAGAGGCGGAGCCCCATCGAGCCACATGACTCCTGCCCCCTGGAGGCACCACTACCAGCTCATGGTCTGATTACACATCTTAAGCCTTCTTTACTCTTTTACAGTCATTTCTCTTAAAGGGAGTCCGCCTCAGAGGAGCTGAGGGAATAACTCTTAGCGTATTACGAGGCAAAGCATAGGGAGGCAGTCTGTAATTTTCAGTCCAATTTCAGCCTGTTTGCCGACGCTTCAGTGTTTCGATTGCTTCGGTCAATGAAATGCTTTCTGTGAACTAAATGGCCTGTAAAGCATTTTTAGTTCACTTTACATCACTGTAATATTCTGCTCTTACTTTCCATTTCCACATCCCTGTGGCTGTGTTTAAATGTCATTCGCATTCTTTAAAGCTATCGTTTCCCTGCAGGCCGTTTAGTGACATTGCGCTCCACTTGCTTTGGCTGGTGTTAATCGTAGTTGTGTTCTCACGAAAGGACTTTACTGTAAGGTTTGGCATTTAAGGAATGCACTTTGTTTTTGGGTTCATTTACAGTCACAGGAAAAAAGTATGTGAACCCTTAGGTGTTCTTGTTGCGAATTGTGAACTTAAAAATATTTTTATTAAACTGTTCGGTTAAGTCAATAGCCTAGGGATTCACATGTGTTTTCCCACTCTGTACTGTGAATCTTTATGTGGTTAACTTTTTTTTTTTTTTTTTTTGAAAGAAATTAAATGCATTAATTCAGCAAGGAACATTAAAATAATAAAAAAAAATGCTGTTCTTTTGAACTTTCTATTTATACAAGAAACCTGGAAAAATATTATTTCAACAAAAAATATTAAGCGGCATAACTGTTTGCAACATTAATAAAGACATGCTTCCTGATCACCAAATAAGAATGATTTCTGAAGGATCATGTAACACTGAAGACTATAGTGATGGCTGCTGAAAATTCAGCTTTGTCACAAGAATAAATTACATTCTAATGTATATTTAAATAGAATATTGTTATTTTAAATTTTAATAATATTTTACTTATATTTCACTACTGTTTTGCAGTATTTTTGATCAAGTAAATGCAGTTTTAGTGAGAATAAGAGACTCAAAAACATTAAAAAAAATTACTGACCCCAAATGTTTGAACAGTTGTGTATGTTCAACGAAGAAAAGAAAAAATTGTTATAATAATAATTATAATATAATTAAATTTTTTATTAAATTATGTATTTATTGTTGTGACTTTTTATTATGCAAAAACCCAGATAAATTGCATACTTTCTCCTGCAGCTGTATCTCAAGCCCACAATACCATGATCATTTAAATTCTTTCTTTATAAATTTTAAAAACGCTTTGCTGTGTTTTGTCACTGTTTACTTCCAAAATTACCAGCTGTATGATATTTGCCTTTGGTTCTTTTTCTTTATGCTTTTAAGGTTTCTTTCATAGGTCCACTCAACGCTGCGTAAGCTAAGATGCTTTGGGAAACGCCCCTGGGCATTATTGTCTGAAGCCCTAATAGAATCACGCCAATTCATTAGCTGATGGCGCGGATGCCGTCTTCAACGTTCTTACGTCGCCTCCTTATACTGGTGAACACGCCATCTGCTCCTCAGATTTCTCTGCCTTCACGAAGCGGCCATATTAGCCCTTCTGTTGCGATTTTTCTGGCCCAATTTCGATCGTTTTCTCTTGAGATTTCTTCGTTTGCACTTCGGCGACTACAGTAGTGGAACTCTGTTCTCTTTGCGGTGAAGTGCCATGGAGTATCGTTGCTGTCAGCCGCCGTGTTCTCGCTTCATTGTGAGCGACGACCCGCACAGTAAGCGTGTTAAATGTATGGGTTTCTCGCACGCACGCAAGGCGGTTTACGGCATCTCGAAATGCAAATTCTGTGAAAACTTCCGTCTCAAAACCCTCCACAGTAGGCTCGCGGTTTTTGAGAGGGAGTCATCCGTTTTTCCCGTTTCTCCGGAGTCCACTGAGGCCCTCCGCGAATCCACGACTTGGGGCTCGGATGTGGAGCTCGAGGCGATGGAGAGCGAGCAGACAGGCCTTGCCTTTTCTCTCCCTGAGCACGTGCGCGTGAATTCTCCGGTTGAATTTGCACATGAGTATTTATGTCCTAGCCCGGAGGCACGCGACGCCGTTTCTTTCGGGCTAGATGACGTGTTATTCACAGCAGCGTCCGGCTCTGAGTATTTCGGGCCTGCTTTAGCCGATGCTCTCCTGCCTAGCCGTCAGGAAGCGCGCCCTTCTACTTAGAGCTCGTGGACGTGCATTCGTGCGGCACTGAAAAGCTCTCTATTGATTGGCCCGACGAGCCCCGCGAATCTCAGTCGTCTAAACTCGACGAGCAGTTCCTTAGCAGCACAAATTCAAGGCCTGAATGGAGGAAGCTACCGTTTTTCAGCAATCTGCATCTCGAGATCTCCAGATCCTGGAACAGCCTTTCTCCTCCCGCCTTACTAACGCGGCAGCCTCTGACTTCACCAACCTAGTGGGTTCTGTGGCGCAGGGCTATACCGCCATTCCGGTGATTAAGGACATGCTTGCCTCTCACCTCTCGCCATCTTTTGCGCCTTCATGGAAGTCCTGCCCCCTCCTTCCAACCAAACCATGTAGGACCATTTCCGCCCTTACCAGGAAGTCCTACATTGCAGCTGGTCAGGCAGGCATGGCCATCCTCCAAGCCTACCAGGCGTATGTCCTCAAAGAGATGGATGAGGGTGGCGGCCTGACTCCAGAGGCAGTCAAAGAGCTCCGTAAAGCCACGGACTTGGCCCTGAGAGCCACTAAGCACACTGCTCGTGCTGTAGGACGCTCTATGGCGGGCTCGGTAGCTGCAGAGCGCCACCTATGGCTTAATCTCACAGAGATTTCTGAGAAGGAGAAAGTTTTTCTCCTTGACGCCCCCATTTCTCAAACTGAACTATTTTGAGAGGCAGTCAGCTCTGTAGTGGAGAAGTTTCGGTCCACCAAGTCTCAGTCAGCTGCCCTCAGGCAGTTTATGCCCAGGAGGACGAGGGACCGTTCTAACACCCCCCTCCTCTTCCTTGTCTAGAGAGCGCTCCTTGCCCAGGAAGGAGACCGCCAGTAGGAGCAGCGCCCCGGCTCATCCCCCTCCGACCACGGTCTGGGGAGCCCAGTCAGAGAGACACTTTTTCACACAGGGCCATGTGGGTTTGGATTTTGTTTTCCCTTCATAAAAAAAACTGCATGTTGTGTTTACTTGTGTTATCTTAGATTAATATTTAAATTTGTTTGATCTGAAACATTAAAGTGTGACAAACATGCAAAAAAAATCAGGAAGGGGGCCAACACTTTTTCACACCACTGTAAATCACCAAGAGGGCTCACGGTCGCGCACCCTAAACAGGCATGCACGCCGTCTCCTCCTTTGGGCTCAGGACAAGTTCCTCTCCTTGAGAGCGGTTCAAGTCCTGGGAGTCTTGAACCTCGCAGCCGACTTTCTGTTGAGACCGAAGTTCAGGTCGGGGGAGTGGATGTTGAACCGTCAAACGGTAGCCCAGATTTGGGATTTGTTCGGCAAAGCGGAAGTGGACCTCTTTGCGTCACAGGAGTCCCAATGCCCGCTTTGGTTCTCCCTGAGTTCCCCGGCACCTCTGGGCATAGATGCGTTCGCTCACCCTTGGCCAGACATGAGGCACACTGTACACATTTCCACCCGTCAAGCTGATTCCAGCAGTTCTGTGCAGGGTGAAGGAGAACGGTGTCTGTCTCCTACTCATAGCCCCGTTCTGGCCATCCCAAATGTGGTTCTCGAAGCTGATTCCTCTTCTGTATCGGCCCCCTTGGGAGATTCCGATCAGGCAGGACCTGCTCTCTCAGCTTCAGGGCAAGATCTGGCACCCTCAACCCGAGATCTGGAAGCTGTGGGTGTGGCCCATCCAGGGCCACAGGTTTTGAATTTTGGTCATCCTGCTGAGGTTCAGGAGACTATCGCTAGTGTCAGAGCCCCCTCTACTAGGAAGCTGTACTCTTCCAAATGGAATGTCTTTGAGTCTTGGTGTTTAGCCCACGCAGTGGACCCAGTTAGCTGCCCTATTGGTTCAGTGCTGGAGTTCCTGCAAGAGAAACTTGCGGCAGGGCCAGCTGCTACCAGCTTAAGGGTTTATGTTGTGGCCATCGGCGCTCGGAGAGAGCTGGATGAGGTTCCCTTGGGGAGACATCGGATGGTCTCTGCGTTTATGCATGGTGTCCGGCGTCTGAGACCAGTACGCCCCATTGGAGTTCTTTCTTGGGACTTATCTGTCGTCCTTGAGGGTCTAATGGTAGCCCCATTTGAGTCCTTAGATTCAGCTCCAGAACGGATTCTGACTCTCAAGGTTACTCGTTTGTTGGCGCTAACGTCTTTAAAAAGAGTTGGGGACTTGCAAGCTCTCTCTGTCAGCGAGATGTATGAACTTCGCCCCGGGTCTGGTCAGGGTGACCTTATGGCTTAGGTCTGGCTATGTTCCCAAGGTTTTATCCGCATCGTTTCGCTCTCAGGTGGTCACACTTCACTCTTTCCATCCTCCTCCGTTTGCTTCCGGCGAGGATGAAAGGCTTCACATGCTCTGTCCTGTCCGAGCTTTGAAGATTTATGTGGACCGCTCCAGCCATTGGAGGAAATCTCCCCAGTTGTTGGTATGTTGTGGTGCTGGCCGCCGTGGGCTTGCCACATTGAAGCACAGAATTTCTCACTGGGTGAAGGACGCTATTTCACTGCCTTATGAGTTGCTCAAGCTCTTTTTAGAGGGGTCCCCCTAGAAGATATTTGTGTAGCAGCAGGATGGTCCTCTCCGCACACTTTTATCAGGTTCTATAACTTGGATCTTGACACGGCTCCGGGTTCCCAGGCTTTATCTGAACCAGCCGTGCATGCTGTCTGGTTCGTAAACGGGCTAGATAGGGCAGTGTTTTTAGCTTGGCGTGTTTGGTATATCGTTCCCAAAGCGTCTTAGCTTACGCAGCATTGAGTGAACCTATGAAAGAGAACATCTCGGGTTACTCGCATAACCCTTGTTCTCTGAATAGGGAATGAGACGCTGCGTTTGCTGCCAAGCTCCTCACTCTGCCAACAGGGGCCTTTTCGGCAGAGAAATCTGAGGAGCAGATGGCGTGTTCGCCAGTATAAGGAGGCAACGTAAGAACGTCGAAGACGCATCCGCACCATCAGTCAATGAATTGGCGTGATTCTATAAGGGCTTCAGACAATCGGCACGCCCAGGGGCGTTTCCCTATTCGGAGAACAAGGGTTACACGAGTAACCCGAGACGTTCTTTCAATAATGTATCATCCTTCAGGCTTGCACAAAAGTAATTAAATAAATAGTTTCTGAGCTTCTTTGTGTTCTGTCCCTCAGGTTGTTTTGGAGGACTACCTGCAGAGAGTGAGGAAAGCAGACTTTGATGTGTTTCACCCCAGCCTACAAAAGAGGAATCCAGTGCTGCCCCTTCAGCTCTATATACGATCATGGAGGAAGATCTATTAATTTGTTTGATTAAATCATCATCTGATTGTTTCAGGTGAGCTCCCTGTCAGAGAAACCAAGCAATTGTAATAAATTATCTAGCTTCTATATATGTTCAGAATGTTTAAGTATTCCTGTCCTTTTTCATGTCGGAAAGTAAAGTGTTCGATTACTCAATTTCCAGGCTTCACAAACAATTACCACAATCAAAACAGTCCATTAAATTAAATTAAAACATACCTCAACTCAACAACAAATATCTCCAAACATATTTTGAGAGAAAGTAAAAACTATGTTAAACTGTTTTGAATTTGATAAAGTATTTGCATAGTGTTGGTGGCATGAACTGAAGCACATATTTTCCCAACTTGGTCTGTAGAAAACGTTTTGTAATAAATTCAATTATTTAAGACATTTGGGAACAAATTGTCAACAATTTTACATATTTATAGGTGCGGAATGTGTCACATGCCCTCAACCAATACTGTTTCACGCTGCAAGTGTGATGCAAGGTGGCATATTTTAGTGGCACTGTGCTGGAACAAGTTTGATTTAAAGAGATTCCATGTTTAATGTTTAATTTGATTAGAAATTTAATTATTTATTGAGTACAATTCTTTAATGATGGTATTTCTCCTATTCACTTTATTAATGGCGTAGAGCGCCGTCTAGTGGCACGTTTATTTATTTTTTTAAATTGCGATTTCTGGTGTTCATGTAAAATCAGGAAGTAGTGAGTGCTCCATGCGGGCAGCAGTAATGGCTCTCTTTAATTGCCAAATATTTCTGTAATAATTATCCATGCAACAGCATCGCTTTTTCACTCCATACCCAAGACCATTAAACCTGTGGGCAAATGAACTTCTTGTCTCCAGAGATGTGTGAGGGAAAGGAGTTTATCTGACTGTCAAAACCAAATTAAAGCTATGTTGAGGACAGTACATGCACAATCATGAGTTTATTTAGTAATGAAAAATACAGTCCTCCCACTGCCACAAAAGCTCTTATCTGATCGACAAGAAAACAACTCCTGGCTGCTTGTGACTGCTCATGAACTGCAGAGAATATTTTGCTGGGAGCGAGGTCCTCTGCATTGCTTTGCTTAACTCATTCAGTCGCTTTGATAAAGGACAGAGAGCAATATATATGTAAGTTTTTCGTATTCATAGCTAAATATATGTGCTTGCTGACTAGCTAAAGTATCTTGGCTAGGCTGAGAGACCAGCTAAGACCAGCTTAGGCTGGTTTAGGATGCTTTTTTAAACAAGTTTGTGTTTCCAGATGAGTTTAGATTCAGAAATAACACATATGTGACATGATTATTAAAATTCTCTCATTCATTAAACATAAGAACAGGGACTAGAAAAGCTTTTCAATTGCACTTATATAAACATAATTAGACAATATGCATAGATAATATGCATTCTAATAGCATTAATCTGCTCAAATGTACAAATGATTAATGAGCTCCTATAGGGTTCAAATGATTTGGTTTAAAGCACACATACTTTTAAGACAATGAAGCTTCATATACTGTAAAACACAAATAATGTATCTGGAGCTCGTTAGTCTACTTCTCATAGATAATAAGCACATTCAAAGCTAATTTCTGTTCCCAAATCTTAACTAGTCAGCTGGGGGTCAGTGATTAAGTTCTGCCCCTTTGAATGGAGGTGCTGAAATGAAAGGAGACACATGACAAGTAATTATCATGGAAAAACTCGCAAATAATTGCCTCCTTCACTGAGATATGTCAAGGTCATATACTGAATCTTTTTTTATTATTAAAAGTGAGCCGACGCGGTCTGATCCTGACATGTACTTTGAAGGTGCCTTCTGTATGGCCAATTTAGGGATCTCATCCGATGCTTTATAGCATTATGTACTGATTTTTCACGTTTAGATGTTAAGCATCACATTTTTATGGAAACCTGTTTTCATTACACAATAAAAAAAAAGGTATAAACTCACAATTGTATGAAAATACCAGACTTTTCAATGTGTAAAAAGTCAAAAGTGTTGCTTTTTATTTTTTATTATGTGGCAGAAACAATTAAAATAAACAACAACACAGAATTGCATGATGTAAACCCAGAATTCTGAGGGGGAAAAAAGTCAGAATTGTGAGATGTAAATCCAGAAATCTGAGAAGAAAAAAAAAACGGAATTGTTAGACGTAAACTCAGAATTCTAGGTAGGAAAAAAAAAAAAAAATCAAAGTTGCAAGAAAAAACTCAACTGTGATATATAAACTCAGCATTATGAGAAAAAATTGTGAGATAAAAAGTCATGATTATTATTATTATTATTATTATTATTTATCCTATGGCATAAATGGTCTTCCATATCCCTCTTTTGTGCAGTTTTGTGACATTTGCTTGGTTTTATATAAAATATTTTTATTTTTGTGCCTCATTAGTCTAATATCCATGACATTCGCTTCTATCTAATTCTCTCAGAATTAATTAGTAGCTGATGTAGAGGTTGTTTTCAGAAAGTTAGTACAAGTTTACCTTTCATTTGTTGAGGTTGTTCAGTCACACTTTATATTAGGTGGCCTTAACTACTATGTACTTAAAAAAATAAGTACAATGTAATCCAAACACTTTTGCTGCTATTGAGCTGGGATATGTTTAAGGTTAGTGACAGGTTTGGTGGTATGGGTTTAAGGGTGGGTTAAGGTGTAAGGGATGGCTCAACAGTGTAATTATAAATGTAATTACAGAAATTAATTACAGATGCAATTACATATAGGTATTTTTAAATATATATGTACAGTGTAAAAACATGTATGTACACAATAAGTGCATTGTATCAAATGATTCATTTCAATGTAAGTACATAGTAGTTAAGGCCACCTATTATAAAGTGGGACTGGTTGTTCTTTCTGGCCAGTGGAGATGTGATGCATTTTGAAAACAGTTTCTAATTGCTGCACTGCACCTCTAAAATGGAACTGACAGCTTCTGTTGGCCCATCATGATCCTCGTATGCACATTCGAATCTTGAGATTAAACTGCCTCGGTTGCCAAGGTGAATTGCTTTTCATTTCTTAACCCGAGGCAAATACCATGTCTATTATTTATAAGGTGACAGATAATTGGCAACAAATGAAACACATGCCATTGCAAAACATGTCCAAATTATTGAATACCCATGATCCATACCTGGTTTACTGCTGACCGCCACTAAGATCTCTGTTTAAACTGTTTGTGATCTCAGTGTTTCATTAAGACCAGTATAATTGGATGAAATTCCATTTATCCCATTTTGACTCCAAGTGAACATCAGACTGAACAGAATGTCTCAGGTTATATATGTAAACATGGTTCCCTGAGAATAGGGAACGAGACACCGCGTCCTCTAGGGGTCGCTATGGGGAATGCCGTCAGCGTGACCCGTGTCTGAAGCATACATACAAAAACACCACATGTAGGCCGGCGACAGCCTATGACGTCACTACCTGCGCGACCACAGTATAAAGAGGCGCCGGGAAAATATGTCATTAACTTCTTCGTCTGAAGCTTGCGTCCGAAGCATGGCACCGAACCTAGAGGACGCAGTGTCTCGTTCCCTATTCTCAGGGAACCATGGTTACATATGTAACCTGAGACGTTCCCTTTCGAGGGACCTTCGAACTGCGTCCTCTAGGGGTCGCTATGGGGAAAGGAATACCACCATGCTGAGGGGAGTGCAAGCCAAGCACAAAAGGCGAGCACTAAGTACCAACTCTACCCGGCTAAGGGAGTTGCCCCTGGGACGGTACGACGGCTGTCAGTGACATTATCCCCTTCAGCCCAAAGGCCTGAGCTGCATACCCCAGAACTTACCTGTTAGGGGCCGGGCCTCCTGGACCCAGGGTAGAGCTCAAAGGCTTGGAATCAGAAGAAGAGATTCCTTTAAGGGGATACGACCAAGCGCCTAGGATAGTAACTAAGTCTTGGCCTGTCACCCAGGGGCTACTGCTTGCTCTGCAAGAGTTCGCTGAAGGAACTGTCTCAACAGATCCTTGGTGGCAACACCCTGTTCATGTAGTATCACTGGGGATACATAGGTACATAGGAGTGGGGCCCAAGTTGAAACCAGTGCCTGACCGACTCAAAGAATGGGCACGAAGCCACAGCGCGTAATCCATACCATACAGGATTTTAGAAAGACCGCAAAACACTTGGTGTGCGATCTTACCACAACGTGGCTTTCAGAAAGTGCACAGAGACTAGCGTGCGCACTTACCATAACATGGATTTGTAAACACCATCTTTTCAGATGCTTGGGAGGGAGCAGCATGCTCATAGGTGACCCTCTATGCTGAGGGAAGCAAAGCTAGCTCTACCAACAAGGAGAGTAACCTAACAGGGAGGCATAGAGAGGCCTAACAACCTGAGGCTGCTGAATGACAGAGCTCTGGAGAGTGGAGAACTTGACTCTCAGCATGAGAGGGAACTCAGATGCTCAGAAGGGAGCGGCATGCTCATAGGTGACCCTCTATAGTGAGGGGAGCAATGCTAGCTCGACCAACAAGGAGAGCAACCTAACAGGGAGGCATAGAGAGGCCTAACAACCTGAGGCTGCTGAAAGAAAGGAGCGGCATGCTCATAGGTGACCCTCTATAGTGAGAGGAGCAATGCTAGCTCGACCAACAAGAAGAGCACATCAGATGCCTAGAAGGGAGTGGCATGCTCATAGGTGACCCCACGGCGCCACCATCTTGGCACGCTACCACGGCAAGTCAAGCCTCAGACATCTCCTGCTCTTCCTGGGTATAACCCAGCAGAGCACTAGCCTCTGGATCAGCCGATGAGCGCGAGAAGGAAAGCCCCCTCTCTAACTTATCAGCCAGATCCGCCTGCGAACCCCACGAGTTCATTCTCCTCCGTGCCTCGGCATCAGTGGGTCTTGAACCGCGGGAAGCAGATGGCTGTCCCTCCTTCCTCGAAAAGAGAGACAGACGAGAGCGGAGCTTTCTCATAGAAAAAAGCTCACAGTGCACGCAAATTGCCCCCTTGTGGACATCGCGTGCGTGCTCTTCGCCCAAACAAAAGACGCAAAGATCGTGTGTGTCATCAGGTGTCAAATAACGAGGACACGGATGCACACATTTCTTAACGCCTTGCTAGTGCTCGCCATAGTAGTAGTAGAAAATCGTTCTTACCAGTGGAATGCACGCTTCAAACAAAACAGTCACTAAAGACGAAGAGAATGACGTATTTTCCCGGCGCCCCTTTATACTGTGGTCGCGCCGGTAGTGACGTCATAGGCTGATGCCGGCCAACATGTGGTGTTTTTGTATGTATGCTTCAGACACGGGTCACGCTGACGGCGTTCCCCATAGCGACCCCTAGAGGATGCAGTTCGAAGTTCCCTCGAAAGGGAAACGCATTTCTTTGTCCTCTGATTTACTTCATTGTTGAGCTTCAAGAACAACAGCAGAGTTCGAAGCAATTTTGATTGTGTGAACAGTTTTTGGCTCAGTCTTTCTGCTCTGAAAAACCACACAAACATGAAAAGAACTAATTATGATTAGCATCTAGTTTCTCGTTGGCCATTTGAATACTATAGCATTATATAGCACAGTGGACAAAGATTTGAGTAGCAATAGCACCAGATCCGCTAGATAAAACTCTCATTAATATTTTTATCTTTCTGAAGAAATGTAAGACAGGAAATCTTAGGACAGACAGTGAGAGCCTAGAGATCTTAAAAACCTAAAGTGTTTTCCCACAGCTTTTCATCTGCACATTTTGGAAAAAAAATAAATAAAATCCTAATGTATTGGAAGTCAATGTGTTGTCATGAGGATGAGTATACAATTTCAGATTTTTTTTTTTCTTTTTCTTTTTGGCGGAACCATCTCTTTAAATGCTTAAAGGAATAATACATTAAGAAATGAAAGAAATTGATTTTTTTTTCATCTGCAAAAGGAGAATCTTTTAATATTCTGGCCACTCTTTTCCACATAATGAAAGTGAATAAGAAATTATAAAAGGACAAAAAAAGCACCACAAAATGTTGTTCAAATGGATCGAAGTCTTCTGAAGCCATATGATAGCTTTGTGTGAGGAAATGAAGGAAAACAGAAGAATAATGTAAATAAATTTTACATTTTGGGTGAACTTTTTCTTTAAGAAAATAATTTTAAGCCTGTAGGTAGTTTAAATGCACTAAAAAATATCTCCTATCCATTCTTTTTTTTCATTTGTAATGCTTTAAGTAATTATGCAGCACACAAAAGCCTGAAATTTCTTCATGAAAGTAAGATTATGAACTCTCTGAGCCTATCTACAGTATTACCAGCCTGAATCAGCACTGAATATAATCACTTTAGGTCTTTTATTCTTTCAGACACTATTATCATGTTAGATCACTGGCATATGAAGTCATTGAATGCAATTTATCCTTTGCATCTCTGCCATGTATAATGAGGGGTATTGTGTCTCTGATCAACTGTTCTGACATTTGGCTGCCATTTCTCATTTTCGCATTGGTTTCCACCGAAGTGATATATTTAGGGTAATTTTCTTCAAGCACAGACAGACCTGTAAAAACGGCATACTGATTGCCAAATAGAGCAGTTATGGAATCTGAAGAGGAGTAAATAACTGCTTAAAATGCTGCTGGACACAATGCAGCACACAATACATGTATAACCTTTTCTCCCAATGTTTCCAACGGTTTTAATTTATGTACTTTAATGAATATAACTGTCACAAATTAAAGTAATACATCATATGTGACTTTCACATGTTCCATGCAAGCAAACAGCCACCAGCAAAGGCAAATTAGAGTAATGCGACCTTCCTCCTAGTATGATGCGCCAGTTTTATGGAAGCAATTCCGGGTATTTTTTTTTTTGGGATGCCAGACACGCATCCTTCATTATGACCTCATAAACGTCGGTTTAAATTGGCTTATTTTGCAGGGCATAAATGGACAAACAAGAACTCTGGATTAATGAAAACCACTTTTCCCAAACACTTGTAGAAATGTAGCATTCCATCAACTCTATTAGGATAAAATATGGGATGACTAAGATGAAATATAGCACTACAATTTCAGCACTAAATTCAGTTACATTTATGGCACAGAATAGTGTATTTTACAATCTCAAAGTGAGGTGAACATACACATATGTCCTGTCCTCCTGCACATACATGTGACTGGCACACTCTCCAGAAGGTTTCTCTCTGTTACAACATGTTGTGAAAAAAAAAAAATGAAATGCATTGTTTACCAGAGGCCCTATGAGGAGGGCGACATATTTTGTTGTGATAAATAACAATCTTGCTATTGCTCCACTGAAATGACATTGAAATAATAAAAAAAAATGCTAAAGCCAGGCCATCTGCCCTCCTCCCAAGGTCTTATGGGAATTGGACAGCCCCTGGGTTCAAAACTGGACCCTCCAGGCTTGTCACATCTATGAGGGGACAAATGATTGGAGATTCACCAGACAGTAATCTCTGAAACAAGATTAAAGACGGTTTAGCAAAATTCTGATTTAAGATTAACATGGCTAACATTTGCCTTCTCTGCTGGATCTTCAGATGCATCGTGTAGTTGCATCACATCTGTGTGAGAGTATTTGCACGAAGAGGGATAAGAGGTTTTGAAGGGTAAGTTGTCCATTTGAGCCGTTAAGGCACGTGTAAAGCACTGCGTTTGAGCGGTTTGATATATTGCATCATTTTGATAAAATATGCATAGCATAGTTAGAGGGATTGTCCACCCAAAAATGAAAATCACCACCCTTAATCTCATGTCTTACTTTCTTCTGTGGAACGTAATAGAAGATATTTTGAAGAATGTTGGTAATCAGAGAGGTTTGTTTCCCATTGACGATTCAATGGAAGCCCATGGTCACTGAAATTGGTTACCAATATCTTCAAGTTCCACAGAAGAAAGAAAGTCATATAGGATTGGAAATCCTTGAGTGAGTAAATGATGACAGATTTATAATTTTTGGGTGGACTATTCCTTTAATCAGTATAGTCTGTTTAGATATTAGAGGATAAATTGCTTTTTAAATGCACTGTCATTGTCAGATGTACTTTAAAAATCACCAAAACATGATTGGAATTCAATCCATTAATACAGACTTTTAATGAAGAATACTTTATTGTATATAGTACAAAATTGTGCAAAAGAATAATGGCTTAAATAATAAACATCAACCATGGTGTTTTTGGTATAATGTCTTGGCCCTTGTGTAATAAGAGAAACAAATTACGCATTTGATATGAATACACTGAGAAAATGCATTTGTCTTTTATGACACAGCCTTCTAACACTAACCTATGTTTTTATTATAAAAAATTACATAAGCCAATAAACAATTAACCCTATAATGTGTTAACACTCCCAAGTGTTTCCTTGGTATCAGTTCTTGACCAGTGTATATACACACATTTTATTAAAGCCACAATGTCTCAAAATATCAGTTCTCCACAATGGAAAAAGATGCCAAATTAAAATTCTAGAGAAGCATCCATGTAAAAATCTATGAAGAACACCCCTCCCTTTTTCTTTTTTTTTTTTTTTTGGGGGGGGGGGGGGGCTGTCATTATCCATGCTTATGGATATGTTCAAATACAACATGAAATCTTGTGACATAATGCAATCAGTCATGCAAAGTTTAAAATAAATCAAAAGAGGTGACCTGAGAATAGTGACATATGCCACTTAACAGGTGGTTATGAAGGCCTTAAATCACACTGGCATCAATAGGCATCTTGTGGACAGTTGGAGATCTAGGCTAGGATGATAATCAAAACATTTGATTACAAGGAATGATCCATATCCTCAATATGTCTTGGAAATAAACAGTTAGCCTCAAGTTGATCCAGGGGGACTGGAAAAGCTGACAACAAAGCCATTTTAACCAGCTTGGTCCATCTAATGCCCAGCTAGAAACCAGATACGAATATAGTAAGCACCACCTAAATCGGGCTACTGTTCAGTAATATCATTAATTAGGTTTGCTTGACTATTTCCTCATTGTCTTTCCCTCCATTTACAGTATTTTCATACTCAGTCTTTTTAGGCGCAGTGTTCAATTGAGCGGACATGAGCAGCTGATACGCGCGACTTCTAAACTTCTGGTCTCTCACGCCATATATAATAACATTACAGCAGCTGTTCGAGGTCAAGATCCAAAAGGCAAAACACGCAAAATTGCACCATTCGTTCCCCAGCACATTTCCAACTACAAACACGGCGATGGGAGTGAAAGAAGCGGTGAAAGCCAGCGTCAGAGTGCCTATGGTCTTGGCAGCTTTGATGTCGGAGAAGGTTGGTTTCGTTGAGCTTTGACTCTCGGTTTCTGAGAGGTGTTTTCTTCTTTTTGAATGCTGGCGGATCGTGGTGAGGGATATGATATTGATGACAATAGTACCTCCGAGCAGCGTAAAGTCAAAGGCAGGGAAGAGCAAGAGAATGTTCCAAGCTTGGGAAGGGAAGTCTCCGCTTCCAAGCGCGTAATTGCACATGCGGCTGCAAGGATTGTATTCCAGCGCGATTTTATCGCTGAAAACCAATGGAGATATTGCCAGGAAAAAACTGCCCATCCAGGAAAAGACTATTAGTATGCTTGTTCTTTTTTTAGTTATGACTGATTCCTTGTGCAGTGGCCTCAAAACTGCAATGCTCCTTTCAATGGTCAGGAGGAAAATTGTTGTAATGGAAACTAAAGTGCATCCCGCAAACACAGGTCCGATGAAATTACACGGGTGAAGAGGTGTGGTTTGGGAATTGCGCGCTGTCCACTCTGGCATTGAATTGTAGATCATGAGAGATACTTCTGCGTAAACGGAGACGGGCACCACAAAAATTCCCACAGCCAGGTCTGCCACGGCCAGTGAGGCTTTTAAATAACCCTGTGGAGTATGGAAGTGTTTAGTTCCAACGACCACTGCTAATGTCAGGAGGTTTCCGAAGAGTATAGCAAGTATCAGTGATATCATGAAGACCACCATGAGTATCTTATTGGTCGTGGTACAGCAACACACACTGCAGTTTGCGAGCTCCTGTGGCATCCTTGTTCAGCTGCGCGTAAAATTCCTGTCAGTAGCACAGTGGTATTTCTCCTTTTGGCTCGAAGGCAAGGCACGGCAACCTGCGCATGATGGTCTGTCCAAATTGAGAAATTCGCCCCTGCCAAGAATGAAATAATGATGAATATGACGTTGTGAATAATGGCCACATTCTCTCAGGAAAAGGACATTCCACGAAAATGGTGCCTTAATATTTGTACCCAAAGTTATCAACCACGAAATTCTCACACCAAACACAATCACTGGCATTAATTGGCATTTTGGGCACATCGAAAAAAAAGTCTATTAGCAATAATGCGCATTGTGACTGAAATCGTACAAGATATATTGTATTTTTTCAGTTTTCACATTTTAGTGTACATTTAGAACGAACTGTAGTATAAGTTATGGATCAGATGCATCAACCCTACCATTGTAGCTAGCCATTAGTAAAACAACACAATTCCATGAAATAAATAAACATTTTAAACATGTTAACTTTTCATGGATAAAGCTATCATACACATTTTTATGCATTTAATTTAAACATGTACCTGTGAGTATGTTTAAAATCTTTAATAACTTTACTTTAAAACCACGTTTTCAAAATGGAAAAGCTACCCATTTAACGAAATGACACAAAGACGCACACAAAATTACACTGGGAAATGTCAGAAAACACCTCAATATTAGAAAAAAGGCTAAAGAAAACCCGTTTGAAGTACCATTTAAGCTATATAGATATGTGGATAGTGCATATAGCATTATTGTAATGCGGTACAGCTGATGCTGATGTGGACGTACCTTAAAATGACAGTCCATGTATCCAACTTCTTCTCGGCGTCTTCCAGCACATCTGAGAAAATATTCTGTACGAGTCGGGAATATTCTGCCAATACTTTTTTTTTCTTTCTCACTTTTTTTTTACAGTTTATAAGCAAACCCCTTAATAAACTTTGCACTAGTTATGCATTTGGAGAAATGGGGAAATGTCCACTACAAGCCCCTGTCTCTGACTGCTCCTTACATTAAGCGTGTGCACGAACAGCCTTGAGCGCGAGGAGTGATGCCAGTCTGACGTGCGCTGCTGCAGTCTCCGGATTCCCCAGTGGCTATTGTTTACTTTTCCCTCAATTAGGCTACTATGCAGGCATAATCATTATAAAAAAAAAAAAGTCGTGACGTATTGTGAAGTATGGTGACCCATACTCGAAATTGGTGCTCTGCGTTTAACCCATCCAAGTGCGCACACACACAGCAGTGAGTAGTGAACAAATGCGCGCGCACACACACACACACACACACACACACACACACACACACACACACACACACACACACACACACACACACACACACACACACACACACACACACACACACACACACACACACACACACACACACACACACACACACACACACACACACACACACACACACCCGGAGCAGTGGGCAGCCATGCTGCGGCGCCCGGGGAGCAATTGGGGGTTCGGTGGGCACCTCAGTCGTGGTATTGAGAGCGCTGTACATTCACTCCCCCCACCTACAATCCCTGCCGGCCGGGGACTCGAACCCGCAACCTTTCGATTACGAAAGCATTAGGCTCTCTAACCATTAGGCCACAACTTCCCCGCATAAAATAAAATTATCAATCACGAGTAATCAGCCAGTGGCTCCGTTATAACACCACCGCGACATGCTCCAAAAGCAATTGTATGTATCACTGACATGCGACTACATGCAATGAACAAAGTCAGAACTAAAATACCAGATGAAAGAAAAAAAGAGAAAAAAATAGTGCAGTTGTCTGAATTTTTTTTGTGTGCCTTTGTGTGCACACATATAGGCACCTGGGGGCAGCAGAGAGTTATACTAGTAACATATTCGTCCCACAATTTCTAACCAGAAAGTAGAATAAAGCAATATAAAATAGCATATTGCATTAAACATATGTATATGTGTTATATGTATTCTATGTGTATGTGTTAAAATATAATTAATGTTAATTATTAATATGAATAGCCTAATATTAATTAATATAAAAATATGAATTGATAATATTAAGTTAAACATATTGCCATCTATTCAGATCAAACCAGAAATAACTTTCAACTTGAATAGCAACAATGAAAATGATCAATTAACTCTTTAAACCAAAACAAAGAGCTGTGGGGTCCTCAGAAGCCAGGCTACTCTATGACGTCCAAACTTGTAATCAGAAAGCATTTACAGTTTTAGTGTGGTGCATGGGTATCATGTTTAGATGACAAGGCTATTCTCTGCAGAAACAGGACATACAGTTAGTGGGCCTATTATAGATGTTCTGAATCACCAATGGCTTCTTCCTTAACACGACACAGGAAAACATTCTTGGGATTCTCTGGTACTACAAAAACAGAGAAATGCATGCTGGCACTTTTAGCATTTACTAGAGTAGCCTACTTATCTGAAGTGTACGATACAATATTTGCTACAACATTTATGCTTTTCAGTCTTTTTGAAAAGAAAAAAAAACAAGCAATATGGCAACAGCTAAAGAGGCTCATATTTACGGTATAGGATAGGGGCTTTATGTATCATTGGGTTTTTATTCAAATTATGCTGAGAGGCCAAAGGTGAAAGGTTAATGCTTCCTCAAATTTGATAATGTGATATTCATAATGTATCCTCAACAAAAAATAATCAGAAGAAGACAACAGAATATTTGTGAAACACTGCAAAATGCAGAATTACCCACTTGTTGTGTTTTGCATAGTCATCAAATGTGTCAACTTATCTGAGAAAGACAAAGTTTATTTGTGTTGGCTGCAAACCTAAATCATTGACCTCATAACCCAGTAAGACTACTCTAGCCCTTTAACTACTCAGTTGGGTTATTAAACCTGCTGTTAACTACACATAGTAACTCTCATGACTCAGGCAGTTATATATCTGTGGTTTATTTCCAAGAAACATGTAAGTGCATGTTTCCAACGAGAAGGAAAAGCGAAAGGCACTACAGCAACACGAGTCTGCGATAAATACAAGGATCAGTGTTTCTCCAGATTAGTCCCTGCCCCTTCTCCCACACCACCCCGACCCAGAGTCACGCTAGTGACGCTTACATTCCCTGCTCCTGCCCTCAGCCATATTGAAAGTGCAGTTTCCGAGTTTGGCTGCCCGGGAAAGTGGCAAAAGAACTTCCATCTGACGCTTGTTTGAATTTGGAATTTAAGTATTTTGCCCGTTGGAAAACTTCACAGAGATTCTGGCTTCGCGTCTTCAGCCGTTGATCGGTAAGTGCGCGCGTGCCTGTGTCTAAACTTACCAAGCGCTGGTTTCCATTCGCGCCTGTCAGTGCAAGTTTGCCTTGCAATTGTTTAGCTAGGCTACTACGTGTTTATCGTGGTTCGCTTTATTATTTTGCTACATTAGTGTAAGTGAAATGTGTTTCCGTCAGGTAAGTTTGAAAGCTGTAGGAAGAAGTCAAGGAACTATTCGTGCGCTATGGGACAGTCCGAGCGCCTTGTTAGCTTGTAGCATGCTAGCGTGAGGAAAAACTTTGTCAAAGACGAAATGTACAACTAACTTGCCATTTACATATATGTTCCCAAGTTCTTGTGCAAACTCTGTGAAAGTAGCTAGCCTTTTAGTCAGTGTCAAAACAACAAAACCAGAAAAGTTTCATTTAAAGCTATATGACAAAGTACCTTAAACAATTCTGGTTTAAACCTTTGCGTTTTTGATCTGACAGAACATCTGAAGTTTTGTTATTAACGTCGCCTGTGTGACAGCCAGTGCTCGGTGACTCATCGAAACTACATAGTAAAAACCACCCAACCCCGTTCCTTGCTACACAGCATGGTATCAGACATAGAGTGATGGGAAAATTGAGGAGTTGCAGATTTTCTCCTCTCAAATCGCTTGTGAACGAGAATATTTGCAATTGCTTTAGATTTAACGTCACATAAGTTAACTAGTTACAAGTTGTGGTGGTTTGGAAATACTTGAGTTACATGCCATGGGTAATAAACATAACATGCAACTGTAAAATGAAATAAACACATGGATCCGAACATATTTTAGCTGTAGAGGCATTATGAAACTTTTATCTAGTTGCTGTTAAACCATGAATTAAGGAAGCAGCCCTAGTCTGATACTTTTGCTTCCTAAACATTTGTTGCTTCCCCAACTAAAAATATTAAGATGCACATACTATTTATGTATGTTTTTTTATGACCTCACACTGAGCGTTAATTTTAGAGTTTTTTTTAAGATGAGGTCCTCAGAAATGTTTCGTATATATGTTATCGTCACAGTTTCACTTCTGCATTCATATGGCTGTTTTATTCACACCTGCACTTTTAAAAAGGGCACTGGAGTTGGGTGTTTGTATTTGTGAAGATGGATGCTTTCAAACATTCGTGGATGTATTTTAATGTACTCTTCTTGTAAATTTGGCTTTGTCTGTTCATACCTTTTTGGACTGTGAGACTTTGTGCAAAGTTCAGAGACTCTCTTTCTCTCTGTCTCTCTCTCTATGTATATATACATGCATGCATGCATTTATGTATGGTCAATACTAATATAACATTTTCAACATTTGAGTTTCTGACACCTGATATGCAGAAGGAGAACCAATTCTAAAATGTTAATTTCTGCTTTCCAGTGCAGAAATAATAATTGGACTACATAAATAACGACACTGCGTTATGTATATTTTAATTATTTCAAATGTATTACTGTTACTTGTAATTATTCTTCATGTATTTAAAATTAATTGTTTAATATGAATATTAACCGTTTCACTTGTTAACACTTGTTTCCTATTGAATATAGTGGTGTTGTTGGATGCTGTTGTCTAGTGAGACATTTATTGGTAGACATGACACTGAAGAACCAAAAACAAAATGAGTAGAAATGTGTGAATAAAAAAAACTCTACAGTCAGGTCCATAAATATTGGGACATCGACACAATTCTAACATTTTTGGTTCTATACACCACCACAATGGATTTCAAATGAAACGAACAAGATGCGCTTTGACTGTCAGTTTTAATTTGAGGGTATTTACATCCAAATCAGGTGAACGGTGTAGGAATTACAACAGTTTGCATATGTGCCTCCCACTTGTTAAGGGACCAAAAGTAATGGGACAGAATAATAATCATAAATCAAACTTTCACTTTTTAATACTTGGTTGCAAATCCTTTGCAGTCAATTACAGCCTGAAGTCTGGAACATCCCAAGACGCTGGGTTTCATCCCTGGTGATGCTCTGCCAGGCCTCTACTGCAACCGTCTTCAGTTCCCGCTTGTTCTTGGGGCATTTTCCCTTCAGTTTTGTCTTCAGCAAGTGAAATGCATGCTCAATCGGATTCAGGTCTGGTGATTGACTTGGCCATTGCATAACAGTCCACTTCTTTCCCTTCAAAAACTCTTTGGTTGCTTTTGCAGTATGCTTTGGGTCATTGTCCATCTGCACTGTGAAGCACCGGCCAGTGAGTTCTGAAGCATTTGGCTGAATATGAGCAGATAATACTGCCCGAAACACTTCAGAATTCATCCTGCTGCTTTTGTCAGCAGTCACATCATCGATAAATACAAGAGAACCAGTTCCACTGGCAGCCATACATGCCCACGCCATGACACTACCACCACCATGCTTCACTGATGAGGTGGTATGCTTCGGATCATGAGCAGTTCCTTTCCTTCTCCATACTCTTCTCTTCCCATCACTCTGGTACAAGTTGATCTTGGTCTCATCTGTCCGTAGGATGTTGTTCCAGAACTGTGAAGGCTTTTTTAGATGTCATTTGGCAAACTCTAATCTGGCCTTCCTGTTTTTGAGGCTCACCAATGGTTTACATCTTGTGGTGAACCCGCTGTATTCACTCTGGATAAGTCTTCTCTTGATTGTTGACTTTGACACACATACACCTACCTCCTGGAGAGTGTTCTTGATATGGCCAACTGTTGTGAAGGGGGTTTTCTTCACCAGGGAAAGAATTCTTCGGTCATCCATCACAGTTGTTTTCCGTGGTCTTCCGGGTCTTTTGGTGTTGCTGAGCTCACCGGTGCGTTCCTGCTTTTTAAGAATGTTCCAAACAGTTGTTTTGGCCACGCCTAATGTTTTTGCTATCTCTCTGATGGGTTTGTTTTGTTTTTTCAGCCTAATGATGGCTTGCTTCACTGATAGTGACAGCTCTTTGGATCTCATCTTGACAGTTGACAGCAACAGATTCCAAATGCAAATAGCACACTTGAAATTAACTCTGGACCTTTTATCTGCTCATTGTAATTGGGATAATGAGGGAATAACACACACCTGGCCATGGAACAGTTGAGAAGTCAATTGTCCCATTACTTTTGGTCCCTTAACAAGTGGGAGGCACATATGCAAACTGTTGTAATTCCTACACCGTTCACCTGATTTGGATGTAAATATTAACTCAAATTAAAGCTGACAGTCTGCAGTTAAAGCACATCTTGTTCGTTTCATTTGAAATCCATTGTGGTGGTGTATAGAGCCAACAATGTTAGAATTGTGTCGATGTCCCAATATTTATGGACCTGACTGTACCTATCTCAGAGCATTTGCTGAACATGTGCACATTTTCAGAATGAAGGAAACAGATGTTGTCATGGTGCATTCCTTCATTTAGCTTATTTCTTACCTTTGGTGCTACTGTCCAACCAGGATTTTCAGATGTGAAAAGCAACTTAGTGGTTCAAAATAACCAGCTTTGCTTAATACTTCAACTTCTTTACTTGACGCTCACATTGAATACAATTGGTCTCATTTTCCTAATAAAGTCAAAATATATAGCCTTTCTTCAGAACAATGATATATTATTAATGGACAAGTCAAGATTAGCTCTTTAAAGTTTCATTCTGTTAGTTTATTTTGTTTCTGCATTACAGTCATTTCTCTGCCATCAACCTCAGCATGTTCTCTGTGATTCTGTTCAATGATTATTTTATGCAATCTTAATTATCTTTATCTTAATTGTAAATGTGATATGTCTCTTGAAGATATTGAGTCAACCGTTTATAATGCTTTAAATTAATCGTATGTAATAATAATATTATGTGATAATATGATTTTCATATTATTACATCCAAGAAGCAGTCTGTGCTTATGCAAGTCTGTCTTGGTTGTCAAAGTAGAGGTTGTTGAAATTGTGCTACCTTCGTCATGTCTGTAATGATGGGTACAGACATATGGCCAAGCAGTGTCAGCAAGACAGACAGCAGGGTCAAACTGAAATGTTGTGCAGTGTAATGAGGGAAAAGCTAGTTAGTGATTTTTGTTTTGTTATATGCAGTTATTCACCAAAGTTTATGTCCTAATGACCTGTTTGACCTGCTGTCTGAAAAGCTGTGTGCAGTTTATGCTTAATTTTCATAGAGAGCGTTGTCAAATTGAACATTGCCTTTATTCAAGACTCTACTCATCACAAAGTCTAATACAGCATTGGAAACTGAATCACTTCTGAATTATATTTTTGTGAACAATTGGAATTGGAAATTAATTTAACATTTTGATTTGATGTAAAATCATGTGAGCCACACTGGAAAAATAGCACAGTGGGTGCATTTATTGTCTTTTATATTATAATTTGCCATAAGGGATTGAAAGAGTGCATATTTTCTTTTCTGTCTGCGAGTTGCCATGAGCACAGTCCCTTTTTTAATAGTTAAAAGTCTAACGTTATGCAGTCGTCTTTGTTTTTCTTGTTATTTTCTTATGTAGGAATTTCTGATTGCACAAATTTCGTATTTTTTAAACCTGAACTGCACATTTAATATATTGGTTCAGTGACTGATAATTAATAATTGGCTTTTGCCCCCACTTTATTGTCAGTATCAACTATTTATCAGCCAATGAAGAATTTGGAATCAAATTGTGACTCCCAAGTCACAATTAAATTGAATTGTGAGGTTGAAGTGTCTAAAAATTCCCACCCTTTGCCATGCCAATAAAACAACCTTAAACGTTTAATCCATAGAACAGATCCAGCGGTGATTAGTAGGAAATTGGCTTATGTCTTCAACGTAACCAAGTACTTGGAAATAGTGATTGACCTCATTCCTGAACACAGCTTATTGAGAGTGCTTGTTGGGCTAGATTCCAAACACTCCAGTAAACCTTTAAAGCCGCACAAGGCTGTGAACTTTACAATTCAGTAGTCTGAACATGTTGTTTGGTCAGAGATAATCTGTGTCTTATTACCAAACGAGTTGTTTGAGTTTTAACACTAATCAGCACATGCTTTATGTTCCTTATAGGTTTAAAACAAAAGATTTCATTCAGATTAAAAGACGGGCACACTGCCTTAAATTCACAGAAACGTCAAAGTCATTGATTTCATCAGTAACAGGCTGTGCTGAGCTGTTTAATGATGCTGGATGATGTTTTGACGTTGTTAGCATGAGTATTAGTTTTTAACCTATAGCTACACTGCAGAAGGCAAACTACTTTTAAATACATATTTACTCATAGCTGTAAAGCCCAAGTCCTCAAATTATGATCTTATCTGATCTGTTACCTGTGGGTTATTATGCATACTGATGTAACAGGATGTATGGTTAGATTTTGTGTGTATGTCTGTATGAAGAGGCTTAATCAAATTTTGTGGGCTAAAAAGTTTGAGAAGCTTGTTTATGTCTTGAGTTGATTGCGAAACCAAAAGATCTGAATGCAGTTAAGGTTTAGCAGTTAAAAATATCCCATGGTGTTGCTGAGAATAGTTCTGCTGTACTTCTTTAATCTTGACTTACTGGAAGGCACCGTGCTGCCATCAGTTAACTGCGTTTAATTTGCCCAGAATGGTTTATTGGCTGCATTAAGGTCAGACATTTACTGTACAAAACTGCTGATTACAGTTACTTTTGACAGGTTTGTTGAGTTATCTTGCTCTGGGACGAGTCCAGAAGTGCAATCATGCAAGTCATCACCTACTTCTCTTTTTCAGTGCTGGTTTCAAAATAAAAGAACTATTTGATCACAAAATTGTAAAGTTCAGTAGGGGTCACATCAAGGACATAATGTGGAATTGCTTCAGTTAGGACTGCACGATTAATTGAAATAAAACTGAAATTGTGATATGGCTCAGTGAGATTGGTAAATTGAAAAGATTGACATTTTCATTAAATATTTGCTGCTTGTTTTAGAGTGAAGTGCGGCACTGTGTTCTTAAACGTGAACTGATTTTAGTGTCTCAATTCGTAATACATGCTTCTCCTCACAAACTCCATCTTTGCAGCTGCTCTGAGTGCATTTGAAAATGATGCCAAAAACATTGATAATCACAGAATCTGGCCATTAAGAATTTACTGTTTATGTGAATTTGACAAATTTTGGATGAATACATCAAATAGAGGGCTGAAATTCTGAAAGGCCTTAACTTCAACCTGCCCAAATAAAAGTTTAACTTGAAGACATTATGACAGAAATATATTATTGTACAGGAATATCACACATATTTCATCTGTGTTTTGATTTAAACAGTAGCCTAAACCTTTGTTGTGCAGCAAACAACCATAAATGGTAGTATTGTAATATTACAGATGTGCTATAAAATAATATAGATTTCTCTGAATTTTTTCTGAATTTTTCTTAAAAAACGTGAAATATTCCAATTGTAGTATTTCTAATTTTCTTATATTTTTAATGATAATAAGTATAATAAAAATAATTGTAGATTTAACAAAATGTTGGGCTGAATTGTGCATCCCTACAAACAATCACATCAAACCTGGAGTATTTTGTGTCACATTTTAAAGGGATAGTTCAACCAAAAATTAAAATTGCCATTAATTACTCGCCCTTATGATGTTCCAAACCCGTTAGACCTCCGTTCATCTTCAGAACACAAATTAAGATATTTTTGATGAATTCTGAGAGCTCTCATGAGGGTGAGTAATTAATGACAGAATTTTCATTTTTTGATGAACTAACCCTTTAAACTGCAATTGTAATTTTTATCAGAGAAATCACAATTCGTGCAGCACTAGCTTCAGTCCTCTTTGGAATGTTGTCGTACAAGTCCTGAGTGTGTAATAAACGATTATGCCATTTTGTATGAAGAGAAGCTTTTTTTTTCTTTCTTTTTTACGAGGAAAGGCAGTCTTTACCATCAGCATTCCAGAACTTGCAGGACTGTTGAAGTATAGAGATGTATGAATTAGTTCTCCATTCGTCTCCTAAACCTTTTTAAGCGTGTCCTTCTTGGGTATGAGAATATCATGACTGGGAAGTATTTAAAGCATCCAATGTGTCTGGTCTTATGAACTGCCCTTTTTATCATTTGATTTGATGACTCCCATGAGATGGCTGTCTATACAATAACAAATACTTTTTTAAAAGCTGACAGTAGACAGTGTGGTTTGAAGGGATTCTTTGGTTATTCTAAATGTAAAGACATCCTTATTTTGGTTACTAAGTAAGGTTACTTTTAAGGAGCATTTTACTGCCTTTCATTTCTCAAGGTGTCAGGCTTTGTGCTGCTTGTAGTGGATTTTCTTTTTTATCCACATTGGACTTGGAGACCTCGGTTTCCAAACAGCAGCCCTGCCATAAATTCCAGATTTATGAAGCACATAATATGCAGTTTTTGTTGAGACTTGGTGACTTTCTTGGGCTCGCTCTTTCTTAGATTTATTATTTATACTGTAAAAGTGCCTCTCTAAACCAGTCATAGCCTAACCAGGTGTGATGCAATGAAGCATTACATAATTTCAACCACTTGATTTCTGTTTGCTGTGCCTAACAACTCCACTCACAGTGAAATGTCACTGGTTGCAATTTCCGCTTTGTATATCTTTATATTAAACATAAAAAATTGGCATTTTGCATCATGCAGCATTTTGACTTTCAGTGTGGACAGTCTGGAAAGATCAGAGGCGAACTGTGATTCTATAAAACTTTCATCATATAACTTTAGCATGGCCGATATGCTGATGGTTTTCAGTGCATCTATATTTAGTATGCAAGGCTAGGTATTAGACTGTTTTGCAGGATCATTTCATTGTTGTTAGTATGCACCAGACGTGCTTGAATAAACATGGAAACTAAGCACGTCATTAATTAGTTGGTGTAGTCTGAGCCTTCAGTTGTCTTCTCATCTCTGAGCTGTTAGTCTTAAATCTTCTTTCACGGCCTCTCCCATCTCTTTCTCATCTTATGTCACCTTCCTGACACAAGTTGAGGAGGCTTGGGACTGAGGTCATACCAAGCTCCTTCACTCTTATGATACACTGAGCTCATATGTGTCATTTAATTCACAGCACACCATTGTGATTTGCCACTAAGCTGACAGTAGACTCACGCCATTCACAATAACATAAATCTGCTTCAGAGAAAGCAGTTAATTCCTATCAGTGACCATTTGTGCATTCTATTTGCTGTTGATTGACATGTCTGACAGCTCCTGCTTTCCTCCGGCAGATGGACTATCAAGTTGCTTGGCTTCTGGAGGGCCAGGTGCTGGCTGTTAGACCTGCAATGTGTTAGCGTTCTGCAGAGAAAGAGAGGTCTGGTCTGCACCTGCTGCTTCTCTCCCACCTGCAGCTGTCTCTGATCTCCCATACAAGTGTCCAAAAGCACCAAGATGCGCTTTTCTGCTTAGCAGCTGATGTACTGCAAAGCAACTGTGAAATGGAGGAAAAACACAACACCAATATGTTTGTTACTACGATTATAACTAATAGCTTTTTTTTTAAATACAAGATGTGACCTGAAACTTTAAAAAAGTGGTGGTGATGGCGCAGTGGATAAGACACATGCCTTTGGTGTGAGAGACCCGGGTTCGAATCCACTGTGAGACACCAATGTGTCCCTGAGCAAGACACTTAACCCCTAGTTGCTCCAGAGGCGTGCGACCTCTGACATATATAGCAATTGTAAGTCGCTTTGGATAAAAGCGTCAGCTAAATGAATAAATGTAAATGTGATAAATGTGAAAAAGAGGACACATTAAATTCATCAAAAGTGACATTTATAATGTTATATAAAGTTTCAATCCTGAAGATTGGAATAAGATGCATCACTGTTTTCCACAGAAATATTAAGCTGCACAGCTGTGATATTAATTAAAAATATATATATATATTCTTGAGCATATATCATAATTAACATATTAGAATGGTTTCTGAAGGATCATGTGGCAATGAAGGAGTAATGGCTGCTGAAAATTCAGCTTTGCTATCACAGGAATACATTTTAAATAGTGGTGCAACACATCACAAAACTCACGGTTTGGATCATACTACAGATTTTGAGTCACGGATCGGATCTGCAAAAAAAGTTTGCTTTTCATTAATTACTAAAAGCTTACTTTAAGTAGGCTACTTCTATACCCCAGCAGAAACTACTAGCTTAAGTACTAAAGTCTGTAATAAAACAAGAACAATTACACACATTACAAGCATAGATGAACCGCCTACAACAATCTCTTTAATCTTTTGTTAAAACTGTGGTGTTTGATTAGCAGACAGAAGGTATTATAGGCAGCTGTCTCTTTAAGACTAAATGCACGGACTTAAACACATCCAGTTTCTTTCTCAGCTGTATACGTTAACTTAAGACATAACCGACTGTGTTTACCAGAATACTTGCCAAAACGGGTATTTTAACATAACTTTGTATGTATCCATCCGTTGTCTCTCTCTCTCTGCGTGTGCGGCAGCGGCTGGGCACAGAAAACGGTGCGCAAGTTCCGATTCGACATCTGAACGGTCAAATTGCTTGAATATGTAAATTGGCAAGGCAAAACACGTGCAAATGATAAACTTTCACTCTATGATGGTTAAACTTAACAGTTAATCTGCGAATCACATGCGTTCCGAACCGGGGACTGGTCCGTATGGATCACGGATCATCTACGATCCTTGCACCCCTAGTTTTAAAATAGAAAAGAGTTACTATAACCCGTAGTAATGTTTCACAATATCACTGTCACAGTATTTTTGATCAAAGAAATGCAGATTTGGTATGCATATCCATGATAGTCACATCACAGGATGTGCGATATTTAGTAGGCCTATACTGATTGTTATATTTATACTGATCGTTTTCTTTGCTCACACACAGACACTGCGTTTACACCGGACACGACAGCTATACATATATCCGTTTTTACATAATTTAGTAGCAGGGTAATATAAAGAGAGAGTTAAAGGTGGGGCCACTGTCTGCTTCATGCTTAAGCCAATGAATACTGTACTACAGCTAAACAGCTTGGGGAAATCAAAGTATTTGCCTTCAATAATTCAATAAAATGTTTGAAATTTATGACTAATAGAATAACCTCTCATAATTCTTCATTCATTCATTCTTTTCTGATGACTAAATCATAACCTACAAGAGGTGACTATTCATTCATCATCTAATGCACATCAATTGATTAATTTAAAGCACAATGTAAGTGTAAATAATTTAATTGTCGTCATAGCTCCATTGTAGAAGTTAAGAAGACCACAGCTATTTTAATGAAACTATAACACTGATAGCCTATTATAGGCACACTCAGTTCAATAGCCTATTGAAATGTCTCAGTTTGTGTCATCATAATTTTCAAGCTAGTTTGCCTATTCACAAGGCATTTAAGTTGGCAAAGTAGTGTAAAGTTATGTGCTCGGTGACAGAAAAGTGTGTGTTCATGCCTTGCAGCTAAAAAAAAACAAAAAAACATGACATCAGATGAGGACACTCATCTGATGATAAAAGATTCTCTTTGGCTCTTGCCTGTTGCATGATGAAAGAGCTTTTGGAGGGTTTGAGAAGCGGGTGAAATAGATGCTGTGGCTAATGCTGTAGTGAGTCATGCCGGAGAGTCTAATTATGGAGACCAGCACCCATCCATCAGCCTTTTTCATGAAGGCTGGCAGAATTAGGATGACATCTCTCTGCATGGCCAGTGTGTCCAGTGCAGGCCTTCCAGGCCTCTTTTCCAGATCAGATTCACTTAGTCATTGCCAGCATCCCATCTAAGCAAATTCAGTCAGGGACTTAATAGCCAGACCCATACGCTTCAGCAAAGGAAATTAGTGTTTGAGCAATCTAGTGAAGCAGGCAAGAAATATGGCTCTTTATCTGTTGTGCTTTAAGGGACTGCAGTGATTAATATGCACTTCCAAGCATGTTTGTATTTTTTGATATCTGCAACTAAAATATTTTTCAGTTTTGTAGAGATGCATTCAAATTAAGTATTAATATTAATAACACAGCTTCACACCATCTGACATCTCTTTACAACCCTTGTATGTTTTTTTCCTTTAAACTTGAAACGTAGTGTTGGATATCAAGAAAAATCATGCTTGCTTAGAGTCTCAAACATCTGGTATATCATTCATCTAAGGATTTCACATTGGAATGTTCCATTTTTGTGAGTGATATGCATTATCTTTTGCTGTTTCTGATCCTCCCATTCCTGATTTGTCATTATTTCTTTGTATCGAGATGGAGAATTTATCTGCTTTATCTCTCATAAATGCCTGAAAGAAATGAGCTTTAGTTGCTTAATGTGTCATTGCTAAGAGTTGCTAAGTGCTCATCACTGACCTTTTTGTCACTCAAGGCAGCTATTTAGGCGCTTTGTGCTACTCCGTTTTAAACCAGATTCTGTATTAGGGAAACCTCTGAAAGGAGTTTGTGTTTGGAGCACAACATGACACTTTTTGTCCTAGCAATGCATTTTTTTTCTCTGTGGAACACAAAAGAAGATTTCTGTTTTTCATGTTCATACCATGAAAGCCAATGGGGTCCAGTGTTTGAAGTGCATGGGCTAAAATAATCTTCTTTTGTGTTTCTTTGCAGAAGAAAGTCATACAGGTTTGGAACAATATAGGGATGAGTAAATGACTGTCCCTTTAAAAACACTGAAACTGGATATTCTCAACAGATAAAGTGAAAGGTTTTAATGTTTTGTCTAGAGTATTAAAATTTTGCTGTGATTCGGTTGCATTTTTGTTTGGATTTGTTGGCAAAAATTCCTGCTTTCATGTTATTGCCATGATATTATGTCTGATTCTGTCTGGACTTTGTATTAGTATGTTGCATTGTAGTACAGTACTGTCTCTAGATAGGTTAATGTTTTGATAATACTGCAGAAACATGTAAAGCACTGCGTCTAATACTCGAAGCACCACAGGTTTTCACCGTATAACTTAAAATGCTAGTAAATGGAACATTTTTAGCTATTCTGAACATGTAGTATTGCCAACAGCATGCGTGGAATACCCTTGCATCAGTTTTCACTTTCTATAAGAAGGAGGAAGTGAGTCAGGAAAGCGCTGCTGTGTAGGAGGCCGTGGTGTCCTTTCACTGAGTTTCAGATACACAGAGCTTCTCTAATGCCCATCGTGATACTTCAAAATGATTGCTGAGCTCCTCTGAGTGTCCATGTGAAAGACTGTGTGTCATTGTTCACATTTTGGTCTTTTCCTTTTTGGTTTGATATCATTAACCCGGCATTCTGCTGTTGTTTCCCAGATGCCAACTGTTCTGTGCCCTGGGTGTGTTGAAAATAAAAGCGCCAAGGGTTAATGCTTAATTAGTTGTCCTACAGCTGACTAGTCGATTAGTAAGTTGTGTTAAAAGCCTTTCAGAAAATTCATCTTCTTTAAAGCACAATTCAGACAAATGTCTTTGGCTGTTGCATCATGTCTTTTTCTGTTATTTGGACATCCCACCACAAGCGATGTGTTTTAAGACACTTGTGTTAAAAATAGTCTTGACCTTTGAAAATGTGTCTTGAGACCCATGCATTGTGTTCAAGTTACACTTCTTTTTGGCACTCGGTGCGATATTGTCTGATATGGTGTCACTGTAGCAATTTAAATGTACAAATTTGCTGACATTAAAGGAATAGTTCACCCCCCCCCCAAAAATATTATTCTGTCGTCATGTACTTGTTTCATGTTCCAAATCAGTAGGACTTCCTTGATACTGTAAAGCACAAAATACTTCTGTGGTATTTTGTAGAATTCTTTTATTCATTTTTGAGCTTTTAAAATTCAATGTTGTTTTGGACCCCATTAAGTATGCATGGACACAAAAACACTTGTGTAGCATAGAGTCATACAGGTTTGGAACAAGACACAACTTTTATTTAGGAGTGAATTATCCCTAGTCTGTCACTAGTAGTAACTCTAGTTGGGAGTGTAGTTTAGTTGTGTGTCTGTGGTGAAGTTTCCTGCTCAGGGGGTGGTGCAGTTGGAGGAGATTGCATTAGATAAATATGTGGTTTGTGTGAGAAGCTTGAAGTTGTACAAGGGCAAGCTTGCTTTTTCAACATTGATGTCAACGTGTAGGATGTATTAAATGTCACGGCGTTCCTCTCTTGGTGAAGGGGCTCGTTTGGTCATCGGACTACAATATGATAGTCATAACAGAGGCAGAATTGGGGTTTACCTTATCCATGGCATCATGGAAATACGCCCAGTATTGTTTCTGGTCTCTTAATCCTGTACATCTTTAACTGGCTTGTGCGTTCACCAAGCTTCACATTGATACCCTTTTTACCCTAGGCGTCTACAGACCTCAGATTTCTCTTTTTTTCAAACACTCTGTATCTTGGAAACCCAGCTTGTGTGACACTGAGATCGGGTTTGATCATTTCTAATTCACAAAGAGGAAACGAGTTGATACCAAAGATGTGAAAAGTAGCTTTTACATGAGACTAAACCAGTGTGTGTTCGTCATGATCTGCTCTGCCATCTGAAGCAGCCTGGTAAACTCTGGATTATGTCATTTGTTTATGTCGAAAGCCAAGTGAATAAACAAGGGTGACACTGCAGTATTACACACTTGAGAGATTTTAGCCCCTGCTTATTAAATGAATCAGTAGCATTATGAGATGTTTGTTATTTGCTGCCACATGTTGTTTATTTATAACTGGTGCAGGTCATTTCTTGGACCTGCACAGATGTGACTGAAGAGGCGGCCAGACAGGATGTAATGTGAGAATGATCAGATCCTGTCGTTCTACCTTGAAAAGCTCATGTAGCTCTGTTTCTCTCCAGCCCTGTGAAAAGATACTCTGTGATAATCAAAAATGCAGTTTGATTGGAGGATTACTGTTAGAGCTGCAACTCATTTTGATGATCTGTTGATTTTCCGTGATAAACTGGAAAAAAAAAACTTTTGTATTTATAATTTTGTGAAAGCATGTCATTATACATCTTGACTCATGCTCTCCGTCAAACAATCTGCAGATTGAAGGCTATTCCCAAAAAAAAAAAAAAATAGTAGTAAAAAAAGAAAAGAAAAGCTCACAATGATGTATATTGTTCTGCAGGAACACTCATTTTTTTCCTTTGAACAGACTTGTCTTTCTGGTGATGGATGAGACCACTCTTTATTTTTAGTAATCGTATATTAGTCACCTTCTTACAATACTTAATTTTCACCAGAAACATTTCACAATTACCACAGCAAAAAATAAATAAATAAATACTGTCCTGGGTGTGTTTGTACTTTTTTTTAAAAATTATTTTATATTGCATATTAAATATTATAAATGTTATTATATATTACAATTTAATTTATTGCTTTGATGGCAAAACATAATTTTCAGCATCAGTACTTCAGTCTTCAGTGTCATATGATCCTCAAGGAATCATTCTAATATGCAGATTTTGTTTATTAACGATTTTGAAAACAGTTGTTACTGAATACTTTTGTTGGAACCGTGATGCATTTTTGCAGGATTGTTTAAATAATTTATTTGAGAGAGAAATGTTTTGTAATATTATTAATGTCTTTGTCACTTTTGATGAATTTACTGTAATGCATCCTTGCTGAATAAAAGCGTTATTTTGTTAAAATAAAAATAAATGACTGATCCCAAACTTGAATGCTATTTTAAATCAACCTTATGTTTGTCAACTAAGTAATATGGAACAAATATGGTCCGTAATATGGAACAAAAATATAAATGAAGAGTAGGGAATGGTTGGATGCATTATTTTGCTGTAAGTTTAATAATGATATCAGTGGTTAATCGGTTACATGCATTGATAATACTTACATTGTAATGAAATGTTCTTCTAATGAAATAGTCTTTCAAAGCATTTGGCAACCTGACCGTGAGTGTGAAAATATGCTCATGATTTTCTTGGAGGCATTGAATATAGAAAATTTAAAATTATAAAATGCAAAACAGAAGCATTTTCACTAGCAGTGAATGACTTCTGGTCCTCTTTGTGTATAAAACAAAAGCATTTGCTTTTATATAGGCCTAAGTAGCCATTGCTTCAAAATTGACTATATACGGAACTATTTAAAAGTGTTTCTTCCTTAAGTCTGTGTGGTATCATCTCTTTATGTGTGCTGATATTGTCTGAGCCATGATATTCGGTTTCTGTTCCTGCTTCAATCGTAACCTCTTATTTTTCTACTCTTTCTCAGGCGTGTGAAATATGGTGGACCGCTTGGCGAACAGTGAGGCCAACTCGAAGCGCATCGGAGTTGTGGAAGCATGCTTTGGCACAGCAGGTCAACCGCTGGCCATCCCAGGTCGAGTGCTGATCGGAGAGGGCGTTCTCACAAAGCTGTGCCGCAAAAGGCCCAAAGCCCGGCAGTTCTTCCTCTTCAACGACATCCTGGTGTACGGCAACATCGTCATCCAGAAGAAGAAGTACAATAAGCAGCACATCATCCCTCTGGAGGGCGTCACCATAGACACGGTAGAGGACGAGGGCGACCTGCGCAATGGCTGGCTCATTAAAACACCCACCAAATCCTTTGCCGTCTACGCCGCCACCGCAACGGAGAAGTCTGAGTGGATGAGCCACATCAGCAAGTGCGTCTCGGACCTACTGGAAAAAAGCGGGAAATCTCCCACCGGCGAGCACGCGGCCGTCTGGGTGCCCGACTCTGAGGCGACCGTGTGCATGCGCTGCCAGAAGATGAAATTCACCCCCGTCAGCCGCCGCCACCACTGCCGGAAATGCGGCTTTGTCGTGTGCGGCCCGTGTTCGGAGAAGAAGTTCTTGCTTCCCAGTCAGTCGTCCAAACCGGTGCGGGTGTGCGAGTTCTGTTACAAGCAGCTCTCCACGGGGGGCACCCTCCCGTCCCGCTCTGACTCCTACAGCCATTCAGAGTTTTCCAGCAACAATATCTCAGACGACGACGACGACGATGACAGCAGTGACTGAGGGCCACTTTTAGGAATATTGACATTGTACAGATCATATTCCATTATTTTAGTCTCATTTTCATTCAGGGTTTGCAAAGATTCCTGTGGCAATAACACTTTCCCAAAACGATTAAAAGCCCCTGTGCATATGAACAAAAGGTTTGATGGGAATTGTTCCTGCGTATTAATGAACACTACTTGCTGGCTCGCTCTACTTTCACATTAAAGTCACTCTCATAGTCCATTTTAACCTCTTTTATATAAATCTATTTCTTGGCAATGGTGGTCTTTCACCACCCCTACCCCCTACCCCCTCTTTCTGAGCGATGCTGCTATCCGCTGGAGGAACAGAATTTTGGGTAATGTGATTCCGGGCTGTTCCTAGGCATACACTGCCTCAGGTGAAACCGCGTAGTGCATTATAACTAGGTTTTGAACAAGGAACTGCATTTAATGCTTTTTGAACAACTAACCACTAACAAACCGTGAAAGTGCGTTCATCAGGTGAAGGTCTTCGGTTTCTCACTTTGCTCAGTTTCTAGTAATTGCAAATGACAAATCAGATAGACGCTACCAAGTTTGCAAATGCGTGTATATAATGCCGTGGTGTAGGAAGTCTGTTGGAAAATTCATCTGACAATGTCGTCGCTGCCTTAGTGCCTTCTTATTTATCCTCAGGATCCTCGAAATGAGAAACTATTTATGACTTGGGCTGATTTCTTCACTTTGAGACACCTGCCTTCATTTGATGGCACATATATGACTGTAGTTCCGATCAAAACTAGACCGACAGTTTCAGTTGAGGACAGTCCATTATCCATTATCTCAGTCCGAATAGCTTTTGGACATTCCCATGAAACCAGCTGAAGTATTTTGTGATATCTTGCATCTGTAGTCCACATACCCTAAACCAGGGATGCCTAACCCTGTTCCTGGCGATCGACTGTCCTGCAAAGTTTAGCTCCAACTCTAATCAAACACACCTGAAACAACTAATTAAGGTCTTCAGGATTGCGTGAAAATTAAAGGTAGGTGTGTTTGATTAGAGTTGGAGCTAAACTTTGCAGGACAGTCGATCGCCAGGAACAGGGTTGGGCACCCCTGCCCTAAACTATGTTGGCGTATCTCTCCCGCCCTGATTTCAACTCTACACACATATATATATATATATATACACATTAGCATGCAGCCCACAGGAATCGCATGTCACTAAGGCGAAGGACGTGCTATCCATTCGCCCGCCCTCTCTCATTGGGGTCTTTGTGTTAGAGAAGACACATGTCGGGCCTTGACGGTCAATCCTACACGGTTTGAACGGGAATCGAAAACATTATGAGGAAGCGACTGTCACACAGCCACCTTTTTGTTTTGTTTTTTATATGGCTGTTCGACACAAGAAAAACTGCACTAACAGCTTTCTAAAGTGGTGTGATGTTTTAATAAATGACTCTTGTTGGACACTTTAGAGAGAGACAGTAGTATATTTCATCAGCGATCTTCCAGGTTTACAGTGGTTTTTACTTCTACACAAGTCAAGCTGGTGGGAGAATCCGCTATACTGCTAGAGAACTGTCTCTCAGGACTGAATACTTGATCACCTGTGAAGATGACATATCTTGTTTGCGTCAGAATAACAAAACTGACAAGGGATATTTAATTAAAACGGGATATTTAATTAACCTAACTGGCTAAAGAGCCTTCTCAAGAGTCTAGTTCATATGCAATGACAGATACACTTAAATCAAAAGTATGTTTTTGCTTTTACACATTAATGTGAGACTTTTTTGAGATTTAGAAATGGGTTTACAGAGATTGACTCAAAGTAATTATCTAATCTTGCTTTTGGAATATAACGTTAGATTCCCAGATTTGGCATAGCCTAATGTTTGATTTAATTAATTGTTTTAATTGTTCCAAATTTAACCTGAGATGATTTAGTTTAATTTTACTTATATGTTGTAATATTCTGCTTCAGTTGTAATATTCTGAGATGATTGTTTTGATTCTGCATGTTGTAAACTTTTGTACAGTTTTTTTTTTTTTTTTTTTGTATATTTACTCTTAGTTGGGCTTGCTGCTTTTTGTTTTTTCTTCATAGTATTTCCGTGTGGTTCATGTGTGCGTTTCCTGAACACCTCTGGATCAGCTACCAGCACTTTACTCTATCAGCAAACCACAAGAGAGGGGCGGGGTGGGGCCTGGTTGGGGGAGTGGCTTGGGTAGGATGTGGGCGGGGACTACATGTCTTGACAAATACAAGAGAATAGATCTGAGTAGAGGATAAAAAGGATTGACATTTACTTTCCATTTGTTTCCTTTTTTGATTTCTTGAACATGTAATTTATGATTCCCTTGTTCTTGGATGGATTTTAGGGGAGTTTCTATTTCTTGTACATTTTTAATTCTCATTCAAAACTCTGAAAGGGCTGAAAACTGAATGTAATCCATCATATCATCATTATTAGATACAAATTTTGAGGAAAATATATGCATTGCTTAAACTCTTGTGTCTTGTCTTCTGTAATAATTGCCAAATATAAGTACCAACGGCTCAGCATATGCAACAGAGAGTATTAATGTCACTAGAAGTAGGACTTACTAGGATCAGAACCAAACTGAACGCTTACACACAGCTGGGCTAGCCTGTTATTGTGATAGATAATCTGTCTGCTACAGTTTAGTCTATTTGTGTCGGCCTTTATATGGTAATCCGTGCCACGTGCAGTAGTATGGTAAGTGGATTGCTCTGTCACTGGGGTTAATGTGCCATTTCAATTCTTTATTTGACATGATTCTTTAGTTTATGTTTGATTAGAATTTGTTCAGAAACTTTTGGCCTGGTCATAGAGGTCTCTAAAATCTAGCTCTATATTTAGAGTAATCAGTTTTAAAAAGTCAGACTTTTATGGTGTTAATGGCACTCTCTTGGAACAAACCACTGAAGCCTGAAATACAAAAATCACACATTTCTATGACGCTGATGGACAAGCATGGAAATAAATGGCTTGTTTAATCCATTCATTTGTGCTGTGGTGTGACACAACTGTCAATAATATTGTCATTTGCCACTCAATTCCTTCATCAAACTGACAGTCTGGATTTTTAATAGGCGTTAGAGGTGTGGTGCGCATAATCCCTGAAACTGTCAGATTTGTGGGAAATTTTAAATTACCCTGACCACCAGACCGTAAAGAATATTTGGGTGTGTCTATATTTATGAAAGGTTTCACTGCGGATAATTTTTCTGGTTAATAACCTGTTGGGACTGTTCGTTTCTCAGAGGGCCCTCGGCTACAGATGTTGAACCCTTCTGCTCTGCACATGTGGATTATTATGCTGCTGATATAAGCGATTAAATATCACGTGCATGTCACGATGCAAGAAAAAATCTCCATAATACAGTTATCAGTCTGGGTTTATCTAGGGTTAAAACAAGTTTAAGCAGGACATTTTACATGCTAATATGACCTTTTAAACTTTTGGAAAACAAAATGAATGAATTGGAGTAGCCCTGCAAATATTATAACTGACCATAACCAGAGTCATTTTTGGTCTTCTGTGCTAATACACAAGTAAAATGTAACATAAGAAACAAGATATGCACACTTAGCTGGTGCTGAACACATTCTAAAGGATCATTAAGATTATTACGCAGTCTAGGTTATCATGTGGGGAATGTGTAGGGTTCTACCCCAGAACCCTAATCCTACCCATCGCGTAGCATATACAGTCCATTTTTGCGTATCAATACCACGAGTTTTCGTTTTTATTTGGCATAGTATTTATACGCACTTTCATGTGATTGGGTTGGGAATGTTGTATCTGTATTCTGCAGTCACATGGTCTTCTCTCATAAATTATTTCCCCTTTGCCTTTCAGTTATGGTGATTAAAAATGTCTCTGGTAACTCTGGTAACATTGTGGTTTCCAACATGCATCAAATTAGCATCTTTTGTGTTGCACAGAAGAAATTAAGTCATATGGTTTGTAATGACAAGATGACGGTGTGTAAACAAAGACAAAATTGACATTTTTGGGTAAACTATTCCTTTAAACATAGTTCACCGTAAAATTTAAATTCTGTTATTAATCAAATGACTTTTCTTCCATGTATAACTTTCTTGTATGATTTTCTTACATCAAACACAAAAGATGTTTTGAGGTCGATGGTCACGTTTTTAATCATGTTTCAAGAGGACAAAAGTAGGCTATAGAAAAGTAGTTTCTTCTACACGCGGGAAAAGAGTTCATGTGACTACATTGATATGGTAGGCTATGTTCAAAAATTTGAATAGATGGAAATTTAATAAGTTTTTGTAATCCCAGTCTGTTTTTGTGTATTCAGAATGGTCTTGTTCTGACGTCATGGTGACAGAAGAAGTCATATGGACTTTTTTTGGTCCTGTGGGGAGGCTTAAAGGCACCTGGTTTCAATATACTTTTGTTAAAGAAGCATGAGCATTCTTTAAAATGTTAAGTTGTTGGTCCGTGGAAGAAAGTGATGCTGAATTGAATTAGCTTGAAGGATGAGTAGGCCTAAAACGATGACAGAATTGGTGGACTGAATGCCTGGAGGAACAATAGTGTAGGCCTATATGCAATTGAAGCAGCTTACAAATTGTTAGTTATTGCAAGCATGCAAACTCATGCAGTGTATAATGATATTCCAAGTCAAAGTTTGAAACTAAATTGAATTTAGTTCTTGAGCTGAAAAATCCAAATTGAAATAGTTTGATACGCCTGCATAAGTTATCGAGCATCAGTTATTAAGTCTGACAGAATGCGCTTCAGGTATCAGATGAATTTCAATGACTTTGAGTTCAGTTTGTGTGTATCTGTTGGTGGGAGATTAGAAACTCGTACAGAATGTCAGAGTGGCTGAGATTCACCATGACAGTTTTACAGTGTGTTTCATAATGACAGCTAAAGTGCGCCCCCTGCTGGCACCACATAGCGCTGCACTTTCCCACTTCTAATTCTACTTCAGGTGTGGCAGTCAACAATTGTACAGAAAATATCATATGCATATTATAAAATGTGCATAGACTCTGTAATCATAATTTCTGCTTGTCCAAAAGTTATAGAAACAGACTATGCCACAGAAATGTGCCATGAAAAGCTAAACACGGATGTTAAAGATTCTTTGTAGAATCAGAGATGCTAATGAGAACTTTTAGTTTTAGGAGTGTGTTGATGTGATGGCGATATTAGGCTTTTCCACCGGTACAACAGAAAATTGCTTATTTTACTTTACCTGCCTCTGAAGGAAAGTGCCCACATGCTGCAGGATATGAGGCTTTCATCTGTGTTTTCTTCTTTAAAAATGCTGGACGTGCTTTTGCCCTTTGTGTGTAATAGCATAATGCACGAGAGTAGGAGGAAGATCTTTTTTCCATTCCTTAATACCCATCATTACTATGCAATAGTCTGCTTTGTGACCGCACAATTTAGAACTGGCTGGGCTTTCTGATATTACTTTGCTTTGTGTAACACACGACCCCCTACAGCACTGCACAGAAGGCGTCATTTTTGAATTTTGATTGTTCCTTTATAGTGGGGTTTTTTGGCCCTTTTTGGAGCATGACAGCGCTGTGAACAGTCATTATATGGCAAAAGCTGTGTAACGATTGTTCAAAAATGTCTACTTTTGTGTTCCGTAGAAAATAACAGCATATAGACTTTGAAGGACTATTTCAATTTTTAGCTGAACTATTTCTTTACCATGCACTGTGTTAGCAAGGGAAATATTTTTGACTGAATGTAATTTTTTTAAATTGTTAATTAGATGTGAAAAATGTCAATTATTTCTGTGCTCTAGAAAATATTAAGCCATTTTAAACATTTTAATGTGTTTTCTGAAGAAAAATAAGTGCTTGATTGCAAAACTCAACATATACAAAACTTAAAGTTATTTGTATAATGAGATAATAAATATTAATGGAATTATACTCAAGTCACCTATATATTATGCATTTCAATGTACATATTCAATGCAATATGCAAACACAATAATCTTATTACTATGTCTTCTCATTCACCATCCACCACAGTAATCACTCAAGTTATTCCATTTCCCAAAACCAAATTGCTATATTTTGAAAGAAAAAACTCAATTTTAAAGCAATTAACTTTCATGTAAAGCGGAAACCACTAAAACCTGTGGATAATGTGTGGAAATTGCTTTTCCTCAAGAAAATGTGATTGACTGTGTCACAACGTGACGGTGCCCCCGCTGTGTGGCTTTTTTTTAGAGATGAAGTCTGAAAAAAGGAATTGATGAAAAAAAAAAGCTCCACAGCTGAGGCTTGATGAATGCCATCTTATCAAAGGCAACACGTCTTGTGTAAGAGAAATAGTATTTACAGAAATCTTGAAGGTGTGAGAAGTGTTGTATTGCTGTCAGGCTTATGCATTACGCATCCTAAATCTGGCTTTACAATTGTGCACCTATTGCCTTTCTGATCTAAACCTCTCTGCACTTTGAACCAATGAAATAATGAAAACGTATTGTTCCACAAATGTGGGCCTTGATTTTGAAGGAGACATCTGTGATGTTACTCATCGTGTCATTTTGTCAGGTAGCACTGTTCAAACTGGCACAATGCATAATAATTGATTTTTTAAAGACAAAGTCTGCTTTAGACAGGGTTAAATGGAGACTCCCTCCCAAGAGGCTAAATCAAACTGACAGCGTGAGATGCTGACAAAAGGTTTTCACAGCACTTGTCAGTTCACCAAATCCATGTTAACATTAAGGCCTAATAGCTGGGAGGTTAGACTTGTACGGTAATTAGTAGGTCAGGAATGCGCTGTATGTGACAGGCAGAAGAGGAGTGCGTGACTGGTATAATTGTGCGTGTTTCTGGAAGAGTGCAAAAGATGTACTTCATATCAGCTCAAGCGATGTCAGGTGGTGGGTGGAACGATCTCGCTCTCTGTCTAAAAGCTGTGAGATAACACCTAATTAGTGGTTACAACATGAACACATACCCTCTATAGACTACACAGAGCAGCTGGGGATGTTTACATACACTTAAACAAACAGCTCAGTTGGTAAAATCAAGAAAAAAGTCCTGTTTTCAGTACAGTTCATCTATTGGTAAAGAAATGAAAATGAATTCATTTGAATAATGTTTTCAAGTTTCGTTAGAAAGAAACTTTGGTTTATTGGAAGCCCGGTTTTGATGGTCTTAAATTCTTCATCTGTGTTGCCACCTGTATTATTATGGTGATTAACAGTATATTTTAAGGCATAAAAGAAACTTTCGGTTCAATTCGTAGAGCAAGTTGATTATACAAACATGTATGAACTGCAAAATGTAACGGAGCTGGAGAGCAAAAGTCAAGCAAAGTTTTTGTACACTTCGGCATCTAAAAGGGATACACATCTAATAGAAGACCTCTGTCATATATATGTATGTGTATATACCGTGCCCTCCATAAGTATTGGAACAGTAAAGACAAAATTGCTCTGTTGGCTGTTGAGTCAAGACATTTGCAAATATGATTAAAAGATGAATATGAGACAAAACTACAGAATGTCACGTTTTATTATTAGCCGTTTCAACACATACATGTTTTACCAAATAAAAAGAACAGCACTTTTAGAGTTCATCCCACTCTTTGATGTGAGCATAAGTATTGGGACAGTTGAACATAAGGCAGATATAAAAGATTAAAAGCTATTATTTAGTTGCAGATCCCTTGCACACAATCACAGCAGTGAGTCTGTGACCCATAGACATCACCAGACTCTTGGTCTCATCCTTTGAAATACTTTTCCCAGCCTTTAATGAAGCCAATCCCAATTGTTGCTTGTTTTGGGGAGTTTCTGCTTTACTCTCCTCTTCAGCTGGTGAAATTCATGTTCAATCAGATTTAAATCTGGAGATTGACTTGGGCAATCTAAGACTTTCCATTTCTTTGCCCTTATAAATTCCTTGACTGAACTGGCCGGGTGTTTTGGGTCATTGTCCTGATGCAATATGAAACACTTCCCAATGAATCTGGTGGCATTTTCTTGAATATTGGTAGGAAAGATGGCTTTGTACCCTTCCAAATTCATTCTGCTACTGTCATCATATATTAAGTCATCAGTAAAGTTGAGAGGGGCTGTTTCAGAGACAGCCATGCATGCCCATGCCATGACACCACCTCCACCATGCTTTACAGATGAGGCTGTATGCTTTAGAACATTTGCAGTTCCCTTTTTTTCTCGACATTTTTGCTTTCCTATCACTTAGATAAAGGTTCATCTTTGTCTCATCGGTCCATAAACACAGTTCCAAAACTCTTCTGGCTCACCTTTGTGCTTTTTTACAAACTCTAATCTTGCCTTTCTATTTTTGGTGCTGGTCAGAGGTTTGCATCTTGCTGTGTAGCATTCTGTGTCAAAGTCTCCTGAGGACAGTAGATTGTCAGAGCATCACCCCAGCTTTCTGGAAGTTGTTGGCGATTTTACAGACACGTCTTTTAGAATTCATTTTCACAGCTTTTATGATTTGTCTGTCATCAACTTTGTTTTCTCAGCCGATCAGGTAGTTGTTGTTTGCTGGTGTCACTGGTGGTTTCCAAACTCTTGATTTCTCCATGCCCTTTGTTTTTGCTATAGCTCTAATTGACTTCCTCTTTTCTTTTAGCATCCAAATTGCTTGCTTTTCTCTCAGAGTCAGCTCCCTCATCTTCATCCTGGTTTGTGTGTGTCATCATCGAATGCAAGATTCCGAATACAGAAGTAATGGATATAACTGCTTTTAATATCTGAAGAATTAATGCAACAGGACACAGCTGATCACTTAGAAAGACCTGTGAGGCAACTGTTCCAATACTTATGCTCACATCAGATAGAGGGATGAAACTCTAAAAGTGCTGAACTTCTTAGCTGGTAAAACATCTATGTGTTAAATCGCCCAATAATAAAATGTGACATTCTGTAGTTTTGTCTCATATTCATCTTTTAATCATATTTGTAAATGTCTTGACTCCACAGCCAACAGAGCAATTTTGTCTTTACTGTTCCAATACTTTTGGAGGGCACTGTATATATATATAATTTATTTTTTTTTTTTTCACTTTATATGATTTTTTAAAAAGGTTTCAAGGATTTCTTTTCTGTAGAGTGTAGTTTTTAGAAAAGGAATTTTGTCAAGGTAATAAAATAAAATTAGAGATAAAGATTTAATAAAGATTTGTTGGTTTATTTATTTATGATGTGTTTGGATATCTGAAAGCTGTGTAAAAATACCCATAAACTGCAACTCTGTCATTTCAACTGCACAATTACCTTTACACATACTCACGCAGCAACTCAACAATAAGTGCACATCTCTCACAGAACGTGCAAAAGCTTTCAGGAGATGCCGAAATACAGCTAACAGCCTTGCCATCTGATAATAAATATTTGCCATATGTCCTTCACAATATATATCCACGTCTGTGGTCTAATGCACTGTTACTTTGAAGCTTGGATGATAAACAGTTTTTCATCCTGTTACTTTACTTTGCTTCCACTTCTGGTCTTTTTACAACTCTAGGATCAAGGTTGTGTACTAAAAAAAAGTAACCTGACTGCTGCATTTGTTAGTGAATTCTTTTCTCCTTTTATTCTGTTTCACTTTGCTGACAGCATAAAGGAAAAGCTGCTATTATGATGAACCAAACGAAATCATTTTTGCATATCCCATATTTCATCTGTTTTCCAAATTCCTCTGCCATTACAGGGAGGTTTTGTGAGGAACATAGCCATTGTGACGTGAGCCTGTCCAAAAAGATAATGGTGTACCTGACATGCTGAGTGGGTGAAGTTGGCTCCTCTGCAGTGAATGGGTGCCGTCAGAATGAGAGTCCAAACAGTTGATAAAAACATCACAATATTCCACAAGTAATTCACATGACTCCACGTCTTGTGAAGCAAATAGCTGCTTATTTAAGAAACCAATCCATCATTAAAATGGTTTTTAACACTCTCCAGTGAAAAAGTCGGTCCTCTGCACAGTTATATATGCACAGTTCAAGCACTGTTTACAAGCGAAAACAGTTCTAAAGAAATATATTGGTGGATTTCGATGTAAGAGCACACCAGGGGATGCACTTTTTCACTTGAGGAAACATTATCTATTATGGACTTAAAAATAGATTTGTTTCTTACAAACACGCAGCTTTGTACGTCACAAGATGTTAATGGATTCACTGGGGACATGTGCGTTACTTGTGGAATATTGTTATGTTTTTATCAACTGTTTGGACTCTCATTCTGACGGCACCCATTCACTGTAGAGGATCCATTCGTGAGCAGTTGATGTAATGCTTAATTCCTCCATCTCTGTTGTGATGAAGAAACAAAATCATCTACAACTCGGATGGCCTGATGGTGAGTACATTTTCAGCATATGTTCCTTTTTGGGGAACCTATTCCTTTAAAGACAGAGGGAGGTCAATCTCACTGTCTAACACATGTGACAGTTCAGAAAGCAAGAAGTATTTTCTTTGAGCATCATACAGGGTTGCCAGGGGAACGGTGTCGTACACACTGAACAAGTAAATAGCATTATAGTTTGAAAGCTACAGAGAAGTGGGACTAAAAAATGTCATGTTGTTGACATCAAGTGCCCTTGAACAAAAACACAGACTGTGTTGTTCAGTTCATCTTCATCTCCCTGAGACACCAGGGGAATAAAACAATAATTACAGTCTAAATTGAACACAAAAAAGCAAATTAATTTAATTATTGTAAGGAGTCTGCTGTGCTTCTTTCGCACTGTGTAGTAATTATTATTTTTCTTTTGCTGTACAGTTGAGCAAAGGCTTGAGTCTGTATTTAATTGAATAAAATTGAACGAAGCAATGCCTTTAAAGACACCAAGTCAAAACTGTACTTTCAATGCATTTGAAAGATTCTCCATATCCAGCTTCTTTTTTTTTTTTTTCTTCCTGAAACTGATGCCAATCGATCTTCCTTATAACAAGGTGTGTGTGTGTGTGTGTGTGTGTGTGTGTGTGTGTTCACTGCTGTGTGTGTGCACGTTTGATGGGTTAAATGCAGAGCACGAATTCCGAGTATGGGTCACCATATTTGGCAGTATGTCACTTCACTAAAGTCTGTATAGGCCAATTACACAGTTTGCTTGTTGTCATGCTTTCATTGAACCAGAACCAGAACCAAAGGAGTGACAGAATGGGCAGTTTAAATGACACAAAAATATATCCCACAGAACATTTAGAGTTTTAATGATTAACTAGCTGGTTGCAAAGTGATATAATAGACAACATAATGTTGTATAGAATAGATGATGTATGACATAAACCAAAACATTGTATCATTTCATATGCCAAATATGTCTAAATTAGTGATTATTATATAATTTAATAAATATATATTGTGTGGGTTATATTTTTTTATTTAATATTTTTGCCATGAGTTCATTTTTAGCGGCATTAAGCCACCATGGTTACAATAATGAAAGCAGTTTGTTTGTTGGAATATTGAGTGATGTGCTCATCCATCTCTTTCAATAGATATTTTACTTTATTTAGATATGATCTTACCTATTTACAAGAGTTTGAACAGCTGTTTGTTTCATGCACACGCATGTAAATACAAAACTCTAGCTTCGGGATATAGAAACATTGATTCAAGTAATATGTATCAAGTAAGCTGCTGCCACTGATTTTCACAAATTTTAAGTGGAAGAAGTTTTTTTCCACAAGCACGTGGTATTGATCTTTACTCAGAAAACTGGATTACTGCATTTCCAACAAAATATTCAGTTTCTCTGGCTTATCCTGCAGCGGAATATATTTAAACCAGATTCACTTTTGAGAATAACAGACCCTTTTCTTGGTGGGATGTGCAGCATAAACACATTTGTTTCATCAGAATCAATTATAGAGGGACATTTCCAGATATTGTATTTGAGGTTTGTTGCCTTATGGACCATTTATACAAGAGATTCTTATGTCAGTCAAAACATTTTCCAGCCGTTAACCTGTGATCCTTAATTTGTTGATGAAAATAACCTGCAATTTCAGCTCAGTCAGTGTGACAATAAATCTGTTTCACGCCCCGAAAGTAATTTGTTGTTTGGTAGCTGGACTGTGAACGGCCAGGTCTCCTTGTCGCCTGATGTCTCTTCTAAAATAAACAATGGAAATTAATGTGGCATGACCTCCAATAAGTGGATTCATTGAAGATGTCACTTGGACAATGAGTTCCAGAAGGTGCCCATCAAATCTGGTATGCTGAACCATGCCTGGACTAATATTTTCATATTTATAACATGTTTTCACTGACTTATTAAAGATGTGATTTCATTAAGGAAACACTTTAATTATACACAGAATACTTAATTCTGATTGGTCAGTTGCACCATTTAGTGCTAAACTGGATATTTGACCGTTGTCCATGGCAACATACCCCTGTCTCCTGTAACACTTTTCATGCCAATGTAATTTAGAACAGCTCAATGATGCCACCTTGTGGCTGTAAAATGGTAAAATAGTAAAATGGCATTGGAGGGCATTAATTAGAATTTAATTGAATTTGAACTAATTTTATATACAGTCAAACCAAAAATTATTCAGACACCTTCAACATTTCTAACATTACCATAGTTTATTCACTATACCCACGGTGGCCCAGAGAGCTCAACGCGCTGCAACTTCAGAAAACACATGCAAATAGAAAAAGCACCAGCAAATCAAGAAAACATCTTCATCAGTTTGACAACACACGCGCAAAGTTTTAGTGGTAGTCCACTGTACGAAGAATTTCTGGGTATAATATGTCACACTTTACTTTATTTTGCCATCCTCACTTACATAAATGAACTTACATGAGCTATAGTGTCCTGCACCCACTAGTAAAAAAATATATCAAAAATGATGTCTGAATAATTTTTGGTTTGATTGTATATGGTGAGCATAAAGCCTTTGATACACAGCTAGACACAAAGAGCAGGAAAGGATAACTTAGTATGCTATTATGTAAACAAACTATCACAGTAAAATAAATTTGACTAGCAAATTACTTTATATATAAATATAAATATATGTTTATGGTTTATTAAAGCAACATCTATTATTGGTTGTACTTTACAAAGTGGAAAGCATGCCCAAAAATCTTATCCATCAAAAAAAAATATTATTTTTCAGCAAGAATGCAATTGATCAAAAGTGACAGTAAAGCCATTTATAATGTTATAAAACCTTTCAATTTCAACTAAATGCTGTTCTTTTGAACATTATATTCACCAAAGTATTCTGAAAAATTACATTTTCATCCAAAATCACATCCAAAAACTGGCAGGAGAGAAACAGATTGTACCATTTGCACAAAGAGAGGACAATGACTTTAGTGTTGTCCCTGAACAGTTTGCTGTTAGGCCAGTGTACTGTTAGCATGAAGATTACCTGAGAAAGCCACAATGGCAAGAAAGTCATAACCTGTTGTGTCTTCTATTAGCAGAGATGAGAGAAAGATCTCAGTACATTTGTGCTGTGGAGACGCAAATCTTTTTTACTCAGCAGTGTTTCGGCCAGCAAATCATCCTTCCTCTGGCTGACCGTGCAGCCACAGCAGTCGACCTGAAATCACATACCAACATGAAGCAGATGCTGAAATATACACACAAATTTAAAGAAGGTAAATAATGGCTGGTGGATACTACTCCTATTTTCACATCTCAGCTATATTTCAGATAACACTAGAACTTCCCCTTGTGGTTGTGCACAGAAATGCTGCTAGCTAAAGAGAACTAAAGAGCAGGTCAGCTAGGTTTTTACATTTATCCTATACGCTTACTGGTGAGTCAAAAGAATATCATTGATTGGTTCTGGTTCCTCTTTCAATTAAATTTATTTTCATGACTTCACATGAAGTCGCCCGTGTTAAGTTAAACATGGGAAACCGGCTCAGGTCTTTAACCATAAGCCACACCACTCCATAATGCTCTGTTCATTCTGTGGGTAGAAACAGCATTATATCTGCAACGTTTGAGTGAGTCTCAGTTTGAGTAATCCCCAAACATATGGTTAGATCACCACACTTAAAGTCCACATGAAAGAAAGCTCAAGTTATTCTATATTGTCATTTCAACAGTCGATATAAAGCATTTGCTAGTTTTCCAGTGCTAGCAGCCAGATATTATATTCCTAACAGTGGCTCTAAACTGGTTTACATTGGAAAAGTCGGAATTTGGAAAAGTGAAGACTCAACACAATACTGTTGTAGGACCAACATGCAAAGAGTGGATGAATAGAACAATTAAACAAAAAAATTGGCTTCCACACCATAGATTGTTTCATGCTCCTGGCAGCCAATAACTTACCACAAAACACATTGCGGTTGGCACAAACTTGGTTATTTTTAATGCAAGTGAACGCATATTTAATGTAGTCTTGGTCATATTTTCTTTTCACCTTGCACTTTTTTATTCTTGGATTTTAAAGATGAAGGTATGCTTCGCAACCTGTCCATGTTGTCATCTCTGCCTAATTTGTCTGGGGTGTACCAAATGACAGATAAACTTACATCAAATGTGTCCATTTGATTGGACACATGGCCTTTGATGTTGACATCAAAAGATATGGTAAGCCTTTTCTCCTCCATTTTAAAAGCCTGTTTATTTTGCTTGATGGATTTTATTATCTGCATTTGGCTTTTTCTCTGCTCCCATATCAGAAAAAAGGGCCATACCCACCAGTTTAAATCCAATAGGATAAGGTAATGGCTATCTTGCTTTTGGTGTAACTGAAGTTCTGGCCAGTGGTAGAGAGGGTAGAAATCTGCTTTGAATTCTTTAACTTGCCATTTAGGCTAGAAGATAATAACAGACAATTTATCTACAAACAGCTGTATTCATTGTCCCTTCAATTCATTAATTGCATGCCAAGCCAATGATGAATGATGAATGATGAATTGGGCTTCATGATGAATTCTTAATCGATTCTGCCATGCTTGAGCATTTGTGCAACTACTAAAAGAAACTCAATAAAAGCCTATAATGAGAAATGAAAATGGTTGCAAAACTTTTGCCAGATTCGAAGCAACTACATTCGCCTCTAAAACACATTTCAAAACAGTCCAAAATGAAATGAAATATGAAGTGAAAACTTATACACCGCAAACATGTGCACTTGACCTGTGACGGTAGCAACATAGGGTGTGCATTTGTGGTAGGCAGTGCATTTGTGAGTGCATGATGCTCAAATTCTCCCCGTAGTGGAAACCACATGCAGCAACTGCACAAACACCAAATGCTGAAGGTGCAGGGTCACGGTTTTCAGTCAGAGTAACTCTCCTTCAGGGACGAACAGAAAGCTTTGGCTGTTAGGCTGACTGACTGAGAGATGCATCTTCTGCTGCTGTGTGTTGTTCTCCAGGCTTTGTCCTTGTCTCAAGGTAAAATGGTTCTGGTGTATGGTTTGTGTAGGCAGACTGGGTCTTTCATCTAGAGAGCTTGAGTTCAAATGCGATTATATTATATTCCATATTCGGGCACTTTTTAAACATTCTAATATTTAATAAAGGACCTAGCGGTGTCTCTATTAAGTCGATGATACTTGAGCAGAGAGGTTGTAGAATTGTCAAAGAGTATTGCACAATCTGTCTAACTAGCTCTAGAGACACAATCACTATCATAGATGGAAAATCAAATGTGCACTTTCAACAAAAGACTTGGTGTAAGACACGCTTTGTGGTTGAAACAAAGCTCAGTTTAACTAATGCAGCACAATGCAATCTGAAGGCTTTTTTAAAAAGCGACAAAAGAAAGTTCAGCGATGCCTCACGTCGCTTTTGTAAAGTGCTGTTTGAACAAAGTGCAACCAGAGATTCGTTTATGCACTTCAATTCACTATGACACATTGGTAAATAATAAGCTGAACTTCACAGGAGACTGAATAAAGAAAGATGACTCATTTATAAGTCAAATGCATATGATGGCTAAAAATAAAGAACAACATTTTATCGCTGAATTTTCCTAACAGCCATTTTTAGACTACATGGAGGGTGGCATTTACAAGGCTCGACATTTATAGAAAAATGTTTCAGTAATAGAATAAGTGAAATGTTATATTTTTATCCAGTGTTCTGCTATAAAGAATGCACAGATCTTCACAGAAATAGAGCGTACAAATTGTGTTTTGATGAATAAGACTGTACACATACCTGGTCTGTAGAAAATAACTGTTAATCTGAGGAAGATTACATCATGCAAATCTTAAAATCTTATAAAGACAATTCTTGCAAATAAATTTTTGGTTTTCATTTTAATTAATGATCTCCTTTTGTAATACAACAAATGCATTGTTATAAAGAATATTAAAATATTAATTATAAAACTAAAAACATCATTTGTGTATGTAATTTTATATGTTTATTTCCCAGAAGGTTATGCTGAAGTTTCTGTAAGCAATTTTCCTTTTTTAAAATTGGAATGTATTTGGCTCATATAATGCATAAATAATACATAGCGATATTATTTCTTAAATTTACTTCATTCTGTGTGAGTATTTTTTTTTTTTTTTAATTTATGTACCACAGCAGACATAGATATGCCATTTTTGTAAGAAAAATGAATATTTTTAGATTCTCTGAGAAAGTCTAAAGCGAGTGAGAACATAATGGTTACTCACAAATGCAATTATCATGTTTCTGAATGAATTTCATACTGTGCCTTTTTTAGAGTACGCTTTAATGGCCGAGCCGAGTGTCGGCTCTGAGTGAGGCAGATGGAGAAACTAATTTAGAGGACCACGCTGTGTTGAAATACAAGATCAGCAGCCCTTTTATCTAGTTAGCGTTAACACAGCAGGTTTTCAAGAAATAGTCCTGTAGTTATAAATAACTACAGCTTTGCTATATGTTATTGTTAGATAACTTGTACATATTTCATCTTGCGGTCTCATTCATATTGTATAAAACTTTTAATTAAGATTTATCTACATTCTCTTTATACTGCTAGCCATTTAAACCTATTCCATGTTGTTTTGACAAAGTCTTCCAAGGCAAGTCTTCAAATGTGAATTCAAAGCAAAATTAACTTTATAACCTGACATGAGCATTACCGATGTTTTGCCGAACATTGTTATTTTGTTGTTATAAGACAGCTTTTTTTATGAATCTTGATCAACAGTGTCACATCACATATATCGTCTTTGCAGACAGTGGCGACTGATAGCAAATTGGAAGACTGTTTGTTTAAGCATTCTGTACGCTTCAGACTGAAATGAGAGTTTTGCCTTCTGGCCTCATGCAACATGTTCTCAGCAAAACTCATGATGTTCCTCTTTTCATCTTCAGGGCTCAATGGTACAGATGACCAGCCTTCCAAGAGTGTGAAAAAGCATGCTGATCATTCAGACAAACAGAGTGAGTTGAATGGTTACTGCTACTCATGCCTTCCTTTGAAAGTGTCTTGTCTACATGAGTGTTATCAGTGGGTGCTGTTAGCAGCAATCTCACGACAATCAAAAAAAGCTAGCTTATTTAAAAGGGGCCTGCAAAATCAAGCAGTTAATCATGATGTTGAACAATATGCATGAGAACTGTGTTTGAGGTAGGCCTGCTGAGACTAACCTCCTATCATCAAACTGAACAGAGAAAAAACATCAGCAAGACCACCGCAACATTGCACAGAACTGTGAGAGCAATCTACCACCCCACAGACAATTTTATTGCACCATTTTATTGCACGCTAGAATCCATTTTAAAATGATTAATCACTGTGTGAATTAATGATGTAAATGCTGTATGCAATCACACAGGCATCATACATTAAGAAGATCGAAAGGAAAATCCTTGCGCTCATTTGGGAGAGTCTCTCGACCGTATCCAACAATTAAGCTCATTGTCATAATTTTGAATTTATAATTACTGATGAATTTATATTACCGAAAACTTAATTTTATATATAAAAAAATATTTAACAGCCTTTCTGCGGCATTACAGGAAGATGCTTAAATAATCTCAATCCATTTTCCAAATTTGTACAAATATTGCTGTGTTCATGGCATTCATCAACCCTGTTATTCAAGTTGTTGTTAAAAAAAAATCCAACTAATATTTTTCTTCATCATATTGAAAATTTTAATTTGCTTGCAATTTTTTTTTTTACATATTCATTATACATATTTGGTCTATTTCACTTTGATGCTTATTTGATGTTTTGCGTTAGAATGAAATGAGACAAATTAGGGTATACACTTCCCAGATTGTTAAATTAAGCACTTTCTTCCACTAACCGTTTGTTGAAAAAGACTTAGTTTTTTAGGTTTCATGCTCTGTTAGATACCATGTTTTCATGCTTCTTCACCAACTGCACTATCATTTAAATGTTTGGGGTCTGTAAAATCTTTTTATGTTTTTAAAAGAGGTACTTTATGCTCAGCATAAAACAAAGAGTACAAAACAATAATATTGTAAAATTACAATTTAAAATAAATGCTTTCTATTTTAATGTTATAAAATGTGATTTACTGCTGTGATGTTAAATTAACCCAGTCTTCAGTGTCACATGATCCTTTAGAAATCAATCTAACATGCTGATTTTGTGCTTATGAAACATTTTTACTATTGTCAATGTTGAAAACAGTTTGTGGAAACCTTGGTACATTTTTTTCAGGATTATTTGATGAATAGAAAGCTCAAAAGAACAGCATTTATTTGGATCCATTTTAAAGACTTTACTTTCACGTTTGATCAATTTAATGCATCCTTACTGAATTAAAATATTCATTTAAAAAATAACAAACAAACAAACAAACAAAATAAACCCTACTGACCCCAAACTTTTGAACGGTTGTGTTTTTCACCACCACCACCACCACCACAGTGGAACATCAGACCAGTGACCTCTGACCCTGTTGAGAAGTCACCCCAAAGCAAGACCTTCAGAATGAGTCACAATTCCACAGATGATATACAGACACAAACTGCATCCTGTAGTCATAAATCAGGAGAACTTCATGAGCTCAAACCACACTGCGGAGGCAATCTCATAAACTTTCTAAAAAAAAAAGTTCTTTCCCCAGTGTCCTCCATGTTACAATATGACATTTCCACAGGAAGTGACTCACGGGATGTGGCTGTGTTGCAGTGTACTGCTACAACGTTTTGCAACACAAAACAATGCCCCACGGTTTAGATATTCACTTTGTTGTTTGGGTCTAAATAAAAGTCTAGTGTCTGATGTACTAGAAATACACACTGAGAACAGAATCAACACTCAGATAAGATCAGTGCCAGGATGCCATGTTGGAAAATTTTCTGACTCAACGCAGTATGCTGTAAAAAAAAAAAGTGAATACATTCATGAGAATGATAGAAACAGTTAAGGTAGATGATTCAATGAAATCATTTAATTTTTTTTTTTTTTTTGTCTTTCTGATCTAGTTGAGCTCTCCACACTAAGTCTGTCCGAAGGCTGCTTTGGTGTGCCTAGGGCTCTTTACAAAAACACTACAGTCGATGTGACCCTCAACCTTTTGGATGCTCAGAAAAAGAACGAGCTTGCTCTCCAAATCTGTGAACGTTTAAGTTGTGGCCGTGTTTTCAAGCACAGCACGAATGCAACAGTGCACAATGGAACTTGTCTTGCAGACTGCATCCTGAGAGACTCAAAACTGCACAACTGCTCTACGGGTGCAAAAGGCGACTGCATGAATGCGACTGAAGTAATTTGCGGTGAGTCATCTGAGATCTTCTCAGAGATCTTTTGATAAGTGTTCTACTTTTGTTTCATTGCTGTAATTGTGCTTTGTCTGGGCTGACCACTGTCTTCCAGAGCACAGTGCTGTCCGATTGGTTGGAGGACAGGATCGTTGTGCTGGTCGGGTGGAGCTGCTGCATTCTGGGAATTGGGGAACAGTGTGTGATGATCATTTTGACATCAATAGTGGACATATAGTTTGTACCCAGCTGGAATGTGGAAATGCGATAAGATTGGACTCTTTTGGGCCTGGAACAGGTACCATCCACATCAGCCAAATGAAATGCAATGGCTCTGAGAGCAGCTTATGGGAGTGCAGCTCAATCAACACCACTGCCAGCAACTATTGTGGACATAAGGAAGATGCTGGCGTTGTGTGCTCAGGTATTGTACACATTCTGATTCTGTATGCTCAATGGGCAAGTGCTAAATATCGTAAAACTCCTCTCTTTTCAACACAAAGGTGAATTGCAGTTTGCCTTATATGCTATATTTCAGAGAGTATTTCACAGTATTTTCAATCGAAAAATATATAGAGTGGGGAATGTTTACTCATCAGGAATTGATTGGATAGTAAAAAGTGGACATACATGCCCGGATATGATATACCCGATATGATATACCCAAATGCAAGTTTGTTTAAACAACATTAAATAGCTTTTATCAGTTGTTTGATATTATCTAAGCATCTACATGGCCAAATGATATCAAAAGAAAAGAAAGCAAATTAGTATATTTAGATTAAAAATAACAAAGGAAATTTTAGGAGCACTTTATTTGAAATGTGCTTGTTAATTATTACAGTAATAACGGTAAATTGCACATAATTATATGCAACTAAGCCTAAACCTAACCAAACCAAATTAAACCATAATCTTAACCCTATTCCTATAGTAAGCACTGTATACGTATGGTTCTCATGAGAGCACCTGTAAATTTAGTTTGGTAATCATTCTACACATAGTCTAGTAAAACAAAACAATGAATAATAGTATTAATGCATTTTTTGGTATTTTAATAAAATAATAACGAGTATGGTAAAACTATTATAGTTTAAAATATAAAGTGAGTGTTAAAATGACAATTATTTTATAGTACACTTAAAAATATAATGCTAGTATTTACATTTTTATTTTATATTGTTTATAAAATAAGCAAGCTTTTATTTTGTCCGGTTGCTGTGCTGGTTTTAGCACTGCTGAGTGAGTGAAGCGTTTTGCATTTTGATGTGAAAACAGCAGTGCATAGCCTAGATTTCTGCTTTACGTTTGCATGGAAATTTTATACAGTATTACAGTGAGTCGGTCTAAAAGGGTGATTAAAAGCTGTTAACTCATGCAAATGAGTGGTCTGAATTTACTTACACAGCGCATTTTTTATTTTTGGCGCACGTGCGCACCAGTAATATGCACCCTAGTATGGTAATGTTAGCAATGTGGTTAATTAATATTACTCATAATTATACTGTTACAAGGACACCTTAAAATTAAGTGTTATCCATTTTTGTTTGGAATAACATACACTGTTGAATAGTTCAGTAAGACCAGGATATGTATGACGGTAAATAGGGCCAGTTTCAACTTCGTGTTGACTGGAGCATCATAACATTTGCTTTGTAGACACCAACGTTTTGTGCCAAATGTATTACTTAGCAACCAAATTTCATGTGTGTATTTGAGGTCATAGTACGTGACCTCTTGAGGTGTAACGTTACCATAATTTCACCGAAAAGCGGGTCAGAATTAACTTTTTAGGGTGGTGGGAGACAATTTCCAGTCAGTTGGTCTTCCAGTTTTTTAGTCAGTTGGTCTAAAAAAAAACAAGACAAAAGTAGGGCATGCTTACAAGGGTCTTTCTGAAATGTCAAAGCACACATATATGAGCTTATTAGTGTCTTTTTATGAAATCCAGACTGACAGGTCTTGGTAATTTGTATTCCATTGAATCCTTTGTATCCAAATGGATTAACTGTCTTTCATACAGAAAGTGTTGAGATCATAACCACAAGGAGCACAACCGAGCTAAACTTGACAATTCTGGTGCCAGGTGATGCTTCAGTTCCTTCAGTTTAAAAATAAAAATAAATGATTAAAACAGTGACATAATCGGCATGATTTCTGTTAATATAAACCTCTCTGTTTATTTTAGTGTCAACTGCAGTGCCATCTACACAAAGCAGCAGCGGTGTTTCAGCAGCAGCGATTGGCTGCATCATCTTATCTATTGCTCTGCTTATGGTTATTGTTTTAAATGCTGCTGCCTATGTGCATTTCAAAAGAGCAAAGGGCAAGTATAAGCATGTTTTACATGTAAAAGCACTACTCACTCATATCTTCTGAAGCAGTGGAAACAGTGGCAATATTGTAATAGGGTTAGAAAGTAAATGCTATCCACTGTACTAAAATACTTGACTATGAAAATACAGTGGCACCAAAAAATATTCAAACCATTTTAGACCCTTTACCTACGGTGGCCGAGAGAACTCAATGCGCTGCAACTTCAGAAAACACATGCAAATAGAAAAAGCACCAGCAAATCAAGAAAACATTTTCATCAGTTTGACAGCAGGTGCTGCAAATGCTCACAACACAACTAAATAAAGAATTTTATTTGCAGCGTGTTTCTTTATTTGTTTGTGTTGTGAGCATTTGTAGCGCGTGTATTGTCAAATTGATGGAGTTGCTTTCTTAATTTGCAGGCATTTTTTCTGTTTGCAGCACATTGAGCTCTCTCAGCCACCGTACTTTACTCACATAAAAAGTGGCATCAGAAAATAAATAACACATTTTCTTAGAACTAAATAAAAAAAAACTGAGCAAGTAGAGCTGAGCTACAACAAACAGACTTATAGTTATTTTTTATCATTGTCTAACTCTGAGAGCATCTATGCGTACAAATACAACACTGATGCCTTAATACTGTATTGTTATGATCTTCAAAGGAATTCGCTGACTTCTTGGCCAATTTCTGTGTGCATTCAGTGCTTTCCATTCAAATAACAGGAAATTCTTTTTTTATAGAACACGAAGAGCGTCAAACCTTTTGTGGACTATTAACTCATTCTTTTGATTTTAGTTAATTGGACAATACAAAAGCTTAAGGCAACGGCTTAGTGCTGCATTGGGAAGTTTAAGTCATTTGTTTTTGTCCTCTCCACCAACAGAATGTGTGATTCACCAACAACACCGTAATTCTCACACAAGCCTGGAGAATGAGTCCAATGCACAGATAGGAGTCTACAACCCACAATCTGTCCACACTGCTAGGGAGTATCAGTATGGTTTGTATTGCTATTGTGTTTATTTTCTATATTTTATGTCCTCACTGATTATTTATTTTTAGTATTTATTATATATGATAAATATTCTTAAAGTATGGTCTACTGTTGTATGTAATTTTAACCCATATTGTTTAGTTTTTTCACAGAATGTGAATTTAATCTGTTATTATTATGAATAGTGTTAATACAAATGAATACTATAATTATACTACATAATTTTATTTAAATAAGTGATTCAATTTTAATAAACTGGGACTGTAATTATAATGAAAAAGTGTGTAAATAAAAATGTGTCTTGTATAACTTTAGTGATGTTCTGTTTTGTCATTTCTGTAATGATCAATGTTTTTCACTCCTCAGAAAGTTTTGGCCCGAGAGCGAGCTCAAACTATGGCCGCAGATTTAGCAAGAGAACAAATCGACCCACTCATAACTCTGACAGCTCCACTGATTCAGACTATGAACATCACAACAGCGATCGACCGCGAAGACTGCCTCTAAACTCATCAAGTATGCTGGTTTTAGCAGACAACACATCTATTGCAGATGACCACAAATATCAGCTAAAATACATATCATCAGTTCTAAAATTACACACATCAGAGAAAGTCGTTTTACACAGAACCAGATATTACTGGTTTAATTGCATAAGCCATTTTTACATAAAACAGAGCCAGTGAGTGTCGGTGGAGGAAAATAGTTTCCTTTTATACTTCAAATTAAATTGAAACTCATCTAACATTAGAGAGAGCTTTCAGACACACCAATGGTTGAGCACACAAGTATTCAGCTTCTGACATCTTCCTTATGAAAGTTTAAAGCTGTTTTGAATGTGAAGAGACAATAGAGAGAAAATGGAGCAAAATGTCATCAGAGGTGGGTAGAGTACCCAAAAACTGTACTCAAGTAAAAGTAAAAGTACTTCTAGAAATATTTACTCAAGTAAAAGTAAAAGTAATAGTCTGAATAGTTACTTGAGTAAGAGTAAAAAAGTATCGGATAAAAAAACTACTCCAGTTAGTTACTAGTTACTTTGGATCATATAGGTACTGAATATAGTCTATTTTTATTTAGATATATAGATTACATTTATGTAATGTGTATGTGTATACACACACACACACACACACACACACACACACTGCCGTTCAAAATATATATATATATATAGCTATATATATATATATATATATATTTTTTTTTTTTTTTATGTAATTTATTTCAGTGATGCAAATCAGAATTTTCATCAGCCTTTACCCCAGTCTTCAGAGTCACATAATCATGTTGATTTATTATCAGTGCTGCTCTTTTTAGCTTTCTATTCATCAAAGAATCCTGAACAAAATGTCACAGGTTCCAAAAAATATTAAGCAGCAAAACTGTTTCCAACACTGGTAATAAATCGATATATTATAATGATTTCTGAAGGATCATATGACTCCGAAAACTGGAGTAACAGCTGATGAAAATTCTGATTTGCATCACTGAATTAAATTATATTTTAAAGTAAATTAATTATGTATTATCCTATAACCTCTGACACTGAAACCTCTGAAAACGCCTCACATGACTGCTCTGAACATAACGAAACAAATGCATATTGACGGATCTTCTGTTCCGCAAAATGTAAACAAATGTAGCCTATATTTTTGCAAGAGTAAATATTGTAAAAATATGAATATTAATTGTGTCTAGAACAGCTAGGCCGCGCGCCGCTGCGCAGAGCTAACGCGGGTTCCGCGGGTGTTCATTTCATACTCTGTGACAGCTTATTTAATGTATAAATTATACATTGTATTTAATGAAAGGTACATGTACAACAAACTGGTAATGTCATAGTGGTATCGTGGCCTATACCTGTGGAACAGTAGACAGCACATGCGGTGTTCATCTAATAAAAGATCTTCATATAGCTCTAGCAAACAAGCCTTTGTTGCAGATTTGTTTTCAACTGACTGTAGATCCAAAGCCACGTCTTCATCGCTCTTGATGTTCTTAAACTCTCTATCTGAGTGAGAATCGCTTCAGAGACTCAACGCGTGCGGCAGGGAATTGAACGAATCATTCAAACTGATTCGCGAACCGATTCACTGGTTTGCCAACTGGTTTGGTAAAGCCTTTAAAACAGAATCGACTCAAAAGAATGAATCATTCGCGAATGGGCATCGTTCATTGCCCAGAGAAAAGTAGACGGCGCGTTTGGAATAAACTTAAGCATTTTTAACTTGTATTGCATTAAGATACAGTAACGAGAGGACAGTCGCCCACAGTAACGAAGTAAAAGTACCGTTTTTTCTCTAAAAATATACCTGAGTAAGAGTAAAAGTACCCATTTTAAAATATACTCTAAAAGTATTAGTTACCCAAAAAATGTAGCCTACTCAAGTAAATGTAACGAAGTAAATGTAACTCGTTACTACTCACCTCTGAATGTCATGCACTACCATTCAAAATATTAGGGCTTGATAAGGTTTTTGTTTTTTAATTAAAAACAAAAAGACTGTATTTCTTTGATCCAAAATGCAATATTGTGAAATCATTGCAATTTTAAATAACTGTTTTCTATTTTAACATATTTTAACATGTAAATTGTTTCTGTATTGACAAAGCTGAATTGATCATCATTACGCCAGTGTTCAGGATGCTCAGGAAACATTTCTTATTAGTAGTAGTAAATACAGTTGTGCTGCTTAATATTTTTGTGGAAACTGATGCATTTTTTGCACAATTTCATAAAAGTTTTTACTTTAACTTTAGATTAATTTTACGCATCCTTGCTGAATAAAAAAATATCTTATTGGCTTCAAACTTTTGACAAGTAGTGTACAGATAAAACTAATCCACTAGTTTCTCTGTTTTAACATTATGCACATATCATATATTCTTGTTAAGAAGTCACGGCTGTGCATTGAATGATAAACAGTGACTTGTGAGCAACCACAATTAAAATGTATGAATTCTGTCAAGCAGGAGATGTGAATGATGTAGACAGCACATGCTCTAGAGAAAGACGTGTACACAATGTGGAAATCAACATGGACACCTTCCAAAAGTCAGGTATGCACAAATAAATCATAGTCAAATTCATGGGAAATTTTACACTTGCCTTTTGATCGTTTAAATCAAAAAATCCAATGATATATTATTTTGTTTCTTTGTTATGAAGGTGATAAACCCCCACTGACACTGTCTTTTGGTGCTCCTGACACCAACAGGCAATGTACGCAGATTTCATTTGACTGTATTTGTTCAACTCTTAATAAGGAAATACACTGGAAATGTATACATTTTCCTTTTATACTTCAAATAAAAATTGAAACTCATCTAACATTAGAGACAGCTTTCAGACACACCAATGGTTGAGCACACAAGTATTCAGCTTCTGACATCTTCCTTATGAAAGTTTAAAGCTGTTTTGAATGTGAAGAGACAATAGAGAGAAAATGGAGCAAAATGTCATGCACTACCAGTCAAAATGTTAGGGCTTGATAAGTTTTTTGTTTTTAAATGCTGACATTAACATGAACTAAGATTAATACATGCTTTAAACATATTTTTCATTGTTAGTTACTAATGTTAGCAAATGGAACCTTATTGTAAAGTGTTACCAAATACTTTTATTGTTAATGTGAATATTTAATAAATACTAATGTTTTAACATTTTCCCCTTATGAAGCACTTCAAGAAAAGTTACCACTGACACTCTTGTCTTATGGTGACCATCGCATACCTGGAACTGACAATAAAGGTAAAGCGCTGATTTAGCACCGATGAAACATCAGATTTTTTATATTTGTTCCTGTAAGAAATAGCATTTTTAGTAAGGAAATGAAATCCAGATGTATGAACCCTCTTTTGCCTCTAGGAGTAGATGTGAATGATTCAAGCAGTACATCTTCTGGAGAGTTCTATCAATACACAGAGACTTACACAGACAACAATTTCATGCCACGTATGGATTGGATTAATTTGATTAATACAGAGAGAACATGTACAGGTGTATCTACTTATATTTGATATTTTTTCCTCTAATGAAGGTGAGGAAAGGCCATCATTGCGTGAAAAGTCACCATCACCATTTGCACCCTTGTCTTACGGTGACCATCACTTATCAAACCCTGACAGTCAAGGTAAAGCACTGATGTAAAACTCTTGATGAAATCCCAGATTGTAAAAACATCTTCCACCTCAGGGATTCCGCGGGTCCTTAAAAAGTGTTAAATTTAGTTTTATCAAATTTAGAGCTATAAAAAGTGTTAAATGTTACAATAAATTCTTAATTATGATTTCAAGAAGTCTTAAATTTGGGGACAGAAAGACAATAATTACGCTATTTCTTCATGTGATGAATAAACTTAAAAAGACTATGATTTCATTGAATAAATATGATCGCTGCATGTTTCAAAGTCAGGTGCTGCGCTGCTTTGTGTACTGCCGTTACCAGGAAAAACGCGATATTTCTGCCGTTCCGAAAGTGCCACCTGCTGGCAGAGAAAGAATTAGCATTTTCAATAAGCAGGTTGTTGTTTTTGTTCAGACCAATGGGAATTTTTTTTTTTATGCTGCAGACAAGCGGAGTTGTAAATGTGAACTGGTGGATCAACAAAAAACAATCTAAACAATTAAAAGAGTAAAATATATTTGTTATTTAATTAATACAATAATTGCTTGATAATTGTTTAAATTAATATAATAGTTGATACTTTGTCATCCATTTCCTTAAAAAATGGTTTAAAGGCTAAAATGTGAAGTTTATCATTTAATAAAACTGTAAATCATGCTTTTTATGGTCATTTTACAGTTTAATATGTTAGCATAGATATTGCCCTATCCAGCTTAAATGGTATTAATTTTATTTGCACAGGTCTTAATGGTCCAGTTTCACAGACAGGGATAAATTTAAGCCAGGACTATGCCATAGTTCAATTAGGATTTTAGAGTAATTTATATAAACATGCCTTAGAAAAAAAACATTAATGGTGTGCATCTTGAGACAAAACAAGGGCACTGACAATCAATCAAGATCAATCAGTACAAGTTTCTTTCAATTAAAACAGCTCAGACTTAAATTTTAGTCCGGGACTAGGCTTAAGCCTTGTCTGTGAAACCAGGGGGAAAAGTATTCAATTTGAGCTTTAAAATATTTTAAAAAAAGGTATCAAAAAAACAGTATCTTGTAGTAGGGAAATACATTTCAGATTTATGAATTCTCTTTTTTCTTCAGCGGTGGATGTGAATGATTCAAGCAGTACATCTTCTGGAGAGTGCTATCAAAACACAGAGATTGACACAGACAACAATTTCATGTCACGTATGTAAAAATAAATTATACACTGTGTTAATTTAATTCATTTAATCTAGAGAGAACATGTCTGGTGTATCCACTAATAATTCATCTTTTTTTCTCTAATGAAGGTGAGGAAAGCCCATTATTGCATGAAAAGTCACCATTAGCACCCTTGTCTTACGGTGACCATCACTTGCCAAAGCCTGACAGTAAAGGTAAAGCTCTGATGTAAAACTCTTGATGAAATCCCAGATTGTAAAAACTTCTTCCACCTTTAAGATTAAACAGTATAAGGAAATAAATTTAATATTTATGAATTCTTTTTACTTCAGCGGTGGATGTGGATGATTCAGACAGCACATCTTCTGGCGAGTGCTATCAAAACACAGAGATCGACATGGACAACAGTCTCCAGTGTGGTAGGTTCACATAAAGCATGTAATATTGAGGCTTGAAGGGTATTTTCACTGAGCATTCTTAGGATTCATTCTGTCAGGTAAATCTCATGTATCTGTTTTCTCTAGAAGACGAGGAAAGCCCATCACTTCCTGAGAAGTCACTACAGACACCCCACAGCACTCAGATGACAGGAAACACTGCTGGTTACAGTGGCTCCCATGTACCTTTCGCCCACAGTCAAGGTACCTATTTGATTTAACACAGTGACGATATCGACAACCATGTATTTTGATAGGGATATGTGTGAATTCTTCTGTGCTTGGCAGGTGGGAATGATTCAGACAGTTCTTCATCAGAAGAGTGTTATCAGAACACAGAGATTGATGAAAATGGCTTTCCTTATTATGGTATGAATGAAACATTTGATCTTTTATAAGACCACAAGTGCATTTTCCTAATTTAATGCTAATATTTCATTAGAATTATATCACCAGCAAAACAATTTGAGAAGTTTAATTAAAAATTTCAAAGTTTGATTAGTGACCCAGTAATGGTGCGGAATCTTTAATATTGCTTCTTCGTTTTGTTGTAATGTTTCTACGGAGACCCTAAGAGCTCATGGTGGTGGAAAGATTTCGGGGTGGGAGGAAAAAATCTTTTTCAAATCTTTTGCGTTCTCTTGCAAAGATGTTTGCTTTGCGAAAATCTTTCCACCACCATGAGCTCTAAGGGGCTCCGTATGTTTGTTTGTTTTAAATACATTTTTCAATATTTCCAGGTTTAAATGACACTACTGCACTACTAAAGTTTGGGTTCAGTAAGATGTTTTTAATTTAATTTTTACGGTGACGCATTGCTTCCACACATTTTTTTGCACTCAATTTTGTCGTAATAATGAGATGTTATGCCGTGTTAAGGACATCTTTTCTCGTAATAACGAGACATCCCATTTAAAACGACATCCTGTCTCATAATAATGAGATATGTCTTTAAAACAACATAATTATCTTATTAAAACTAAATTTTTTCTCGTAATGACATGTCATAAAGATAATGTTTTTAACGGTTTAATTTTGTTATTACTATTATTTTGTTTTAAGAAACAGAAAAACAAAGCTATATATATATATATATATATATATATATATATATATAATATCGTTTTGACGAGAAAAATGTCGTTAAAACATCACATTATTATAAGAAAAGATGCCATTAAAACAACATATCTAGTTATTACAATTTACTTGAATGGAATTAAATAATATGTGTATGGCAGCAATGTGTCACCGTATTTTTATGACATATGTCGTTATAATGCGAAAAAATTAAGTTTTAACGAAAAATTATGTAGTTTTTATGACATGTCGGTATTACAAGAAAATGTAATTTTAATGATATAACATCTCATCATTACAACATAATTGAGTGGAAACAATAATATGTGTGGCAGCAATGAGTCACCGTACATTTTATTCTGCAGTAATGCTGCAACTCATTTATTGCGACAGTAAAAACATATGGCACAAAATATTTCTGATTAAAATAAGTGCTGAAAAAAATAAAAGAATATGCATTGTTTTCCAAAAATGCAGCAAATGAGCTTAACAGAGTGAATTAAAATTTAAATGTATTCAAATAAAAGTTTTTTTTTTTTTAATTGTAATATTTCACAATATTACTGTTCTTATTGTATTTTTGATGAAATATCTAAAAACATGTAACTAAAATTTGTCTCTCTTGTTTTTGGAAGGCGAGGAAAGCCCATCACTTCCTGAGATGTCTTTTCAGAATCCCCACATTGCACAGATGACAGAAAGTACTGACAGTTACGGGGACCATCATGAACCTAGAAACCTCAGTCAAGGTACCTCTTGCACTTAACCATGTGACAGTACTTCTCCGCTCAGAGAGCTTCCTTTCTGAAATCCCCAGACTCCTTTGAACCTGGATCTTTTGTACAGCAAACCTAAACTTTAAAGCAAGCAGTATAAGTTTTCAAGTAAAACAAAACACTAATTTAATTTTTTTTTATTTTATTTTAGAAACAGATAACAGCAGCACAGCATCAGAGGCATCGTACGTTAATGTACCACCTAAAAATGATAGGGAGGACCATTCTTCAGATAGCGACTATGAAGAAGCTGCCTGGTGAAATCAACATGACAACTGCAAGAGCAGGTAAAACCTTCAAAAACACAATTGATTCTTTTAATTCTTGATTCCATTTATTCTGTGGACAATGATGTGCATTTATTCTTTAGGACAGACAATTCACAACAACACATCCCTGAAAACCAAGGAATGTAACACAGATGGGCCCTTGCAATACCTGAGTGTTTCTTAAGGAATTTTCTGGAAGAACAGAAAAAAACAAACAAACTACATTGTCTATTTTATAATAAACAAACTATAATCAACCATTCTATTATTAACATCCAATCTCATTCTTTTTTTATTTCCAACGGTGCAAAATGTCTAAAAATGTGCATGTGTTTTTAGAATATTTGAATATGTTACAGCCTTTCATTATTCAAAATAATAGAGTCTACATAATATACACCAGCCACAGTGCTTCATCATTCTAAGGGAGAATGCAGTGTTGACAAAGAGACTCAACTACTTCACACAAAAACTCTTTGTTATTCAGCCCCACAAACTGCACAAAGCAAATTTTGAAAATAACCAACATTCTCTTTTGCGAGGAGGAGAGCATGCAACACTTGCTAGTGGACTCTGATAAGATTTCAGACTCGTGCTCATACTTTGTGTTTGCCACAAAACCACTTTAGCTGCTGTTGTTCCCTCAGGTCAGAGAGCGACACGGCTGAGTGCCAGCTACATTGACAGGCGTACGCACGGCCACCCTTTTTCCTTCTCAGTTTGGCTTTTAGTTTGTGATGGTCCGGCATGTTATTCCTAAAGCAGGGGACAGAAGAGAAGCTTTGTGAGAATCTGAAAATATTTCTGTACTTGTAGTTCACAGATTTTTTCAGTATATTACAACCCGTTTATAGAACAAACTGCAAAACATATTATCTTGTGTGTGGGTCTGCTTCTCTCAAAATGTCAAACTGGTGCTGGATGTGGTCAACGAGCAAACATAAGAAAGTTCAAAAGTCCTCTGGATACCCTGGACTCATTTCACCCTAACAACAACAATAATAATAATAATAATATTGTAATATATTATATAAAATATAATAATATAAATGAAAATAAATATAACAAATATTGTTTATATTTTGCACCGACGATGGAAGGCTTTTTTAAGGACAATTTTTAATTTAGATTTTTTTTTTTTAAGATTTAGATGTAATTTAGAATTTCTTCCACAATAAAAAGCACATTTCTGCCCTATTTTAAGGACCAAATAGAATTCGTTTTTTTGTGTAAATAGATTTCTTGGATTTTGTTTTTTTCACAACAAGTCTGGATTTTAATACAAGAACCATTAGTATGAAACCCCAATGCACATAATACAACTGTGGTCCCATTTCACCCAAGTATCCTAATAATAATATTATATGAAGTTTATATTTTGCACAAAAAAATGGAAGTCTATTTTAAGGACCATTTTATTTACATTTGAAGGATTTATTATTATTATATATTTTATTTATTTTTACCACAACAACAAATCTGAATCTTAAATGCAAGAACCAATTATTTGAAGACATTATGATCACATGGTTCAAAACAGCATTACAGAGTTCAAATTTTCGAGCTAACCAAATGTCTTTGGAATTTTTAAGTCTAAGTTGTTAAAAACTCCAGATATCAGAATCAGAATCAGAAAGAGCTTTATTGCCAAGTGTGTTTGCACACACAAGGAATTTGTCTTGGTGTTATGAGCTTCCAGTACAGAAAGTACAAACATATGGACAATAAAAGATATGGAAAGAAAGATATGGACAATCAACCATAAAGTATTCATATTTCAGAAGTATAAAGGTTTCTTTCTGTGCTATTATATCTTGTACTTTAAACTACAGCAAGTAATGTAAGCAATATATGCAGCTACAATACTGAAAAGATGGTTTCTTTGAGCTGATTTATCACCTGTTTAAAAGGGAATCCTCAAGTTCAAGTTTCTAAAGGTTCATTGAATAATTCCAACCACATTCTCTCCTAATTAAAGTTGCAAGCTTGAACATCATTAAAACACAAAGACCCTTCAACTTAAGAGCTCGGCTGTGTCTGAGCACGCAGCAAAGTGCATCATGGCCTAAATATGGAAGATAACAACATAAAAGACATGGTGCGAATGATTCACTATCTGTTTGATGCAAAAGTTGAGTGAGACGCTGCAAGACACTGCGCTGAAGATAATACGGAAATGACGCAGCCCGGAGGAAAAAAGGGTTCGTGCTAAAAAGGTGGCGTGTTGCGTTGTTGAACGCTTGTCCTTTATCAGCATGTGCAAATTTAATAAAGCTTATTTTTAAGAGGGCAACATGATGACTTCAACAAAGACCTCATTAACTGACATGCTGGTGCTGTGCAAAAACAAGCCTGCCTGTGGCAGTCTAATGAATTGATAATGAATGAACAAACTGCTGCGCCTGCAACAGTGGGACACATGGATCAATGCTGCCCCCTCCTGATCAAAAGATGTTGCCTCCTGATACCTTACCTGAAAAATAAATAGTCACAGGAGTCATCCCATTCCTGATCCTCAAACATGATTACACTGAAATCGCAAGATGTACATCTTAAACGGTTGCAGGCCCTTCAAAAACAAAACAATTCTTGTTACAGACCACAGTCAGAATACATTTGCACATGCCTATGCAAATCTAATGTACAATCTCAATGGGGAAAATATGTATTGTGATAGTAGTTGTTAATATTGAGCTCATTAGAAAATGATTAAAATTATGTATGTGGCCTTCAAGTCCATGCAAGATCTAATTCTGATGTAATTTTCACCTTTGTGAAACACTGGTTCCAATACCGTGTGGTACAGAACTTCCACCAAGAAACACAGGACAACATCTGTTTGAGGAAAAACGTGAACGTTAATCAGTAACAACACACCTTGAATCTAGCTGTTCCATGTTTGAAAGGCTCAATTTCTCCTGTAAAACTTCTACATTTGAATGTTTATGAAAACTATAAACTTACTTCTTGGACGTTGTCTGAGATGCATCACTTGTGGAAGTTTTTGCTGCAGTGGATTCCTGTTCATGAGAGATTTTTACAGATGCTTGACATGCACTGTAAACAACTGGCAATATTAAACTGGAAAAAGTATGTTTGCTTTGTTCACTGATCATAACAAGGTTTTGTCCAGTTATTTGACTTACATGAGTGCTGGTGGGCTGATAATCATCATCCAGTATTTCCTGCAGCATAGCGTCAATATCATCATTGTCATGTCGAGCTTTTTTGTATCCTTGTTTTCTGGAAACCGTGAAAATAAGTCGAAACGTTATGGTGTTGTCTTGGAAGAATCTGGTTTTGTTCAGGTCTTGGAGATTATGTAGCTATACATTATCGTGTTGTTAGTCTCGTGGTGAACCTTTTCAGCATTTCAGTCAGACTGGTAACACATTATTTGTATCAAAAGTGTGCTGCTGTATGCCACTGTAAACATAAAGGGTTTAGTTGTCTATTATCTGCAGTAGTTTGTAGCTAGGTTAGCTCGGGTGCTAATCTCGCTAGCGTACTAAATTACGTTACCTTGACTGTTTCTTGTCATCGGGGTTCACACATTTTTGGTCCGTTTGTTTAAAAGCGGTTGTTGGTTGTTTGGACGCAGACGTGCTGCAACAAAACTTTGATTCGACTTCATCAAGTAAATCATCCAGATCATCCGCCATGATTATCCGCTGGAGAACGCCACGTTTGTTACCATAGAAACGCGTGGATCATTTCTTTGCTATCCAAATGCGTAATATAACTAATCGAATTCTACAAAATTCACTTTACTGCACTGTTAAACAAGATAGTCGTGCTCTGGAAGCTGACCTAACGCTTCCGGTTTGCTGATTGGAGTAAGATCCAAAACGGAAAATGATTCGTTGTCGGCAGGATTCGAACCTGCGCGGGGAGACCCCAATGGATTTCTAGTCCATCGCCTTAACCACTCGGCCACGACAACGCTATACACACATCTTTTAGAAGTCGAATACTTTTCTCAACATTAACAAGTAGTAGCGGAAGAAGGAAAAACTCCCAGAAAATAATAAATATTAAATATATTTAATATTATATATTAAATAGTGTATAAATATAACGTATTATTTGGTTACGGTCAGGTATGCATATGCGCAGAAGAAATTAAGCACACTATATTTATCTTTTGAGATGGCTTATTGTAGTAATAAAACGACTTTACTAAATATTCCAGTGTGCTTTCTTGTGGCGGTGACAATTGTAAATGTGCATTTGTATTCATTTGTTATTTTATTATTTTACGTTTGACCTGACTTGAATACTTTTAAATATGTGTATTTATTTTCTATTTAAATTACTATATTTTGTTAAATCACAGTAATTACGACAGCGATATTTACCACTGTGAATTGCACAAACTTAACTGCAGGGGGCTCCAAAATATCAAAAATACACAAAACCACACAGTTGCGACGATTGAAAAAGAAAAACTATAGCATAGGGCGGGGATTTGATTCTATCCAGACTTGAATGTGAAGCACTGCACTCGGTTGTAAGAGAGGGACAGGTTTAAGTGGACTAAATTATTGAAATCCGAGCCCACTTTAACAGAGAGGTCTGTCGTTTCACCGGAAAATCGAGCTGACAATTTAAGAAATTAAACAGTCGTCGTTTACAAAAAGATCAATACCATGCATTTATAAAATAAATACTGTGAATTTTCATTTAACTGTGGTCTTAAGATAGAAATGCATAACCTTTTGTCTGAATTATTAAACTTATAAAGCATTTGTTTTATTTGTCGCTCTTAGTCTTGACCTCACAAATAGAAAAGTATTATGAAAAAGATTCATTCCCTGACCGGGAATCGAACCCGGGCCGCGGCGGTGAGAGCGCCGAATCCTAACCACTAGACCACCAGGGAGTGAGTGCACGGTGATTGATATAATTACATACAACTTTGCACCTCACCTGAAATCAAGAAATCCACTAAATAGTTAAAAGGTATACATACTTTATTTAATTACGATACAGTAAAAACATCTTATCGGAAATTGTATTTATCCGAAATACAATAAATAAATTTACAAAACTGTGAATTATGCTGGTGATGATGGAACAGGTTTGCGAAATTTACTCTGCAGGAACACTCAGGGAACACACAGACCCTCTCTTTTTTTATTCACAGTTTCTCTCAACACATACTCGTTCTCAAATCCTGTCTGTTGGAACAAACCAGCCAAGCACTCTATGAGAAGAACAGATGGAAAACAAAATCATTAGAAACAAAACATTAACTTAAATGCAGTAAAACAGATGATTAAGAAGAAACAAATGCTACACTGACCTCTTGAGAAGAAAAAGGAACGGGTCCCATCCTGCCTTACATAAAAATTATCGCCCAGCTTATTGCCAGACTTAAACCTCAACATGGCATGATCATAAAGTCCATAGTCCCCGAAGAGGACAATACCTCCTGGTATTAATACCTATCAGTTTGTTTTGAAAGCAGAAATAAATTACTTCACAACACAAAGAAAGTGCATTATGCATTATGTTTAACAAAATGTTGATGCACAACATAGGTGAACTTACAACATGTGATCAGCAGTACCTTATACATTTGTTCCAGGGCTTTCTGCATCTTGTCAGGATGAATTGCAGACAGAACAAATATTAATGTGGCTACATCCACTGTCTCCACTTGTATGGAGGCCTGGAGAAAAGTCAGTTTCTCCTATTATTTGTTTCTTTTGTGGAATTCTGTATTTATACAACTAAAAATACTACAATAAAAAGGCTGCATTTATTTGATACAAAAATACAGTAAATATTTGTGAAGTGTTATTATAATATCAAATAACTGTTTTCTATGTGAATATACTTTAGAATATTATTTATTCCTGTGATGGCAAAACTGAATTTTCAGCAGTCCATACTCTTCAGTGTCACATGATCCTTCAGAAATCATTCTAATATGCTGATTTGGTGCTAAAGAAACATTCATACATTTAAATAGAAAAGAGACATAAGAGACTTCTTTGAAAAAGGTAAAAAATAATTATTCCAAACTATCCTTTAAATTGTGTATTAATACTATTATTCACAGATTCATATCTTGAAACAGTTATTATATGTATCATCAAACATTAAAGGCTACCGTTGTGTTTGTTGTATATTTATGCTGGTTGAGGCAATAAATTACAAACGAATACAAACTCAGTATTGTTTATTTGACATACAGGTGCTTTTGATTTCTGGTCAGCTGGCTTCAATGGAAAGCTCGGATCCTGTTTATACAGACAGGCAAATCAACACTTTGCTCGGAGAAAACTGAACAAAAGTTACTAAAACGTTGCAGCGAGAGTGTTGTTGCTCATCCAGTATGAAGAAAGCCATTTACACCAATCAACATGCAGTCTCTCAGCCTCTGGCGGCAGGCAATGTCCTCGGTGGCAGTAAGCATGCTCATTTTTAATTTACTCAGCCCAGAGCCCCCCCCCCCCCCCCCCCCCCTCCCAAAAAAAAGTTTATACAACAAGTCTACTTTAATGTCTCAAAAACCTACATTCAAACCATGATACGGTGCTGTACCTGGGCCCCCTTTAAAAAAAGAAAAAACTTCCACGGATCATCGAACATGCCCGGCCCCACGTTACGAACTGTGGTTCAGCCTCAATCCAGCACCAGACCGGGCGCGAGGGGGGCTGAGGGATGTCCTCTGAAGTTTACGGGGTGTCCTCAACGTCTGCAATGGTGTGGATGACGAGCGCCTCCTCTCTCATGTGCATATACAGTATACGTTTAAATTATACAGGTAGCAGCAACACCCCCTCGGCAAGGGGTTAAGAGGGTGAGGGGGTGACATGGACTGATAGGGAAAGAAAGGCAGAGGAGCAGTGAGGAACAGCATCTCTCTATACTGTTCCAGCGTCTCTGCTCTGGTCCCTCCGGCGACGGTGCTCTGTTTTGTTCCGGCTCTCTGAATCCTCTCGGTCGATCGTCTCCTTCTCTCGTTCTCTCTTCCTCTCTCGACGGGCCTCTGTGTTCTCTTTCTCCTGCAGGTTGAGGCGTTTTTTCTTCTCTCCCCGCCGCTGACCTTTTGGCTTACCTGAGAGGACAAATGGTGACAGCATGAGGCATTTTGCAACAATAATTGAGGAAAATATAAACACAGTGGTTTTTTTTTGTTCACCAGGTAAAAATCTGATCACTTGGAGAAGTAATAGTACGTCTCTTCAAAAAAAAAAAAAAATTGAGGTTCATTATATTACATTGTAACAAAAGATTTCTAATTCATCTCTTTTCTTCTAAACTTTCTATTCATCAAAGAATCCTGAAAATATGTATCATGGTTTCCACTTGAGCAGGAAATCAGCATATTACAATGATTTCTGAGGGATCATGTGACACTGAAGACTGGATTAATAATGCTGAAAATTCAGATTTGCCATCGTAGAACAAATTATGTTTTAAAAAAAAGAAGAATAAATTACAAATAAATTACAACATATGTTCAAATAGAAAATGATTATTTTAAATTGTAATAATATTTCAAAATATTACTATATTTGGAGCATATTAATGCAGCCTTGCTGAACATAAAAGACTTATCATTCTTATCATTCATATCCACAGAACAAACAAGTTACATGTTAACGGTTTGGGTTGGGTTGTTCGGGATGTATATGAGTAATGCTTTTTAAGCACCACAATGTTTACATTTTTCAGGAAAATTACTTACAGTGTTTTTGCACATTAATCTGGGATAAGAGAAAGTATTTTAACGGGAAGAAGGACACACACAATGTGAGTTTCACGCTGACCAATCAGAGTTTGGCAGGCATCTGGGCTGATTTATTTGCTGTGCAGGCGTGTTGAATCATTCTATCATTCTATTAATCAGTCTTTAAGTGATTTTCCCATCATCCCTCATCTCTCTCCGCCTCCAGATGGCATTACTCATTCAACCTAAGATGACCATTGTTTTTAATTTTCAGCTGTTTTGGTTGGGAGACGTCCCTTCGGCAATCATCACTTCCATTTAAAAGTGTTTTTCATGGATTATTAAGAGTTTGATGGAATCCAGGTTGAAGACAGTTGTGAAACTGCAGAGCCATCTGGTGCATTGTGTGATTGGTTGTGTCTGGTGTAACACAAGATGACAGTCTTGTACAACAACTTTTTCCATTTCATTCTTTCTTTCACACTGTCAAATGACGGTTGACCAGTGTTTTAAAGAGACGGTTCACCTACAAATGAAATTTGTGTCATTTGTGTCTTTTTTTCAGGGACCTTTAAATCTAAAACGGCAATAAAGAAACAAAATTCTAGAAACAAAAATATATAGCCTATATATATATATATATATATATATATATATATATATATATATATATCATAACAAAAGCACATAATACATTTATTATTACCTAAATTGAATGAAAATCTAAAAAAATAAAAATGAATTCAAAATATTAATGTATAATATAATAGTAGGCTATATAAATAATATTAAAATAACAGCTGGACTCAAATGAAGGTGTAGAACCATCTCAAGGATGATCCGAAGAAATGGACAGCACCTGAGTTAAATATTTGAGTGTCACAGCAAAGGGTCTGAATACTTAGGACCATGTGATATTTAAGTTTTTCTTTTTTAATAAATCTGCAAAAATGTCAACAATTCTGTGTTTTTCTGTCAATATGGGGTGCTGTGTGTACATTAATGAGGAAAAAAAAAATGAACAAATGATTTTAGCAAATGGCTGCAATGTAACAAAGAGTGAAAAATTTAAGGGGGTCTGAATACTTTCCGTACCCACTGTAGATAACAAACCAGAGAAACGATATGGTTGGAATCATTTTTGAGAACTATTTTTTCCAGCTGATGAGTGATAAAAACATTGACATTTAAAGGGCTCAAGCAGCATGTGCTTATAATAAACAGATAGTTACTGTGCGTTGGTGTGGATGCTAATATAGTTAACATTATATCTTTATAGTTATCGTTCTTGGTGTTAACTAGTGTTTTTGGCCCTTCTTTTGCCCAATTTGGCCACTTTAAGTGTCGTTATACAGAAATATTCTTAAAATATTCACCAAACAATAATAGCAAATGGTTTCAAAACAGCACGAGAATGAGTGAATTATGGCTGCATTTTCATTTTTGTGTGAATTAGACAGTGGAAATGCAAAAAGGTGGGGGTGCAGAGTAAAATGCAGAGTCAGAGAACTTTATCAGCACTGCGCTCTTGAGCAACTGGTCTGATTTCTTCCAGTAACACGATTCCTAAAATTAGCGTACAGTACGTTTCTTTTGGAATAAAACGGTCAAGATGAACAACCAAGGTGAAGCCACCCAGCTGAACATTTGACACCAGAATAAACGTACTATCGATAAGCTCATCAAAAATAGAAAGACTTAAAATAAAAATTGGGGTAATATGACTTTATCTCGCCGTTGCTCAATGCTCACAGCTAGCCAATTTCCATTATTGTCAGAGGCTTATCAGTGGGGCACGGATGAGGATCGGAAAAGCGCTGAGGTGGACAAGCACCTCTCCCCCACTTCCCCCTCCCAAAGCGGGCTCTATTAATCAGCCGGACTCTCTCCGGACTCCCTGCCCGCCTCAACCCACACATTCCTGGGGTCTAGCCAGGGCAATAGGGGGCCATCGCAGCCCCGGCTCTCAAAATAAACTCACCCCTGAGGATGCACGACTCTTTTTTTGTGACTGAAACTAGTTGAGGAGGAACTAACCTCCCGCTGGCTAAAATCTGTTGTGATTGTACGGTGCATTGTGAATGGGCTGACTCATGTACGGTGTCTGACCGAGCAAAAAACACACACACACACACGTTGGTTTTTGTGGTTTATGGGGGCTCTCCATAGGCGTAATGGTTTTTATACTGAACAAACTGTGTGTGCTATTGCCCTACACCAACCCTACACCTAAACTTAGCCCTCACAGGAAACTTTGTGCATTTTTAGATTTTCAAAAAAACACCATTCAGTATGTTTTTTAAGCCTTCTGAATTACGGGGACATAGGCAGTGTCCTCATAAACCACCTTCATATTGTAATACCTCTGTCATTATACAAATTTGTGTCCTCATAAACCACATAAACATGCACACACACACACAAACACACACACAGACACTTTTCACCCGCTGTCATCACCTCCCCTCTCGCCGTCCTGTCTCTTTAAACACAGGAAGTTCCCTCTGCGTACACTGTTGTCTTTGTCGTAATGATTTGGAGATCAATGGATTAGGCGTAATCCTCTGCCTTTCCCATAAACCAAGGCGTAACATGACCAGAGTTCTGTGGTGATTATTTTGGATATGTTTACTGCCACCCTTTCAAAGCTAGAAGGCTGTCAGGTTTTTCAGTAAACTGTCATGCGACGATTTGGATACAAGCGATTTCCTCAGGGATGGAACATGTTCTTGAGCATCTGGTCACCACTGCTGAAGCAGATGCAGTCCTTGAGGAAAATGTCATGGCTCAGAGGTTGCTCTTTCAAAGCACATGCACAAGACCCAATGGAGATAATCAATTTTGATGCGAATGAGACAATTTATATAATTTGGTATAAACACAGTGTTAATTTAATATAGGTTGCATTGCTCAGATCATTTGGTTTTGCAGGAATAATGTGATAAAAATCTTTGGCTTTTGATCTTGAGCAGTGTTTGAGACATTGTTCCCTCTTGAACTCTAGAGGAGACCCATTTGACTGTGTGACAATAAACAGTTTTACTCTGTGACAATAAAAAATGTCAAATCCATGCACAAGTTTACAGGTGCATTATCTAATAGCTAAAAATAGCCACATGATAATGGATCTATTCATCATCAATGGATTACAGCTCTAGCCTCTAAGATATGTTGCAAGCCTGGAATGGTTTGGAACGAGTTTGTCTCAGTTGTGTCTATCTGGATGTTTCAACATAGGTGAAATGAGGAGTCATCTGGCTCTGATTATGCATTATTCTCGAAAGAGTGATTGAGAGGGGAGAAAAGGAGGAGATCTTAGAAGAGGAGAGAGATGAGAGGGTGAAAAGTGTGTCAGGACAGATGGAAGAGTGGGGGACGTAACTGCTGCACAGTCAGTAAAAGGTGAAATGCTCTAAAATCAACCCTGACAACCCAAATCGTCCCAGTCTGCTGCTGTTAAGGATACAGAGGTGGGGATTGTTGAAAGGGGATATGATGTGGTGCAGTGGGGCACAATTTCACTAATGAACCCTGGGGGTGGGGTGGGGAAGGGTGGAGGGGGTAACATCCTCCCCGGCAGGCGTGCTGTCATCCGGGGGCTTTTGCCAGGAGCCAGGCTGGGATTAAGGGCTCTGGCTTGTCCCACAGGAGGAATGCCCGGGCTTTGAAGGCCCAGTATAGCTGCTCTCCCTTAGGGAGGTTGGTGCTGCTGTGCAGGGCAGAGCTGCATACAGAGGCTAAGAGTTCAGTGGACAATTGAGCTACACACACAAACACACAAATCAACGATGCTGGGATGCCAGATTCTGCTCTTACTAAAACTGAACATTTTGAAATAAACATAAGTATTTTTAAAGTAAACTTAAGTATATTTATTAATCTACTTAAAATGTTTTTCAAAGAAGTCTCACCAAGATGGTATTTATTTTATCAAAAATACAGTAAAAACAGTAATATTATCAAATTTTATTTTAATTTAAAATAACATTTTTCTATTTTAAAACCACTCTAATATGCTGATGTACTGTTCAAGGAACAATTATATATATATATATATATATATATATATATATATATATATATATATATATATATATATATATATATATATATTTGTTAATTTTTAATTTATTTAAATTTATTCTATTATTATTATTATTTAATAAAAAATTTGTATTGATTGATCGATTGATTGATTGTTTTTTTTTTTTTTGAAAATAGGTGTGCTGCTTAATGTTTTTGTAGAAACAATGATACTTTTTTCCAGCGTTCTTTTGAGTAAAATTATTAAAATTTCAAAAGAAGAGCTTTAAAAAAAAAAAAAAAAAATATCATTCAAAAGAACATTTTTGCAACATTACATTACATTTTCTTTAAACTGACCCCAAATATATATATTATCACCAAAAACGGAGGAAAAAAAGAGCACTTGTTGACACTAGGAGTTGAATTTAGAGTCATGAAGCCTGAAAGTGAAAGGACAGGGGCCAGATGCAGGGTTGCGTTTAGACAAGCTGTGTAAGAAAAAGGTCAGGATTAGTCAGAGGGAGAACACGAAAGAAAAACAAATGACAAGTAACGGGAGAAGGATGGAGTCGGATTTGGCTGGGGTAACAACAAGTAAAGCAGTTGCATGTGTGTGTGTATCAGGAGTAGGGGGCGGAAAAGGAGGATGTATCAGTGTCAGTGGGTGGCTTGGGATTACTTTGAGTTGGCGGGGGTCGGACCACTGACCCTGCTGGTGTATGTGGAACATAAACACGGACAGGACAGAACCCCAGCAGATAATTAGCATGCAGTTGATGTTCCAGGAGTTGGGGCAGCTGGGTAATCACAAGTGGGGGTGAGGTCGATAACCGAGCCTGCAGTATATGAAACACACTCCTCACCCGTGGCTCCCAGCGGATCAATACAACACTCCTCAATTTGCCTTAACATGGAACAAAACGTTTTTCTGGGCACAAGCAAAGAGGTGGTGAACAAGAGAATACATGTCTAAGATGAGTTGCAAGCTCTGTTTCTATCTATCTATCTATCTATCTATCTATCTATCTATCTATCTATCTATCTATCTATCTATCTATCTATCTATCTATCTATCTATCTATCTATCTATCTATCTATCTATCTATCTATCTATCTATCTATCTATCTATCTATCTTCCATCCATTTACCTGCCCGTCCGTCTGTCCGTCTATCTACAGTATGTTGTTTTGATCAGTGCACCATCTTTTATTATAGATTTTTCTTAAAGTGCATTATGAGATTCCTTCTCTGCAAACTATATATGCAATGTTATAGAATTTGGAGGGGCCTCATAATTTAATAAGCATAAATAAATATGTATTTTTGGTAAACAGTTTTATATTATTAATTAAATTAATTGATATAAATTATACTAAATTCAAAATGACTAAATTCTATACTAAAAACATACAGATTGTCTAGTTTCATCTACAATCTTTTATTAAATTTTTTTTTTATGCAATGCTACCATAGAATTTGGAGACCCGGTAATTGTAATAAGCATAAATATTTATTTTGGGTAAAGCATTTAAAAAAAAAAAAAAACATTTTTTTTTTTTACAATGATTAATTATATTTTATGATAATTATGCTAAATTATACTTTATTAAATATACTAAAAACAACCCAATAAGTGTTTCACACTGAAAATTCAGGAAAAATAAAAAATTGCACTTCAAATACTCGGATGATGCACTTAATTAACATCTGTATCATAAATGTGCCTATGATTATTTAAAATGTTGCCTACAGAGCTTTTGGAACTTTTTTTGGAGCTTTTTTTTTTTTTTAATGGGTGTGTGTTTTTCTGTTGAACTTGTGTGTGAGATCAATCTATATCATTGTTCTCTGGATTCTGAAAAGTTCACATGAAAATCTCCACCCCCTTTTATTTTCCTCTGTTCGCTCTCTCTGCGCTGAGGCCCTGAGTGTTTATGAGGTGGAGAGCGATGGAGCGTTGAGTTGGCCTGCTGTCTGTCATAAAGCAGCAATGTCCCACAAATACCACTACACAAATAAACATTCAAAACATAACTGTCCAAATATGGTTAAGCTTACAACTGCACAGATCCTTGAATCTGCTCCATGTATTTGTTTTGCATCAGTTGGGAAATATTTCTGGCTCTTACATTTATAATTATAATCCTGACGATACAAAACAAGCATTTACATGATAATAAAAAGAGTCTATGTTTTTGTACTATAAAAGTGGAAAATGTACAACAGCCCACTAGTAATTCCATTCACTAAGTCAAGCATCACTATTATTATTGCTCATACTTAGGGTTTTAAGTTTTTGGTGCAAACCTCATCCTCAACCTCATAGTACCTCAAATCATGCAGCTTTTTACTCCTCTACGTGATCAGGCTTAAAATTTTCAGTGATGATTGGGTCTATTTATCAATAATTATATTAGCCACTTACATCTTCTTCTTTTGACAAAGCATTCCCTCTTCTCAGAAGTCGCTGGGCACAGGCTCCCCATTGGAGAGGGATTCTGTAAGACCTTCCTGGTCCTTGTTTCTTCACCCCATTTGAAGCCGCAGGTTTTACCTGAGCGTGAGCAGGGGCCCCATTCGCTCCACTCGCCCACTTCACAGTGCACTAAAACACAGTTAACAAGTTAGTGTTTATGTTGTTTATCTTTCATTCAAAAAATTCACAAAATTCTAAACTTTCATTGAAGTAAAACAATTGAAAGTGGGGGAAACTCACATTATGAAATAAATGTTTTTCTCCTATGCATGTTGGCTACCATTATTGGCACCCCTAAAAATTCTTCTGAGTAAAATATCTCTGAAGTATATTTATTCATATTTATATTTTGTAGCACACCAGGGTGACTGAAATTGTCCAGTCATGACTTCCTGTTCCACAGAATTATAAATATAAGGAACACAAAGGCCAAATTCCCTTAATCATCTATCACGAGTAAAACCAAAGAATATGGTTCTGATGTACAGAACAAGATTGTTTAACTTCACAAAACAGAAAGTGTCTGTAAGAAAAAACCTGAAGCATTGAAAATCCCCATTTCCACCATCGGGGTAATAATTAAGAAGTTCCAATCTACTAAAGATGTTACAAATCTACCTGGAAGAGGACATGTGTCTATATCCTAATGCACGGTGAGGAGGAGAGTTTGAGTGGCCAAAGATTCTCCAATGATCACAGCTGGAGAACTGCAGAGATTAGTTGAATCTTGGGGTCAGAAAGCCTAATATATATATATATATATATATATATATATATATATATATATATATATATCAAACAGCCCCTGCATCACCACACGTTGTTCAAATGGGCTTCAAGAAAAAAACTCCTGGCTCATCCAAAAACAAACTCCAGCTTATTCAGTTGTCAGACACAACTGGAACTTCAAATGGGACTGGCTTCCATGGTCAGATGAAACTAAAAAAGAGCTTTCTGGCAGCAAACCCACCAGATGGGTTTGGTGCAAACAGGGATAAAAAGTGCCCAATACCCACAGTTAAATATACTTCTGGATACCAACAGATAAAAAAATCTAAACCTGACTGTCTCTGTAAGAAATCTTCTAATGGACCATGTTTAGATCTTCCATCAAGACAATGATGCAAAAACACATCGAAATCAACACAAAAATGGGTCACTGAGCACAAAAGGAAGCTTCTGCCATGGCTGTCTCAGCTTCCTGACCTGAACCCTGTAGAAAATGAGTGGGGTGAACTAAAGAGAAGAAGCATCAACATGGAGTTGGTATTCTAAAGGATCTGGAGAGATTCTGGATGAAGGAATGGCCTCTGATCTCTTGTCAGGTGTTCTCCAAACTCATCAGGCATTATAGGAAAAAAACTCAGAGCTGTTATATTGGGAAAAGGACGTTGCAATAATTGGGTGCCAATAACTGTGGCTAACGTGAACTAGAGAAAAATATTTATTTCATAATGAGACCCCCCCCCCCCCCCCCCCCCCCCACACTTTCCATTGTTTTACTTCAATGAAAGGTTAGAATTTTGTCATTTTTTTGAAAGAACGATCAAAAAGATAAACCATGCAGGTTTATTTTCACAGCCACCTTTGCTCATATTTACCAAGGGTGCCAATATTGGTGGGCACTGTACAGCAATGTGTCTTGACAGCAGGTATTATATCAGATTCTAACCTGTCGGGATGCACTCCATTGAATCGTTGGGCTCAAACTCGTCTGGGCAGACATGATGACATTGCCCATGCATTAAGAAGTGTCCTGGCGCACACCTTGTACACGCGTCACTGTTCTGACAGGAGTCGCAATCTGCAGGACATGCTGTAAAACCATCATACACACACACACACGTTTGTTTCTGTGAATTGTGGGGACTTTCCACAGACTTCTATTATTTTTATACTGACAAAAATATGTTTTTTTTATCCCCTAACCCCAAACCTATCCCTTACAGAAAACCTGTTTGCATTGTTACACTTTCAGATAAACATCATTTAATATTTTTAATCATTTTTTCCCTCTTTCCCTCACGTTTTACTATCCTTGTGGGGACATTTGGTCCCCAGAAAGTACACACACAACCACACACACAGTTAGTTTCATTAGAAGTACTGGGGAATAACTAAAAGTAACCATGACACTAACCTTTTCAAAAGGTACTAAAACATACCATTTCGGTACCAATAAGTACTTTTAAGGTACTAATATGCACTCTGTAGGGGTAATTAAAGTGGGACAGCTTTTTTTCAGGGAGTGTTCAGCTATTTTCATGATAGTGCAGCTTTTAACAAACTACTTTTTCCATTGAGTATTAGAGTAGCATGTCTAAACACCACATGGCTGGTTTTAATGTCTGAGGTGAGAAAATCAAATCAAACATGCTCACCAAAACAGCCCTATCTCATATGGGGTGCTGGAAATAATTGGAAAATTAAAGAGACGGCCATCCGAATGAATTTTGCAAAGTCTGAGTTATTCTAGTGACAATCCTGGATAATCTAAATGTAGCTTCTAAATGTCTGATTCATTCTAGTGAATCAGTGAATTCAGACAGCCCTCTGTGTAATATGTAGCAGTAGAAAGTCAGATTCATTCTAGTTAATCAGTTCACTCACCAGTGACACACTCTTTCTTGGTATCGCTGGGCACCAGCCCATCTGGACAGCTCTCCATGCACTTGCCCTTGTGCAAGTAGGAGCCCGCTCTGCAGCGCAGGCAGAAGTTCCTGTTAAAGCACGAGTCACACTCTGACCCACACTCTGGAAGACAGGATACGCACACATTACCACATCGCCTGAGCTGAGAAGGGAATGCTGTAGTATACACGTCAATGTCCGTAGCTTTATTACTGTAACTAAGACGTAAAGACATCTGTAGTGTAAATATTTCAAGGAGAAGTTGAGGCGAAACATGTGTCTTACTTATGCAGTCGTTCCGGTCGGGGGAACGGGTGCCGTAGAAACCATTAGGGCAGGAGGCCAGGCAAACTCCGATCTGCCTCATCCCGTCCCTCTCCAGGTGAATAAAAAGCTTGGGTTTGCAGGTCAGACAGCCATTGTAAACCGAGCAGGTCTGACAGCCGCCCTGGCATCCCTGGGAGCTCACCCCTGAACCCTCTGCAGTAGAAACAACAATTTTACTCTAGGATCAAACAACGTGTGCTCAACAAAAGATTTATGCAAATGTACAGATCTGACAAGTGTAATAGATATATATAATTTATGTTAGGGTGACCATATGTCCTCTTTTTCCTGTGGGATTTCTAAATTGCCTAAAATGTTTTGAGTTTTGTGATCCATACAGTCCTTATACATTATATCTACGTGTATTTGCATTGCTTTGACTGTTCTCTGTAGATGCCAAGCCATGATAGGTTGATGTACAATGCTTGCACGCTATTGTGCAAACTCCTTTTCAGTCATTATCTTCAGCAAGCATGAAAACAATTGGAAAACAAAGCCAAAATCCAGACATTTTAGGCCAGGATTTTTCCAGGACATTAAAAAGAGAATGCATGCTCACCCTATTTATGTACTGTCTGGAGTGTGAAACCACTGGTGTCAGTCTCTCTTTCATTGCAATAGTTATTAGAAAACATACATGTACTAAGATACAATATTATTTATGTAAGGGATAACTTGCAGTTCTGGCTAGTTCTAACCTGACTTTATATAACTTACCCATAGTAAAGGGTCCAGATTTAATAGATGCTTTTGAGGACCAAATAATCACTGTTTTATTGCCAAAGTTTGCCAAACTAGTGGCACTTTATCTTTGAAATGTATTTAGAGTTTTGTTTGAGGTGCTTGGTAGTGAGTTGTGTTTAATCACATTTAATGTCATTTACTGTAACATATATACACTTCTGTTTAAAAGTTTGGGATCAGTGAGATCTTTTATCCAACAAGGGGGGATTAAATTAATCAAAAGTGACAGTAAAAAAATGCTGTTCTTTTGAACTATTCATCAGAGAATTTTTAAAGCAGCACAATTGTTTTTAACATTGGTTATAATAGAAGGATCATGTGACACTAAAGACTGGAGTAATGGTTGCTTAAAATCACAAATGAGCATAACAGACTTCAAAAAAACACTTGTAAAAACCGCAAACTTTGGGGTCTGTTGTGCAGGAATAATATATTTCAGATAAACCCGCTAATAAATGGCATGTAAAAACAAACTTCACATTGTGTTTCATGGTACTCATACTGTATGTGCAATGCTAACTGAATGCGAAAACTCTTCTCATCATTTCCTGCCCTCTGTCCACTTCCTCTGAAATATACTGGCAAATACACATGCAGAAATGTCATCATTAAACAGTTTCACATTTCAAAAAAGATATAATGCCTTAATATAATGTGTAGGAAACCAAATTTTTTGCGAAGGCTAGAAAACCGAACTGAAAGCCTTGCTTCCACTGCCAGCATCTAGTTACAAAAAACATACTTGGCATTTATTTGGATATTCTCAACATTTATAAGAGCAAACAGGAATGGTGGGTACAACTAAATGGTTCCAGGTTCTTCAAGGAAAGAACAGAGCCATCAATTAAGGCTTCAACAGTGACCATAATGTAGTGTAATAATAAACACGACAGGAAGCACAGTCATCTGTGGATTCTCCTGGCAGAGAAACTAATCAACAAAGACACATTGCATACCTGGGTTTGCACGCAAATGGCAGCACAGTAGCCTTTGTGTTCATAAGCGCGCAAACAGAGCAGCCTCACTGTGACAAAAAAACAAAAAACAGACAGAATCAACTCGCCTCCATTGGAGACCTCCAGCTGTGAATACACAGTGAAACGGCCCACCACAAATGCATGACGAAGAGGTTTCTCAATGTCCTAGTGATCCCTTAAGACAAGTTTTACTTTTAAATTATAGAGCTGACCTGTTATACGCCTTCACAACCTTCCGGACAGAAGATTTGATATTTTTGAGAAATAGGCCTGACTGTATTCAAGGGGATTTGAGAGAATATTTTCTTCAGTTTTTGGCTCTAGTGATTGTGAATAATATCTCTGCACTATGGCCTCGTTGTTTTGGCTCGGGAACTGAAGAAGTCAAAAGTGATTGAGTTCACAGTTGCTGTGAGAAGAACAGACATTCACTGATCTAATCGCATCATACTGTAAAGTACAGTGCAGTACCTCACTAAATTCGGCAGGGTAAAAAATGGAAGGTGCTTCTCAGCTGCTTCAAGGTACATCTTTGATTGAAGTCAATCGCTTCCAGGTGTCTCTCAAAGGTCAATCTCAGATGGTTAAAGGCTCTGCATTTTAGAAGGGACTGACCCGGTCTCACAGCATCTGGATGAGGGTGAGCTAGGGTAAAATGAAGAGTGGTCTAGCTCAACTTCAGAGAGGTTAAAAAAAAGCTTCTACTTTCACTTTTATGCAATTTGAAATGATATGGCTTGAAAGGATGTTACATATTGAGGACTTCTAACCATCAGCAATCCTGAACAATAAGGAAGCATCTTAAAAAGCAAGGGAAATGGCGATTCCTAACATCACTGTAACACACAGACTTACAAAGTGGCTTTTTGCTATTTTGACCCACTATGCAATATGAGACAGCAAATGTTCAAAATATATATAAACACTACCATTTAAATGTTTGGGGTCTGTAAGATTTTTAAAACATTTTTGAAAGAAGTCTCAAATGTTCACCAAGACTGCATTTAGTTGATAAAAACAGAATAAAACCAGTAATATTCTGAAATATTATTAAAAAGTTGAACACAGTTGTGATTGTTACACTTTTTTGTGGTAACTGTGACTTTTTTCAGCATTCATAGTTTAAATTAACATTATTTGTTTTAAATATGTATATTTTTTACCTTAAAAAAGTTTTTGCTATCACTTTTGATCAATTTAATGCATCCTTGCTGAATACAAGATAGGATGGATGGATGGATAAACAAAGAGGCAGACAGACAGACAGAAAGACAGAGAGAGACAGACAGACAAACGGACGGACAGAGAGACAGACAGACAGACAGATAGATAGATAGATAGATAGATAGATATAGATAGATAGATACACTGAACAAAATTATAAACGCAACACTTTTGTTTTTGCCCCCATTTTTCATGAGCTGAACTCAAACATCTCAAGACTTTTTCTATGTACACAAAAGGCCTATTTCTCTCAAACATTGTTCACAAATCTGTCTAAATCTGTGTTAATGAGCACTTGTCCTTTGCCGAGATAATCCATCCATCTCACAGGTGTGGCATATCAAGATGCTGATTAGACAGCATGATTATTGCACAGGTGTGCCTTAGGCTGTCCACAATAAAAGGCCACTCTAAAATGTGTAGTTTTATCACAGCACAATGCCACAGATGTCGCAAGCTTTGAGGGAGCGTGCAATTGGTATGCTGACTGCAGGAATGTCCACCAGAGCTGTTGCCCGTGAATTGAATGTTCATTTCTCTACCATAAGCTGTCTCCAAAGGCGTTTCAGAGAATTTGGCAGTACATCCAACCGGCCTCACAACCGCAGACCACGTGTAACCACACCAGCCCAGGACCACCACCTCCAGCCACCCGGATAGCTGCTGCAACAATCGGTTTGCATAACCAAAGAATGTCTGCACAAACTGTCAGAAACCGTCTCAGGGAAGCTCATCTGCATGCTCGTCGTCCTCATCGTGGTCTCAACCTGACTGCAGTTCGTCGTCGTAACCGACTTGAGTGGGCAAATGCTCACATTCGATGGCATCTGGCACTTTGGAGAGGTGTTCTCTTCACGGATGAATCCTGGTTTTCACTGTACAGGGCAGATGGCACAGCGTGTATGGCATCGTGTGGATGAGCGGTTTGCTGATGTCAACGTTGTGGATCGAGTGGCCCATGGTGGCGGCATTTTATTGATGGCATTTTGAATGCACAGAGATACCGTGAAGAGATCCTCAGGCCCATTGTTGTGCCATTCATCCACGACCATCACCTCATGTTGCAGCATGATAATCCTTTCAACAACGGCCCCTTGTTGCAAGGATCTGTACACAATTCCTGGAAGCTGAAAACATCCCAGTTCTTGAATGGCCAGCATACTCACCGGACATGTCACCCATTGAGCATGTTTGGGATGCTCTGGATCGGAGTATACGACAGCGTGTTCCAGTTCCTGCCAATATACAACAACTTTGAAGAAGCCATTGAAGAAGAGTGGTCTGCCTGATCAACTCTATGCGAAGGAGATGTGTTGCACTGCGTGAGGCAAATGGTGGTCACACCAGATACTGACTGGTTTTCGGACCCCCCTGGACCCCCCCAATACAGTAAAACTGCACATTTTAGAGTGACCTTTTATTGTGGACAGCCTAAGGCACACCTGTGCAATAATCATGCTGTCTAATCAGCATCTTGATATGCCACACCTGTGAGGTGGATGGATTATCTCGGCAAAGAAGAAGTGCTCACTAACACAGATTTATACAGATTTTTGAACAATATTTGAGAGAAATAGGCCTTTTGTGTACATAGAAAGTCTTAGACCTTTGAGTTCAGCTCATGAAAAATGGGGGCAAAAACAAAAGTGTTGCGTTTATAATTTTGTTCAGTGTAGATAGATAGTTTTCAACCTGCTCTTACATTCCATACTACTGAACTCGGTCTAGGGCATCGTTGTTGTTTTTTTATGTCTCCCTCCCCTGATTCCCAGAGTTCACTCTTGGCCGTCAGATTGCCATAGATCAAGGATATTCTGTTTGACATATCTAAGCAATCTTTACAACTGCTGTCCATTTACCCACATGTGTTCTTGCCAAAGCTCTCTTAATTCACAGAACCCTTTACACAGAGGAATTCTGCCTGCCCTTGCACTGCCACAGCCCTTGGGTCGGCTTGGATAACAACCGCACAAGCACTCCTGAAATCTGAACGTTCGAAATCGCTTCGTCATGCTTCAAACACGACGACCGCAAAAGCAAGCATTCCCAGAATCTATCAGTAAAGCGGCACAGTTAAAACTTAATTAAATAACAAAATGTCAGACATCGACATTAAACAAAAGCATTTGCTTATTGCCCAAGGACTTGTGGTTTGAGTTGGTGAAGCAGGCCGACACAATTAATTTCCTGCGATATTTACAACATGGGGAGGCCACACACAAGCAAAGATCATTTTTACTAAAAAAAAAGATCATTTTAGAGTTAATTCAAAAGGAAATTAGTTACCATATACTGTCATTGATTTGTAAGGCTTCTTTTAAAAACTATATGTCAACCTCACCTTTTTGTGACACATTACAAAAAGTGTATACTACAATTACATTCACTTCACAAAACACTCTTGCAAAACAGTCTTACCCACAGAAGATATTCCAGTGTTATAAGTATCAGATGTTACAAATTCTTTGGCATTTAAAAGGTGTCTATTTTACATGCAAATCAAAGCCTTGTGGCTTCTATTTGTCAACGCAGAGAAACGGAGACACGCGCACACACAGAAGACAGGAAATGTTTGAGGTCAGGCGACCGTTTGGTCACTCTCTGTGAACTGATAAATTAGTCATAGGTCATTCACCCAAGTTTCTGTCCATCACAAACTTTTCAAAGTCTCTTAATTAGCAGCATCTGACGATGGCTGGTGCATTCAAAAGGATTGTGGTCATGTTTGTCACACTTCACTGTCGCAGTGTCTGCCAAAATTCATACACCCGTATCTATTAATATCATCTCTTAATATTTTTAAATATGTGAACTGATCAAAAATATGCTGAAATGAGTGAAAGATTTCTGCTCTTTAAGGATAACCTCAAACTGTCCCCAATTTAAATTCAAAATGACAGTTGTGTACTGAATTAATTAACTGTCAAAGTCTGATTAAACACATATGTTTCTCATATGCCACATGAGAGCACATACTTAGTATACTGAAGACAATGTCCTGACCACAATCCACAAGTCTAGCATCATCTAAGTTTTGAACAGAAAAGATGGATAAGTGTTTTGTATTTTGAATTCCATAGTATCTCTTTTTTCTATCAGAGTTTAAACAACCCAGTGAGTGCCACAAAGCCACAATGGCATTTCTGTGGCTCCCTGATACCAAAAGCCATTCCAGTGCATCTAACTGGCTTTGTCACCAACTAATTTGGACCATGTTTATACACTCATTCTAATCGTGCCTTTCAAGTCACATTTCCCTATTACGTTGCTTATTAAAATTAAAATCATACTCAATCACACATTTCTGGAGCCTGTCATGCATGAATTGCATCAGGGCTGAGTTTCGCTAAATTTTGTTTCTCTCTCTGTAAACCCAAAATATTCATATAAACACTTCATCCAGGGCCATAACCACCATAGCCAGTGAGAGGGACATGGCCCCCAAATTACACAGGCCCCCCTACAATCCTGAGTAGCCTATTTGGTTACACAGCCTTGACTTCGTTAGTAATACATTTGATTAAAACGGTCTTTTGAATGAAATGAAGAATTTCTAATCAGGTTACCTTTAACTAAATTAGGCTATACAACTTAATGTGTAGGCTACTAATATATTATGTGCTCAACATAAAGATGGTCCCGGGCAGACGTCAGAAACTTTTTTTCTAGGATATTCTCAACTTTAAGAACACAAGAAGCGCGCTGTGCGTCTGGTAGTAGCCTACTGAACTTACAGATATCTCAGCGAGTAACAGTCAACAAGCGCGTGACGGTCCAAGCGCACTACAAAGGGTTCTCTGCGTAACGCAGTGGCCGCTAGAGAGCGATCCAAACAAGACGGTGGACTGGCCATTGATGCTAGACGAGCAGTGCACAATGTATAAGCTGATTATGTTGTAGTCTGCGCATTCATACGTTCATATTCGCACTTATCACAACAATGATAGCACGATACAGTGAAGTAAAACACGACTGAAACGTTACTCGTTAATGGAACTTATAAGAACTGCAACGTAAACCAAAAACAGTATTTAAATCACGAAAATCAGCAGTGTGTCCCTTGCCAATATAAGTTATGTTTCCGAATAAAACCACACAAGTATCTAGTAAAAAGAAACACTTTTCACGCGTCTTCTAGGCTTTTACCTCAACAGAACATTTCCCATCAGAGGTTTATCTAGGATGCCTAAACAGCAGTTTTTTTTTCTTCCAGAACTCACTGCAGGGACACATACATGTGAAATGTTCCACAAACTAAGCCATCAAAACAAAACCATGAGGAACACAATAACGATTTTGTGACAGGCGCAGTTTCACCGAGACTGGCTCATCTCAAGCAACACTACGCTGTTTGCAGGGTTGCCAGGTCTTTGTGAAAAAGACAGCCCAATCACCAAACAAAATCAGCCTAACCACCATTAAGACCGAACCCCTTAAAAAATTTGTTTTCAATTTTTCAAATTGTATGAAGTAGTTTTAAAATCATCAAGTTTTAATAGCTTGATTTACATAGCCTCTATACAAAAAGTTTCCTCTACACTTTTAACTGGACAGTGAGTTTCTTGGACAATATAGGCTACAACTGTGTTTTACCATACTGCCTTTATTTCATATATGGATTTTATTCAGGGTAGAGGCCATATTGTTTTGTTTTGTTTTTTGTGAAGGAAAACGAGGCTGTGGAGGACCCAGGTAAAGACAATGGATGGTTGTACTAACCCTGACATCAAAAACATACATCTCCAAACAAAAAACAAGAAAAAACATTACTAAATATTAAACTATTATTAAAACAGTGAACAGCATAAAATAAAATATGACATCTACCCTGAGTAAGGTATATTACCTTTTTTACGTATTTAATTCAAAAACACCATTTCACTGTGCATTTCCTCTATAGTTTCAAAGGCACAGTTGGTGAGCCTATTTCCATAAAAGAACAGTATCCACCTTACCTGTTGCTGCCTGGTAAAAAACAAATAAACAAAAAACTATTTAAATACAATTGGTGAGAAAAGTCAAACCCTCACACCACATAAAAAAAAAAAAAAATCAAACCACTGCCAGTTTTAAAGTAGACAATTCTGAGGGAAACGGCGCACTTGGCAACCCAGGCTTTTTGGTACAAAATATAAACGGGAAAAACAGCGATATACTCCAGTTGTCATGTGAAAAAATAGCATATACATTTCGATAACAAAAATGAGACCTTCCAGCTGCTGAGAAATACTTAACTCCTTTAGTTCTCTGTTTCATATGGTTCAAAATGCTGAACAGGAGAGACTGCGAGAGTCCAATCTACTGATTTTATTTTTAGCTTTTGAGTTTTAGATATAGCGACGCATATTAACAGTCAAGAAATAAATGTTAAAAATAAAAAACTCTTGGAAAACCTTAACCATGTCCTGTCACCTGATAATTAGCCTATCTCAACACTAGCATAATAGAGACTTTAACTTAAAAAATAATCATTTAACTTTTCAAGTCATTTAAAATTACAAAAAGTATTATGTATTTAAAAACACCATGATTACAAAAAAGAAAAAGCAATGCACACCACAGAATAAGTCACGGTGCAGGTGTGCGCAAAGCATCAGAACAGCAGCGCGCAGAACTTACGTTTCTGTTGCCGGTGCCTGGAGCCGTGATGCTGACAGCTTGTGTATTCCATACAATACAAGATCAAAACAATGGAGATCA